>NC_062565.1:84034077-84659390 GCF_022837055.1 Prionailurus viverrinus
CATAGTAAATCATCATGGATTTATAATCTATCATAATTTAGGAAAAAGATGAGCAGAATCATTTGTTCTAATTTGACAAAGTATGCAATATACACATTTGAGAATTTAAGATTACAGAGGAGGTAGGCTATTTATGAAAGAGCAAACATTGCACGAGTACTTTAAAAAAACAGTTTAGTATTATCTAATTGCAAAAACCTCCTGTGCAATGCTGTGATTCTTGTATGCCTCTTAAGGCAAGCCCAGCCGGACCTTTCTGAGAGTCTCTTTGGGGACAGTGTGTGTTTCCATGTCCTTCAAAACAGACTGATTCCGATTCTTCAAGTCACAAGGCCTTCTCACTTCCATTTTTCCAAATTAGTAAAGTTTTACTTATATGAGAATTCGTAATTGTCATATTTTCCCCAGAGTATTATATTTCTAATACTATTACAGACTTGATAAAACAAAGGAATACAAAAACAACAAAATGTATATTCCAATGAATGATCCAGTTGCAAAATGCCATTTAACATATAATGTCAGGATAATATAGTTTGCTTATTGCTGAAACAGTCAACAGCTGCAATCTTTAATATGAGGTAGGACGGAAAATACTCCTCTTTCTTGGTGGTGGCAAGGGACTGAGTCTCCAGAGCGGTAAATCATACGTAGGCAGAGTAGGTTTTGCCACAATAGGCTGCGTAAAGTTTTTTCTGATTGGCTTTTCTCTGTTTTATCTATATTTTCCCTTTGACAACTCATTTCTTAATTTTGTATACCTATGCTAACTGTACATAGATATTAGATTGAAAAACAGCGAGGTAGCTCTGGTGTAATGGTTTCCAAACAAAGGTGTATACAGACTTCCTAACTCAGCACCTGCTGATTTACTCCCTGAGGGAATTAAACAAAGTGGGGGCGGGAGGAAGAAGAAAAAGAAAACAACTTTTAGACTTTGATTTCTGAATTGCAGCCTATTATTATTCAACAAAGAAAAGATTTGAAGTATTGTTTTTCATTTGGGTTTTAAAAAAAACAATTTTATCTTTCTCTCTCCTCTCTCTCTCTCTCTCTCTCTCTCTCTCTCTCTCTCTATATATATATATATATATAGTAGTTCTGTTCATGAGGGAGGAAAAAATTATACACGTATGTGTAGAAATTGTTTCCATCCAATCCATGTGCCCCTGGGTCTAATTCTTTGCTTGTCTTAGGCTCAGCTCTGCCTTAGCTTCAGAAAGAAAACTCCAATGAGAAAACTGAATGATGATTAGAATTTGTGAATATTTATACGTTTTTCTAGATAGTCAGGGTCACACTTTAATCTTTCCACAGTCAACATTTATGGTTAATATTTTCATCTATTTCATGGGTAATAAAAATTTAAAGTAATTTGTAAGTGTCACAATCACCACACCATGGTTTCAAAATTGTAAAAACATCAGTATTGACTCTGAATAGACAGGGATTTTAGGATATATATGCAATAGAATAATCTCTTTAATTTCTCTATTCAAACACTGCTCCAGTGACCTCTTTGACGGCATCTCTTTTGCCCTCCTTCCAAGCATAGTGAATCACTGTTTCCTAGCACTCTGATAGGATTGAGCCATGCATTCCACCAGTGCTGAACTGTATGGCAGTATTTGCATATAAGTTTCTGTCTTTCACTAAACTTTAAACAGAGCATTACTGTGTCATATATCTCTGTGCATCCTTAATTCATACCTCAGCACCTTGTGCCAAATCAGCAGTTCTCAAAGGATGGTCTGTACACCTAAGAGTGCCTCAAGAGTTTGATTTGCAGGGTCAAAACTATTTAATGTGATACGATGTTATTTGCCTTTTTCACTCTCATGTGCTCACAGGTGCACAGCTGAGTTTTGCAGAAGTTACATGACATGTGACAAAAACATTACTCTGATGGCTAATGAAATGTGTGTTTGTGTGTTTTATTAAAAATTTCTGTTTTAATTTCTAATGGTGAATATCGATAGATATAATCCAAATAATCAAAATGTCTTTGGAGATCCTCAATATATATCTGTGTGTGTGTGTGTGTGTGTGTGTGTGTATTTTTTTTTTTAAGTAGGCTTCATGCCCAGAGTGGAGGGAGCCCAACGCAGGGCTTGAACTCACGAACCTGAGATCAAGACCTGAGCCAAGATCGAGTTGGATGCTTACCTATCTGAGCCATCCATGCACCCTTCAATATGTTTTTTAATAGAACAAAAGCTGGAGAATGGCTGTGCTAAATAAATAAAAACTGACTTGAGACTTTCTGTGTGTACTCTGTATACATTAACTTGGGTAATATTCATAAAACCCTATGAGTTAGGTGCTACTATCCCAGAATTAGGGTCTGGGAAGGTGCTCATGCAAAGTCTTACAACTGGCCATGGAAGAACTAAGATGAGAAACCAGGCATGTGTCTACGAGCACTGACGGATAGTGATAATCTGTTCTATGCTGATGACCACAAGGTATTCATTCCTTGCTTATTTGCTGAGTGCCTTCTATGTGTCAAGCACTAATGATAGACACTGGCAAGACAATAGTAAGGAAAAGAGATATGGATAACTCTTTCATCAACTTTACATTCTAGTGGGAGAAAATATTCTGATGATAAAAATTGCAAATTCTCTCAAACACAAAAATCCAGTTTTAACATTCATTTCATATGATCATTCAGGTTCTACTACTTCATCGTATTTACTTCATTTTTTAAATAATGAAAATAATATCTATGAACCTCAGCACTCAATATAAAATAGTTTGTCCCAAGATTTTCCTATTATGAAGTCAGCACAATGCACGTATTCATTTTGAGCTTTCAAAATGAGAGGTTTAACTGATAAAGAATGATTAGGTGGATGTGAGATAACAAATTAATATTTCTAATTTAAGATTAAACTATTCATAAATAGTGTTTTATTATATTAGAAATTACAAAGTGGGGCGCCTGGGTGGCTCAGTCGGTTAAGCGGCCGACTTCAGCTCAGGTCATGATATCGCGGTCCGTGAGTTCGAGCCCCGCGTCGGGCTCTGTGCTGACCGCTCAGAGCCTGGAGCCTGTTTCTGATTCTGTGTCTCCCTCTCTGACCCTCCCCCATTCATGCTCTGTCTCTCTCTGTCTCAAAAATAAATAAACGTTAAAAAAAATTTAAAAAAAATTAAAAAAAAAGAAATTACAAAGTAATATCATGAAATCAGTCTAAGTTGAAAACTACTAGAACATTTAGTACAAGACCACTTATATGTTTAAATGTTGAAATCTTAAAATGCTTTGAGGTTTTGTGGCCGTTGAATTTAGATATTCTCATTTTTAATCTTAGATACTCCATTTTAAAAAGGTAATAAAGAATAATGGCATTAAGCTTGTCACACAAAATTATATGACATTTTCCCAACTGATACTTTTGTATCTATAATTCTATATAAATGATTTGTATTTCAAATTTATTATAATGTATGTTTCATTATTTGAGGTTCTGAGAGTTACTGGTTAATTTAAAAATATAACAAAATATTTTGGAAAAAGAATACTGTTAGCAAACCTAACAAACATTCATTAATCAAAGAATATTTGTCAATTTGCCTTTTAAAAGCTGTTTAAAAATATTTTCCTGAAGTCAAAATAATTGATCGAAATTGTACTGATTTAATTTACTTAAAAACTTTTTATTAGAAATTGAGGAAAGAAAAATCACATAATGTTTTTTAGCTCATCGTTGTTTAGAATATTGTGAGAGGGGCACCTGGGCAGCTCATCCAGTCAAGCATCTGACTCTTGATTTTGGCTCAGGTCATGACCTCACGGTTGATTCGTGCCCTGTGTTGGGCTCTGTGCTGACAGTGCGGAGCCTGTTTGGGATTCTTTCCCTCTCTCTCTGGCCCTCCTACAAGTGCACGTGCATTCTCTCTGTCTCTCTCTCAAAATAAATAAGTAGACTTTTAAAAAATAGAGAGAGAGAGATCCTTGTGGGAACACTACACCGGCAAGGAGATGAGAAGGTAACAGTTGGGGGAACCCTGTGCCTGAACAGTAACATCGGGAGAAATCAAGAACTCCAAAAGACAGAAACACACTCCAAGATCTCAGCTAAGTGAGAAACAACCAGACCAGTACTCGAGCTGTTCTGAACTTGCACTCTGGACATGCATTTCAACATACATCTGCCTACACATGCATTTTTGTTATCTTCTGCTGAATTATAAAGCAAAACAATGATAATTCAAGATACTGGTGATGTTGTGTTTTTAAGATCAGTGGTTGATACAGAGATATTCATTTTAATTATTAATATTTCGCATATAGTTTGAATATATTCTTTAGTATGCTTGAAGCATTTATAAGAGATGAAAAGAGATGATAAAAATAATAATAAATACAGTTTCTAAGATCTTCTTTCTCAACTGCAATTTTTGAAATCATTGCTAACAGGCAAGGAGCTTAAATTAACACGGATTTTTATAGATGCATCTTTCTCTGGCCCATCCTGTGTATATCCTGGCTTCATTTGGGGGTTTCTGTGAAGGAGCACCTTTGACTGACACAACCAGAATAATACTGCTTTGGATTCTACAAAAACAGCTTGTGTCAATACCCAATTGAACAAGTGCTGTTTCTATTTCTAACGTCATCTTTTCCAAATAAACCCAGTATGTATTAAAGAGACTAATATAAATTACAAAATTCTAACACTGAGAAACAAAACATTGAATTTTCAATCATTATTCTGTCTAACCTTTACAAAGGACATATTTATGCACATATATTCACCTTTAAATATAAAAATAATCTTGAACCAAATCATCACCCTCAATATTGGAAAAAATATGACAGAGGTATAGAGAGTAAGAATCCAAACCAAAGGTGGTAATTACCTTCAAACATTTTACCTGTAGCTTCCTCTAGTGTAGCAACATCAAGTCTGGGGCTGTAATTTCCATAACCAGCAGCAGTAAAAGCCCGAATCTGGAAAACATACACTGTTCCTGGCTTCAGGTTATTAATGGAAGCTGAAGTGGACTTGGTTTTTACTGTCGAATAGGTCCGTTCCCTTTGATCCTAGAAACAATATATTCAGGGAATATTTAATTGTAATTGCAACCAGGCAATTTGACAGGCAATTCTTGCAATTTATTTCAATTTACTGCATTGTTTTTATAAAGGCTACATTGTGCCCTGTGGAATATTGTAACATTGAGTTGTTTCTGAGATAATATAAAATGTAAATGTGAACACATGCCTTTGTTCTATAAGTTTCAAAGAGAAATAATTTTGTTAGACCATTTATATGTTTTTGAGCTTTTACTTTGTTGGTAGAGGGCACAGTGGCAAGAACTATTTAGCCATAAATATAATCAAAAGTCCTATTGACCAAAACCTGGGTACACTTATAAAATCTATGGGTTAGTAGAGGTCTTCCCTTCATAATGTAGTTCTTTTAATATTTTTCCTGAATGTTATTTAGCAAGCAAAAGGCCATGTGTGAAAAATGAAGAAAGCTATTAACTCAAGAAATTTAATGCATACCACCACCATACTGACATATCAATTGCTTTCATTAAAAACTACATTTCTCACTGAATAAAACTTTTACAAAATAGTACTTAATGGAATATTTTAAATTAAAACTATCAGTATAAAAGTTAAAGTATTATAAAATTTATGGTTTGATAATATTTTAAACATCTCTCAGTTCAAGTTCCTCATTTTCCAGATATGAAAACTGAGGCTTGCAGAGTTTAAAAATGTCTTTACATACTATATATGATAAGTTAAGAATGAAAGGAGTATAAAAATTCAAGAATATAAAAAACTCCATCAAAACTTTCATCAAATGAAAAAAAATTAAAGCTTAATTGATATGACTCTAATGGGCTTTTTATTTAAAAAGCTATAAAAACTAGCCATCAAAATATACAATTTTAGACAGTTTCTTATTTGTTCTATAATAAATAGTTGTTTACAATAAAACTATTCATTGAAATCTGAAAATGTCAGTCTGGTTGTTTGATTTGCCTTTACACTGATATTTGCAAAAGTATAAATAAATGTACACTATATTCAGTGAGGCTGATTTGTGATTGTCTTAATTATAATCATTTATAAAAATGACTGTTGGTATTATAAATATATATTTATATCAAATAGAAGAACTAGGCATAACTGATATTAGATGACACAATGACATATAGAGATCACATGCTTACATACGTTACAATGCAATACTATTATTCTGTTGTAATAATTGCCTAATATGTAAGTTCAGCAAATGTAGATACAGTCCGTTTTTGTCATGAAAAATAGAAGAGAAACTATTTGAACAAATTTGCCCCCAAGGAAGGATTTGCAAAATATTTTGTCGCATTGTGAGAAACTTTACTTTCATTTACCACCTAACATATTTTTAAAATGTACTTTACTGCTTTTGAAATCTGATGAAATTTCAGGAGAGAATACAACTGTTAGTGTTTACTGGAAAACAGATATAACAAAACGAACGTTAAAAACAATGATTCCTTCAGAAACACATTTGATGGGGTAAAAAATGTATTCCCTGGTACAAAAATAAGGTATTTAAAATGTCAGTTTGGCCATGGAAGTCATGAATGCATAATGAAAATAATAAGCAAAAATACTGTAAACTTAATCTGAACATTGAAACTAATCTTAAGCTATATTTTCTTCAAAGGGAAAAATATATCTATTGCCAATGCACTGTATGCATTTAAATTATTCAATAAAGTCAGTTCAGCCCCCAAGTTTTTCCAAAGCCTTTAGGATCCTATTTTGGAATTCTGTCTAAATGGCTAAAACGGTTATGCGTACCATGGCATTTTAGCCAACTTATTTAAGTCAGTAAGTAACACTGAATTAATAGTATATTGATATTACTAATAATTGCTAATATTAATAATTATTAATTACTAATAGTAATATTAGTAACAATAATAGTTTCTGTGCTTCAAACCTTGAACCAGGTCTTTCTATGAGGTGGAGCCTAGGTAATAATTTGTGAAAAGGGTGCCCAGCCCCCTTCAGATGGGTCAGAAATAGATCCACTCATACCACTCAGTTAGATCGCTACTAAAACTCAGCCATTTTGGAGAGATTAAAGGGCAGTGCTTGGGTTTCAGCCATCCTATTTTTCATGGAGAAGGGAGTGCGAAGAAGTGGTTGACATGATTAGTATAACACATGTGGAATAAATTCCAGGAGGAATTAAAGGGAGTGGAATATCATCATTTGGTTCTGCAGTTTGGAGAAACTACATTATTTATTACAGAAAATATTTGTATGTTTTCAAATTACTAAATTACTTGAGGCCACCATCATTATCACTGAAACCATGTACTTAAGAAATCCATAGACATAAGAAATCATTAAGGGCCTAGAGATCCTAAAAGAACTGTTTTTTGAAAAAAAAAATGCATTGGGCTGTGTGGTTTCTGTGGTACTAAAACATCCTGCAGCTAATTATGTATCAAAAATTGAACAAATATACTGCCAGTGGAATATTTTCCTTTGTGTAACACAGGTACTTAATACACAGAAATCGTCATTATAATGATGAACCCTAGATGCAGGAAGATGGTCATTAAAAATGGCTAAAATTCACTACAAATTTCCAAATAGCTCCAAACAGTTGGCATAATGACCAAGTTTAGTCTACACTGCAGTAGGACGACACGAGACACATTGGCTGCACATTTCAGCTGCTCTTAGCACTTACTTTCTCGTAATACTTGATTTCATATTCTGTGATGACTCCATTGGGATGCTCGGGCTCTTGCCAGGAAAGTTCCACACTCCGCTGCAGCACCCTTTCCTTCATCACTCCGCTCACTTGCGAGGGAGCTGTTTGGACAAGACATGTCAATAAACAATGAGAAAATTCACTGGATGCCTCAAATCAAATGTCACAACCGATCAGTCCCATGCTGTGCCAGTTTCATTAAGGTAAAAGAAAGCACCTTTTCATAGCTCACAATTCAGAAGCTAATGAATATTCAAATAGGACCTTATTACTGTTCATAAACCTTAATAGAAATTTAAATTAAAGTGCAAACAGCAGAAGATAGCATTGTTCAAGTTAGTGAAAAATGGAAATGATGGGGCTGAGAATGACAATTAAGCAAATGAATGCTAATTAAGGCTACAAAATATGATTTCAGATTAATCTCCAGTGATAAACTAAGTCCAAATATTTACTTCACATGCAATGGCAATACACTTTTTAAAAGAAAAAAGTACTTTAATATTGTGGAATACAAATGGCTACTTCAGTGTTCAATTAAAGGGACAGCAGCTTTTAGAAATGTTTTTATGTTTTAACTGTGTGTGTGTGTGTGTGTGTGTGCGTGTGTGTGTGTGTGTGTGTATTCCCAAAGAATTCCAATTAACCTTGGGAAAAATTTTTTACACTTCATTAGGTCAAGATGCAGGAGAACGCTAAAGCTGCCGCCACTTCAATACGTGGGTGAACATACACACACGCAGACGCTTGCACATGTAATTTCTACGTACGTAACCTAGGTTTCAAGCTTTGATAGAAGTAATTCAAACCATGGTTTTGCTCTCTCTTTCTATATAGATAATAATATGCTTAGAGCCCTTTCATTCTAATTAGTGGCATATACTCTTTTTGGTAGCTAACACTGTGGAATGTAGCAAACTAATTTGCTCTGTCTAATTTGCTCGGTGATGATTAACTAGTTGTCTCCTCTGTCTAAATGAGTAGCTGCACTGGCTTGGCTGAATTTCAGTGGGGTCATTATGTTTCATGTATCATGCTCTATCTCATTCTGTAAAATATTTTCAGGCTGTTAATTTAATTTTCAGATGTCTAAAATTGTTAATAATCTTGCTGACAGAAAAGCAATTATACGGGGCCAGGGCTGTTTAAGCAGGCTTCTGATGTTTATCCCTTTGACTTCATTTTGTTTCTTCTACTTCTTAATATTTTCTTGTATCAATGTCTAGGAAACACATTTTTCACTTCTTTCCGGCTTGGCGATTTTGAGGGAAGCACATGGATGATGCATGATTCCCATTTCCTCTCAGATTACTAACAGAAGCATAACTAGGGCAGATTAAGTGGAACAACTCTCCCTTTAGGGCGATGCAGCTGAAGTACTCAACAGACTGTGTTTACAGACTAAATGCGTTTCTGATATGTTTCCAATGAAACAAATTTCTAATAAGAACTCTTATTTTTGCCATGACTTTTAAAACCTGAATATATGCAGTAAAGAAGAATTTGTTTCTAAAGTGATTTGTCTATCTATCCAGAACATGCTTAGCATATTTTCAGCCGCCTGGGATGTTCGAGAGGCTGCTTCCGCAAGCTATAGCCCGGGGAAACACAAACCCCAACGAATATTGAGGTGCAAATCTACTTAGCAAAAAATTTCCAATAACCTAATTTACTTAAGATCATTCCGAAAAATCTGTATGTAAACTTTAGTATAAAATAGAATGGAGCACAGGTAAGAATACTACAATAGTCAGTAACACGGAATTAGTCAGTAAGGCTGCCAGCCTCTGATCAGGGTTTAGGATATGACGTGTGCCATTTGGAAATACATGTAGTGGAAAACAGGTACAGAGCTAGGAGATGCCATCTAGGTCCTTTTCAAACAACACAGATAGCTGAATGTGATTTTCAATGTCAAGCAAACTGTAGCACATTTTGCTTAGTTTGTATCCTAAATAGTAAGGCGAAGAGACACCGAATTCCTCAAGGAATGGAGGAGACATGGGGGATATAGATGTGCCTCATTTAGTTTCTGACATGTCACAGCAATATCTAAGTATAGAATGAGATTTGATTTCTGCAGGTTACACATTAAAATTATATTCATTATTTCATCCTGGAAAAGAACTTTTACCAATAAATTTATGGTAACTGAGGATGGGGGGGAGATGTCAAAAATACATTTGTAATATATAGTATTTTTATCACAGCATTAAAAGCAACTGTACTACAATGTATTTTCCGTCTTTTGTGCATGGAGTCATCTGTGAATGACTATACTCCTGATTTTCTGTACATTTCCTTTTTAAAAATGTGTCCCTTGCTGATACTATATCGAGTCACACATTTAAGAGGGTCAGAGCTAGAAGTATTAGCACATGGCCCTTGAGAATAGATAAATTGCATGATAGGAAATATCTTTGTCTGTCTTACGTCCTTCAAGTACAACATTTTGGTACAGGAGAATTGATAATATTTTCCCTTGAGTTTCAATATTTTAGGCATAAAGATTTACAGCTCATAAACAAAACCATCTCTAAGCTAGTCAGATTCTAACAGGATCACTATTTTCAGACAAAGTTATATGTAAAAGTAAAATTGAAATGACATCAGGCTCTTTAATCTTAAGACACAATGATTACTAGGATTACTATGTTTGATCTAAATTAATCACATTGTAACAATTTCACTAATACACTCACTCTTACACCAAAATATCCAATTAACTACAGTCTGAAGTTCATTTTGGAAAGAAATGTATGCAACTAAATTATATACATACTTAAGACCCAATTAGGTGTGATGACATTTAAATTATATTTTTGTAATTAGCAAAGTGAAACAAAATCTATTGTAATTGGAATTGATGAGAAGCTAATAAATAGTAACCAACAATAGTAAATTTATTAAATTGGAAAATATGGGCAAACAAATACTACAAAGAAGGGAGCTTCTACATATGAATTGTTAATAGGGTTTCTAACAAATGATTAACAGATTCATATCTCACCTAAGTTTCTAGCAATTCTAAAATATAAAAATTAATTTCAACTGAAGAAACTTTTCTTTGCCCCTAAAAAGTCTCAGGACTTACGGGGGACACATATGGAGTCCGTACAATTGACAGTGAAAGACAATCTTAGGAAATTCAGAAAATGCTTTCTGAGGTTCAAATGGAAAATCTCAACAACAGAAGAACAAAGTTGATAAAGATGCAAAAGGAAATCAAAAGTCTAATAACAGGCCAAAAGGCAAAATCTGTGGGCTGCAGTTATTAGTGTAAGGCTTTGAATTTATTATTTATTTATTTATTTTTTTTTTAATGTTTATTTATTTTTGAGGAAGAGAGAGAGAGAGACAGAGACACAGAGTGAATGAGAGAGGGGCAGAGAGAGAGGGAGACACCAAATCTGAAGCAGGCTCCAGGCTCTGAGCTGTCAGCATAGAGCCCGATGCAGGGCTTGAAATCACAAACTGTGAGATCATGACCTGAGCCGAAGTTGGACGTCCAGCCGACTGAGTCACCCAGGTGCCCAAAGGCTTTGAATTTAAAAATAATCAGTAAGAATGGTAGGTTTATGTACAGACGTGAACCAATCAACATTTTACAGATTTTGAGCTTCATGCCCTTGTGCATGATTTTTGATCTTAATCAATGCCTAATTAAAATTCAAGTACAACAAACATAGTTAAATTACAAGGGGAAAAATATTCATAAGGGCTCCATTTTTTCCACTAAAATATTAAATTTACCTATATGCATGGAAAATTTTTCCAGCATGAAAGGGGGGAAAAGACAATTTAAAAACATTGTATAATAGGCAAATGGCACTCTAAAGATGTCCATATTCTAATTTCTGGAACATGTGAATATGCAATTACATGGCAAAAGGGACACTGCAGATGTAATTAAGGTTACAGACCTCACGATAAAGATATTATTCTGGATCCTTGCCAGGGGGCCTAATCTAATCACATCAGCCCTTAGGAGCAGAGGAATTTCTCCAGCCAGGGTCAGAGAGATGCCGCAGAAGGAGGAGTCAGAGAGATTTGAAACATGAAAGAAAATCAACTTCCCATTGCTGGAGGAGCCACAGGAGAAATATGAGAAAATATGGAGGCAGACTTATGGATCAAAGACTGACCCTGGTTCACATAGGAAGGGAAATGGAGGCCACAATTCCACCAGTTCAAAAGCTCTGAATTCTGATAACAACATGGATGAACTTGGAAGTGGATCTTCCCTGGAACTCCAGATAAGAGTACAGCCCAGCTAATGACCTGATTTCAGCCAGGGAAGCTGGCAATCGAGAACCCAGCTGAGCCCCATTGCACCCAGACTTCTGACCCACAGAACTAGAAAATAATGAATGGGTGTTGCTTGAAGGTTTTTTGTGGTAGTTTTTATAGTAGCCATAGAAAACTAATACACATATTAAAAATATATAAATAGACTTACTAGAATTTTAATGAAGTCTATGAATAAAGGTTAGTGGTAGGATAGTTTAATAATGTGATCTATCAGACTTTATGTTGAAATAGCATAGAGTCAAGGAATTTTTATCTTAATTAGGACTCAAAATGCAATGTCTTATAGAAAAAAAAAACTCCAATATACATTTGGAAGAAACGTGTGTGTGTGTGTGTGTGTGTGTGTGTGTGTGGTAGGACTTCAATGAAGCTAGTGAATTTGATTTTGAATTTAAAAAGTAATTTATTTGTACTAAAAATTATTTTTACTATAGTTAAATGTTCTCAATGAATTTCAATAAAGAAGGGTGGGTGAAATTGGGGCGCCTGGGTGGCTCAGTCAGTTGAGTATCTGACATCAGCTCAGGTCATGATCCTGCAGTTTGTGGGTTCGATCCCTGTATCGGGCTCTGTGCTGACAGTTCAGAGTCTGGAGTCTGCTTCGGATTCTGTGTCTCCCTCTTTCTCTGCCCCTCTCCCACTCACGCTCTCAATCTCTCTCTCAGAAATAAATAAACATCAAAAAAAAGAAAAAGAAAAACTTTAAGAAGGGTGGGTGAAAAAATAATATTTGTATTTCTAAACAATACAATGAGGTAGGATGGGTCAATAAGCATGAAATGACCTTTTACCATTCATCTCAAGTTGTTAAATCTACTTACTTTTGTTAGATTTCCATTAGGTAAATACAAAAAGTGAAAATGAAGATATTTTTAGAACACAGTCAAATGCATATCTGACAATAGAATAATAGTCTTTACTTAATGCTTTGTTGCTATCCAGTATGGAATTCATTCTTAACAATCCCTTGAAATAACAAATATGTGTATTATTAGGAGCTTAGTATTTTATAACACAACTTTTAGCTTTTTCACTCTTCCTCACAGATGTTTCATTTTTACACTGTAGGACAAACATATAAAAATATAGAGAAATTTATTTCAATAACAAACACTAGGCCACAAGTATATATGATTCTGTGGAGTATCATGTAACGTATCAATTCCACTTTTAGGGTATGTTAGAATACATAAAAAATTCTAACATGTGATTTCACTAAACTTCAATTTCTTCCTGGCTCAGAAAAAAAATAGAGTCACTAATAATATTGTGAGCAGTAAATATAAAATTTTATGTGAAAGAAAAAGCACAGGGACTAGGGGCAATTGAGTCTGCAGCAATTACAAACAATCCATTTGCAATAGATGTCTGTCAAATTACTTTTGGTTGGATAGAAGCATGATCTATGACTAAAACAAACATAAAGTCTGTAAGTAGTTGAAAAAAATAAGCTAATCTTTTTCAAAATTAAATTACATAAATTGCATTGCTATCTTATTCAACACACCAATTAGGATGGTGATGTTTTATTTGAAATGTAAAATATACAATATCACAAATAAAAGATACATCATAGAATGGATTTCTAAACATATTTCAAAACAATTATTAAAAAGACAACTTGACTAAGAGCTAAAAATAAGATCTAAAAGTTCTGCGAATAAGTGAATTTGATGTTGAATTGACAGCACAGGAAAAGAAAGCATCTGGATTGGTATCCAAGTCAAGTAGATCTGTAAGTCAAGTCAATACATTTTTAGTAGGATGATAAAGCGCATAACAGGAACAACAAAAGTCACTACTCCACTATTTGAACAACTAAAAATGGCCTTGTTTTTTGAAGCAAGAGTCACAGCATCTTTGTAAAAATGATCTGACAAAAAATCTTGCTGAGAATAAAATTTTTTCTCTGTTATCATCAGATGATTAACAACCAATTGTTTGCATGTTTAATTAATTACCATGGGAATTAGCACTTCTTGGCAAAATCTCTATGTAAAATGCTTTAAGGGAAACGGCTGTGTAGAAAGCTACTGTGGCTATTGGTCCTAAACACATATTGGGACTCCTGCAAACCTCTAAAATGTTAACTGATGAAGGGTTAATTTGTAATTCCTGGTGCATTTGAATTTTCATATAATTACAGTGGAATTGTAATTCTTCATATAAATAAAATAAAATATTATATAAACAGTAGGTATATATTAGGCAGCTTCCCAGAACTAGCTGTATCATTCAGACCAGTCACACCTACAAAGGAGTAAGTAAATGATGACCTAATATAACAATTCAGAAAGGTTAAAGAGTCCTTGATATTGAGTCAGACATTTTATCCATCTAACTTGAAAATATTGTAAGTTGAAAATGCACTAAATACACGTAACCTACCAAACATCATAGCTTAGCTCACCCTACCTTAAATGTGCTCAGAACACTTGTACTAGCCTACACTTGAGCAAAATCATCTAACACAAAGCCTAGCCTATAATCAACTACTGAGTATCTCATATAATTTAGTTAACACTATACTGAAAGTGAAAAACAGAATGGTTGTAAGCATAGCAGTTGTTCACCCTTGTGGTCGCATGACTGAATGGGAGCTTCAGCGGGGGGCCGCTGACCAGTATCACAAGAGAGGAAAAGATCAAAATTCAAAAATTGGAGTACAGTTTCTAGTAAGTATGTCTCACTTTTGTACCTCTGTAAAGTTAAAAAAAAGGGAAGTCAAAACATTGTAAGTCAAACCATTGTAAATAGGGACCGCCTGTAGTTCAGTTCTATTCAACACATATTTGTTTGCCATTTACTATCTGCAGGGCATTGTGGCATTTCTACAAATCCTTACAGTTTGCAGTGGTCACATAAATAATCTTCCTTATATAATAATATATGTGTATAACCTTCTTTCTTCCCTACCAAAACTCTGTGAACTAGGTAGGTTCTATTTCATTCGTGAAGAAGCTGGGTTTCAGAAATTAAATAGAATGCAATCAGGAAGGGGCAGATTTTAGATTGAATCTCATGCTTTTAAGTTGTAATTCTCATCTGTTTTCAACTACAGAACAATCATTCCAGGTGGGAGTGAGTAGATGCTAGAAGGAGGAAAGCTGAGCATTCATTCATTTAAATTTGCTAAGATTCCACGATGTGACATAATGATGAAGAGGCCCTTAGGGACCTGCTCCACAGGCAATAGTCCTAGAACCTGCAGATACCAGAAGTGATCAAACTGAGTAGAGGTTTGTTTAATTACTATTTTTGTAAAAAAGAGCGAATTCATGTATATCCTACAAAATTCAAAAAGTATAATAGTGTATAGCAAAAAGAAAGACTCCCTCCCAGTCTGATCCCATGACACAGTTACCCTCCCCTAAAGCAACCATGTTTAGCAGTCTTTGACACCCTTCCAGAAGCAGCCTAGGTATGTACAAGTATATGCATTTTTTACATGAATGGCATTCTAATGGCACAGTTCAAAACCTTGATGTTTTCATTTATACTTCATTTTAAAAATTGTATTATTGAACACATGCAGCTCTGCACAGCTCTTTCAATTGTGTCGTGTTCCATTATACAGATGTACTAGGATGTATCTGACCAGACCCTTGTCAATAAGCATGGGTCTTTCCCATCTGTTTCTCTTATAAATTATGCTGCAATGAAACTGCTGGTAAGCCAGTATTTAATATGAATCCTCTAAGGAGAATAAAATATTTCAGAGCAGACTAGTGCCTGCAGGTGAAAAACAGGTAGATGAGGTTACATGGGCTGAATTGGCTAAATGTCTTCATTGTTAAAACTCACTTGGAGTCATTGCTTCATAAAAGGAAATGAGTACTAAATAAATTTATTATAACTTAAATATTTAAGATAGTGACATGCGAAGTGCAGACTGGCTATTGCAAGGCCAAGTGCAGCCACAAGTCAGTGGCCTATGAGGAGCGTAGGAGTTTGTGTCAGATGTACAACTACGACAGCCGGGACATTTTTGTTGTTGTTGCTCAGCTGACATCTTTTTTTCTGAGCAAAACTTTCTTGATGAAAGAAGCATTTCTTTTTCTTTGCAGTCTCCTTGATGGTTTTCTTTCTGGGACAAGCTACTTATCATATATTAGCATTCTGAGTAGCAATGTCTTTTAAAAGTATTCTAGGATTAGTCTTAAGTACCCTTCACTATTATACTAAAATGTCCAATAGGTAAGATCACTCTAACAACATTGTCATTGATTTCTGATGAGAGTTTCATTCATTTATAAATTCAACATAAAAATTTTCATGACTGAATAGAGTATAAACAAAGAATTGTTCAGATTGCAAAGATTATGAGGCTCAAGTTCTCACTTTCAAGGAGATTTTAATATAGAAAATGAGTTAAAATGTGAATATGCACATTCTGAATACACAAGTAAGTACAATAGCCTACATAAGATATGAAGCATGTGCTAGTAAGTTCTTGGGAGGCAGTAAAGAGTAAACCATACAAAAACTATCACTGCTTAAAAAAAAATCAGTTCTAATTCAGTGTTTGACTGGTATAACTACATATTTAAACTAATTATCAGGAATATTGTCATCAAGTCTATAATCTGCAAGAGAGAACTTTATATCAACTAAATAACAACAGAGCCAGGTTCAAGACTGGGCCGATGACTTCTCTCTAATGGCCTCCACCAGTAAGTGACAACTTACTGAATCATTCTTCCTCTGTTTCAGCTAATACAGAATTATTACTTTTTTTCCCTAAAATACTAGTTCCCTTGTTGACAGTACTACACGACATAACATTTAGTTATTTTATAGTTTTTTAAACGTCTCCTCTGGTACTCTGATGCTCCTTGAAGGCAGGAAATTTAGAGAAGTGGCAGTGTAGGAGTGAAGGGCACAGTCCCAGTGAACTCGTCTACTGGATTTGCTCATGAGTTTCATTGTTTATTTGAAAACTGTGCAACCTTGAGCAAGGAACTGAACTTCCCTGTGCCTCAGCTTTCTCAACTTTAAAATAACTATAATCTTGGGGCACCTGGGTGGCTCAGTCTGTTGAGCATCTGACTACGGCTCAGGCCATGATCTCACAGTTTGTGAGTTTGAGCCCTGCATCGGGCTTGCTGCTGTCAGCACAGAGCCCACTTCAGATTCTCTGTCCCTCTCTCTCTCTCTCTCTCTCTCTCTCTCTCTCTCTCTCAAAAATAAATAAACATTAAAATATAAAACAAAATAGCTATAATCAGATTGGATACTTTATAAATAGAATTGTTCTAGAAATTTTATATATAAATACATATTAAATACTGAAAACCATTCCTGGTACATGGTAAGATCTCAAAACAATATATTATGTATTATTATCCTATAATTTTTTGTCTGTATTAGATTTACTGATGCCTGGGACTCACTTAAGAATACTCTAACGTCGGAGTCAGGCATCAGTATGTTTCAAATGCTTCTCAGATGAAGCTAACATACAGCTGAGTTTGAGAACAATTTCTTTGCAGCTTTGGGGGGAACATAAATTGCCATTTCAAGGTGAAATTCCAGTGCTCTCCATAATAAATGCTGATATATATTATATTGAGAGTTTTTATTCAATTTCTATAATTTAGAAATGACCAATTTCTATAATTTATATTATTTTATATGTACCAGCTAGACAGAAAGACATTAATTTAAGCCATTTAGAAGAAACATACTACTGTAAAAACTGAAAAAAAAACCTATCCAAATGGGAAGGGGACCAACAATACATTTCTTTTTCAAAATATCATAATATATATTGAATTGAGAGCAAAATACAGATGAAGCAATGTCTCTATTTTGGGTGGTAAAAAACCAAATATTTTGAATGATATTTTTTAAAGCCATCATCACACATGGTCTATCAGGTAATCTGGTTCTATCACTAATTTTTCATGAATCCATAGCAAAAGACTAGCTTATTTACAAGGCCAACAATGTGACTATGGCCCACAACTAGATCTTTTTAAGAATGAAAATGAACCTTTAAATAGAATACATACAGAATACCTACATTTCCATATTTATATACACACATTGGCTAATGACAAAAACCTCCCATACATGTCATCAAAGCAACATTTCAGTTGTGTATATTTTCTTTGGTATTGGAATATGTTTTATTATAAATAGAGAATTGTGTTGTATTTCAATCAGAACAATACTGTAATACCAGCTGACAATTTTTGAAATGTTAACTTAGTCCAAATGCTTATGTTATAAATATGTTTAATTATAATTTTCATAGCTATCTAACTTCTTTACAACATGAATACTATTTCTATTAATTTATTTTAAACAAAGACTGTCTAAATTATTTTGTTTGATATTTATGTTTGATTACTGTAACTATATTTTCTTACAATATGTGTATGAGTATAATCTCTTGTTTAGATAAATAAGTTTAGTTTATATACTATTGCATAATATCATGACATCATGTGACTGTTCTTAAATTATATAATAAAATATACTAATATTTATATAAATTCACATATATGATTATGTGCAAAGCAAGCTCATTAGTTCCTCTCCTAAATATCTACACAATATTTAAATTATTCAGTATATTATAATAATATTCTGGAAGTCCACACTTGGTTTACTCTTCAGGAGCAGTAGAGCATGTATTTAAACATGTTGGTTGTTTACTAAGAGGAACATTGTCGATAAGAAGCATATTAAAGAAAGAAGTGACATCAGTTTTGCCTGATAGCAGTGTGTTAGTTATACACATTCAAAAGAAACCCTATTTTCCATTAGAATAAAACTTGCATTACTGACTGCCGCTGTGTGCTTACTGTGAGACCTCACTGCATTTAGAGCTTCCAAATCTTTTTCCAGTATACTGCCATTTTTCATCATTGTAAAATCAATATAATGTATTGCTACCAAAGTTTCTTAAAATTAATGAAAGAGAATAAAAATTGAGTGTTCTTTGTATGTGATGATACAGTTTCATAAAATGTTTCACATGTGAGTGTTCGTGTATGAATGTACCAAAGTAAACATATACAATATGCTTCTGTGGATTAGTATTAATAAATTGAAATTTTTTTGAAAGCCACTTCATTATACGATATATAATTGAGGGTATATCCATTTATAGAATGATATATACATATGCTTAAAGTCATACAACGCAAAACCCAATGCAGCAAACATAAGATTGATAATTTCATAGGGCACCATTCTTTTATTCTATCTCAAAGTTCTCGATAATGATTGAAGAGAATAGCCAAGTCCATTATATCTGACTGCTATCAACTTCATGCTTTCCTACTTTACAACTTCTTTTTATTCTCTCTCCTCTTTGTATCTTTTTAAAAGAATTTTTTAAAAATCATTATTTATTTTTGAGAGAGAGAGCATGAGCAGGGGTGGAACAGAGAGAGGAGATACAGAATCCAAAGCAGGCTCCAGGCTCTGAGCTGTCAGCACAGAGCCCGACATGGGGCTCAAACCCATGAGCTGTGAGATCATGACCTGAGCTGAAGTTGGATGCTTAACCGACTGAACCACCCAGGAGCCCCCTCCCTCCTCTTTGCATCTTCTACTCTGGTATGAATTGTTTTTGACTCTATTTTTCTCCAGGCCTAAGCTCTCATGTATTCAAACCATCCTACTTTCTAAAATGTTATCTAAAATTATTATTTTTTCCAAAAAGTGTTCCCCATTTGTGGTTTTGTCCATTTTATTTTTTACTTTTTTTCCCCAAATCATCATTCCGGTAGTGTTCCTCACAATTAATTTTGATTTTAATCCCATTCTATTATAAGTTGAACTATTCCAGAAGGGAAAAAAGAAAGAAGGGAAGGGGAAGGAAGGAAGAATGGGATAAAGAAGTGGAGAAGAAAAATAAGACCTGAAGTATCTCACTAAATTTATTCATTTAAAATGTTTAAGTGTTAAATGTACCTCACTGTGGAGAAAATATATCTGCTCCAGGTATTCTGAATATATTTTCTCTCACAGTGCATAAACTTAACAAATTTGTATTGCTTAATAATAAGTTCTCAATATCAGTCATCAGTTATTAGTTTACTTCAATCAAGATCTTACTACAAACTAAGCACTTAGTTTAATACAATCTGCTAAATAATTTCAGCTAACATTGCAGCTTGTATTTTAAAGTTGCTGCTTCACAATGTATAAGCTACTGCCTAGGAAGTTAGGCACAAATGAAAACTACATTGAATTCCCTAAACCTGTGTGATGCCAATGGTGCAATGTGGCATTAATTCACCAAATAATATTTTAGTTCCAAGAGAAAATTAATGCAGTTTACTATGGTGGCCAATTAATACCCAAGGAGTCACTTTTATGCACTGGGAAAATCTAGCTTAGAATGAATAGTTATATGCAGGGAGAGTTATCAATTCATGAATATTTGGTTCCAAAAGTTAATTTGAGGTTTAGTTGTTTGTAATTTGGGCTTCATTTCTCATAGAAACAATATCACAAATAGCACTGTGATTGCCAGGTTAGCACACAAACATGTAATTGACCCAAAATATTGTACATGGGTACAGAGAAGGAGTTAAATAATCCTGTTTTAATACTAGCAACTAGGCAAAACAGAAAAACCAACACAATGCGTACAATGTATTTGTAATTACTACTGAATATGGTGCTCAATGAAAAATTTAAGATCTTCCCAAATACTCCTAAAATTCTGTTGTCTCCTAGCCAGAGACGGAAACTGATCAGCTTTTGCTTGCCTTCTGCTTCTCCCCTCCTCTTGCCATATATGAAGTTTTTACTTTATTTCATAGTATCCAGCCACCTAGAAATAACCATGTCAGTAACTAACTAGAACATAAATACAATTAGGATAACATTTTACCTTTTATCAGTTAGAGTAGGGGTCAATGGTCATGGGCCAAATCTGGCTAGTCAACTGTTTTCATGAATAAAGTTTAAATAGAACATAGCTGCATCTGATTACAGATGGTCTATGGCTGCTATTGTGCTAAATATCAAAGGTGAGGAATTGCAACAGAGAAAATATGGCCTGTAATGTGTGAAATACTTATTGTCTAGTACTTTTCAGAAAAAGTTTGTGTCCCCCTGAGTTGGAGTCTGTTTGGCTGCAAGTAGGAAAAAAAAACAAAAAACAAATAAACAGTGGTTTAAGGTTTTTGTTTTTGCTTTCCTCATGCAAAAAAAAAAAAAAAAGAATAAGAAAAGAAAAAAGAAAAAAAAAGTACTCTGCAGATGGGCAGTTGCTATACTTTGTTCATTGGCTCCAGGATTTACAGATGATGCCCCCGGCCTTTCCCTCGTGGTTGCAAGATGCTGCTGTTGCTGCTACTACAGCCCTCACATCCACGTTGCTGGCATGCAACAAAAAGGCAATGTGGAATGCTCACGATCTAAATAAGGAAAGCCAACTCTTACAGCAAGCTCTAGCAATCTTCTGTTTACATCTCATTCATCTCATTCCCTACACTGGAAATGGAGTTTTAAATTTTAAGCGGGGTGTACCGCTGTCCTAAAAAATGATAATAAAAAAAAGAAGAAGGAACTTGTTATTAAAGAGGAAACCAGCACTGTCTGCCACCCTCATCTTCCCAACAGCAGTGGAGACGGCGACCATTCACTTAACTTGATTCCCACCCCATCCCCAACCTGCTCAATTTCTTTTCTGAATATAGAAGAGTAAGGACCAAGGGAAGTGATTCAGATTCCTAAATGAAGGCACTAGATCATGAACAAAAGTACTTTTATGTAAGTTAGGACTTGAAGAGATATTAATGGCACCACTAAGTCCTTTTCTGTCACTTTCAAGAGTAAGGTGGGAAAAAACGTTTTCCTTGTTTGGCTATATCGGGGAGTTATTTCAGATAAGGCTTTTCCCTGTAGGACCAGAAAGCTGTAGGACACGAGCAGAGCAACAGCAGGCCTGAAAAGGTTAGAGCAAGTGATTTAAACATATTTTTGGTTAAAGAAGACATTTACTAGACAGCATGAACAATATGTCAACCAACATAAATACAGAACTTTTTATAAGAACACTTTTCATTGACATTATTTCATTTAATCATTTTATACTCAAGAAATTCCTATGTGAAAAAGAGGGTCTCAAATTGATTCACAGTTCTAACAAGAAATATTCCACTATGCATATTTTAGGCATCTCATATGTGCTAAATAAATGGATAAATTCATTATACTACAAATTACCCATTTCTTTCTCTTTTTAGGTTCATTTATTTATTTTTGAGAGAAAGAGAGGGGATGAGAGCGGGGCAGAGCCTGACATGGGGCTTGAACTCACAAACCATGAGATTATGACCTGAGCTGAAATCAAGAGTCAGATGCTTAACCAACTGAGCACCCCATGCATTCTTTTTTATATAACCAGTGTCTTCCTCTCTATTAGATTTTTCCTAACAGATTTTAAATAACTCAACTTTCTCCCATGAAAATAAAATTATATGTCAAGCCTATATTCTTTTCCACCTGGTGAGGAATCTCTCTTCTTCCCATTGTCAATGGGAAGAATATGTCAAATATTTGACAAATATGTCAAAACAAAGTTGTCTAGATTCTTTTAATCCATTTCCTCAACTTCCACTCATGCTCCAACCTTCCCCAGTCTGGTTTCAGTCCACCTCATTCTATCCAGTAAGTTATGGATACAGCCACCAATGCCCTCACCTAGACACATGAAGGTACTGTTCGCAGTCCTCATCTTTCTTGGATTCTCGGTAACATTGTTAATCTTTCTCTCCTTTTCTCCTTAGCTTCCATGACACACTCTCCTGGCTTTCTGTGTGGCTAATTCTTTTAATTGTCCTTTGCAAGCCCCTTCTCCTCAACAAAAAGTCAAATTTCCTCAAGGTTGCATAAAAGGATGTTCATTTTCATTAGTCATTAAGGAAATACAAATTAAAGCCACATTATGATAACACTTGACACCTGTCAGAATGGCTATAATCAAAAAGACAGGTGATATCAAGTGTTGACAAGGATGTGGAAAAATGAACTCTTATACATTGTTGGTAGAGATGTAAAATGGAATAGCTACTTTGGAAAAGCAGTTTGGCAATTTTTAACGAGTTAAATATAAAGTTACCACATGACCCAATAGCTCCACTCTTAGTTGTCTCACCAGGAGAAAACATAGGTCTACATGAATTCTCAAACCTGGATGTTCAGAATAGCATTATTCATGCAGAAAAAAAAAAAAAAGAAACACCTAAAGGTCCATCAACTGATGAACACATAAAATGGAATACTTACAAGGGGACAGTATTAACCTGTAAAAATGGATGGGCCAACAAGTATGAACCTCAAAAAACCTTATGATAGGGGCACATGGGTGGCTCAGTCAGTTGACTTTGGCTCAGGTCATGATCTCATGGTTTATGAGTTTGAGCCCCACATAAGGCCTGCTGCTGTCAGCACAGAGCCCACTTGGAATCCTCTGCCCACCCCCGCCTCAGCCCCTCCACCGCTCACACTCTCTCAGACATAAACATTAAAAAAAAAAAAAACCAAAACATTATGCTAAGTGAAAAATTCCAGATGCATAGGACCCACATTGTATGAATCTATTTATATAAAATATTTAGAAAGACAATCCTATATGATCCTATATAGACACAAAATAGCTTAGTATTTGGCTAGGTGTAGGGGTAGGAATGGAGAGTGACTGTAACTGGACATGGCGGATCTCATTGGGGTAAGAAAATGTTTTAATACTGAATTATGGTGATGGTTACAAAACTCTGTAAACTTACTAAAAATCACTGAATTATACACTTGAAATATGTGAATTTTATTGTATGCAAATTATATCTAATGAAAGCTGTTAAAAATAGGCTTTTGATGACTCTTAGAATAAGAACCAAAATTCTTAACATGACTTACTGTCTGACCTCCATCTATCTTTCCAGTCTCACCACATTCAATCTCCATTACTCTGTGTATCTGGTACTCCATTTTATTCCTCAGCTGTGTTAAACTCCTTTCACACTGAGTTAAAACATCATTGTGACTGTTTCTCTTAGTGTATCTTTTCCAACTTCTCTTCTCCTCTCTGATACAATCCAACCTATTAAGTGTTCTCCTGGATTTAGGAAATCCCTCTTGACAGCACTTCAGAGCTGGAAATTGACATGTGTTTATAAAATTATTTGATGAATGCCTATTTCCCCCACTAGACTGTAAGTTCTATAAGGTTGGGAGGTCATGTTTGGTTTTGCTAACCAATATGTCCCCACTATTTTTCCCAGTCTCTAGGTATCCATTAAATTCTGGATTAATGAACAAATATAACAACCCTCAATTATCTAAAATTTTCCTCTAGGAAGCAACTTTGCTTCTTTACTTCTAGTTTAGTTCTCTCAAATTACAGTGCTAAAATATCTCATAGAACTTTGTAATGTAGTTTATATACCTTAAGATGACACTTCATTTTTTTTACTACTGCTTGCAATGTATATTGCAGTTCTTCGAGGGAGAAATCATAAATCTCCAAATGATTTAAAATAAGAAACAACTTAGGGATACCAATCTGTTAATTAGGATAACGCAAAAGTCAGCAATGAATTTTTGGTAATTTTCAGTCATCACTTAGATAAATTTTGATACCAATGAATTCAAACTATTAATTCAAATCGTTTTTAAACTAACAGCTTTTTTTTTAAACTAACAGCTTTTAAAAGTACCTAGAATAATATTGGTTATAGTATTCTGGGGCTTTATTTTATTAAAAAATTTTTTCCACACACAAATTCTTTCATCTTATATTATTCTATGTGCCTGCACAGGACTTTGGAGATCAAGTAGAACATGTAAAATCATTGGTTATATACACTTGTTAGTAAAATAAAGCCTATCAAAATGAAACTAATGCGACATTGTATTTTAACTATGGCAATTAAAAAAATTACTAATAAGGAAAAAAAGTTGGTTTCAATTCCCTGAATTTGTATTTAAATGGTTATTATAATGGTGGATTTTAGTTTATACCTATTTTCTTATTATTTGTCTGAAATGATGTATATACTTACAGTGGTAAAAGTTACCTTTTAAATATTTATTCTAAGTAACTATCCATGTAATAAAATACTTACAGTCTTTTATTTATAGCATCTAAAATGTAAAGTCACAAAAATGACTTTTAAACATGTCATATATAAGACTACGTACATATATATATATACACATACACATATGATATTTATATAAAAACATCTTCATATTTGTAACTAGCAATTTATGATCAACATATTTTGCTAATTCTATGGCTAGTAATTTCCCTCATGTGGTAACTACAGAAAGGTATTGTGAAATAAAATATTTATATATTCTCAAAGATATTTCTCATTTGTGGAAGGCAGTCTCAGAAATTTTATTGGCTGATATCTTCTAAAAATAAATTCAGTATTTAATAAAGGTATGGGATTGATAACACTTCGACACCCTGTTCAAACAACAATCCATACATGAGAAATAGCATTAGATGTTTGCTCAACTCTGTGGGTCAACTTGCCAGGTTTAATTTTAAGGGACTATTGTCACTATAGTTCGTTTTTGTTACAAAATTCTGATTGAAAATTTTCCTCTGGAATAGAAAGGATTTCTTTCCCCCTCCTCCTCTTCTTCGTCTTCTTCTCCTTCTTCTCCTTCTCTCTCTCTCTCTCCTCTCTTAGTTTTTTTTTTTTTTAGTTTTACATTACTTATTCAGTGTAGAGGTCTTTCACCTTAAATCAGCAAACTCTCCACAAACTACTACCAAGACTCAGCAACTTTTGTTTCTTGAGAAGTGAAGAGATGAGGGGTTATGCGCACCTTCCATTATATAACAATTTTAGCTCAGTGATCCCCAAGCTCCTCAGGATCCCCACTGTCCAGGAATTTTAAGATTAGAGTCCTGGCAGAAAGTCACACGAATGATTCATTAAAGGCAATTCTACTTCCTGGTTAATACAAATATCATTCATCATCACCATAAAACAAAACAATACAAAATATGCAACTACAGGTAACCAACACAACAATGAAACATATCCCAATTGTCTGTGTTGCAAACAGTACCCTGCTGATGTTCACTTAATATTTCTCTGGAATACTTCTCTGGAAAACTTCTCTGGAATTTCTTCTGGAAAGAAGAGCTTCTCTGGAAAACTCCATCATATTTCTAGACACATTACTTATTTTTGTTCTAAATTGCTTGGGATAGTAAACAGAAAGGATTGTGTAACATATTTTGTGCTACATATCAATGAAAAGTGGAAGGCATATTCTACATGGTTTGTACTTACGAAGAATTTACTTTGAATAGAAGTTTTCTTCCAAAGTATTTTAAAATAAGAACTTTTGGTTGACTCTCTCTTTAAGAAACAGACTCCTAAGAACAAACTGATGGTTACCAGAGGAGAGGTGGGTGGAAGAATGGGAGAGACACTGCTGTGATGATCACTGGTGTTGTATGAAGTGTTGAAACACTATATTGTAAATGTGAAACTAACATTACACTGTATACTGACTAATTGGATTTTAAGTAAAACTTAAAAAAAATACAAATAAAATAAGAATTTGTGAATTTAACAGAAGTCCAGTGTTTTTATGGTTTTGAGATTTTTTAGTCAAATACAAAAGAAAGAATTATCATTAAGCATCTAGCCATACAAACCGAATAAAATATTTGATAAAGGTTGCAAAATAGATTAATATTCTATCATTAAATAACAGACAAGGGATAATTTTCTGGTAGTAGATTACCGGGATTACATGTTCAAGAAACAAGAACCATTAGTTAGCGGCTGCCCTCTATCCATTTGGAAAACTGTACATTATTCCTTCGATAAGGTGCAAAAGGTCATTTGACTGTGAGACACTTGGTGTGAGAACACACACACACACACACACACACACACACACACGTGCCCATGCATGCAAAAACTGTAACTCCATTATGGCCCAGAGTTAGAAGAAAAACTACTTACAATTCTAGGTTAAATGCTTGAAATTAACTACCACCACCACAACATATGATTGGTTATCATTTTATATGCATATATGGGTAATTATAGTAAACAGAAAGATAGTGCATTGCCAAGGACGCCACCCCCAACTTCACAAGCTTTGAAGTCACAGAAAAGCTTCCATCCCAGCTCTGCCACTGATTAGTTTTGTCATCTTGCTCAAGTTGCTAAACTGCTCTGAGTCATCTGCAAAATGGGAATAAAATGAGAATAAAATGGGAATAAAATGGGAATAAAAGGAGTGTTGCAAGGATTTAGAAAGACAATGAATGTAAATCACTTAGCACAATACTTAGCAATTAGCAATCTTTCAATACATGTTAGCATTATTAAGAAAGAAATTAAAGAAGTAAACGTGCCAAATGACTTTACAAAGCAATACATCAAGAAATATTTCTATTCAGTTCATTTACATTTATTTGCATTTTTTAATGTAAACTGGCATTTTAAAATTTAACAAATATTTTAAATATGATATATTTGGAGTCCATGGGGATATCCTATACTTAGGCACTTGCTGAGGTGCAGAGAGGAACTGTCTTATTCAATTATTATGTCCTACATAATTTATTTTTATTTTGAACATTACTTGGTAAATGCTGTACAAAATTTGAAATCATCCATACAAATTCTAATGTAAGGATGACATTTACTATATAAAGCATTATATGTTAAACCTCCTGATATTAATTATAAACTGTAATATTTTCTGATTATAGGGAATTTTCTTTGCTAATATGTTGGTTTGTTAACTTAATTGATTTATGACCTTAACACTTCTTTATAATGCTATTGTAAAATTTTATTTACTTACTATTATTATTTTTTAATCCTTTTTTAAATCTATTTTTGAGAGAGAGGGTGTGTGTGTGCAAGCAGGAAAGGGAAAGAGAGAGATGGGGGGGGTGGGAACAGAGGATCCAAAGTAGGCTCTGTGCTGGTAACAGTGAGCCTGATCCAATGCTCAAACTCATGAACCATGAGATCATGACCTGAGCCAAAGTCTGACACTTATCCGACTGAGCTACCCAGGCACCCCAACAATGTTATTATAACCTTTCAAAACACATTTTAATCATGTTATTCTGATACTTTAAAGTGTTTTTAATAAACCCAATTTGAAGTCAGGTACCCAATTAAGAGTCAGAGTGTTGGGTACCTTAAGAGGTGTTACTGCGGACATACTTCCTTTCATTCTGCCTCAGTTTTCTCACCTCTCAAATGAAGATAATATCGAGTTTTAAGATAATACTGAGCTGTTGAAAGTATAAAATGAGAAAAGACAGGAAGTTCTTAGCATACTAAGTACAGAATGGAGAGGAAGTGTCATGATATTAGCACAGCATACAAGGTCTGTTGTGACTGGCCTCTGTTTACTCCTCCAGTACCAATTACCCATCATTTCCTTCTCATATCTTTATGTCAGGGTTGCAAAATGCCGTCAAGATTCTTTAACAGGAAAATCTCTCTTTTTTTGAACAGTTCATGCTATTTCATTACTCCATGGTTATGGCTGCTCGATTTCCTCTATTTGGAAATCCTTATACCCCAGCCTGCTGGCAACCTGCTCATAACTTCAAGACAACCAAAAGCTCAGCTTGTCCTTACTTGGTGTATACTTCATGCAGAGTTCCTCCCTAACAGAATATGATGAGCTCCACTGGGGTAAGGACTATATATTTCCTCATGGTTATATCCAGATACTGTACTGTACCAGACACAAAGGGAGCACTCCATACATGGTTGTGGGACAAACTGAAAGGTTTTTTGACATTTGGACAAAAAATGCATCTGCTTACAGAAGCTTTAAAACAATTTGTCATGTGAATACAATATTCACATGTCTACTTTCCATGCTGGCTGATATTGCTCATATCACCTGAGTATTCTAAATATATGTGTCCAGACTGATGATACTCCTTAGATAACAAGAGCCGATATATTTGTTATTAAAAACTGCTGATTTAAGCAAAAGCAGGTAAAAATGTAACACTCTTACTTGTATTGAAAGATTTTTCTTTGTTCTTCAGTTAAGTTGCCAGATGACAAAGCTGACCTTGATAAAGGGTTATGGAATACCACCATATTATGCTATAAATGCCTATTGCTTTAGATCAATATCCAAGAAATTCCCTGCTGTGTTTACAAGCCCAGCATACTAAAGTGGGCATAAATAAATCATTTGTTTTACGCTAACAATAACCTACAGAGGAGCAAGTTAACTTCCTTGGACAAACTTTCATTTTGTAGCATAAAAATAACAGAATGCTTACAACTTCTGTAAATGCTACGTAGGTAGGCAAACAACCCGTGGAATCCCAGGTGACAGGCATATAGAGGTATTTAAGTTAAATCTACGCTCTTGCCAAAGCTCCATTTCTAATAGTCTGCTCCCATTCTAATTTGCTTCATAATTTGCTCATCTGTGGGAGCAAAGAGAGTGTTGAAGGTGTTAACCTATTGGTTAGAACTATTTGTAAGTCATATGGATGAAAGAAATAATTCTCGATCTTGCAAAATTGAAAAGGAATGCTAAGTTCTTATTTCCTAATAAGTCGAAGATGATTAAAATATTGATAAAAGTTATGCACTTGAGAATTAAATTATCAAAAAAACAAGTAATATGAAGAAAACACTATTCAAAGCCATACATGATGCATACACAATGATTTTTGTTATTCATAATTTAGCTTGTAAAGAATTTGTTCTGTCATTTGAATTTATTTGCACATATGGTTATATTTTGTATTTAAAACAATGAAAATTTTGGAGATATTTTAAGAATGATTTTTTTTTAGAATTCTCAGGCATTTCAGTATCAAGAGATTATTAAATTCTGAAACATTTTTCTTGTTTTAAAGTACGCATGTCTCACAATGTGAGATAAGCTTCAGAAAGAAATATAAAATTAAATGAGTCATTTAGGGAAATTAGATATGAAGGTTTATCTGTCATGTGTTTATGGTTAGTGCTTGCTCCCAAGATCATCTTTATGAAATCCCTTGTTCCTTTCTTTGACATTTGAAAGAAAACATCGTCATTCTTATGTCTTTTTAAAACCAATCTGTCGACACTGGTATTAAACAACTTTGAACTGATGTTGAGTTGTGTAACAAGTGACAATATCAACTCCCAAGACAGCCAAAATGCTTGCTTCATGAATGCATTTGACAGGTCAGACACCAACCTGATACTTACAAATGTGCAGCAGCAATAAGAAAGCTTCAAAAATAGCAAAGTAAAGCTTCTATTTCTTTGGAAGACATGTTTATATTCTCCAGAAAATATTATACATTAATTATCACTAGATTGTCTGGTGTTTGTTGTGATTCAACTCAGGCACTGTATTTTTCAATAGCAAAATGTTTGCCACCTGCTTGTGGATAAAAACTCTGGCCCTAGGTACTGCTGTTTGTAAATGACTCCCAAAGGCAACAAGACATCATTTTCCCAGGTGGGCTGCTCATTTACTTTCTGTTTTCTTTCTCCCCCTATTCATCTATGGTGACAAGTGTCAATTATGGACAGGAGATTTATGGGATGGGAAAGATAAAGCCCAATTTACAAATCATTTCCTCCGCAAGCAGACAGGTGCAATGACAGAGCCGGCTTGCTGTAATTGAATTTCTTGCTGCTATCTACTCAGTCACAAGAAGATGTCAACCTCAAGGATGTTAGCTGTGGAAAAAGTCTTAATACACTATGATTTTGAATGTGGAGATGACAACATAGCCTAGGTTCTAACCCTGGACTCTGAATAGAATATACCAAAGCACTTTTTTCCCCTGTAATAATAAGGATTTTCCTTACCCTTTAAACAAGCAGTGCATTGGGGACAATGTGTCAAGGTAGTCTAACCTTAAATAAAGTCAATGGCAAACATGCTTACGAACATAAATTCCATTCTGATGTATCAAAAGTTGATTTATATGTAACTACTAACATACTAAAATGGAAGAATATGTGTTGGAGAAATGCACATTTTTTGATGGGTGACGAGTTTGACCCTTGTTAATGTGAATATTCCCCAATATACACAAAAATAAGATTACAGCGTTACAAATTCATTAAGCATTGTTTTAACGTGTGTTAAAAAAACATTTGTCAAGTGTTGTTTTGTATCAAAGAACATATAAATATATCATCATAGGAAACTATAGTTACATTAATTGCAGTTTACCAGCTCTCAAAAACTTCTATACCTCTCTTAATTATTATTTTTTCATGATGAATTTAAATCCAACTTTTTCAATGCATCTGTTAATAGGTAAGGATTCACATAGGGCAGTGACAATAAGTCATAGTCTTGGAAGTCTACAGAGGGTAGAATTAATTTTGTTTTGTTTACACACATTTTACCGAGTTCACCTGAAACATGTGACATTTCTATTTTAAAATAGATTGACTTGTTTGGTAGTCATCTTCTCAAAGCTTCATATGTAACAGTTTTGAATTAATTTTTTTCTGAAAAGATCTTCCAAATCCTCCAAAGTGATTACTTTTTGAAATCGAAAGACAGGGAGAGCGAGAGAAGAAGAGAAAAAGGAGAAGTGAGGCTACGGAGGGAACTTTGGACAGAATTAGGTGAAGAATTTTTTTTAAATCCTACATATTATATAAATAGAAAGATAATTGTTATCCAGCATTGTCTTAATAGACATTTAAGTTAATGTCTATTTTTATTTGTAAGTAAGTGATTACAGAAAATACAGTGAACCACTGTGACTGTGTGTCTACTACGATTTCATTAGTAATATTCTTTTCAGTTTAATAGATATTGCTACATTACTCTAAGCAGTTTTATAAGTTTTTAGTTGATTAGAAATTTATGAAATTTTCCATTTTTATGCATTCTAGACAACACTTGATATTCTGTTATATTTTTAATTAACATTTTACTTTCATATATTAAGTGGTTTTTCATTGCTGTTCATTTTTGAATTTCCCTGTTTATTGATTTATTACCCATTCATTCCCGTTTCTTTAGTTTCATATATCAGGTTTTCTTTTTCTTAGTATTTTGTATGTTTTTAGTATAAATACTGGATTCTATTCATTTCTCATCTATATAACATAATATGTATATATTACATATGTTATACTCATATGTACATATATACATATTATACATGCAGATTAACATTTTACATATATGTTATATAAAACATATAACATTATATATATGTTATATAAAACACATATATATGTTATATATATGTTATATATATATGTTATATATATGTTATATATATGTTATATAAATATATATATATATGTTATATAAAACATATAACATTTCCTGCTCATCGTGTAGCTTATATTTTCACTTCTGCGTCAATTTTATCAATCTTTTCTTTACAGACTGTGTTTCCAGGAAATTTCTTCTCTTATAAAATGCCATAAAGAAAGCCTTCTATATTTTCTTTAAAATTGTTGAAGTTATGTTTCTCTCCTCACAATGTCTCATTCTATGGATAGTGATTTATTATGTGCAGTACAGTAAATAGTATTGTATTACTATTTATTTAATTATGCCACTTCCATCATAGATCCTATTTCCAAATATGATTGAGATATTTGTCTTTTTGCATTAGGGTACTTACTGTCTTTTGCTATTATGGTATTCTTAATTGCATAGCTTTATACTACATTTCCTGCCTTTTTCTTCAAAATTGTTGTACCATCCCTAGCCATTTCCCCGTTTCAGTCAATTTAGGAATGAAGTTTTACACATATGCAAACACTGTATTAGAAATCTGATTTTAATCACATTGAATATATAAACCCATTTAAAAATTTTGATATATTTAGGGTATGAAGATTTCCAAGCAATAAATATTGTCGAGCTTTCTATTATTTTGAGGTCTTTATGTCATCTGAGAATGTTTGTAGTTTTCTATATAAAACCATGTGTATAACATTGCCCCTTATAGACTTTTGTCTGTTTACTTTTACAATTGTCAATAGCATTAAAAAAAATTATCTCTTCTCTATGGACACCATTCATTTTGCAACACTGTGGAAGATGCCCTATATAAGCACCTAATTTAATCATCAAAATAGTTTTGGAGGAGACATTTTCATAATTTTACTGACAGGAAACAGATTACAAGAACTATAATTTTCCCAAGGTCACTAAACCTATAGCACCAAGTGGTGACAACCACAAGGTAGATTCTGTAGTAGGCCCAGTTTACTTTTGAGGAAAATAAGTTTAATTATTTGCAAGTTATTGCATATGAATCTTAAGAAAAACTTTTTTTTTTTTTTAACCAAAGTTCTCTTTGTTCAATGTGTCCATAAAGGCCCCAGACCACATTTCGTAAGAATAAATTTTGGTGCTGTCTCTACTCAAAGTCCCCTTTTCTTTGTCTTCCATTTAGTCCTGTGTTAATAACTGGTTTAGGATGACTATTCCAGGGGTGGCTGCAATTCTGTGTAGCCATTCTGAACTAAAGAAGGATTTCGAGAAATGCAAGGTTCTTTATAAGTGCAAGTTGCCACTAGTTATTAAAATAAAAGCTTTCTCATATACAACCTTGTCAGCAATAGCACTTAGTGACCTACAGGGCAGCTATTTACTCAAAACAGGAACTCGGTAATTGAGGTTCCTATATACTGTATCTGCAAGCTTGCACCAAAACATACTACAAAGGCTTGAGCTAAATGCATTTTAAGCCACTGAAGTTTCTACTTCAGCATATGTCTCTGCCCAAAATACCCAGGTCACCACTATTTCTATTATGATATTTCATATGTAATTCTCCATTGATTAGAGTTGGAATTATCCTTAGCTTGGATGGGAACAAAATTAGCCTTCAGCTAAACAAGGTCTACCTTAAATACATGACATTTCAGAGATTACCTTTCCAGGAGGTGTTTGGGAGATCCTGTTCAACAGAGAAGCTCCTTCTTATCCCTCCTCTATTTTTGACCTGTTGTGATCTTTAGGTTGACCTCAGCCTAATGTAATTTATGAGTGAAGAAAAGTTCCAATTTTAGGAATATATCACAGGGGATGTTGAACAGGGATAAAATTAACATTTATTGAGCACAGTCTTTTTTAAGAGATTATATTATTATAGTCTTTGTACACATGAGCATTTTGAAGTTCAGAAAGGGAAAGGAAAAGAAGCATGTCCACAGACATGCAGACACTGGCCAAACTGAATACTACATGATACTTTAATCTGAGCTTTTGATTTTGGTCACAGTCACCAATTTACTGTGTTTGGATTCCAGTGACTTTAATAACTTTCTTGATTATAACTTAAGGTTTAGTTCTCCCCCACACTTCATCACAATTTGCAATAGACACAGAGAATGTTAGAACCAGAATAGTTCTTGGTGCACTGGAATCTGATTCCCATGACGACAGGGACTTTGCCTTATTCACTGCCATATATTAGGAACGCAGGGAGAACACAGTGAATAAACTAAAATATCTTTCCAATTCAGTATCTTGAATTTTAGAGCTAGGACACTGAGACTCCAAAAAGTGAAGTGAGGTAAATGTTTAGTTAGTAGGAGACTGGATTAGAATTCAGTTTTACTTGTTTTATGGTCAGTGGGTTTTCTGGTATTTCAAATTGCCCCTAACTGGACAGCTACATGGCAATACTTTTCTGATCCATACAGTAGAAGTACAAAGACCAGAAACAAAAAACATTTCCATTTATAAATGTCTTTTTGTTACAGAGTTTAAAGGGTTGGACCACGGAGCATGGTGTGAAGCACTTTCAAGAAATTCTCAGTTGAGTAAACTGGCTGAGAAAGAGTACGTGATCAATTATTTATAGTGTACTATTTTATGGCCTTTAAAATATAGCACATATTTGTAAATTTTATGAATTGAAAAGGTTTTCTTACTATATAGACTTACAGCTCTGCAAGTCAACAGCTATTTTATTTTCCTTAGATGTAAAAACTCTTTAAGAATGATCACCTAGGAATAAACCTAAGAAATCAACAGGACTTCTATAAAAAAAATAATAATTTTATTCAGCTACAGAGAGACATATGTATTTAAAAAGGGTATAGAATGTTTTCTGAGATAGGAAGACTCAATGCTGGACAGATAACTACTGTATTCAAATATTATATAAATTAAAAAATATTACAATTCAATGAGAACTTCAAGAGACTTTTTTAAATCAAAAAGATACTATAATTTAGCTGGAGAAGTAAATAGAAGAATTAATAAAATTAAGAATAATTACAATTAAGTGGTGCAAATTATAAAATATAAAATATAAACCTATAATAAGTTGAACATATCATATTAGGCAAAAAATAAAGAATGAATAATTAAGATTAAAAAGTTCAGAAACAGTCTCCAGTCTCTATATGGCCTTGGTAGACAATTTAAGCATTTTAAAATAGTGTGAGAAGGATAGCTTTACAGTAAGTAATACCAAAGCAACTGAAAAGATTAGTGAAAAGCAGAAACACCTTCACACTGTATATGAAATATATTCCTGATAATTCAAAAATTTAACATAAGATCTAATCCATTTAATAGAAGAACATATGAATAGGTATTTTTATAACTTTGTTATGGATAACGTTTTTTTCAAATCATGATACTATTCTCATAAACCATTAAGCAAATGATAGGAAAAAAATTTAAAGTTCTCTGGGTCATGGGGTAGCATATATACAATTAAAACACAACAAACTAGAAACATCTGTGTATATATATATATATATATATATATGAAATATATCATGTTTGTTTCCTTCATTTGATTAACAAATATTTATTTAGGGCCTAACATATCATTATTTTAAGTTCTGAGTACTGAATAATGTATAATATAGATTTAAAAATATACATCTGATTCTTAGGAACCTTCATCTAAATAGGGGTAGGAAAGAGATACCTAGGAAGTAACATGAATAAGTAGAATATATACTATGCTAACAGTGAGAAGCACTAACGAGGAAAAACGGCAGAAGAGAGAGATGGGAAATATTGTTGATGGCTGCAATTTTAGATAGACCGCACAGATTACTTTCAGTAGTACAACATTACCATATATTCCTTTCTGAGACATAAAATGGAAATAAATGGAGACAAAAGCAATGCACATGATCAGCATAGTAGCTACTCTGCATTTTTAAATTAAATTAAATAGGCTTTTACAGGAGATTTTTAATTTTGTAATTTCATCAGTAGACAGGTGATTTACGATTCTGTAAAAATGGAGGTGCAGTTGTGTTTCTGAAGTATAAAAAGCAAGGCAAAGGACCACTCTTTGTATTCTAAATGTCCACAGGAACTTCACCTCTCTTCTCTCAGTCCCCGTTTTCCATGAAGTGTTCCTCCTGATTTTCTTTGATTGAATTGTCGAGCATTATCTGTGGAAACCTTTCTACTATTACCTAACTGCCTCTTAATATGCTTCTCACATGCTGCAAGACATAAATGTCTGAGAAATGAATAGGAGAGAGATGATTTTACATCTGTTAAAGACAGCCGTCACTGCACTCTAACGGAGAGAACATTGGAAAATTTCCTGGTTAAAGTATAAAGGACCTAGGCATTCTAGGACACAGGGAACTTTAATGTTTAAGTTCTAAAGTTTGGATACTTGCTCAAACTACATGTTTTGGAAGGCAATAAAAAGGCATCCTGAGGGTTTGTGATTTATTCGTGGTTCTAGATTGAAAACAGAAAAGCAGTTTCCATTGGCCTGCTTGTATTTACAAGGTAAACTAATGAATCTGTGTAGAAAAGATTTCTGGGATTGCTAATGCTGGTAGCAATGCTTACTTTATCTGTTCAGCTCCAGCCTCCCAAACCAAATCAATGATTATTTACTGAATGCCACTACACCACCTACTTTATTTTCGATGCTCCAGGGATATAAAATGATTGATTATACCTTATGTCTTGACTTAAAGGAGGATGTAATCAGGTTAAGAAAGTAAGATCCAAGTGCAGAAAATAAGACATATGCTTTAAAGAATGCTGTGGATTTCGATTTACAGGAGGAGTCTTTAAAACCCTGAGTCAGATTATGTTGCTCTTCTGCTGAAATTCTCCACTGCCTTCCCAAGTACCTCAGTTAAAAAGCCCAAGCCCTCAGGGTGACTACCTTACTTCATTTTAGTGAAAGTCTTGCCTTCTTACCACAATTCACCAGGCAGTCCAACCTAATGGCTTCACATACAGTATTTCATCTGTCTGGAACATTCTTCCCTTAGATATGCACATGGTTACTCTCTTCATGATACTAATGTCACCCTTTTACTCTTATTTAAAATTGCCAATCAGTCCCTACCTTGCTACTCCATTCCTACTACCAATTTCTGTTTATTGCCTTCTAAAATAACCCATAGTTTATTAATTTATCTTGTTGCTTATCTCCTTTATCTCTCTAAAGTTTATTTTAAAAATAAACTCTAAAATTTCATCTTAAAATTTATTTTAAAATTTATTTATTTATTTGTTTATTTTTTTAACGTTTATTCATTTTTGAGAGACAGAGAGAGACAGACCATGAGCAGTAGAGGGACAGAGGGAGGGAGACACAGAATCCAAAGCAGGCTCCGGCCTCTGAGCTGTCAGCACAGAGCCTGACGCAGGGCTCAAACTGACAAACTGTGAGATCATGACCTGAGCTGAAGTCAGATGCTTAACTGACTGAGCCACCCAGGCACCCATAAAATTTATTTAAAAGAATAAGTTGCATCTCTAATGAGGGTTGCATTTTTTGATGTGTGTGTGTGTGTGTGTGTGTGTGTGTGTGTGTGTGTGTTTCCTCACAAAACTTTTGATGGCTTCTCTATTACCTCCTGGTACAAAATACATGTATATAGAATCAATGAACAACTCAGCGAGTTCACAGAAGAAAAACATGAGTTGAACCTGAAATAAGGGGGGAAATTTTGGTTAAACAGGGAAAAGGCAAAGTACAAGGTGATGATAGTGAAAAGCAATTAGGCAAATAAAAGCTTGCAGAATCATATGAAAGGCTGAAGCAGTTCTGCTATACAGAATGCAGTGGATTAAAATTTCCAAATAATCCCTAGATGCCCTATACTGTTGACAAATTCAGTTTTTTTTAAGGAATCTTTCCTCCTACATTTTCATTATAACCTTTAAAATCCACATGGGCAATTCCAACCTAAAATGACCACATAAGAGCGAAATACTTCTCTGGTAACAAAAAAAAACCACAATACATATATAATTAAACAATTCAGTGACCAATAAATAGTGATTCTGAAAGTGGCTGTCCTGCTAAATCTTTATACATATTAATGCTAATTTATACTTGTTAGACATATTTAGGTTACTGTGAAAAATAATGTAGGCTGTATACGGTCAAGCACATGAAAATCACAGTCATTAATGTATTCAATAACCTATGGAAACAGACACGAGGGACTGTTTTTCTGCTGTCAATCCCTCCCTTAGTGCCACATTTGCAAACTTGTGGAAAGATTTAAAAAAAAAATTTGTTCCAATATACTCTGAACGCTCACACAGATATAATGGTATTTAATACAGTCATCAGTACTTATTTACAGATATTCAGTTACTACCCAGACCTTTTTTCTTTGAAACAAATCAATCTGCATAATGCGCGCCACAATAAAATATCAGAATAAACTCTATTTTAGTCTAAGAAGTGGAAGTACTTGCTAATACTTTTACATTAAAGAAAAACTAGTGTGAAAGTCACTATTTATGCTAGAATCATACTTACTTGAAATAAATAACTCCAACCATGTCTCTAACTTTAAAAGAACTGTTTTAAAAATATGATTTGACTGGAGAATTGGGGAAGCAGCCTACAATTTCTTCTGACTTCTCTCATAAAGCTTCCCAGTAATCCCAGTTGATTGACTCTTTATTTGGCTGATGTGCCAGAGATTATATTGAGAACTTTCCACTTTATCTCATTTAATGGGATAAGAGAACCATAATGTTAGCTTCTGTGGGAATGAAAATATAAAGAACACCCTCAGGGAGTTTGCCAAGTACCGGGTTCCTACAAAGTACCAAAAAGTTTTAGGAATTTATTTCTCAACTACTTAAATGGGTTTGATTAAATAGTAATTTCTACTGATATAACCAACCCCCTAAATGCACCCATGACACAGTACTATGGACTTGAACATTCTAAAATTTGGGGGCTCCTGGGTGGCTCAGTTAAGCATCCAACTTCGGCTCAGGTCATGATCTTGTGGTTCGCAGGTTCGAGCCCAGCATCGGGCTCTGTGCTGACAGCTCGGAGCCTCTAGCCTGCTTCGGATGCTGTGTCTCCCTCTCTCTCTGCTCCTCACCTGTTCACACTCTGTCTCTCTCTCAAAAATAAATAAACATTAAAATTAAAAAAAATCTAAAATCTGAAGAATTAAGGGAAAGTAAAGACCTAAAGCCAGATAGTATTTCACGTGGCCTGTTACACTGAACTAAATACAGGCTTTTTTAGAAATGTGAAATGAGCTCCCATGTTGAACAAAACTCATGTTAATAGGTTGTTTTTTCTTTCCCTAACCTCGAAGCGAAATTCCATATGCAACACAAATTAATTTATGTATTTATAAAATATGTAAATAATATAGACCCTTAACAGATAACCCATCTCAATTTTCTAAGGCACGACACCACCAGTCCTCAGTTTATTTCCAACTAGGCTACAATTTGAACTGAATCCTGTAACCCACGGTGGAAACACTAGCTTTTGGTTTATCAGGTGAGAGAAATCAACTACTTCTTGAAAGAAAGAAATCTCTCTATGAAGATAAACCAAGTAACATAGTTGTTTAGTGGAAATTATTTATTTTAACAGAAAATATCATAGGGCTAGACACACTTAGAATTATTCATATCTCAATTTAATCTTAATAGAATACTATTGTATAAAAGAAGTATGATTATGAATATTCTAGTCTACGGCCATACCACCCTGAACGCGCCCGATCTCGTCTGATTATGAATATTCTATTTGAAGACATCACTGCAAATAAAATGAAATCAGACTGTAAATTATCAAGCTTATCTAAATTGCATCTGTTTACAAAGGAAATGCTTAATGTTGTCATCACTGTATCAATATTGTATCAATGTTTGGTTGGTTTCCTGACACAGAAAAGACAGAGAACCTGTGTGACAGTATGTGGCACAAATAATTTCACTATGATGACAAGCATAAAATTCTAATTGAGAAGATATTATATATACCATATAGCAGAAATAAATCAAAGATAGCAAACCTTTAAATTTTTTCAGCCCATGAACTGAGTTGTTTTGACTCTGATAACACAATTTGAATGACTTTTTTTGCTATAATATTCAGATTTCTCTGGATTAAATTACACCCACAATACCTCAGCAATAGGTATCATGGAAAGAAGATTATTTAACTTCACCCCTTTTTTCCTCCTAACAGAAAACTTCCAGAGAGCTGAATGTATTTCATTAAAGCTATACATTCAATTCAGTATCTATTCAATAAAATACATTTTTATCGTATTTTAAATTTTATACTATAGAGTATACAATTTTCAAGGCAAGTTTATATTCCCCTTAGTCTGAATTTCATGGCATTCAGATGAAGCCATTAGCAGACAGCGGATAAATAACAACAATTCTGTTAAAATATGTACACGCTTATGATATATAGTAATATAGATCAATTGTCATGACTGTGTTCTTTATCCCCTGACAACTGTGTGATCATATCCTGTCCTTTTTATTCTGGGGAATCCACTCATCCATGCTTTGAACCTGGATGAAACCAGGAAGATTTACTAATAACAAAAGTACCTTGTATGGTTACCTGAAACTAGTGTTAGTAGTAAACAGTCTTTACTTAGTTCTCATCTATCAATACTTTACAATGAATATGAATGTAGGCATTTTTGTTCAGATGTCACCACTGTCAGCATAAAGGAAGAATGTTATCCTGACTTCTGTTTGCAGCGTTCCTGGTGAAAGGTGCAGCGTGGGAGAGATGTGGGTGAACAGACGAAGCCAGCAGTAGCAGACTAACAGTATCAGAGTCACAGAAATCTGACACTATCCAAACAGAAAGCATATTCTTTGTTATCTCATTAAATGCTGGCTGTTTTTAATCTTTTGAGGTTTAATCACTATTGAGTGATATGCTATACGATAACTTAAACTCTGTCTCAGGCTCTAACCATCTCCTTTCCTCCTTGCTCAGGATACTAGAACCTTTTCTCTGTGGCTCACTGAGCTGAGCACACAGGCCCTTAAACACCTGCTCTGGCTGCCATGCAACAGATTACTACACAAAAGGAAAGAATATTCTATTATTGTAGCTGTTATAATTAGTAGAATCAATGCACTATGAATTCTGATAATAGCTAAAATTTTATGGTTGAATATTTGTACGTAGATTTAGTATGACAACTTTTATAAGTAATTCAAATACCTTTCAATAAATAAATTGCAGAGATCTTTTCCCCTTGAAAGGGTATATACAAAATAACCTTGCTTTTTTTTTGAAATTCTTCATGACATGATAGCTATTTTAAAAATGTTCTGTATTAAATACTTCACCACATAAAATGCTGATAGTAAAAAATCATTATAGTTACCAAAGTTCTACATTTTTTTCAAGTCACAACTTTTTTCCAACATTTTCAGCATCTCTCACAATAATACTTCAATTGAAAAGCCAATCTTGATCTCAATGGCTTATAAAGAAGTTATCACCTGTATTTAAACAATGCAAAAAATCCTTGGTGCCCAATATAGCTAATCAAAGATATCAAAATGAAATCTATTTTGCAAATTTCATAAATTTCATAGATTTCTAATAATTTTCATAAATTTCATAATTTTCATAAATTTCATAAATCCTAATCTCATATAAGTTATATAATTGAACATAAGTATATTAAAAATAAATACATACCTACACAAATATTATAAAATTACTAAAATATTTTATCATAAGACACTTTATTCTTCAGTCCAATGTCAGTAATGAACAAAATAAATGTTCATGTGGAGACTAGCAATTAACATAGCTTCTCATATTAGTGGATGTGAGTACTTGCCCAATTAAATGAACAATGTAGATAAATGCTCTGTTAACTTATGTAAAAAAATAACACTTTCCTGTTTTTACTTTTTAAAAGGCAAACCAGAAAAGTGAGATCAGAGGTGTGGAGAACAAATCTTTAAGAGGTGGACTATAACCACTTCAGTCACTTTCTGTTTGGCTCACAGTCCTGAATTCCTTGACAGCTTTATTACTGTATCAGGCATCTAACAAGTGCATTTAAAAAGACTAAAAGGGGGTATGTTTCAATAAAGATGAATTATAATTCATTTACATTTTCATGGTGCTGAGTTTTGGAATAGATTACTTGGCCTATGACATGAGTCAAGTTCATATAAATTTTGGTTACAGCCTCAGTGGAGAAAGTTGTAACCCTCAACCCCCACGTAATTTTTCAGTTTCATCATGGGGAGACATTGAAAACTGAATGAAAATCAGCAACGGAAAATACCCTAAATAGATGACATCAATTTTTTTCAGTATTTCACTTTATAGTATTCTAAAAGTTCAAAACACAACAAAACTCCAGCAAGTTTTCTCCTAAAGTGTTAGATACAGCATACCCTGAAATAATCCCTTTGTAAAGCAATTTAACGATAAGCACCAAGTCTCTGGGTAATTCTATTTCTGTAAATGTATCCCAAATAGATTCAACAAGATGTATCATTAGAGGAATAGGAAGGGATTAGCAATAATGGCAGAGAGTTGAAAACAATCCAAATATATAAAACCACTGAAAGTGATGTCAGTAACATTCTCAAGAAATACATCACTCATAAGAAAATGATACTACATGATATTGAGGAAAAGGTAGAATCAAATATATGTTATTAATAAAAATTTGGGAAGATTTTAACAGCTATCTTCTTTCTTATTCTGTACATTGTGCATATCTGCATTTCCTATTTTCTCTAGCATGTTATTTATTTTATAGCTAAAAACAATAAATGTTGTAAAAGGCCCTCACACAGTAAAATATTCTTATTTCATGTTCTCACTCCCATCATCTCTTTTGTCTCTTTTCAATTCTTCTGCTTCTGTCTTATGGTTTATACTTTGTTCCCTATTATTTTTCTGTTGCTTCAACTGCCTTATCCCTCTATTTATCCACTTATTCCACTGTCTGGTTTCTATAAGATGCTAGTTCCATTTAGCAATGGTGGTCTCAGCATGCATGGTACCAGCTATTTAGAATGGTTTGAAAAATAGTCATATTGAAACAATCATATTGTGTTCACATTTTTCCCCTTGTGGCTAAACAAGCAAATTCCATAGGAAATATTTCTTTTCATTCAGGAAAATATCTAAAGTAATTTGTTTTATAAAATACAGTATGTCAAAATAAATTACATCAGAAAATAAATTCTGAGCAGTTTCATTTTGGCTAAATTGCTCTTTTCAAAAGAAGTGTTACATGAAAAGAAAAGAAAAAAACAAACAACAAACCCTACGTAATATACCCATTACCACCACTCACATTTTCTAATATTAATTACCTATTTAACTGGCACAGTAATCATCCTAATAACTATTATTGTGATTCCAACTTCGTAGATAAAGAATTTTAGACTTGGATAAGCATTTAACAATGTAGCAGAAGGATATTCTCAGACTTGCTCAAGTCCCCACATATCTCCTAACCTGCCTCACCACCATTAATCAGAATATTCATCTACTGAGTATTGGCAGAGACCTTAGTTCCACCAACAGAGTAGCAAGTCTACCTTATGCCTTATGTACGTGACCCCAAACCATGACAACCATCAGAGACACAGCCTGAAAACCGTGTTAATGGGCACTGTTCTGAAGAACACACATGCCAATCTTCGAACTCTAACATAAACACCTCTGCTATCTGTTGACCTTTCCTCGTGTAGGTTCTTACTTATGGTGTACCATGCTTTTGCCTTACCAATATCATGGTCTGTGAAGCTGTTTAAGCTTTTCACAATTTGTTCGTTTACTTATGATTCCAGTGCTAATAATCTAATCTCAGTTATTGATCCTCTCCTTAGAGAAACAGTTTATGTTTTATAAGAAACATACCGCAGGACTAGGCCTCCTGCAATGGGTACCCTAAAATATATCTTTAGTGGTTTATGAAAAAGTCGATTTCCTCGGTGCTGTGGTAGAACTTAAAGTTTGTCAGAGTCGAAGAAGAAATGGCTAAACCAAGTTCCTATCTTCTTTGAAAATGGTTAGAGGGCACAATGAGAGCACAAGATTTAAAAGGAAGCATGTGGTTTATTTATGCTCTCATAGGAAGGTTCTGCACTGCCATAGTTATGGTAATACTAGAGTAAAGCCAACAGATAATTAGATGGGTCTACTTGCTCTCTCAAACCACAACTGGTAAGGCAGGCAGGAATTGATTTCTAAAATTGTGTTCTATTTAACAATGAATAGGTAGCAGATTATCTATGTTTAAGAATGAGAGCATAACATTCCCTTTCCACCTTCTAAATAATTGAATGTTTGAAAACTGAATCCTTAAAAAGTGTTTCATTTGCCAAACTGAACATATCAAGCAGCCTATAACATTAAGATTTACTCTTACAGAATCAACCTGAAAATACTTAAGGTTTCTTCCTCTGGAGCTACAGATATGTTTTGAGACCTTGAAAGCTATTGTTTGGATATAGTTCATATTTGATTACATACCACACTTATAAAATTTCTAGGTTGTGTACAATACAACTTCATTGAAAACATCTACACACAGTTTTTAAGCAATTTCTGTCCTTTTAAATTACTACCTACCAGGTATCACGTTGCTTATTTGATATGCAATTAATCATTTACACATAAATATCAATGGAATAAAGTATTTACTTTCTATACCAGTTGGTAAAAACGACTAAGTAAACCTATCGCATACATTTTTATTATATCTGATTAGATTAGAGAAGAATGATATATTTTCAAGAAGTTCCTGTTGATTATTGAGTTGCTATATTACATAAATTAATGGTGTCCATTTCAAGATTCTCTGGATGTATTTCCCATATGTATGGCTCCTAAATGTATAAGTGATGGAGCTATAAAAACAAATATTAAAAACACTTAGAAGTTGGATGGAAAATAACAATTAGCCTTGACAAGAGAAAACTGAACCAAAGCCTGAAGATGGAATGTAGTAATTTCATATTGCACATTTAGTAAAGCTACCTGCTGTGTTTACCAGGGTCATTCCTCCCCAGCTGCTCTTTGCCAGACAAATAATAACACACTGGACACTTTGGATTTCCTCCCTCCTCTCCGCTAGGATGAAAGCAAGCTTAAGGGCAGATGCTCTTGAGGGCTTTACTCTGTGCGTGTTGTATGTTTGCCTGGGTAGATATAAAACAGTGTTGCAGAAAACCCTGTAACCTTCCGGCTTCAGAATTTATCAGAGGAATTTTAAAGATTTACTATTTTAATTATGTTTCAAATAAACTAATGTGAAAATTAATTCACATGTTCCTGCATGATAGGTGGAGTTGTGTCCTAGGAATGCACAGTATGAACCACAATAGAAGCTAGGGCTGGAAACAAAGTTCAGAGAGGAAAGGTACTAATTTGGGAGACACATTTATAGAAGACCCAGTTTTGTGCTGCTTTTGATCCTTTATATGTGAATTATGGGCCATGATTGATTCTCAGACATTTTTCAGGGTATTCCATTTTAATACTAGCAAAGTCATTTATCCAACTATGAACTTTCTTTTAATAAGGCCTTGCCAAATGAAGATTTAGTCTTAAGCAGCATTTATACTTGACCCCAGAGTTATACATAATGACAAGTTTAAATATTAACTGCTTGGGCAGAACCAATTTTACCAGAATAAAAACCTAGCTCAGTTGTGTACTCCCCCCACATAAATCCTACCCATCCCCAATCCCATCAGCTGTTATAAAAGCAGAAATCCTTGACCTCGTCTAGCACCTACAATATGTGAAACTGGTTCCTGCTGCCATCACAGCTGGCTTAAGAATCCCTTGGAGAGTCATTAGCTACCGAGAGAGGTGAAACAGCTTATCTAATGAGGTTACAATAGGAGTTGGAACTCTTCAGCTCTCTTCAAGTCAGCCATCCAATAATCAGAGCATTCATTCCCACCTCCATACCTTCCTAATAATCATTTTCTGTATCTGGAAGGCTCTATCATTTCTTTGTGATCAAAACACTACACTGCATGAAGCTTGAAGAGCTAATCCAACTATGGCATTATCCTCAGAAGAAAAATGTTGTACTTGCGAGACATACTGTATTCCTATGTGTTAACATCTCTCTCTGGCTAATTCATGGGTTTCTTAAATGAAATAATATATACAAAAACACTAACACAGTGCTTGGTATATAATATGGCTCTCAAAAGTGTGAGTTTCTTTCTCTTGCTTTTATTTTGCCTACAAATTCTAGCACAGTTTTCAGTGCATGGCAGAATAAATTGGCCTGCATGCCTCCATAGCTTGCCACGATGCTGCCATCTGCTTGGTGAGAAAGTAAAAGAAATGCATGGAAAGAAACTACTTGGAATCCGGCATTTTGAAGCCAATGAGTTCACTAATTCATGGTATCTAAGTTCAGGTTTGTGGATTGGTGCGATTCCTTACTGCAGTTTTCACTAGAGAAGAGAAAAAGATAATGCTATAAATTAGGGCATATTTAATAAAAGAAAATGTATTTAATTTGGTAGATATCCTTAATCATGCAATTTTATTTTCTGCTCATACAGGTTTCAAACAATTGCTCTTATGAAACAGTGGAGATAAAAGTTTGCCATAATTTTGGGGTATTTTTGATTTTTTGCTTTGCTGGCAACATTAATACCCTTTTGGGGATATCATAATGGGATTAGTTGTTAAAACTTCATGTAGTTTTCCTCATTTTTTAGGCTTTCTTTCTTTTTTTGAATTTTAATTTAAAATTGCCTAATATTCTAGAACCAGAAAACTATTGCTGTGGAAATAAATGGTGGTCTTTTCTGATAAATATAACCAATTTTTCAGGTGTTTCAACTTTCCAATCTTTGTTGTTATTTAAATTTAATTTAAATTCTTAATTATACATAGTATGTATATAATAGTTAATTTTCCTAATATCACCATTCAACTCAATTTTACTAGTATTTCTTAAGGGTTTATTATGTTCACATTTCTCTTCTAGAATAAAATCAAAGTTCTAGAATAAAATCAAGGAATAGAAAGATCTCTATTCTAATGAAGCTTACATTCTCTGGAAGGAAGATAGACAATAAACCTAACAACTAAGAAAACTGTAGGTACGAAAAGTAAAAAGTGCTCTGGAAAAAAAGAAACAGTAGAGCAGGGTCAGGGTGTCAAAATGTTGAGAAGTTACAAGCTGCCATATTAAGTAGGCTGTCAGGAAGAGACCTAATTGAGAACAGTGGTTCTGAATGATGATTTGAAGGAGACGGGTTAGCCAAAGAGATATCTAGATGAAGACAATTCTAAGGTAGCAACATTAGCCAGAGCAAAAGCCCAAAGATAAGCACACTTCCAGTGTGTTTCAGGACCAGGGAAGAGACTGATGTGGTTAGAATAAATGAGTGCAGGGGGCAATGGCAGGAGAGGAGGCCAGAGGGGTTAAGAAGGTGAGGCAAGAAACAGAGCACTTAAGGCCTAGTGGACTTTTCCTCTGCTCTGAATGACAAGGGGGAGCCATTGCAGCTTTCTGAGTAAAGGAATAAAATGGTCTATACTTTAAAAAGGATCTAATTGCTGTGATGAGAACAGACTGTAACGGCCCAAGTGTAGGACAACAGAGACCTACACAAAAGTTTCACAGTCTTCCAGGTAAAAATATGCTGGTAGCCTGGAACAGTCAGACAGCCATGGAAGTGGAGTCAGATTCTCTCCATATATATTTTATAAATATATAAATATGTTGAAGGTGGAGTCAACAGAATTTCCTGAGAGACTGCGTATATTAACAATCAAGTATTATAGTAATCTTTATTTAGTAACCAACAACTGATAATTATAAACTCACATGGAAAATAATATCTGGAAATCAATGACAAAGTTAATTTTATAAGTGATTTTTTTCATTTCTGTGGAAAGCTGTAAAATAAATTTTCTATGCTGAAGATCCCTCTTACTAGGATATATTTACTAGATATATAGGCTGTATATTAAGTTGGGTAAAATGTTGCTATAAGAAAGTATGGTAGATAATGAAGGCTGTGACTCAGTGGCAAAATGTGTAGCAATTATCGTGTACTAGTATTAATGGGTTACTCCTTTAAGGAAAGAAATCACTGATCCATTTCATTGATTAATTAACCTCCTTCGGAAACTGTAGACATTTTACCCAATATTATATTTTCATGCCTGGTTTTATTTTACTCAGAAGTGCTTTAATAAATGCCGTATTTTAATACTAAGAAGCTTCAGCACGTTGGAATATTCTGCAGGTTTAACAAAAGCTTAGCAAAGCATTTTGATATATAAGTAAAATTCAAATAAAGATTCAGTATATTAGTTCTTTCATGCCAAAGAGAATTCTTTAAAATTAACATTATATTCCAGTGATAGGCAGAGTGATTAGACACTGAATATGCTTGGCTATTTTAAAAGAATACAATCATTAGCACAAAATGATTTGCAGTGCAATTTTACTTCACTTGAGAGGAAAACAATTCCCTTTCATATTTAGTAAATATATTTAAGAATGTAACTCTAAAAACAAGAAAAAGAATGTAGCTAGAAAAAACAGGTTCTGTAGAAGTTGAATGCTTACATCTCTCTTCCATTTTAAAAAGATGCCATTAGACACAGGTCAGATGTACAATTAAAACTGAGGAAAATAGATATAGTTTATAATAGAGAAATGTACTGGAGTTTTGACAATATATGAAATTTCATACTCATTAGTCAGAAAATATAATTTGGAAAATTATATTTAAAGCTTACACAGCTTTACAAGTATTTAATGCTTTAGAGACAAGATGGCCCAACACAATTAGCCAAATCCTGAGGCAGCATTAAAATGCTGAAATATGAGATTGTAGGAGCTTCTCAAGTCAGAAGTTTTCTATAATCATTTTGATTAGTTAAAATATAATTTCACTTATATAAGATGTCCCATGGTTTACTCAAGATTTTGTGTACTTTTATATATTTTGTTCTCATATACAACAGCTAAAAAAAAAATAGCAGTGGGTTTTACTTATTATAAGTACTATGAGGAAGGTTTAAAAAAAAAACTCTGCAATACACAATCCATAAGCTGAAGAAGATACGAAATTGTATTTTTATGTATCTCTTTTAAAACAGTATATTTCAAACTGATCCATAAACACCTGGAATTTTAAAATCATAAGAATCACCTGCATATATATAAGCAATGCACAGGACTAGACTCCACCCCAGTTACATACAGACTCAGGACTTCCTGAATGTGGGTCCTGCATTTGTATCTTCATTTGTAACATGCATCTAACATGTATTCTGGGGACATAAAATTTTGAGAATCAAAGAATAGGCAACAGTAATACATTATTAATTGGTGGCGTATATATCAATCACAGTGGCTAAGAGTACAGTATATAAGGATCAGTAGAAAAGGGGATACCGAAGCAGATATTTAAGGATGGACAGAATTTGAATGCACAGAGGTAGGAAGAAGGCGTTTCTGATGAGGGGACTGGATTATTAAAGAAGTTTTAGAAAACAGTTAGTAGGTAGTATGACTTAGGTGGTAAAAGCGATTTGGGCTAAAGTGTGGATAGCAGGCCACTGTACCACCCAAATCTCCTAGCACCTCTTTGGTATTAAGTTTTTTGGAGGTTGACAGCTTATGGTTGAATATTCCTTTGACAACTGTTCTAGGCTGATAAGAACAACCTGGCCCAAGTTCACACCCTCAGGTAGTGGCACAGCCAAGGACTACTTAATGGCAGAAGTTGGGATGGCATAAAGTCCTGGCTCCTTACCCCAATCAGGACAACTGTAGAGTGCCCTTCCAGCTCCAAAGCACTCGGTGGGATTGACTCAGGCCATTGTTGTGGATGCATCTTAGCTCCATGATTTCCTCTGCTCAAACCTGCTCCTTTTGCACCTGTGAGCAGTCCCTCATAAACTTCCTGTATACATCTGTCCCAGGGTCTGTTTAACCTTGGAATTCAACACACAGTCTGGTTATAGCTGAGCTTACAAATTAAGGCTCTTCTAGTTCCTTTCTATATATCTGTTTTGTTTGACACAATGAGGGTATTGTTTGCTTTAAAATTGAATTATTAGACAAAAATTGGATAATCTGAAGATTTTACTGAAAAATCTAGATTTCTGGCTTGCCTTCTGGAACTGACATGTCTGGCCCCACTGTATATGCATGCATGCATCCTCAGCAAAAACTAGACCACTGTTCCCTTGGGAAGAGTCATTCACACTCCATGTCCCCTTAGTCCACACAACTCCACCTTGACTCCAACATGAATAGGTCAACTGCTTAGGAATTTATTTAAATGAATTGGTCAGTTACTCAGGTACATATCTAAACTGCACCCTTTAAGACTTAAGCTTAGCTTTTAAAAGCACTAGAGAATTAGGAAAAGTCATTAGGCATAGTGATTAAGAGCATGATTTTGGGTTTGATTTCTGCCTCTGAACAGCCTTGGGCTACTCAAACTCTCTACACCATTATTTCATCTGTAAAATGGGGAAATTAACATCACTTACATTAGAGAGTATTGTGAGGATTCACTAAAATAATGAATGCAAAGAACCTGATACAGAACTCAGTATAAAGTAAATTAAGCAGTTTTTTACACCACACAGATGAATATACTCACACGTTTATATATATATATATATATATATATATGACATATATACACACATATATGTATATAATTTACACATCATGTAATTTATATATCTATGATACACTGGATATAATTTTATACTATAGGGAGGTGAAATAAGTAAATTTAGATGGATATTTGAAGAAAGAAAATATTTATTAGCATTGTTTTTAAAATTGAGGAAAAACATTTTAATAAAAAATTACATGGATACCAAAAGCAAGTATTATTTATAGTCTTTTCATAACAATTATTTTTTGCATTGTTTTATAAAACATGAAGCTCTATGGAGAAGGAAAATGATTTTTATTTCATAGAGGTATGCTTTTCCGATAAATGGAGTTTTGTAGATAGACCCTCTTCCTTACACAGTTTCTAAATTTGAACTCACTAGTTCATGCTCACTAAGAAACATGCTTTTTCCAGCCCAAATTTTTGGTAAAGGGATAAATCAGTGCAGTTAGTTCTGATTATACCAATGGCTAAATCAGGGAGGCATATTAGTGACTATCTTATCCTAACTTTATACCTGTAAACGTTAGGTCCCAAATTCATGAGGTCATTGGCTCAAATCAGAATAAAAAAATTATCTTTGGTTTCAGTGATTCACATAAATCTCTAAGACAAGTCTTCCTAAAGTCACCTAAAGATACTTTTTACTCACTATAATAAACAATTGCAAATACTTGGAGAATATTCCATCCTCCACGGTGTGTGTGTGTGTGTGTGTGTGTGTGTGTGTGTGTGTGTGTGTAGAGAGAGAGAGAGAGAGAGAGAGAGAGGGAGAGTGAGGGGGGGGGCATTTTAACAGCTACATGAATAAATATATCAATTAATTCTCTTTGGGGTTCATATAAAACATTGGTAAAATTGGTTATTTTCAGTGAAATGAATTTATGATTTTGAATTCAGGCTTTACGAACACAGTATCTAAAGGGGAAGCCAAACAAAAAACTATAATGTGAAAAATTTTATGAACTGCAATCATAGGTTTTGCTCATTGCTGTCAATCCAAACAATTCAAATAAATGTGTAATACAGAACTTTTTGAATATATGTATTTAGTATTTTGACAGTTTATTTCTGAATATCCATCTCTTTAGTAAAGAAATGAGTGAGTGAGCAGACTATATTAATCGTCAAATTTATGTACTTTAAAACGTGGAGCTAAACATATTATTCTTTCTTCCTAAGTGGGCCTTTTACCCACCACGGTGTGGGCTTTAAATACTAGCATCCAATAAGCTAAAATGTCTTCACATATATTTGGGACTCCTGTCATTCTTCCCCAAAAAGCACTCCTTTCTCTCACAATTCCACTCATTATCCCCTGCCATTTCTTACACTTCAGCTCATGAAACCAAACTAATGATTTAAAGTATACAGAGTATAAAGTTCTGGGAAATGTGCATGATTTTGTGGCCTTAGAGATATACACTATTCATCAGGTACTAGATTCAATACACAAAGTAGCAGTTGTTTCCTGGTCTACTGTAATCAAGATTTTGGAAAGGCAGCTGTTTGACAATTTTATTTATATTTTCTAAGATTTTATTTTTGAAATTGAAAATTCCGTCTGGATTAAAATATATTCCTACAAGGTTAGAAAATCAGAAATGCAAGAACGCTACCCCTAACTGATCCTACTGGCTTTCACACAGTGCTGCTCCTTAACGTCTTTCAGCTTGATATCATTTTTGGATGTAGCTAAATGCCAGATACCCCGACAAACATACACTCTACCAGCTGGATCTCCATCTGCTCAACTAAACATTTTCACACCAAATCTGTATAAAAAGCTATGTTTTCAAAGACAGTTATCTACAACTGAAATATTAAAATCTTAACTCCAGGAGTCCTTCCACTTACATATTTCACATGCATTTAAGCACGAATACAAACTACTTTCAAGTATTATCAGTGGTGTGCTTGCTCTCTGTTGTCAAAAGTTGTCTTAACCTATCCACGAAGGGGCAGACAGACTTTTTTTGAGCAAATGAAATTTTTTTCAAAAAGTATTTGCTAGCATCTTTTGATGTGTTTGCTTAGAAAAAAAAAACCTGCTAAATTAATGTCAATGAACAGGATGATTTCATAGACATATGCATTAAGTTTGCCTTAAGATAATTTTCTTGGCCTACATGTGAATTTGTTACCAATAAATATGTTTATAATTAATTCCTTATAATGGTTCTCAGTGTCTTTTTAATTATACCCAGTGGCCAATAAAATCGCAATTATACAAAGTGGCCAATAAAATCTCAGGTAATTTTTAAAAGTTTCTACCTGAAAATCACCAAACTAGATCAAGATGGTTCTAAACAATACTCCATAAATCCCAGTAGCAATTCGATTTTCTAGCTTGGGGAGGAATCATCTATAAAGCATTATTAGATTTCAGGAACCCCAAGAGCAGATGAAAAGCATGAAGTACAAAAATACAGCAATATTGCCATTGAGGCAAAAATGGGGTCACAGAACTCATACAACATATTACTGAATAATAGGAAAAGTTTGGAAACAGGAAACTATATACTTTCAGAACTGTATATATTGTCTTTAGATAATGATGGTCATGCTTTAAAAAATATGTGTGCAAGTATGTTGGGACAACTAAGAGAAGTCCATTGTTTCAGATTAAAAGAACATAGTCAAGAAAACAAAGTATTAATGATGATTTCAAGATTTACATAGAGAAACACAAATCTGCATTTCTTAGCACCTTGGCAAAGAAACATGAAGCATTCGGAACTTTGCAATTTATTACAAATCAAGTCCTTGTCCAGGAAGCAGAGGAAAATGTTTGTGTGTTCGTATCAAGAGCAGAAGAAGGAAAGGTTCGTTTTCTAAGAGGGAGAAGGGGTGTGTGCAAGCTCTCAGAGGGAGAAAGGGTGTGTGCATGTCCCTTATCCACAGGTTTTCCATTCACTATACTATTCTCTACTTTTTTTAAAAGTCTATTTATTTATTTTTGGAAGAGACATAGAGCACAAGTGGGGGAGGATCAAAGAAAGAGAAGGAGAGACAGAATCCCAAGCAGACGCCAGGCCCTGAGTTGTCAGCACAGAGACATATGTGGGCTCAACCTCACGAACCACAAGATCAATGACCCAAGCTGAAGTTGGACACTTAACCAACTGAGCCATCCAGGCACCCCTATTCTCTACTTTTTAATAACAATCCAGAAAAAAAGCATTATTTCAGGTAAAAATACCTTTTCCAGGATGAAGGTTATATAGGATAAAAATGGGTGTGGATGGGAGAAGAGTGGTTTGAGAGGAAGCGAATACATGTAGAGAGAGGTTTTGTTCACGTCAGTATCTTACAAGAAAAAAACTTTTAGCCTCCAATTCTGTACTTACCCTAGGGAGACAAAGAAAAGATCCAAATCACAATGCACAAAAACACCTATGGTGGAGACCAAAATTTCTTTTAAGAGTCTACCAGCAGAAAAAATTATAAATGCCAATAATAACATATGTACATAGGGAAATACTTGCAAAAATATAGCTCAATTCTAGTGCTAAATTCAAAGCAAGAGACCAATGGAATTTAGATTTAGTTCTAAATGGTTTTCATTTCATGGAAATCTCAACATTACCTCACTTCTATATTCTTTTAATAATCAAAACTCTTGAAAAACACTTTTCACCTTACCCTTCTGAAAAAGATAAATGGCCCTTTATCAAAACAAATGTCAGGCCTTTTTAGCTGCATCAGAACACAGGTCAAAACAGAGATGGGTAACTGACTCAAAACAAATGTCTGCTAGGATCAATTGTCTAAAATTTCCCATAATTGCAGGCTTTGTTTAAAATGGTAAAAGTTAGGATATATCACACCTTACTATACTATACTGCTTCCCACCCTCCACATCTACTCCTGATCTTGCCAAAATATATCTACCTCGGGCACCTAGGTAAAAAATAAGAGATAAAATAAGAAAGAGGATTTAAAAACTATTCCAACAAAATAACTACCACTTTTCTTAATATTGAAAACAGGTGTACACTTAACCAACAGTGATTGCAGTAAAAAAAAATTGTTCTGAACACAGTGGTATGCTTAATATTTTATATTTACTCAGACACGCTATGCAGAAACTGAATATATTTAATTGGCTGAAAAAAAAGGACTTTGAATCATAGAAATATCAATGAAGAAAACTTGCTTAATTCAAGCATTTGCCAAGAAAAAATGGTTATCATCAAACACGAGATTAAATAATTATCTGTTTTCTTTGCTGGCTCAAGATAGATGTAGTGCTGATGCCTATGCTTACTGAAAAAAAAAATGACATAACATCCTGTCTTTGCCATCAATGAGATCCATCAAAGATTCAAGAACAATAATTACATATTTATATACTGTCTGATGTCTTCAACAAACATTAGCCATATAACAGATGATGTCATCCATAGGCTAATGTTCTTTCATGAAAATCTCATAAGAATGCTCAAGAATTAAGACCATAGTGATAGTGGAAGCAAAAAGAAAAGAGATTGACACTGATGTTCCCCGATAATCTAGGTTCCATGAGGCACTATGACCATTTCACCACTGAATCCCTCAGCCCTCAGCAAAATTATGAGTGTTAAATATCTACTGAATAGTATAACTAGAACTTACTTAGAAGAAAGGCTGGCATGCCTATAATTTAAAATCCTTTCTATGTGATGATTTCCAATAATTCACTGAAAATTAGAAGCAGAAAAAAGCATAGAAAGCAATTTTTAAAACAGAAATTATTTGTCCCTCGAATTTTTAAGGTAAAATTATACTCCTTCTTTCCTCTTCATCACTTATAGCGAGTGAGTTTCCTGCTAATGTGGGAATATCCAGATACCTGGGATCTCATCATGGCATATCACGGTTTTGGACTAAAATTCTTCAGACAATGTACTCCATAAACAGAAATCTTGTCTTCCTTGCATACTACTTGATCTCCAGTGGCTAGCAGAGTGTTTGACAAATCCTAGGCACTTAATATTTATTGAATAAATGAGTGAATGGGCAGAAACAACTTAGAAAAATCGTAAATAAAGGTAACAAAGAACTTTCTAAGACATAAAGCTTCATAGTTTTTTGAAGATTACTGTCATATCTTCCCCAGTTTTCCCCAAGTTAGCCAAAACCATTCTTTGAACTGGGACTTATATTACATGATTGTGAGTCACTTCATAATTGGACACAATACTCCCAGTTGGAGGTGACAAGTGTACAGGAGAGTGGAATGTCAGCCACCCTTGGTCTGCAGATTAGTGCAATCTAAGACATGTAAGATGTTCTGATGGCCATTAGACTCATACGGAGTTGTTTCATCTAAAGTTCACTTTTTACTCCTTACTTTGCAGGGCTATTAACATTTGACACAGATCACTGCCTCCTCCTTGAAATACGTTCTTTGCACTTCAGGGCATTCAACTCTGCATTTACCTCCTATCTCACGGGCCATTCATTCTCTGTCACTTTTTTCTAGTTGTTCTTTATCATCCACTGCCCTGGCATGCAGATCTGAGCTGTCTTTTTTAAAATGTTATTGATATGCACTGTCTAGATTATCATGTTTAGTTTCATTACTTTAAATTCCATATCTATGCTGATTAACTCCACATTTATATCACACACCAAAACCCCATACATAAACTCCAGATTTGTATATCCAACTAGAAGTCAACTATAGGTATCTTAAATTTGGCATGTCCAAAACTTCAAAGTTGTCCCTTTCATAATCTCCTGCATCTGAGATACTAGCAGCAGCATCTATTCAGTTACTCTAAAATATGCAGTCACCCTTGTTCTCTTTCACTCTCTCATACCCCACATTCTAATGGCCAGTTAATCTTGTTGACTCTATGTTCAAAATGTATCCAGACTGACTACCACTCTTTACCATTCCATTGCTAAATGTCTAGGCCAAGCCAACTTCATTTTTCTTCTAGATTATTGCAACAGCCTCCCAAACTAATCTCCTGCTTCTACCCTTGAGCCCCTCTTGTCTATTTTTAACAGAGCAGCCAAATAAAATTGTTAAGATGGACGTAAGTTGATGTCTCTCTTCTGTTCAAACCCCTCAATGGTTTTCTATTTCCATCTAAAGCCAGTGGTTACACAGCAGTCCGTCTTATCTGTGGGGGTAACACTGTAAGACTCCCAGTGGATGTCTGAAACTTCAAACAGTACCAAACTCTATATATACTATATTTTTTATATTCATATCTGTAATAAAGGTTAATTTATAAATTAAATACAGTAAGAGGTTAACAATAATAATAATAAAATAGAAAAATATACTGTAATAAGAGTTATATGAATGTGATCTCTCTCTCAAAATATCTTGATGTACTGTATTCACCATTCTTCTTATGATGATATGAGATGATACAATGCCTGTGTGATGAGAGGATGTGAGGTGAATGACATAGGCACTGTGATGGAGCATTAGGCTACTATTGACCTTCTGGTGATATGTCAAAGGAAAATCACCTACTTTCAGACCACAGCTGAACTGAAACCATGGATAAGGGGGGTGGGGGAACTGTTTATGACCTGCAAGGACCAACACAATATCCTCCAACCCCATTAATGTTCTGACATTCACTCCTGCTCTCCTCTATCTTTCCACACCAGCTACACCCACATCCATGTTGAACATGCCAAGCATGCTTTTGCTCAGGACTGTGCACAGACTGTTCTCTCGGACTGGAACATTTTTCTTTCTTTTGGGTTTGCTTTCCTACCTCACTCAGGCTCTTATTCAAATGTCCTCTTCTCTATGAAGTCTTTCCTGACAGCCTTTTAAAATCCCCAACCCTTCTGCAACTCTGTTCATGCCTTTCTATTTACATGGACATCATCTAACGTTTAAATATCTCCCACATTTAATATGCTTTCGTCTGTTGCACCCCACACCTCACTCCTACTAGAAGGTTCTTAAGGGTAGATTTGTTTGTGGGTGTCTACTGTTTTTTCCAGTATCTAGAACAATGTGTGAAAGTTACCATACGCTGAATAAAGATTTTTGAATGATAAAAGAATGAATGGTAGTTTCAAGGAAAAACATTTCACTAGTGAATTTTCAAGTATCAGCCTGCTAGGAAGGGTTTTGGTGTGATGGAACCAGGAAGTGCACCATATGTCACACTATTGAATTTTCTTTCCCACTCAAAATAGAGGTAAGCTGGTCTTATACCACTTTATTATCCTTGGATACCAAGGTTTCTCTTAGGACATTGGTTCCTGATTACAGCAATTTTGAAGAATAATATGATTACTATTCACTCTGGGAAATTATACATTCTCATTAAAGAATTCCCATGGAAGCTCTACATAATCAACATGACCCTTCAAAGAACACAACTTAAATAACAGGAGAAAGATTTAATGGGGAAAACATAGGGGAAGAATGGCACAGTCTCCTTAAGCAAACTCCATACAACCATGGTCAAAATAATACTTTGACCGAAGAATAAAATAAACAAAATAGGCAAAGTACTAAGTTCCTAATTTCAAGGTAACAAACTTAAGAAAGAAAGAAAAGAAAGGGCACAATTTGTAGAATAAATTAACCAAAACTGTATTATAAAAATCCATGGCCGTCTTTCATGATCAAAACCAACTTGCGATGATGACACTATAATTGTGAAAGTCTCATCATTTTAACAGACACAATTAACTAACTCCTCGTGGAACTTCCATTAATGAAGTAATGCAGTTTTTTTTTTTATTACCATTAACTTTTAACTATTGTCTCCTTTAGAAATTTTATATTTTAGCATCAGTTAGACTGAATGAATCTTTTTTCTTCAGATCTGTATTGTAATGATATAAGTAAATAGGCCTAACATAAATGACTTCAGAGCATGGCCCTCAAGCTCTGAATGAGATACTGGCCACCAAACATTCATCTATCTTTTAAGCAGAAATAACTAAAATTTTAATTGCTGATCATCTGCAGTTCTTATGGTAAACATAAAAGTTTGAAAGCTTTGGTCAATTAATATCTAAGCCAGACCAATATCTAAGCAATATTAATACAAATATGGAAATAAAATTGTAAATTTTAGACATACAACATAGCAACAGTATGTGGTCCAAGAGCTCTTCTAAGAATTTTGCCCCACATTAATAAAAAATGTAAGTGCATTACCATGAACTATTAATCCTGATATATTTGATTTTTTAAGTATGTTTCCAACACAGCTGTTCTTTGTATACTTTTGAAAATAAGGGGACACCCATTAGAAAGTATGGTCGAGATCAATAAATTTAAGACATCCTGAATCTTCTCAAATATTCTTTCCATATTCTAGAATATTTTTGATAATGTTATGTACAAAATAATGTTTTTCTATGCATAGTCTACTTCAAACAATAATAATGCAGCAGAAGTAGGAAGTAAAACCACATCTTTCTTGCTCAAGGGCGCATCGTCTTTCCACTATACTAAACAGTTAAAGTGAAACCAGAAACAAAGAAAGACCCAGGCTTGAACGGAAGATACTGAACAAGGATATTGACAATGAAATTGTTAGCAATGTAAACTCTCACCTAAAGTATAACCAGATCTATTATTTTACGCTGGTTAAGATAAACTACATTTTTGGGGGAATGAAGAAAACAATAATAGTCGGTGGGGTGAGGGGAGAACATGGCTACAGGAAATTGGAATAATCCTTATTATACAATGTTAAACATAGTAACTAAATTCTTTTTCAAACATTGCATAAAGTGGTAGCCATAGGCTGAAGGTGACTCTGAAGAAATCGACAGCATTTTCTCTGAGAACAAAAAATGCGTTGTTCTCTCTCTTCATTGCCAGCCAAGAAGACATCTCAAAAAGTGCTAAGCATTTGTCTGAACCCTTACTCTGGAACTGAGCTTAGGACTTTGTTTCCTAAAGAACACACACGGTTAACAACAATCTTGAATCTTAACATTTCTTAAGTGGCTTTACATCAGAAGATCTTCTGATCAAGTTCACATTTGAGAGTGGGCATATAGATCAAACATTTTAATAAAGCAATGGCTATTTGAAGGAAAGGTATTGCAAATGTTGGAATATAAATTAGCAACACAGAAATGCAATAAAACTATGAGTTTAGGTATAACTTTTGGCAAAGAATATATGTCAGAATACTACAAATAAGGTGTATCATTGTACTTTAGGAAAAGGAGTAAAGAAGATATGGCTACTAGTTTTTCTCTAGTTTTATTATATTGCACATAATATGGCCACATTACTATAATGAAACCATTTTCCAAAGTCTCCATTTGTATTCTTCTAGCTAATTCCAAATGTATTCTCTCATTTTCTTCACCCATAACCCCTTTCCAAACCTCTAATTTTTTAATACACACATGCCTTCCTGAAATATGCAGATTACATCTTTAGCAGAAAACAAATATAAAAAGCATGTTCTGGAGCTCCCTCAAATCAAACATAGACATAGTTTTTTTTTTCCTTTTACAACCCAGAAAAAGAGATTCCTTCTAGGATGTATACTAGATTTATTTGTGAAAACACATAACATTTTTCAAAGACATTATCATGGAGAGTTGAAGAAATAATCTGCATAACTGAGGACAAAAATTTTTTTCACTTGAAATACGCAAGCAATTGACATAATGATGCTTTCTCACCCAATGAGTCTCTAGTGCAATCTGTGTGTATGGTAAACAGCAACAACTACATTATATGTTGTTTGATTTAGCAATGATTTCTTTAAAGGTATGTATTTTTCACTTTTCAGCTGCTAGTGTAAATCATTATGTCATTTTATCTGTTCTATAGTATCCACAAGTCAATTTTTAATGAATAGGCTTTCATTGTATCAACTCTGCCCTAAGGGGAACACAGACAGACATCTATAAGTCACATTTAATCACATATTCATTTCAGTGGAAATAATGTATTAACCTATTTTCTCAAAAATATGTATTATGCACCTGCTATGTACCTGACATTTTGAGGTGTTTTGCTTTAGAAAACCTGTTTAATAAAAGCACTTATTTAAGAATATTCTCAGAGAACTGGATTCAAAGTATGTTTACAGTAGAGCTCAGCAAACCTAGTGGGAGTTGAGAAGTGGGACTGAATCAAGCAAAAAATTAAAATAAATAAATAGTCTTCTTGGAAAATTAATAAATGAATAATAATATTAATAAAATAAAATCAATACACGAACGGAAATTATAACTCCTCTTACCTTCATTTTGGCAAGTTACACTTCTGCTATCTATGACTCTAAAGAGAATACACTATAAACAACAAATAGTTACTTACAGAATGTGGGCTTTGTATATTTGGCATCTTTGATCTGATGCAAACTTTTATAAAAATTACAAATTCCATTTCTCTCTGCTAAGTGACTTATAATATTTTTACGTGCAGTTGCTACATAGGAACTCAATCATAATTTAATAAAGTTTAATTTTTGTGCTACACTGTAATATATTTGTCCATGGCAAAAGTAAGTTTGTATGAACATTAGTATTGATTTTGGGCACAGCTTATTAGTACACCTTAAATTCTGAAGGCAAAAGCAAGAGATGTGTTAGAAAAATGCCTTAAATTTTCTACAAAATTAAGCAAAAAATATTTAGAATATTTTTGAATTTAAAATTTTCAAATAAACTAATATGATCAACAATGTGATCTGGCAAGATTTAAAGCAATTAAACTGTGCAAAGTGTTAATTTAAATGTGAAAAATCCTGGTTCAAAATCATCAAAATAATAGAAACTAATTTTATATTTCTAGAGATAGCTTTTTAACCTGCATATACAATGCCTGCAATTTGAAATACTTTCCAATTACTAGAGAGAAAATTTAACCTATAATGTTAAAAAAAATGTCCAAAGAAGCATGTTAGATGTTACCATGGCTGCTACTCTGGAAATCTACGTCCTTATGGGTTTTTCCATGCATTTATAACTAGGATGTATTCTGAATCAAATCCACAAATATCAAGGTTAAATGTGTGATGCAAGTCCATTTAATTCCCTGATAACCGTGAATATATTTGCATATTTCACTTTTACACTTAATCCAAAAGTAGTATAGGTTGTGATGTGTAAACTGTATTTAGAAATTTTCCAGTATGAGTATGAGTTTGCATCACATGTTTATTAGAATTGACATTTTCTCCAGAAATAGGACAACACAACTAAAAACTCAAGAGCAGAAAGAGATAATATAACCTAGGGAATAAGACCATTGGTCACAGGGCCTGTCTGACGTCACTGGTCATTTCACTCAGCCACTTTACAGCCTTATCACCTTGGGCAATTTGTGAACTTCTTCCTGCATTCTGAATAATAACACATTCTTCATAAAATGGTTGAGAATTTGATACCTAGGGAGGCAATAAAGTGTTAACAGACAGGACTGAATCCCTAAATATCTTTTATGTAACTTCAGTCTTACTTTTTCTGCTTCCAAATAGTATGGCGGGGGAGGGGGGAAGCTCAAGAAATATTATGAAAATTCTCCAGACTTCTGTTTTTAGTATTAGAATGAAATGAGACTTTTCATCCAATGTAAGGCATAATCATCTACATATGTGTTATATTATCTGTCTAGGGTTGTAATATAAGCTTTTTGCCCTGATGAAACCTGGGACATGAATTCTATTTAAAATTTTACAACTTCATTGGTATTTACATTATAATTCCAAAGGATTAGTTAAAGTTCTGGGTGTCATTACAGACATAAGGAATTACTTTAAAAAAAAAGCAGTGAAATAATTATATTTTAAAAAAGCACCTGCATTTTGTGAGTAAGACCACCAAAAAAGATGTAGAGTGTAAAAAAAAAAACGAAAGAGACAAGAGGGAAAAACCAATCAGACCCTAAGTTAACCTGTAATTTGGTAACACTGCAATAATAATCTATAGTTTTGTTTTTAGTTTATAAATCCCATTCTATCTATACCAATTAAAATGGAGACCTGGAATCTAGGTATAGTTTCTGAATTCTCTTGACAATAATTTCTTACTAGCCTATGAATAACTGTAAATTGCATCATTTTCCTTTGCATTTGGTAAAAACTTAAACAGAGAGATAGGAACAATTTAGCAATATAATAATGAAAAAAGGATTATTAAGATTCAAATCATGGTGCGCCTGGGTGGCTCAGTTGGCGAACTCAGGATTTCAGCTCGGGTCATAATCTCACGGTTCATGAAATCGAGCCCCATGTTGGACTCCGCACTGACAGTATGGAGCCTGCTTGGGATTTTCTCTTTCCCTCTCTGTCTGCCCCACCCCTCCCCCACTCACATTCTCCCTCTCCCTCTCTCTCTCTCTCCCAAAATAAATAAATAAACATTTAAAAACAAGATTCAAATCACTCATGGGGAAACTCTTCTCCTGATACTCAGCAGAAACAGTGGGATAGAGATCTGAAGACCTATCCAGGATATGAGAGATGGATAATGCAACTTTCTCTCTATAACCTAGAAAAGAGGCACAGATATTATTATCCTTGTTACCCAATACAAATTGGATAATGTTTAACTATAATTTATAAATTTTAAAAAGCGCATGTAAAGTGGTATCATAAAACGGAAAAAGTTAAATAGTTCATGTAGTATATTGAGTACTAAAGACTTTCGAGCCTTTCAACTACTATGGATTTTTGATACAAAAGAGAAAAATAATATACAAGCATTGCATAACTTTATCTATAACATTGCTATTGATTTTTAAGATTACCCAGAGGGATATCTTTGCACTCTCTTAAATGAGTTTACCATCATAAAACCATGCAAATGCATGGCATACATGAAAGTGAATTTCAGATTCTATTCATATGTTGTCATATGTTACAGACTACTTTGATACAGTGTGCCCATCACTTTGAAAGGCTAGTGGGCAGTCACACGTGCCACTGTACATAGCCTTTTATACAACTTTCAAGAACAGAAACAGTTCTTCCCCAACACCAACTCCAATCGCAGCTAGTACTCAAGCAGCCAAGAGTAACCTCTTTGCTTCCAATGGCATCTTCCTTCCAATTTAACAATTATGCCATACATTGGAAGAATGTTTGGAGTGATATAAATTGGATACCCTTCATAAAGCACTACAGAAGAGAGAGAAAGAAAACACAAAGAGGCTTATAGCAGCCAACTTGTTCCTTTGTTTGGCATCTATAGGAATGGGGGTTGGGAGTCGTTAGGAAAAAAGGCAAAGTGAAGTATAAACGGGTAATTAAAAGTGATTGATGGTGTTTTAGGGTATTTGGCAAAGGCACATTCACTACAGTGAGAATCTTTACAGAAAGTACGTTAAACAACAGAAGAGTGTATTGCTGCTTTGTTTTCATATCCACAATTCAAAAGCTCACTTTTCTCCCATGGGAGACTGACCCAGAACACTAGAGAGAGATCCTTATGGATAAGGTTGCTCAATAATGTCAAAGATTACCAGTGATCAAAAGCAAGGTTCCAGTGACCGCACAACACTTCCAAAAGGTCAGAATCACAAGATCTTGTAGTAAGTGAACGTATTTACACACTGGTCGAGTAAGACTGTAACAAAAAACTCCATTTTTATTCTTTGGAATACAGATTAGAAGTGAGACCTACTTTTCTGTGGGAAGTTCTTTGACAAATTCTACCCTTTAGAAAAAGCTGCTCTTACAAATATAAAATCAGTTTGTTCATAATGCTGCTTTTTATTTAGTTGAGTTTTTAAGTATCTGAGGGAAAGAAAATCTGTTTCAAAGGGCCTCAAACAACTACTTAAAAAAAAAAACTCATTCTGATTTGTATAAATGTATTCAGTAGAAATTGAGAGATTTATCTCATAGAAAGCTAGCAGAAAAAGAAAATATTCCAATATTTTTCCATATCAAACAGTACACTATCACAGACAAGTCTGTTGTTACTCTCACTACTGATCTCAAACCTGCAGCTCTCAAGTTCAACGTACCTCAGAAAGAGAAGTAAATATTACAGGATGTAAAAAGCAGCAGCATCCTGGCGGCAAAGAAATGAATTCTTAGAGAACAACTTGTTCTTTGTTTGCCACTTATATGACTCTTGTGACATTGGAACAGTGGTTTCATATCTTTGCATGCTTTTTCCTGTACCTAGGTGCTCACCACCAAAACAAATAGGAGAGAAAGTAAGGCAGGAAGAAGAGAAAAACAGAGATGAAGGAGTGAGAGGAGCAGGGAACAAATCTGAAAAAAAAAAAAAGAAAAAATGGAAGGAAGGAAGGAAGGAAGGAAGGAGGGAAGGAAGGAAGGAAAGGAGCAGGACTGGGGGGAAGAAGAAAGAAAGAAGAAAGAGAAAAAGAAAGAGCTAGAGATGACATATCAAACAGTATAAAGGTCTAGAAAAGGAAATCCAATATTGTCATGTTTCCAATAATGCCCATCGACAGTCCCTGGGGATAGAAATGTAAAGGCGAAGAAAACAACTCTGTGAGGTAACGGTCGGTATGGAACTGTTGCCAATATTATTCCATCCAAAATTAGAATGAAAGTGCAAAATCACGTTCTCCCCTCTTGCTCTTATTTTTAAGGTCTCCTTCACATCTTTTGGCTCTTAATTCTTGGGCACCCCCCTCCTCCCTGCCCCACCAACAGTTTGAAGTAATCTATATGGGATATGTGTGCAAGAATGTGTATTCAAGGGCTCATTTTCTAGCCAACAGAGAAAGAACCAACGGAAAAGTAGAAAGCAATCAAACATATTAAACGAGAGAACACTTGTCAGGTATCAGTAAGCCCTTACAGAGTTACAAAAGAGTGACCCTATACCACATCTGAAACATAAAAACTCAACTTTCTCTCTCCATTGGTATTTCAATAAATCACATTTCTCCTGCTCTCAGTTTGCCAAAAGTAGGCTTATGTTTCAAATATAGATGTTCCCAAACATTTAAGATTTCATCAAAGTTATACATCTGAATATTAAATAATAATCAAAAGAAAGTCATTTAAAAGTTTTTCTTATGAGGTAACAGAGACAGATAGCAAATTATCTTTTAAAAATTTAACTGAAAATTATTGATCTTCAGAATTTTTTCAATTTGTTGCTATAAAATCATTTTCTTCTAACTTTATTCTAATTTACCCTTCAAAATATAATATAAATCAAGTCCAATAGAAGAGGTTCTGTATTCTGATAGATCAGTAAAGAAAAATATATATAGTTATGAGATCTATCTATATGCCTAGAGAATTTATGTTAAATTAAAATTAAGTAAATATTAGTCTTTATATAATACATATACTTACACACATAGTACCACAAGGTGCCAAATATCTGACAACACTAAATTTAAAAAATAGGGATAAAATATAACATTAATACTTAGCATCATTTTCTAAAAGTATAACAATATGAAAACTGGCAATAGAAATAGTTTCTAAATTTCGTGTGACTTTCTTAAGAATTCAAGGTTCATTTAAAAAAATTGATTATACCTAATACACCTCTTATGACTTCCTGGAATTCTCTGAATTATGATGATTTTTCCCAGAAATGTTTTTAGAAATGTGTTCACTTTTGTAGTCTTGTCTATTGAGAGGGCTACATATTGTGAGAATGAAGTCAACATTAATTTGTATTATCATCAGCAGGATTTTGTTAATTTTGCCAAGACTGTGCTTTGCCACAGCTAAATTTATAGCACAGCTGTTCAAAATTGCATTCTAGTATATCAACACCACCAACAGTCAACCACAAAGTGTTTTTATTTTATAAAACGCTTTTTTGTGTATTGCCTCATGTGATACTAAGATTAACTAGTAAGATATAAAGACTGTATTAATTGCCCAAGGTCAAAAAGCAAGTTGTTTCAACTTAGACTCAAACATTCTTATTATAAATCCAGTGTTCTAGGTCCAACTTGTCTGATATATTTAAGTCTATCTTTCTACACATGCATTATTATATAGACACTGATTTCATTTTGATATAGGTAAATAATCTGCTCAGCTCAGTATGTTTATTGATTATGCAAAGAGCTTAAGCAATACATATTTTTGGCAAGTCAATACACTGAATAAAATCTACATCTAAGAATATATCAGAGAAAAGCAAAATAACTCAAATGGAATGTTTCTGGTTAGCAAACCAGTTGCCCCTATTGGTTCACTACATGATGCTAAACAAATAGTCTCTTTTGTTTAAGTTTCAATTTCTTGATCTGTAAACATTAAATTAATTATATTTCTTATACTCATAATTCAAAATGATGTTACAGGAAACAATAACAATTACTGAAAAATATAAACTCTCATGATTCAGAAATGCCAAAAAGAAACTAAATGTAGAAATAGATATTAAAAAGCCATAAACTGTTTGGCTATTAATATTTAAGAGGAAATATATCTATGTAAGAAATAAATATACCTAATTATTACAGACAGTATATGTTAATAATATAGTCACAAATCAAATAACTCCTTTAAAAATGTCTGATTTGAATTTATTCATACAACATAATATATACATATCTGGGTGTGCATGCACCCATACATATGTGTTAGCACGCACAATTTACTGAGGAATTCACAACAGTAAACCATTTAGTAATGAATATTTATGGACAATTTAAATTCTGAGTGAAGCTATATGATAGCTTATAAGCAATTATTATGAACATATTTAATCAAAAAGTATTAGATTAAATTATTGCATCTTCATTTGAGAAATATTATGGATGGTAAATTATTTTTTAAGTAGGCTTCATCCCAGTGTGGAGCCCATTCTGGGGCTTGAACTCATGGCCCTGAGATCAAGACCTGAGCTGAGATGAAGAGTCAGACCCTTAACTGATTGAGCCACCCAAACATCCCTGGATGGTAAAACATTTCTGTATATCTTGCAATTAAACTACTGTGGGAAAAAAAAAATATGAAAAGAGAAACCAATACTCAGATAAAGAAATACAAGGCGATTTTTACAAAGTGATGTCAAACGTATTAGGGATCCATTTTTCATACATATTACATTAATATGTGTTCAATTATTTGCCTTAAAACAAAGAGTCAAATTAAAGTTACATGTTGAGAAATTTTGTTAAAGTAAAGCTAGATTTTATTTGTGTAGAGTTTAGTTGATAATGAAATACTTATAAAATCAATCATAGCCTATAATCTTGTAAAAATACAAGGCAGGAATTTGGGAGTGAGGTCAGGGCTAATTTGGGAGTGAGGTCAAGGCTAGCAGAGACTTATGGAGTTAACTGTATAGAGGTGATAGCAGAAGCTGGAGAAGTATCCTCAGTGTCATCAGTCCAAATTTTCCAAAATATCTTACCTTGTAAATGTTTTAACCTATTCAGACTACTAAAGATTGGACACCTTCTCTTCTGTTACTCAGGCAATCTCTGGTTTAAAATATTGTCAGATATTTAGATCACTTTCAAACAGACAGCTAATCGATTTACACTGTATTTCAACTTGATTTTCAAGGAGCTGCCAGAGTTTTTTTAAATGCCTTCAGAGTAGAGAAATAAAACTACATATACATACATATATAGTAGTAGTTTTATAATTAGTTATAAATATATAGTTATATTATAATACATTATAAATATATAGCTATAATTATATATAGTTAATTGTATGTATAGTATATATAATTAACATATTTTCCAAATTAGAAAATCATAAAACACTTAATGTGTTTTTGCACTAGATTATTAAACAAGACTGTAACAAAAGGACAAATTATGTATTTCAGGATAATTGGATGTGTATGTGTATAAACTAAGTTGGTAAGATCATTGAACTTTGGCATTAATCGGTATAATGAAGGAATGAGAATCATCAAAATCAAAACACAGGTAAAACATAAAAGGCAAGCTGTCTATTAACTCAGAATAAATAAAATTGTAGAAAATAGAGTATATGATTGAATATAAAGCAGGATAATTTTGATTCTAATTTTGTAACCATCTTTTAACCCAAATATTCTCCTAAATTGATACAAATCCTTCAAATCCTTTATTGTTTATTTTTATTTATTTATTTATTTATTTATTTATTTATTTATTTATTGCTTAAGTTTAGGTTATAACTGTGTCAAATTTATATTAGCAGATTGATACAGATGTTAGCTACAGTTAACAATTTAATACATACATCCCACAAACAAAATGACAGGCAGATTGGCTATACCTCAAAGGGAAGGCTTTCATTATTACAATAATCTATAGGCTTCATTGACTATGGAAGTGTACTTGTGATGCCAAATATAATTTAATCACAGTATCTAAGAAAAAAGCTTCTGAGACACGGTTCTAGGATTTGGAAGGCCCCAGACCTTTTTCAGGGTCTGCCTGGTTAAAAAGACCCAAGACCCATTCAAGCACACATAATTCAGGAGGCCTGCCTGCCAGCAATAAAGGCCGAAATTGGATACTTGGTGAGATTAATTACCTAGATAGGGCTTGATAATGCAAGTCAAATGGGAATGTAATTAAAGTGCACCTTCCATGAAAATTATTCATTGCTGATGGATCAGGTGACAGATAAATCAAAAGGCATTTTAAAAAAGACTACAGGTTAACTTGAAGCAGGTCTTTCCTCTTTATGAAACTCTGCAATTGCAGGTGTGGAATTCACTCTTGCTGTCTTATCCTCACCATGATACCATAAGACAAAAAAGCAGATTGTAATGCAACCTATTAGAAACAGAAGCCAATAGAAAAACCATTAGGATCGCAGTTACAAACAAAAGGTCAGCTAGACTGGAACCAGTTGGCTGGCAGATTTCAGAAGAGAGTATCACTCTATGTTCATACTATAATGGGGATTGCAACCATAAAAGAACAAGTGATGAATTAATAAGTTGACTAGTCCCCAGGGCGCAATTCTTACAGATGAAAGGCATGCTGGGGTAATCAAACAGAGCTATAAATTAGATAAATCGAATGGCATAAGAAGTATTTTACATCATCATTATTAAATAAAGTCTTCCTGGATGTGTTGTTAATTCTTTACTGTCAATACATTTATTTACAGTCTAAGAACAATAAAAAACAGTGTTTTATAACAACGGCAGGGTAATTTCAGTTACCCAGAGGGATACTAAATCTAATTTCTCTGTTGAGTTCTTTTAGATGTGTTTATTATTATACACCTAAGAGAAGATAGGTGAAACAAAATGTCCAATTAAATGTTAGTTATTGGAAAATATGGCTTTATATGTTACTCATTTGCTTGCTGAAACTAATGAACATACCTTGCTTTTATTGACCTGTTTAAAGAAACTGCGCAAAAGTGTTCTTGTATGCAAGAATAAACTTAATGCTGAACAGGAATACTATGTCATCTAGTAGATGGCTTACGAAATTCACAAAAAAAAGACAATCAATGTCAGAAAAAAATAACATCAAAAAACTTGAACAACCTTTGCCTATGGAAATCTTTAATAATAATGTAGATATTGATCTATTACTACACACCTTCAAATAACTATGTAACTTTTCCAAAAATTCCCACTTTATATGTTTTTTTAACTTGCAAAAAGACAAAATTTGAGTTGAAATTCCCCTCAATAATCTATCCATCTCAATAGCACATAAATATCCTTCAAATTAAAAGACAACCAAAAATAATGAAAAACTATTGTGCACTATTACCTATAGGCAATTAAGAGGCTCATCACAAATACTCTAACCTAATTATAATAAAGTAGTTATTTCTAAACTTGTTTTCAATAAAAATAAATTTTATATAGCAGGTCTCTCCACATGGTGAAAACTCAGAAGTAAGAAAATTCATGGGCAAACACACAATAAAATTTTAGGTATGTAAATTTGATACACAGGACCTGTTTGTGTTTGAAGTGCCATAGGTTAATGTATAAAAACATACATCTGTCAAAGAATTATCTGTTTATAGTCCTCCATTCCTAAAGGTTACTGATTAAAATTGAAAATAGGCATGGCAAATACCCAAACATTTTATCAGAAGACACTGCTTTTTACGTTTCCTGCAGATGCCAGTAAGTAACTTAATCCCAACCCAACTATAAAGTAAACTGTTCATGATTTGTCAGATTATCTGATGCTTGTCCAGAAAAATAGCCTGAAAAAAGAGTCACCAGGACACTATAATTAAGATCCATTCATCCATTTCATCCTGGAATTGAAGAAAATAACAAAACATCAAAGTCATCAGACAGCAATCTAAAGAAGGTCAGTTAATATCTTTTCAAACATAACACCAGGATTTAATGCACCAGGTGCACTAGAAGTAACTTGCAAATCATAATAATATCCAAGGTTGGCTGAAGTAGCATTATGGCTTCCTGGTCTTTGTTTACGTCATTCTTAAATATAAAGGATGTATGATTAAAAAAGTCTTAGTATTAATATACTGAAGATAGCAAGAATAATGTTTCCAAACTTTTAGGTGGATCTTCTACTTTTCTATAGCTGACTCCATGATAGGGGGCATAATTTAAAATGTCTGGGAGGAGGAAACTAGGAAGAGAAAGAAATGTGAAAACAAAAGCATAACATAAAATATAACTATATATATATACTATATATACTATATATACTATATATATATGCTATATATATAACTATATATATAACTATATATATACTATATATATATACTATATATACATAAATATAACTATATATATATATACATATATATACACATATATAAAACTATATATACTATATACATACAACATGTACACAGTAAGCGACACAGTCTTTATGAGATGTGTGTAGTCATTTGACTTTATAACAATATTTCATATTAAGAATGACAATAAAGATATTACAAGAGGCAGTGTTATAAACGCATAGTTTACGGAATTAACATCTTTCCTTTAATGACCTCTACTGAGATTATCAGGTTCTCAACAATGACATTTATGTGAGGCTAAATTTGGGTTCTTAGTGATGTCAGAGATGTGCGAAAATAGGATGAGATGTCAGAACAAGGAGAAAACAAGGTTATGATAATGTATTAGAACAGAACAAAGGCAGTAATTTTTTTTCCAAACAAAATCCAGGCTCATAATCTATCTTAGACTCTTTACCAGTCTGATAAATGTTGTATGAAATCAGCATAAAAAGTATCTATTACAATTCAATTCAGCCAACATTGAGCACTTACAGCACATATGCCATAGTGTTACGCTTTGTTTTGAACCATGACAAATATGATTATGAAATTTTCTACTCCAAGTTGTCTATCAAAATTGTTTCTCATGGCTCAAAATTGTCAAATCCAATGGACTTTCTTCTGTCTTCATTGTATTGACCTCCTGTGACATTTGATTCTATGATTAACTGACTTGGAAAATATCCCTTCCTTTGGTTACTGTGACAGCCCTCCTATCCAACTGGCCTGGGTAAAAAGGTTTTTGGTCTTCATCCCATTGTTTTGATATTCTGCCAGCTCCTGTTGATATTCTCAAAACTTCTCTCTCAAACTGTTTATATTATAGCTTTACCTCCTCTGCCCTGAAATAGGCCATTCATTAACTTGCCCTCTATAGGTTTATGATTGCCAAATCTATAACATTTAGGCTCCCCTACCATTTCAACACTCTTAGGAATATATATATGTTCATAAAATGTACAAAGTTAACAAGTATATACAGTTAAAACCGTCTATATACATGTCTATACCCATAAATACGTCACATTACGTGATACAGCTTGATGTAACAGGAGCTAAAGGTGTTAGGTTTAAGTGTATTAGTAACATTTGAATAAACTCGTCATTAGTGATATGGTTTAACCAGTATCTCTGAATTTTATTACTATATATGATTGCCATTATGAATGCTATGCTCAGACAATGTTCCACATCTTTCTATATGCTGAAGTTAATGATCAAATATTATTTAAAATTGGTACACTAATTATCTGATGTCAACATGCTATGGATAATTAAGAACTGTGTGCATTTAAGCTATGATAATTGTTTTTCACAGCTCTTTTCTAGCCCCTGTGTTTTAAACAAGCCAAGCAGCTACAGGAATGCAAGTACATCTCCTGCCCGTACTTTGTCATAGGACAGACATCATCTACTCTGCCTTCTCCCTGATTAATTTTGTGGAGTTGTGGCAATTATCTCTCCTGTGTGACAGACCTCTTTGTAAATGAAATGTAAGAAATTTGGATAATTTTTTCCTGGTTTTTACCCCTTGATTGATCCTTGTTTCTTGCTTACAATGTATAAAGGGAACTGAAGTCATAAAGCAGTTGGAACGAAAACAAGTACCAAATGGGCTTCTGCAGTGGTAATCAACACATCTGAAAACAAGACCTTGGTGGTGTTCTTTCTTTTACCCTATTACTTAGATCACTTGGTTAAAACTGTTAATGATCCTCTTGGATCAATGTCTTTTGCTTGTAGCTCTAATTTACTGCATCGGATGATTAGTACAGATGTTTTTGTGGATGGCTCTGCATCATTCCACCAGATTGCTTGTCTGAATCAAATTTGCTTCAATTCATCACCAATGAAGCAAGGAATAAAATAATCAACATTTACTTTCTCTTAACACTGGTACCAAAAATAGAACAACTAAACGCTTGTCAATTTAAAGACTATCTCTTACCTTTTACAAAGCTATGTCCCTTAGCTTATCCAGGGCATAAAATGGTATATATGGTTGGGGGTGGCAGAGTGTAGGAAATGGAAGTGCAGGGAACCAAAACCTGTACTTCAAATTAATGAGCCCAGGTTTATTTTTTTAATTGAGGTCAATTGACATACAACATTATATTAGTTTGATCACCAAATTTTTATCATCATCATCATAATCCTCTTCCTCATCATCACCAATGCACATTATGTGTATTCACCTATATATGAATAATGTATAAAATTACCAGCCACTGGCTTTTCATTCTCTGAAATGCAGCTTATTGATTTCTTGCTCATATATATATATATATATATATATATATATGTATATATTTTTTTTTTGAAACTGTCTTCACAGTGCTATTCCTTTAATAACACTTCGGGGAAATGATTGAGATAGTATGCTCCATAAGAACTAAGCAAACAACTCGCAGATCAAAACCTTTTTGTACGGTGGAACAATACCAGGTAAATAAGGTAACCAGTTCTGAGAATTAATTAAAAATCACTTCCTGATTCAATACATGTAAAAAATCCTTTACAAATGTGTTGATTTGTGTTCTTAGCATAGTAATCCTCCTATATACATATATTTTGCTGTTTTATTATTTATAATTATATAATACCTCCAGAAAAAGAGATTGAATTCAATATATATTGACCTGGGGTTGTACTTTGTAAAAAATTTTGCATGTTTTACTTCAGTCTCTTGTGTTAACTTGTTTTTTGTATTTTTTTCCTGCTAAAATTAAAGAGTAGGTGGTCTGGTTAGTCACATTTCAGTCAAAACAGATTTTCTATATCTCACTTGAACAAACTTCTTGACTTTAAAAGTAAAGTACTATTTCTCTATAAATATAGTCTAGTGAATGCATTTTCAATTCACTACAATCTCCACTCAATAAACTAACAGTAGCAAAATAAAGGACCTCCTTTTAAGGGCAAGACATATAATAAGAATTACTTTACATAATTCCATCATTATCTACTATTCCAGGACAATGATCCTAATGGGAAGTCATATATTTTGTTGAAGAGTCTATTTAGAGAAGCTTAAATTTAACAAGTTACAAATTTTAATCTCTAAAATATGGTGATAAAAACCTTTTCACTAGAAAATCTTGAAACAGCACTCACTTCTTAATCATGTAGAAATTGCTAGTTTAAAATTGCCAAGAATTTGGCAAACTTGTTCAAGCTTGAAAATCCAGGGACAAACCACATGACTTACTTTATATAGAATGTTCTGCTACCATGAAAGTAGCACCTTCTATAATTTATAAAATAATGAATTGGCTCTGTTTAAAAAAAAAAAAAAAACTGTCCAAGATGTCAGGAGCAAAATATTACTATTGGTCTTTCTGGCACTTACCAATGCACTGCACTAAATAAGTTTTAGTGCCTATTTGAGGGGGGCGGGGAATCACAGAAATGAATAAAATTCCTACAACTCCCATTCCTTGCCCCAACCACAAAAGTATGCATGCCCGTCCTCATGCACATGGAAAATAAATACTTTCCTTCAACATAATAGGATAGAACTAAATTATGTCAGGGATGGATATTTGTGTTAGCCTGTTCAGACTGCTGTAACACCAAAGACTGGGTGTCTTAAAACAAAACAAAACAAAACAAAACAAAAACAAAAACAAATTTATAAAACAAACAAAACAAAAATAAATTTATTATCTCATAATTCTGGAGGTGGAGAGCCCCAGATCAAAGTCCAGCAAGATTCAGATTCTGATGAGACCTCTCCTCCTCACTTGCAGATGGCCACCTTCTCACTAGGTCCTCACGTGGTCTTTCCTCAGTGAATGTCAATGGGGAGAGAGCAAGCTCACTGGTGTCTCTTCTTATAAGGACACTAACCCTATCAGGATCAGGGCCCCAACCATAGGACTTCATGTACCCTTAATTAACTCCCTATAGTCCCTGTCTTCAAATACAGTTATACTAGGGGTCAGAGCTTCCACACATGCATTTAGAGGTGGACACAATTCAATCCATAACAGTGTTATAACCAGTTATCACACAAATTAACTCGTTCTTCTCAGATGCTTAAATATCATTATCCACAACAGCAAAACTGAGATCAAAGAATTTAAGAAACGATTAAGCTATATTAAATTGAAAATATGAAAGGCTACTTAACAATTAAGCTATATTAAATTGACAATATGAAAGGCTACTTAAACTTTGTATTAGGTTTCTTTCATATGTTTACAAAGAATCCTTCCATTCAAGAGCCTGCAGATCAAACTTGTTAACCTCAACCTAACATCAACGTAAGCAAAACAGTTCATTACAAATATTTATAAAATCAGAAAAGGGTGGATTTGATAACTCCTACAGACACTGGGACAGAAAGCATGGAGGTGGTGAGAAGGTGAAGATGTGGGATTGAGAACACAGGTTGTTTAGGGACATTTCCTTACATATATTTTAACTGAGAAAATTCATAGAATAGCTATGTCACATAGTCTCAAAATGTCACAAAACTACAAAAAGGAGAAGATATTAACATAAGTTCTGAAAGCTTGTGTTGTGTACTAAGCAGTCCTAAGCACTAACAAAAAAGATCTCAAATCTTGGTCTCTGCCTGTGCTTCAAGGTTATGTTGAAAGAAAAAAAAATAATTATATTTTCAGGAGATTTTCTAAACATGAAGAATTACAAAAGTTTTCAAATATAAAGGTTAATTATAGCTTAATATTTTAAAATAAGACTACTTTAAGCTTTTGTTCTAAATCTCTACTTAAATATCAAGTTTGTGGCTGTGAAGTCATTTTAAGATTTTATTTTATTTTTAAAAATGCTTAATGTTTATTTATTTAAAAAAAATTTTTTTTAATGTCTATTTATTTTTGAGACAGAATAAGACAGAGCATGAACGGGGGAGGGTCAGAGAGAGAGGGAGACACAGAATCTGAAGCAGGCTTCAGGCTCTAGGCTGTCAGCACAGAGCCTGATGTGGGGCTCGAACTCATGGACTGTGATATCATGACCTGAGCTTAAGTCGGACGCTTAACCGACTGAGCCACCTAGGCGCCCCAATGTTTATTTATTTTTGAGAGAGAGAGAAAGATGGAGTGAGAGCAGGAAAGGGGCAGAGAGAGAGGGAGACATAGAATCTGAAGCAGTCTCCAGGCTCTGAGCTGTCAGCACAGAGCCTGACTCAGGGCTTGAACCCATGAACTGCAAGATCATGACCCAAGCTGAAGTCAGACGTTTAGCCAGCTAAGCCACCCTTATTTTAAGATTTTAAATAAATCTAGAGTTTTTTTAAAAAAAATTTTTTTTTCAACGTTTATTTATTTTTGGGACAGAGAGAGACAGAGCATGAACGGGGCAGGGGCAGAGAGAGAGGGAGACACAGAATCAGAAACAGGCTCCAGGCTCCAGGCTCTGAGCCATCAGTCCAGAGCCTGACGCGGGGCTCGAACTCACGGACCGCGAGATCGTGACCTGGCTGAAGTCGGACGCTTAACCGACTGTGCCACCCAGGCGCCCCAAATAAATCTAGAGTTTTAAGACCAAATCACAAAAATTTTGTATTTGAAATCATGACCTTATATATTCAGTGGATAATTTAAATAAAATTACATTGAATTTCAATTTAACTCTTTAGATATTTATCTTGATAATCTTAGAAAGTATCTTCTCACATTATGATATGCAAAGAATTTAAGTATTTAATTCAACATATTTACTAAGCATGTATCCTGGGCCCAACTGGTTACAGGAGCTACAGAATAAGACCAAAGATGTTACTATTTCCTTACACTGTGAAGTCTAACGGGAAAGACAAACATTTCATGGATAATATGTGAAAAATATGATGAAAAAAATGCATGAAATAGTCACTGTAAGACCATATCACAGAAAGATGTAATTCTCACCTAAATTTTCAATGTAAGTTTGGGATGTGAAGATCCTGTATAGGCATATGAGTCTTTACATGTAAAGTGGTCACCACATACTAAGTACTCAAGAAGTCCTAGTTCAGTATCAATGCCAATGTGGTTGCCAATTTTATTAAAATAGTATCCAAAAAAATATCTCTTTATTTATATGTTTTAATTATTGATAGCCACTAAGAAAGACTGTAAATGTATCTACATGTATATTTTTAAGTTAATGGTGTCAAAAATATTTAAACTTTAAAGAATTAAATTTCAATATAGTCTAAGATTCCTACCTGCATGATTCTAAAATATCATGGCCTAAGGCATGAATTAGCATGACTGAATTGTTTTCTGGTTTTTGGACACATCAAGTTTATAAAATAACTAGAAACAAGGGTCCCTGGGTGGCTCAGTTGGTTAAGTCAAGGATCCCTGGGTGGCTCAGTTTGGCTCAGGTCACGATCTCATGGTTTATGAGTTCAAGCCCCATATTGATCTCCGTGCTGACTGCTCAGAGTTTGCTTCTGATTCTGTGTCCCTCTGTGTCTGCCCCTCCCTAACTCACTCTCTCTCTCTCTCTCTCTCAGAAATAAATAAAAAAAACTTAAAAAAATTTGTTTAAATAACTGGAAACATTATAGAAATGTGTATTTTGAGTGATTTACTATTAAATCTTATTCAGTTGATTTTTCTCCTACAGTGTACATAAGCATGTGTGTGTATGTTTTAACAAAATTAACACTATTTCTACAAAATGTTTTGTGGGTAGTGGCAGTGTTTTTTTGTCTGTGTTTTATCTCATCTCACTGGATGGAGACTGCTGCATTTCATATTACTCAATATTATAATCAGTATATTCTCTCAAACAATGAAATATATTCTCTTAACATCTTTTTCCCTTAAAATACAAACTTAGCTTATGAATTTCAAAGAAATATCAGAGTGTATAAACTTAATAGGAGTAATTTATTTTTACTTAAAGGACACATAACTTGATGGCTTACCATTTTAAATCATTGAGAATAGATGATCTGAGTTAATTTATGAGGAAAATAGTCATAGTTGAGTCACATTAATAAATGTAAGTGAAGATATTTCTGACAAATACAGGAAATGACTTTTGATACTGTCTCTTTTTTGTATAATTTTGCTTATTATAATGTTATATCATATAACTCTATGGTTATATTTCATTTTGGACATTATATAAACATTACAAATCTAAATAAAGAGAATACCAAAGCCAATGTTAATTTTGACAGAGATAAAAGATCTGGGCATTTGAAAACATAAGAGAAATTAGTCACATTAAGATATGCAGGGATATTTTTTAAGTTTCTTAAAGAAGGGAAATAAAATCATAGCCAGAAGGCAAGTGTTACAGTAACCAATGTTGTATTTGTTACTAAGAGACTATATTTGTTAATAATATCCTCAGGAAATAACACTTCTTAGTAGGTTCCTTTTTCATTGAAGAGTAATTTATCACCACACCGTTAAAATAATTTGCAAATTCCCAGGTAAAGGATTGTAGTAGTCCATGATAAGATTACATAACACTTAATAATTCTCGGTAAGCAGTGTATTTGACTGCAATAATCTGGGATGCTCTGATGGGCTGCCTACATCCTCCTCAGTGAAGGACTGAAGAATTTATTTGCTCAGATGCTGAGATGGCTGCTAAAAACCAGACCTCAGTTCCCTGCTCTACTTTACAATTGCCTTGTCTGAAAAATGACACCTTGCTCCTTTGTAGGCTCCTTCCCATAGTCATGTTGGGACGACAACGAGGTATAAAGGCCTGCCACTCTTTCTTCAGCTCTGGACAATATGAAGGTCCCTTATGGGTGGAGAGCTCCCCATGGAGTTGGCTGAGGAGTTCCACTGAGACTGCATCAAAGCTCAGCTTCCCCTCTGCTCCAGTCTTGCTCCCTTCCTGTCTCTTCCTAAGGCAGTGATCCCAATTGCATGCCCTCATACATACAATTCCTGCACAGTAGTCCCTGTCTAAGTGTCTGCTTCCTGGTGAGCCCAACATGGGAAATTATATCCTCTTTCAAGAGGTGACAATTTGCATCTTTAATTCCTACCCAGTGTTTTCTACAGCATTCTAACAATTATCAATCCCGTTAAAATTACAGTACCTGTATACGTAATACTCAGCTATGAATTACTCCATAATTTCAATCAACAACGTACTGCACAATGTATAGTATGTATTGAATTTAGACAGTCCATTTAGTGATGGGCATAAGATGGGCTGTTAGAGGCCTTATGTCCCAAACCTCTCTTTACTTAGTACAATTCCATGAGTTCAAAGAAGTGATTCAGTTTTAACACTCTTTTCATGTGCATTTTATATGTGAAAAGTGCCATAAACATAATAAGTGTTCAGTAATGAGTCACTCTTAATATTAGTTCTATGATTATAATCGTTATAGTACCATAACACACGTTTTTATTTTAAAAATATAACTGATAATAAGCTAAAGGCTCAATTTTTATCACATGAGGAGTCAAATAGCATGATACTGTTTCAGGAGAAAATTCAATTTCAAAGAGCTGAAATAACTCATCTAAAATTCAGTAATTATGTCATTGAATATCAAATCCTATTCCTTTTCCATTCATGTCTCGATGCTTTCATTCTTGTAAAATCATTTAACTTTTCTTATGTACGACTGGTTTCCTCATCAGAATTAAGTGCACAACATCCATTGTACAGCTGGCATACAGAAAGAATTGTGTTACATGGTAAAGGTACAGATGAACACAGCATAATCACTTGCTTGAAGAATAATTGCAGAGTTCCTTAAATCTCTTTGGGGGGTAAGATCACATATATTATAATTTTGTATTGCTTTGAAAATGGTCTAATTGTTTAAGTGCTCCCACAGTGAACTGAGGTATTATAAAAAGAGAAAATAATTTTAGGGTGACCTATTTTTATGAACTTTCATACTTTTGCAGACCATTTTTGTATTAATGTACTTGGTCTGTAGAAGAAATGTAGTGGCACTGATTATGTTTTAATCGGGGAGGTCCTCTTGAGGGCTTAGAAAATGATTCACTTGTCCTCCTGGTAAAATCATATCTGCCCCAAGTTCTAGACTGACTAACTTATTTTCTGTGAGGACTCCCCCTCTCTGCAGATAGAATGGATTATTCCTTCATTGAGGTTTCAGTGTTTTGTTCCTAATATTCTACAGCAGGCATCACATTATATTCAAGTGTTCTGTCATATTAGATATGTAACTAAACATATCTGCTACAATATGGGCTCCTCATAAGGACAGGACCAATCTTTACCTACACTGTTTGATACACACTACTTAGTAGAGTTGGCTGAGTTAATATTTAAAAAGTAGCATTTAAATAGTCAGCTCTTAAGAACACTGATGTAATTATTAAGACCATTTTTGTTTAAGAGAACCTTCCAATGTAAGGAAGAATAAGGATCATAAGACCATAGATGAAATGCATGTGCTTTCCCCCTCACTTAGAGATTTTTAACATATCTCTGACATACATAAGTCTGACATGTGAGACTTCACCCTTAATAAGTAATACCATTCCTAACAAAATAAAACAACAATGAAAAGCTCCTGGAGGGTGGCTCAATCGGTTAAGTGTCCTATTCTTGATTTTGGCTCAGGTCATCATCTCAAGATTCATGAGTTGGATCCCGCCATTGGGCTCCAGACTGACAGCACAGAGCTTGCTTGGGATTCTCTCTCTCCCTCTGTCTCTGCTCCTCCCCTGCTCACCCATGCTCTTGCTCGCTCTCTCTCTCTCTCTCTCTCTCTCTCTCTCTCTCTCTCATTCTCTCCCTCTTTCTCTCTTAAAATAAATGTAAAACAAAAAAAGAAAAATATATATATCAGCCAGTTTCTGGAGGTCATTATGTTCCTGATAAATACAAAAATGATCTATATATAAATATCATATATTATTCTCTATGCATTTCTCATCTTAAAGCTAATTATCGGTTTAAAGTAGAATCTCAGTCTTAAGATAACTTATGACTAGATAATAGTCACATATTACACAGACAAAACAAAATTAATCTCTTCTTCCTCCAATGTTATAAAACATAAATGCCAATTCTGAGCCTCCAATAATTCCCCCCATACTGCAATAGATACAGAGTTTACTGTGCTTTGCCTTGACAGGTTCACAAAGATTTGTATAAAAAGAGGGTCAATTCAGCATCCATTTTGCTACAATATATTACGCTACAATAAAAAGTACTACAAAAAAAACCCCTACTACAATGCGCTAAAGTAATATTTTTATGACACTGAAGAGTTTTTAAGTTTTCTCTAATATTATCTAACAGGATAAGACAGGGGGGTAGGTATTCTTTTATCCCCATTTCAGTCATGTGGAACTTTAGTGATCTACCCAAGAGCATGTAACTCCTAAGTGGCAGGGGAGGGGCTGGAGCACAGATCTTTTAACACCAAACCTCCGACTCCTACCCTGAACAAAGCATAAGGGGACTTCAATGTACTCTCATTTCCACAAACACTGATAGGGGGTGTGGGGGAAACTTATGCTCCAGACTCCAAACTTAACAGAAAAGAAACTACAAAGTATACACACTACCTTTCACACACTGGCTAATAATTTTCCATTTTCACTCTATTCTTACCCAGACACAAGCAGATTCTCCTACTACATCTTTTTATACTTGGTAGCAGTGGGTTGCTGATGAGGGGGATGACTGACCAGAGATCTAGATTTAAATTCATTATTGAAATGACTGCAGCATAAACCAGGTGGGAGGTGGTGCTGTTTAGTTAATAGAGAATGAGAATTTCAAGGATCACTGCAGGTTTCCATGTGTAGTAATGAACAGGGGAAAAATTTCAAATCATTCTCCCCTTAGAAAGAACAAAAATATTAGCGATGGGGAACAGCGGGAAGTGGGTGTGCAAATTCAGTAGAGCAACAGTCACTAATATATTCTAAATTTCCTCTGTTAAAAAATACAGGAAACCTTCTACAATTACCATAGATTGTCTTGTTTAGATGCATTTCTTTTTGAAAAAAAATAGCTTTTTAATAAAAAAAAATAGCATAGCTTTTTAAAAAAAAGCTAACTTTAAATTCATGAGGTTTTAGCATTTCAGATGTAGGAGAGACTAGGTAATTATGAATGAATATGTTAATATAAAAGTATGAACATAGTTTGCTTTTTAACTTTTTATATTTATTTCTTTAAAAAAAATTAAATAGCTTTATTGAGATATAATTTACGTACCAGAAGGTTTACTCATTTTAAGTGTACAATTCAGTATTTTTTTAGCATTTGTACAGAGCTCTGCAATTATTACTATCTAAATTTTGCAATCTAATCTAATCTAAATTACCTTCCCCCATCACACAAACAAACAAACCTAGTTTGCCCTTAGCCAGAAGAGAATCAACACCCAAAGCCATTTTACCTAACAACTGTGAGATATTTGATTCAAGAATTTATGGGAAAATCTATGACCGATTTAGCCCATGCAGTATTAACCTGAAAAATTAAACAGTAGGTATTTAAAGAGCAAAAATACAGACCCCAAAAGCAGACTATTTGGCGAACTTTATTTGTGGGATAAGCTCGACAACTTTGGGTAATATTCAAAAATAAATAAAAATGTCCCTTCTATACTTGATATCAGCAGGAATAAAAGAACTATTCTAGTTCAGCAGGCCTAAGAGTTGCTCTTAGTGGTTCCAAAGATAGCTCTAGTGTCACAATCATGAACCTAAAATGTTTCAAACCCACTCACTGTAAAGCTATGATGACAAATTTCAATATAAAGCAACACAAGCAAAAATATCTGACAAAAGGATTTTGAAAGAATAGCAAATAGAGTCAGGGTAAATAAAAATGAATCAAAGAAAATCAGTTAAATTAGTTATTTCTTTTGTCTAGTTTTTGGAAATTTCAAATTTTCTAGGTCGTCTTTCTTCCAGATTGCTGCTTTTACACAGGAGATCAGATTTGCAATAGCCTTTTAAATAAACATCAAAATGAAACTTTTAGAATAAGAACTCATTAATCTGTTCAAAATGGTAAGCATAAAACCAGATGCCTAGTTTTCATTCTGCAGATATAATTTAAATAGGTAACATTTTGTTAAATTTGGCATAGAAGTGAAGAATAGATTAATCTATGTCCAGGAATTTGGGATAATACTGGTTTTGAAAGCCAGCCAAAGATCAGGAAGACTCCGTTATAAGCTTATTATGATGCTCTCACAACTCAGTACTCCAGTGCAGGTCCCATTTTATTAATAACAATGACATAGTACTTGGCTACATCTACCACATAGGATCTTCTTTCACCAGCAAGAATTTTTAAAAGGTTGAGAAAGCCCTCAATTTCTGAAACTTCTTTCAGTAATAAGATTTTCCTGAAGGTTTAGAAAGTCTCCAATTTCTGAAACTTCCTCTCCAACTTATATTTTCCAAAACATACCACGACAAAGCATGACTGAGTAGGGCACCTCAAATGCCATGAAGAAAAGTGAAAATTGCTCCTAGGCTAAGCTACAAGTTCATGGTCTTCATGGTCATTACTTCCTAATTCACTTCTTTTGAAATTCTCACGAGATCTCCCAAGTACGTGCTTTAATATGACAAACGGTAATATGATCACAAACCTACTGATGAACTTAAAATTCCCTCATGCCCATTTTAACGCAGACTTGCCATATATGACAAATGTCACATCGTATATGGTAAAACACTGGCTAATACTTTGTGAGACAGTGCACTCCACTGTTTCATCACCCTGATTATCATGCAGACTTTGATCATGCACATATGCCACACAAAAGAGTACAACTGCAAGAAGTAGCCACCATCTCATTTTGTCCAATGTTTTCACTCTCTTCTAGATCTTTCAGTGGAGCTTCTTGTCTTAGAACAGTCTTAACTGGTTGACAATTTATCCCTTTTTAGTTCTCCTGCCAGAATCTCTGGAGGAGATGTTAATGAGTCTAGCAATGGTTAATAGTCAACAGGAGGAATAACAAAGAAAAGTTAGAGGTGTGAATCATCAAGGAGCTGGAATAATCTAGTTCTGTGTAGCCAAGTTAACTAAATATTCATGCGAGAGAGACACCTCCCTTATGTAGTCGCATTATTCACTCAGTGAAGACAAACAGAAAAACATACCTGCTTGACCAGTGGTGATACTGACAGCCGCAAAGAGCCTCTGGGATCTGCTTAAGTCAGAAACTCCATTTACAGCTTCAACTTCAAAAGTATAATTAGCGTGGGCTAGCAGGTCCATGACAGTGACATAGTTATCCTCTAATCCGGTCTGCTGGGGCATGTAGCCAATGTTACTCCCACAGGGAACGCACTCGCCCTGCTCCCAACTGCACCGCTTACACAATACTCTGTAGGTCACATCATTTCTTCCCCCATTGTCGGCTGGAGGACTCCATTCCAAACTTACTGTGGTTTGGTTGATGTTGAAAATGAGGTTCTGTGGTGCAGATGGAGGCCCTTTGGAAACCAAAAATAAATAAACAAATAAACAAAAAAAGAAAAAAAACAACCCCAAAAAAACAAAAAATGAAGGAAAGGATCTGTGTGGGCCACTAAGCTAGTGGCTCAATTACCATACAGAAAACTAGTTGAAATGCTTTCTTTTACATAAACATTTCATTACCTTTCCTAAAGAAGCTGTATAAAAGCCTCCTTGAATTCACTTGGCAAGAGGCTCTATTTATTTTCCATTTAATATGTCAAAATGAAAACAGGATAACAACTGTCTTTGTGCTTTTGCCACAGTCTTTAGCTATTTTTCTTCTAAGCAATTACAAAGAACAGTTAATGCACCTAAAAAAAACAGTTGTGCAGTTGTTTAAAAATAGTTTTCCTTTTAACCATATAACAGAGAATACATCTATTCATTCCTAATGTGCTCAAGAATGATTTACAGTAAGTCTGGGATTGGCTTTGGATTTGGGTCTCTCGAACATTCATTAATTGAAGCACCAAGATGTGAGATTTGCTCTATTTAGTGATGGAATTTTAAGTCAGAAACCATTACTTTTTAATCACATTTCATAACCATGTAAGACTCAAATAACTTTTGCATTTTATTTATGATTTTTATTAGATACATGAGAAAAATATTCTTAAAATGCATCTTATCAGTTCATGGAAAATTGGGGCATCTGGGTGGCTCAAATGGTTAAGCATCCAAATTCCGCTCAGGTCGTGATCTCAAGGCGTTATGAGCCCAAGCCCCATGTCGGGCTCTGTGCCGACAGTTCAGAGCTTGGAGCCTGCTTCGGACTCTGTGTCTCCCTCCCTCTCTGCCCCATTCACATTCACACTCTGTCTCCCTCTTTCTCACTGTCTCTGTTTCTCTCTCTTTCAAAAATAAATAAACAGTAAAATTAAAAAAAAAAAGAAAGAAAAATGGCCTTATCAGTTCATGAAAAAAAAATTCAATACTTAATAACAATTAAGAATTCATTCACAAATCCAAAGCCCATCTCAATGATGTCACAATAGTACAACCAACCAGTGTAAGGAATCTGAAAGTCCTTTCCTACGTTACGATTCTGAACTTACTTGTGCAGGCCACATACGGTGGATCAGATGGAGCCCTGTAATACCCATCCTCACATTCACATCTGGAGGAGCCTTCTTTATCGGAAAAACTGTGAGTGGGACAACGAGAGCACTGGAGATCTTGAGAGGAAGATTTGTAGAACCCACGGCCACAGGCTGGGGATGCAAAAGAAAGTGAAAATAGAAACGTGAGAGCAGATAGATTTTTTTTTAATTTTAGTAATAGCAAAGAATAAAATATGAAATTTAATTTGTGAAAAACAAGCTCTTTATGATAAAATAAAGTGTATTCAGTGTAAACCAATTTGTAGAATGTAGAATGTAGAATACTACATTTTAAAGTAAAACAATAAAAACCAAATAATACAGTAAACTTGCGCCAATAGGTGGCATTGGTCTGAACCTAGAGCCCAAAACTGCACAAAAGCATAATTTAATACGACAAAATCTTAGGATATTTAATTCAGGGTAACTTCACTTACAATATAATTAACTTGTTGAAACATACGAAAATACTTCAAAGCTATGTTTTCTTAATATAAAATAGCTGTAAATTAACTTTTTATGTGTTAATTTGGTTGATACTGAAAAATACTAAAATAATTTTAATTACCTGATGAGGAAGAATAATGATATAAAAAATTTCATCTGAAAATGATAGAAATGTATTCCCTCAAGTTTTCAGAAAACTTCAAGATACTATTTCAACCAATTTAAGTTATAAGGCAGGGTACCTTGCACTAAGTGAACTTTCTTGTTACTAAAAATAACAAAAGCCTATAAATAGGAGAAACCTATTCCACCACAAATAAGGAGAAAACCTTCAACTGTAAACAGATGATGACTGTTTATCCTCTCCTGAGAGAAGTTAACAATACCGTCACACTAACACAGCAACTGCTCTCAGCAATGAATAGACAAGTACAAAGAAGGTCCCTAGCACCTCTCAGTAAAGTTGCTCTTACTCACTTAGACCCTATTTGCTATTAAGTCAGGAAACCTTGAACCGTTTTCTATCACTGATTATTTTATACATTTGTCTTTAAAATTTAGCAAATTAAATTTACATTATTTCAAATTTTTTATTAATTAATGGCATGATACATTGACTATATTAAGTAAGTTTAATTTACCCTTCATATTTATCAAATGAATATATGTTTAAGTTTTAGTGACCTTCAAATTGAATAAAAATTAATCATATCTATAAAGAAAGATTAGTGAATATTTAACATAAATTCAAGTATAGCTTTTAACTTATTATATTCACATTTATTTAATGTCCTTAACTTGAGCATCCCTCAGGAACATAATCTACATTTTCACTCTTAGGTAAGTTAAACAATCCTATCTTATCAAGATGGTATACTGAGTCATTCTCTATTTTTGCTCACATGCTCAATACTTAATGCATAATTCTGAAACAATGGAGAGCTCAAAATCATCTTTTGAGCTTCAAGAAAATAAGGCTATATTACACAAGCAAGATAGGTATTCCAGATAACTTAGAAACTTAATTTAAATATGTGTTATATTGCAATCGATAAGTGATAGATGTATACACAGAACTACAAGCATCTCCTTACAAATAGATGATGCACTACTGCCCTCAGAAGCCAATCTGCTTTTGGTTGGTTTCCTTAATTCATACAAAAGGAAAGCATTCACAAACATCTTAGGCAAAGACACTTCTTCACATGTTCTCAGTAGCAATTATACAAGTCTAAGGCACAGAGAGAGCAATGAGATTGACTATAAAACAATACAACTAAAATATAACACCTTGAAATGTTTCTGAAAACATGATCCTGCCACATAAAAAATGGTTAACTGGTAGGATGAAGGATTTGGCCTGCGTTTCTCAAGATAGAAATTCCTCTCTTTAAGTATTCACCCTATCTTGCTTTATGTTCCATCTATAATTCAGTGATCACATATGACATCCATAAAATAGAGAAGACAATGCTTTACTTACAACCTGCAGCTTGATAGCATCAAGGTCCAGAGAATTAAAACCAGAAAAAGAAGGAGAAAGAAGAGGTATGTGCTGACAGTCTTTAAGGACATGTGTGTATTAGTTATTACAAGGAGGAGAGGTTAGGGAACCCGGAGATGGATAACACAATGGCAACATAATTTACCATCCATTAGGAAAGGCTTCCAGAATTAGAAGGCAGCACACTGCCTGGTGGAATCCAGGAGAATCCTCATGCTCCCATTGCAAATAAAAGCTTGTAATAAAGGCTTATTCCTATTTTTCTTATGAATAAGGAGGGACATTTCTTGCTCAACTCGCATAGTTTGTAGAATATATATGGTACCTAATGTAGAGAAATGCAAAACCCTTATCACTCAACTTTCAAATTACATTAAATTCTGTTACCACTTTAACAGATGGGAAAGCAGATTTGAAGCAAAAGTAACCTGAGTTCTTCAAATAATTCTGTTTGTCTAGGTTAAAACTGGATTTAGAACACAGGACTACTGATACTCAACCATATGCTATTCCACCAGCCTTGACTGCTCAATGAGCCAAAGTCTGGCACTCATTCAATGGGTCCCCAGGGCTAATTTTAGGGTTGCTAAAGCAACCCTAAAAATTAATTTTCTCTGGGTCCCTGTTGTCTTTTAAGATATCATTTCACTAATTTAAAGCTATTATTTTAATTCAGAAAACTATGAAATAATAGTCTAGCACACCTTCCAGAAGAGATACTAAATAGGTATTCTCAATTTCACTGTGAATTTTGGCACCAAAGATGCCAGCAAAATTGAGGAGTACATGGATGGCTATCATTAAATAGATAATGATAGAGGCAATGCCGGAAAAATGTGGTCATCAAAGTCTTAACATTTTTTCTTTGAAGTAATATTCTGTTTCAGTTCAGTTAATATTGAAAATAATAAGTGGTAACAAGACAGTTTTCACTTAATCTCTAGGAAGACTATTAATTTAGAGTTATTAAAAATAAGTACAAAATCTTTGGAGCTATGGTGTTAAGAGTAAAGCCAAGAACATGCAGAGACATAAGCTGCATCTCTCAGGATAATAGTGAGCAACTGGGTGGTAAAAAGTTTGGGTAGGAAGTAGCAGATGCTCGTAAAATTAAAAATTTAGATGAGATATCTATAAGAAATAACCTGAGTAAAATACTCAGGGAAAGAAACTGGGGCGAAGTAGCATATCTGAGAGCCACATAAGATCTACATGGGCTCTCCAATTGCCCCCAAAAAGGCTATCTGGAAACAAGGCCATTTCTCCCCTACAGGAATGCAACTGGTTTTCTAAAAGGTACCAGTAAGAAAGTTTTTAGAGGTAAATGCCTTCTGAAACCTCAAAGATAAATTCCTTTATACATAACTGTAAAGTATCTAGGAATAACTTTCTAGGAATTGTGCAAACGCAGCTTTAAAACTTTTCTTTCTTTGCTTTAGTTCTCAAATTGCTCAATAGTATTTGAACTCAAAGCAAACTTTAATTAATATAGTATGTGTAGGGTGCCTGGGTGGCTCAGGTGGTTAAGTGTCTGACTTCGGCTCAGGTCATGATCTCAAAGTTCATGAGTTCGAGCCCCGTGTCGGGCTCTGTGCTGACGACTCAGAGTCTGGAGCCTGCTTCGGATTCTGTGTTTCCCTCTCTCTCTGCCCCTCACCCCTTCACGCTCTCTCTCTCTCTCTCTCTCTCAAAATTAACATTAATTTTTTTTTAAATATAGTATGTACACTATGGTAAAGTTAGTTACAAAAAGAAACATACAATTTTAATTTCTTACATTTTGATGTTTTTGCTTTTTTAATTGAACATTATTTGAAGGTAATATTCACTATATTGATGAAGATTGGGAATATGTACAAAATTTGTTTTCAATATTTAATTAATTTTGTAAAAATAATCTATCCTATTATTTTACTAACAGTTTATTTTTTCAGTGTTATCACAAAGGCCTGGGATTGATTCTTTCGACTGTTTTATCAAGTCCTTTGGGGCCCTAATGAATAAAATAACATAAGTTCATTATCCTAGCGCCGAGAACCACAATCTTGTCAGATTTCATACACCAAGCAAGTTTCCACTTAGTCCGTTCTTCAATGAAAAACCGTCAAAGAAAAACGGAATCTAGGAAGCACATGAAACTTCTGTTTCCCAGGCAGTAACAATATACTATAATACATCCACTAAACCATGATACAATATAGTATATTACAAGATCTGTTATAATATCTACTGTGATGAAATAAATGAAATTTATTATGTTTAACTTCAACTATCTTTAAATAAGAATAGTGTCCCTATGAAACTAAAGTGGCTTAAATAATATTTGAGATTTTAATTCTTTTAAAAAAGAACAAAAAAGGAAATAGGGTTTCCTATTTATAAATGACTTACTTAAAAGTACTAATACTGCAACAAATCCTGAACACGAAGACATTTAAATATATGAGAATGGATACTAAAGCCTTGTATTCTGATTTCTCAGTTAAACTCTAACAATCAGATTCCATAGTTGTCTTCAATGGATGTCGACAGGGTGCCAGGACTTTGAATATCTATTCGCATGATGCAGATTATGGAACAATCAGGGTACTGGTATAACAAATCCGTGTTCTCAGTGAACAATCTTAATTTTTTTTTTCATATTTATTTATTTATTTTTTTGAGAGACATAGCAAGACAGACAGAGAGTGGGGGAGGGGCGGGGGGGGGTGGCAGACACAGAATCTGAAGCAGGCTCCAAGCTCCGAGCTGTCAGCACAGAGCCCAACACGGGGCTCTAAATCATGGACCATGAGATCATGACCTGAGCCGAAGTCGGATGCTTAACCGACGGAGCCACCCAGGTGTCCCAACAGTGAACAATCTTAAAGGTCATCCTAAAAGCCACAGACAAATTTCTGTGTAGCCTGGAAAATTAGTTGAAATGGAATATCTCTTCCTTCTGAATGAGGATGCAGATACTCAGACTTGCTCTGGTTCTTTAGGTTTATGACCTATAAGGGTAAGCTTGGGGGATATCCTACCTGACTATATTTTGATTGACCCTTTCCCACAAACTGGTTATCCCAGAAAACCCACATACTTCTAGAGTTCTTCTACAGATGGGAAAGATTTCCTGGTCCTTCATGGACTCATTTTCTGGAAATCTTAAGCTCCACTTTTAATATCAGACACACTTGACACGACCCTGGACCTTAAAGCACTGATAATTTATATCTTAGCTGTCCACTATGACTACACATTAGGGACACTTTGAAAAAACACTAATGACTTGACCTTATCAAAATCACTGAATCATCATTAAGGTCTGGACATTTCTATATTCTGAAGGTTTTCCAGTTGTTTAGAACCATCATCCTGCAGGTTCTGGGTCTTGTCTCAGACTATCAAAGTTTCTAAAGAATACATCACAAGATATATCCACCCTAAAATCAATGAAGGAGGTAAAATGAGATATTATTAAGAAATCTAATAAATTAGAAATTTAAGAAAACTTTTAGTTTTCTTAAAACTAATGAAATGAAAAATGGAAATGAAAGATTAGTTCTTAAAACTAATGAAAATGAAAAAATGAAAATTCACTAATAAGCTAATCAAAAATAGGCAGAGAATCTGAACAGATATTTCTATATGGAGGACACACAAACGGCCAATGAACACATATAAAAATGATCAACACCATTAGCCATCAGAGAAGTGCACATCAAAACCACAATGAGATACTACTTATCCCCAGTAGGATAGATATAAGAAAAAAAGACAGATAAAACAAGTGTTGGTAAGAATATGGTGAAATTAGAAGTCTCATGCCTTGTTGTGTTAGGAATGTAAAATGGTGTAGCCACTTTGAAAAAAAAGACTAGCAATTCTCAAAAAGTTAAACATAGTTACCAGATTACCTCACAACACCTCACAACTCCACTCCTAGGTGTATACCCGAGAGAAATAAAAATGTATATTGATACAAAACTTGCACATAATGTTCACAACTAAATTATTCATAATCGCCATAAAGGTAGAGACAACCCAAATGTCCATCAACTAGCAAACAAATAAACACAAAGGAATATTATTCAGCAATCAAATACGGATGAACTCTGAAAATATCAGGCTATATGAAAAGATCCAGTCACAAAAATATATTTCCATTATGTGAAACGTCCAGAATACTCACACCATTAGACACAAAAATAAATTACTGGTTGCTAAGGGCTGGAGCAGGGAGAAGAAATGGTGAGTGACTATTATTGGGTGCAGGGTTTCTTTTTGGGGTGATTAAACTGCTCTAAATTTGATTTATAGTGATGGTTGTTGTACAACTCGTATAACTATACTGAAAAACCATTGAATTGTTCACTTTAATGGGTGAATTGTATGGTATGTGAATTATATTTCAGTAAAGCTGGTATATATAATGAAACCCATTAATAATACAACTTCAAATTGAACATAGAAGTAAGCAAATATTAAGAAAAATGTCAAATTAAGCTTTCAATAATATATTAGTTTGCCTTTCTAATACATATACTCTATATTCATCTATTGTTATAAAGCTGTATTTAGGTATAAAAATTAGCTATGAATTATTTAAAGAATTGGAAATTTTTAAATCTATGATCTAGATTATAACCTATCATCAATATATTCCTTTTACCCATTTGTTAATTTTAGAGTTTCATAAATAATAATTTATCTTTAATCTCAGGAGTAGCAATTTTATCTGAATAATTTTATAACAAAAGAAATAGATTCTTATAAAAACCAGCTTATAGTCAGGGGAGGTTTTTAATGATACAAAGTTAGTTTTGGGTGAATACCTGAATAGACCTTAAACATTGTTTTATTTTACCCATATCTCTTTGCCAAACAAGGGAAGCCCCAGTCCCCTCCTTCTCCTACCATAAGCTAACTGAATACAGCTAGATTCAGCTTCCTCAGGTCTTACTCTGTTTCCAGACCTGTGATTTTAAGCACAATTGAACTTTTTCTGAAGGAATTATGTGTATGTGTCTGTGTGTAAAATATGAGGTTTTGCAGATGTTTCCGGCCACAGTTATGCAGCTGCAAAGAGTTTATTAATTATGAACTATAAGTGGATTGTTCTGTAATTGAAACTTTCTGGGCTTTAATATTATTGTAGAATCTACATAAATACATAGTTAGGGATCCTAATGAATGTTATTTTATTTATTGCAGATGGACATTTTGCTTAATTCAGAGCCTAATTCAGAGCAAAGCCAGTCCGTTTCCATAGGAGCTCTCAAATATTTGTGTCATATTAATGTCCATGCTCTACAATGCAAAGGGGAAAGCACAGCTTGTAGAAATAGTACTCCCACTGCTCAAAGTGCTGACCTCATCTGGGGTGGACAGATCCAGAATCTGTTTTTTAATCCTATTGACAGTGCCTCAGTGGGAATAATCACAAAAGTCCACCTGAACGCCAGACCTCCTGTCACTGATATGCTATGATTTTTCACATTGAGAATGAACAGCGGGCAGAGAGGATAAAAACAACATGATGTAACGAGCATCTTACAGTTTGTGAGGCACAATCCACATCACCCTAGAACTAACTTGTGAGAGTTTAGAAAAGAAATGGTGCAGAATATAAAGCATGTGATAACAGGTATCACGTGCTGAAAATATTTGGGGATTTTTAAAAATAAAAAAGAAAAATTAATTTCAGGGCATTATAAGTATATATATTATTTAGTTTTGTTATTTAATTGAGTACTTAATGTTCACTAATACCATATAGTGGAAAAGAAACATGTAAAATGAGAACCTTTTTAAAGTTTTATTTTAAAACTTTTTAAAAGACTGTAAAAGAAAACAAAGCATTATATAAACACAGTTTTTTTGTCCTTTATTAAATTATAGGTTTGGAATATGCCAGGAATTTTTCTGGGGTCTGGCATTAAGGTACTCTTCATTTTACCAAAATATCACTGTAATTCTGATGTCATTACCAAAATGGTAAAAAAAAAAAAAAAAAAAAAAAAGAGGAAAAATGTCAAGTTAGAACATTCATATCTTTTTTGTCTTCCTATTCTACTTTATAAAAATTAGGCTATGCTAAAGAAGTAATGTGATACGGCAAACAAGAACTGGATTTTAACTAAAAAAAATCTGTTCAAATCTACTCCATGATTTACTGGCATGTAATTTGGACAAAGCCACTTCACATTCCTGGGCTTCAATGTCTTTGTTTTCCTTGTTATCAATTATTAAGTGCTATAGACACACGCATGTTTGTGTGTGTATGTGTGTGCGTGCGTGCGTGTGTGTATTTCCAGTTACAAAAACTTGTCTTAACAATAATACAGTAATCAGTTAATCAGTTCTCTAACTGTTAAACTCCCATACAATTGTTTTCATCGAAATGCTATCTTTAAAAAATGTGTATGTCAACCACCATCACCATACCTCCAAAACCCCACATACAAACTCACACCCACTTAGTCTGTCAGTGGTGCCTCAGCGAGAGTGTGAAAGACCAGCTCTAAAGGATTGTCCTGCCTCTGCACGCCATCCGTGATAGGCAGTGGCGGGCACAGTGTCAGCGATGCATCTGCCTAACAGTTCACCTCTAGCTCTCACTGTGCCATTGTTGTCAAACCCTATCTGTGTTGCCAGAGACGGGCACATTCATTTTGGTTCATGCAGATAAGAATCCAGCAGTGGAATTTTTAAATTAGGTAAATAACTTAAACATCAACTGTCATAAAAGAAAGGATGAAAAATGAAATCAGACCCTTCTGGATCTCACTCAAGATTGTCCTCATAGGTCCATTCTGAGGGATCAACCTACAGATAAAAAAACTGAATTACTTATGCAATTCAGTATGTTCCAATATGTTGCCTATGTTCTAGCAATAACCCCACGGGAAAAGCACTAACACAGAATAATTTTAACCCTAATACAAGCCTATAGCAAAATGGTATAATTATTGGGTTCCCATGGTCTAAAACACTTCTGCTAGGGGAAGCTAGCTAACCAAACTCAAACATTACTTACCTGTAGTGACTTTAAAAAGTGCCTTGCTTATGATACAGTATTATTTTATTTTACTAACAGATCTCCTTGAGGGCATTGTCATTATCAACAAGAGGCTGTAATGGGGAGAGCTCTTAAATAGCGATTGGTGTTAGAAAGATTTCAGGCAGGGACACAATTTACCATAGCATCTAGGCCACTGTCAAGTTCTTTTTTTCTTTTATTTTTTAATTTCAAGTTTTTATTTAAATTCTTGTATGTCAAGTCTATTTTTTAATATTTCTCTTATATTTATTATAATACCATAGGTTTTATAATTTCAATGTTATTATTCATTCTCATTATACTAAACCATTCCTCATAGTTTTGAAAACATACCAAGAAAACTTAGACAATGTAGGTTTTACATACAAAAAAAGTAAAATATATGAATGAGGGTTCCTCTTTTGAACGACCAAAACTCTAGCTTTAACATAATCATTTTTAAAACAACACTTCTTAAAAGACGAAATTCATGTTCCGAATGACATTGTTAATTTCACCACAGAAAGTCTCACTTCAACAAGCCTGTAAAAGCAATACAACTTGGCCTTTATATAAATGACGACACCGGCTTCCCCTCTAGCGTGTACTAACTGTGTAACCTTTGCAAATCTGCTTAAGTTCTCTGAGCCCAGTTTGTCCATATCTAAAACAGCGACGCCTAATAATAAGACTGTATCATCAGACTATTGTGAATTAAAGTGTATAATTCCTGTGAAAAGTCTAGCACAGTGCCTGATGGAGAATAAGCACTCAATAAATAACTATATGATTATTTCACGATATCAGTTTCCATGCTGAGTTTTTATTTCACTCTAGTTTCTACCTCTAATAAACAATGAGCCACTTCTGCATTATCAGATGTGTAAACAAACAAGAAAAACAAATTAATTATTAGGCAAATACAGTCAAATTACTCATTCTTTCCCCGACTACATAATTATTGTTTGTCTACTCTGCATTATGCTAGGCAACGGACCAAAGTTCTGTCCACTAAAAAAACAAATATGATGATCTCTAAATACATATTACTTTTGTCCTGGTATCAAATGGTGTGAATAATCAGTTGCTTATGTGCTTAAGCCAATTAAAATTCTGGTATTTCATAATAAAGTGTTCTATAAGCTATAAATATTGTGCCTTAATCTGTATCTTTTACAATGTGCTTAATTATCTCCTATTTCAGTGGTGAATACAGACTCTAAAGTCACCTTTCCTGCCAGAGCTGTAGCACTTCATCAACATGAAGAGAGAAAACTACTCAGCGCAGGTAGACATGCAGGAAATGTGGGTAGAGACTTATTATTGACCAATTATATTTAAACTGGAGAGTTATTTGTGGCAGTTATTGGTTTGTCTTTCAGCGATGCTAATAGTGTGGATCTGGCAACATCAAAATGGTTCATAAAATCAGGTTACTTCAAGTTCAAAAAACTTTAGTGAGGCAAGAAATATGTATATCAATACACATATTTGAAATGCAATCATATTTAATAAAGTGAACATTTTTAGCACAATTCAAAGAATTACAATTAAACTATTTTATGAGTGATTCATCAATATTTGTTTTTTCTCCTACAAAAGACTTAAATCTACCTATCTGTAGAAAAAGTTTGCGAGACCCATAACCATAATGAAAAGAAATAATTCCATCTTAATTTCTTAAAGCAAAGGGCAGTCCTTCCATTTCAAGCAGTCTGAAGTGTGGGCTTTTCACCATGTTTTCAGCAAAACTTTCAAAATGATTAAAACACAATCATCAGTTAAAACAATCTTTCTAGCTATTTTGTGAAGACTACTTTTTTCCTTATTTAGTCAGTTATAAAATGTGGATCACTACTAAGTCTTGTGAAGCAAATAACCCTAGAGCAGTTTAAGGCAGTTTGAACATGTGGGAAGATAAATAATCATTTCTGTTATGTCAGTGGAAAATTTTTTGAAGATCATAAAGAAATCAGTTTGCCCTGAAGCATGACATTTTAAAAAGATGCATCAGGACAATGAGGATATTCACTCAATCCTTAATTCTTAGAAATAAAAGAAAGTAACAGGCAGAATATATCCTCGCAGCAAATGATATTGTTGAGCTCATTCTTTTTTTCAAAAAAGGGAGCTCACCACACACACACACACACACACACATTTATACATACATGTACACATACGTGTATATATAGTGGTAAGACAAACTGAATTTCTAGAAATTAAACAGTAAGATTTTGTAACTGCATCCCCATACTTTCTACTCCTTAAAAATAGAAAACAAGTTAATTTTTAATTTTTATCTCCACACCAAGTAAATAATCCAACAGAACTCTATCAGTATCCTATCCACTTTGCATTCACAGCATTTTGCAGAAAGATACTGTAGGTACTACTAGAATATTGTTTAATATTTTTTTTAATAAAAACTTTTTAAAAAGGGTAGCTATGTTCAATATTTAAAAAAAAATCTAGTTTAGCTCCTGCTTTTAAGGAATAACTAATTCATCCTTCATGAAGCAGTTAAAAATTTCCCTTCTCCTAAAGCTACTGAAGACAATCCAAACTGATCTGTATGACATACCACAATTATAGCATTAACACTGTCGTAATTATTTCCCCAGGTGTGTCTCTTCTAGCTCACTGTGAGACCCTCAAGGGCAGAAATTATGTATCTGTAAATTCCAGAGCCTAGCACAATGCCTAGCATATAGCAGGAAGTTAACCCGCATTTACTGAATGCATTTATTGAATTCATCCTGCAATATTAAGCACCAGGCAGTAACTATCCCACTTACCAAAGACTAATTCACCAACACAACTAAGTAAACTTTTTATTGTAATCAGATCAATGGGAAGAGTATAGCATATACCTAAGTAGAATGCAGTAGAGTCCTGACTATATCTGTTAAGGAAAGACACTTCATGGGCTCTCACTCTTAAGGAGTTCCCTTTATGCTGTCCAGGGAGAAAACTGCATAGCCATGTTTAGATTAGTGCTTTAGATAATTTGCAACACAATTCTATGAGCATCTTTAACACAGTAATATGAATAAGTATATGAATGAGATGTGAAATATTTTATAACCATATAATTAGAGCATTTTTCTTTGAACAAGGGAAAGAAAAGTTCCAAGAGAGGGAAACTACCAGTTGTGAATTATAAATCATAATAAAACTGTCAGTGTAGGGCTCTTTTCTAAGACAAAAAGATAAAGAGTGATAGTCCCTCATTCTTAAAACAGACCATTCTTCTTTAAATATATGAGTTATCCAAACTCAAAAACAAGAATATTCTAGTTGTAGATAATCCAGAATTGCCATATTCTAGAAAGTACACATATACTTTCATTTCTGTTAGTAATTTGGAACTAGACAGGCCACTATTAAAATAAATTCTTGTAATTAACATTTCTATTGGAAAACACAGAAATATCACTGATGCCTTACATTATGAAAAATGATTTCAATTTATTTCTTACTGGCTCTCTTTTAAATTTTAAAAACAATTATTATAAACAAAAAAAGTAATTTAAATACAATGGGCCATTACATCTTTTCTCTTATTATAAGGATAAACACATATATATCCACATACCCTTCTGTACCTTTGTGTTTTGCATTCAATTTCATATGTCTCTAAAATAAATTAATTCATTTTGCATATGGCCTATGCAGGGGCATGACAAAACCAAGGGTTAAAGCCTATTTATATGTACATGTAATATTTTACTTTTTTCAAGTTAAAACTGAAACCTTAAGACAGGAAAACTGGATAAGAACATAAAGTACTTTATCATAAGGAATTAGCTCAGAAAAAGTAATGTAAGTACTACAAAGTATATTTAAATCTGAAATAAATGAAAACTGTACAAGTGAAATACTGTTTTCTTATGGTAAAGGATAATAATGTAAATGTGTACATTTCCAAATGAAAAATGTGTTGAAATTTCTTACAAAGAAAAGGCTAAACTAGAATATAATGATCCATTCTATTTCTACACTAATGGTGCCGTACAGTACGGTATTATGTACAGAGAGCTGATAGGGAATTAAATATTCCTAGTTAATTAGAATTAAGTCGTCTCAAAGCCTACATAAAGGTTTGGAAATTTTAATTTATACTAACCAGAATATAGATAATAAAGAAGGAAAAAAGCAGTTCAAAGATTGCACCCAAAACTAATGGTAAAGAACATACAGAAGAAAAGCAGAGGACAGATTGTGAAGACATATTGTCACAGATGGAAACCAGGTGGAATGGGTCAGACAATACTTTTAGAGTAATTATTTTCAACATTTAAGTTGAATTACTTTTTTGTAAGTGTTCAACAAAAGACAGATAAGAATACTAGCTGTCTATATGCCTAAATAAACATAATGTCTAAAAGCCAAGGTGTGATCAATCAAGGAATAATCAAGCATTGTATAAGAATTTGTGTAACACCTTTGTGACTGGATATATACCAATGAAAAACTGAGGCATCTGCATCTGATGCTTGAAATTTTTCAAATGCTTTTATTTTATTTCATCATAATGAAACAGTAAACCGTACCTAAGGCATGACAAGACCAATGGTGAACCTTGCCAAATGTCAACAATGATAAGAGGAAAGAGTCCCAACCTTGTAAGAATATGACTTTTGCCATACCTTTCCATCTGCCATTTTTCAGTAACATTATTTTGTAGTTTAAATCAGCAGTCCTTGGGGTGCCTGGGTGGCTCAGTTGGTTAAGCATATGACTTGGGCTCAGGTCATGATCTCTCAGTTCGTGAGTTCAGGCCCCACAGTGGGCTCTGTGCTGACAGCTTGGAACAGCTCGGAGCCTGCAGCCTACTTCGAATTCTGTCCTCACTCTCTCTCTGCCCCTCCCCCGCTCACACTCTTGTCTCTCAAAAATAAACATTTAAAAAATTAAAAATAAATACATAAATAAATAAATAATCAGTAAAGTCTAAAAGGTGAATCTTTGCAAGCTACAGATGTTAAAAGAGTATGACTAGTCAGTGTCAGTAAAGATTTTGCAGTTCTTAGATTTTCCCAAAATGAAATCCTTCTTTTATCATACAAATAGACAAACATTGAATGCTATAAAATATTTTGCAAAATTAGAATTTGGAGGAAACCATCTTTTATCAAGATAAGGTGCACTGCTCTTTACCTGTTATCCTCATTATAACTTTGCTTTATTATATTTTCCATCTATGTTGCATCACCAAATGGTATGCAGTTTGTCCAAACCTTTAAATAGTTAATTTTCTGCTCATGAAATGTTTGAATACCTCATTGCAAAGTGCAATGTGTGTAGCTCTAACAACCTAAGTGCTATTTAATATGGTTAGTTAAACATTCTACTTTTCACATGGAAAATATGATAGTTGAGTAGGTTTATATATTGTTATTGCCTTAATGTCTATTTCACAAATTCATTAATTTTTTATTAAATTAATTCTTCTATTACTCTTTAAAAAAGGTTACATTGCAAGGGAATAGAGAATTCTCAAAATAAACTACTCTCTGCCAAGTTTTTATATACAGACTTATGATTTAGAGTGTATATTTCTTAAAAGAATTGTCACAATGGCTAAGAGTTTATATATTTTTCTATTCAAATATTTGTGATACATAATAATACAATAAAGATATCTGTGTATTTTGACCTAATCAAAGCTTACAATAATTTATATTTGGAATGAACCAATAGATACCACATTTTCTCTGCAGTTTATATTACATTAAATTTTATCAACATACCCTAAAATTCTTTGTTGTTTTAACATCAAAGTCAAAAATAAAATTAACAGAAAACTATATGAGCAAAAATTCTCATCTTCTCTTAAAATCCAGATGTACCATATAACTAGTTATTAAAGAATCTGGTCAATTGAGGGGCACCTGGGTAGCTCAGTCAGTTAAGCATCTGACTTCGGCTCAGGTAATGATCTCATGGTTCATGAGTTCAAGCCCAGCGTCAGACTCTATGCTGACAACTCAGAACCTGGAGCCTGTTTCCAATTCTGTGTCTCTCTCTCCCTCTGCCTCTCCACCTCCACTCTCAAAAACAAATAAACATTAAAAAAGAATTTGGTCAAGTGAAAAACAGATTTGTATCAAGTATAAAGCATAAGCCCTGACTTTTTAGAAATAGAGAATGCTATAGTTAAATTTTTTCAACCAATACTTTGTGCAGGAAACCCAGAAAAGTACTTTAGAATCATATTTCCTTTGTTCACTATAATTTCTGGAAATACTATGGAACAGTTTCTCAATCTTGCTATCAGTATATATTCTTGATTCTCTGGAATTTGATACATCACTGACTTGCCAGCTGCTTACCACATAGGATTATCAACAGTGTTATGCAGATAATTTAATTAGTGAGTTTGAGGATAGTATCAAAATTAGAGGTATTTTTCACATTCAGGATTCATCAACATCTCCACAGTTATATCTCTAGAATGGCAAAAGTTTATGCTATATTTGTTGCTCTACATTTCCTTGAATGCAATTCCTTCTGAATAATCACGAGCATAACATGAGCATGCCATTTACTAATGGATAAATATATTGCATGCTTTCTTGCAAAAGAAAAAAAAATGTACTCCAAATCCCATTTTACATATTTGATTAACATATGAAAGAATAAATCCTTTCATACTACACCTCAGTGTTTCATAAATATTCCTATTATTAACTTTCAGAGAGAAATGGCATAACAATAGATAAAGAAGATTTTATCAAATGTCAGAAGAAATAATAAGTAGGTAGTAGAATATTGACTTTCCAACCAACAGAAAGCACTAAAACGACATAGAGTCTCACAAAAGGTATATAACCAGAGCATTTTCTTTTTTTCTTTTAGAGTCAGGTTCGAATTTAGAGCTATTTATATCAAGAAGTAAACTATGTGGCACTAAACTTTTGGAAGAAGATTCATTACAAATGCATTTGCTACAATTCTAAATCGCATCTCCTCGTAAAGCCATATCTGACCTCTGGTTTAAGCAACTGAGTCCCTCCTCTCTCTTCCCGTTCCTAAAATTAATCACTTTAGCTCAGATTTACATTTCTATCTTCAGCTATCTATCACCTATCTATCATCTATCTATCTATCTATCTATCTATCTATCTATCTATCTATCATCTATCATCTCATGCAGGGTCATTATACTCTCACTACAGTCTTGCAAGACAGTTCTCATATTCCTCCAATTAAATGTAAAGATGTTAGTCATATTTCCTTTATATTTCACAAGAGTTTGGTCCTTTGAAGTCTTCATTCTATTGTTAATGCCTCACTAATCAAGTCTTTAATACTGCCCAAGATGTTAGTGTTTTATATATAGTTACATAGACTGAAATTCTATTTGTCAAAATAGAAGAAACTTGCATATTGGATACATATTGATGGGTAAGAAAAAGTTTATAGATCAGTAGAGGACAGTCTGTAAGAATGCAAGCTACAGAGCCAAACACTTTGAGTTCAAACCCTAGGTTTAAATGCTTGACCTACTACTATACCACTGGATAGGAAACGGCCTAGGAAAAGTAATTTTTTTTTTCTTAATAGGACTGTTATGTGGACAAAATAACTTATAACAATCCCTAGCACATACTAAGTACTTTATACATGTCAATTAATATTATAATTCTTTATTATGTTATATTGTAAAGAACAGGTTTGTTTCTGTTTTTTTTTTTTTTTTTTTTTAATTAAGAAAATTTTGCTTCACCAAAATGTAAAAACAGCTTCTGGAATATTCTCCAACATTTTTGTAAGCAGTCTTTTTAACTGCATAATTATATAAATTATGTAGCTAAATGTCTATAAGTTTCAATTTAGGAATTCATTTAATAGTTTTGACAGCTGAAGAAATCGTGTATAAAGGATTCTTTAAAATAACGTCATTTAAAAATCCATTTGAAATTTAACCCAGTTTTCCTTCTGTTGCTTTGGTCTATACAAATTTACTTTGTTTAGTAGGTTATTTAGATAGAGGTACAACTTTGCCCTATAATCTCCAATGAAAGAAAATATGCCAAACACACGTTTCAATCTGTGTAACTTGCCATGTAATACCAAAATAAAACAACATAAGATAGACTGATAAAAACCCAAGGATTTGAAAGGGTCAAGAAAAGCTCCAGTACACTGCAGGCAGCTATTACAGATAAAACGTTCACTGAAAAGATGGAGAGCGAGAAAGAGCGAAAAAAGGAAAAGTAATGAAAAAAGAACAGAATTCTACAATAATACAACTTATTTTCAAGTCAGTTCATGCTTTTCCTTTGCTGCCCTTAACAGTGATGTAAGCATCCATACACAATTTGATATCAATCTGCTTTCTATCCATATCTGCAAAGTATGACATTTTTTTTAAAGACAACTAAGAAAAGTGAACGCTACCATTCTCTTTCTTCATGACAACTAAAGAAGAAAAATCACAGTATGTTAGGACTTCTGTCATTATTTCTCTTAGCAAGTATGCCCACAAAACCTCCATTATAAGAGATTTATGGTCTATAGATATGGGAGAAGTTAGGCAGAAGAAGGTGGGGCCTTCTCATAATTAATAACTCTGAGGATCATAAACAAGAAGGAAAGGGATCACGCTCCAGAAAGTATGCCATACTGTCACCAGCAGTGACCAAGTGACAAACTGTGGTTTCATTTTCACCTACTAATACAACACTGGTAGTCCACAGCCAAACAACTGGCATGATAACAGCTGACCATAACGTATGAGAACAGAAGGCCAAAGACATGTCTCCTACCTACAGGAATATACGCAGCTCATTTTCTGGAAAATTGTAGCCACCCGTTATAAGAAACACTCACTGTCTTCCATTCAAGTGCATTTGAACAAAAATAAAGACTATATACAGAAGTGCATACCCCATAACTGAAGCCCATCTTTGGGGGAAATGTAAGGCTTCTTCAATTCTTCAACCCTGGGTCCCAAGCAAGTCAAAGGTTCAGGCAGACTCATGTATTCTCTCTTCACACCTTTGAGGCAGATCCTCAAGACACAAATTAACTCTCCTTTCTTATCTTACATTTTACCACCCATTCTATTCCTTTGATGTCTTTGTTTTCTGAGACAAGTAGTCCAGAGTCCTCACCACTTTCACATTCCACACAAAATCTGAAACTGGTCACATTTTGCTAATAATCACCAAATACAGGGCTAGAAACAATTTACATGGGAATTACAAAGGCTCCAAAATATTATAAAGTTTTCCCATCCATACAGCATGAGGATATAACTTTTAATTTTCCAGTGCAATATTTCTCAAGTGGGGGCGATTTTGCCCACAGGGAACATCTTACCATACCTGCAGACATTTTTGGTTATTTGAACTGGGGTGATGTTACTGGCATCTGGTAGGTGAACATCAGAGATGTTGCTACACAACCTACAGGACTCACCACAACAGAAATTACGTGGCATGAATGTCAGTAGGGCTAGTGTTGAGAAACCCTGCTATACTACAAACAGGCTGTCAATTTTACTCCTGAGTCCTAGGTATCTCCTTTAATGAAGCCCTGTCCTAACTAGCAGGGGAAAAAAAAAAGATTACAGCTAGATTTTTTTTCATAGTCATACAAAATAGAACATAACTTTGTTACCAAGTTTAGTTTTAGCTTCCATAAACTTACTTTTTCTTCAAGTTTCTCCAGCTAAAGTTCTAGATGTTTGCTTAGAAATTAACCTCTTTGGGGTGCCTAAGTGTCTCAGTGGGTTAAGCATTTGACTCCACTCTGGATTTCAGATCGGGTTATGATCTCACAGGTTTGTGGGATTGAGCCCTGTGTCGGGCTCTGTGCTGACAGTGGAGAGCCCACTTGGGATTCTCTCTCTCTCTCTCTCTCTCTCTCTCTCTCTCTGCACTTTCCCCTACTCACTTCATCTCTTCCTCAAAATAAATAAATAAACACTGAAAGAAGAAATTAACCTCACTTGAAATTTTTGTTAAAGAAAAGGTTTGAAAAATGGAAAAAGTGCTATATACGTTGAATTTGATAGGACTGTTCTTATTACCACCCTCTCTTCTCTCAGATCAGAGTCACTATTTCAAACTTCTATCTACATAAAAGGTATGTCTCCACTTACAAGGTAAGTCTCAACCTAGAATTCAAAAACAAAAAACAAAAACTAAAGTTGTTATTCCTTCACTAGTAGGAAACTTGAAATTTCTACTTCCCTCTACCTCTCATATCAAGTTAATTCTTGTCCATTATTCTTTGGACACTCACAATACAGTAACCTTCTGACAAATGTTTATCACAGCTCATCTTATGTACCGTGCGGTCTTCCTGTACAGTTATTCACTTATTTATCATCCAACAAATATTATGAATGCTTCTTATGTACTCACTATGCAAAGACCTATAGACGTTGTGGGAAGAAAGACAGACACAGTCCTTGTCCTCACAGAGCTCTGTCTAGTAGAAGGCCAATAATTAAACAAGCAATTCTAAAAAGCATGATATGTCATGAATGCGAATCAGTGCAGGAACACGGATTCAGTGGCATCTCTTCTGGTATACGTGAAACCTGCAGAATAAGTAAGAAGTACTCAAGAGAGTGGAAAGAAGATTATTCACAGACAAAGAAAGAGCAGAGAGGAAAAAGATCATGGCAATTTGAGGCAGTGCAGGATGTTACTGTGATGGAATGTAGGATACAAATGACAGAGGAGCAAGTGATGACTCTAGAATAAGGCAGAGGCAAGAGTTAAGTTTTTATTTCCTTCTAAGAGGAGTAGTAAGCCAGTGAAGGATTTTTAGAAGACAATGGTAAGATATGACTCACATTTAGAAGCATCACTGTAGGGGCGCTGCTGTGGCTCAGTTGGTTGAGCATCCGCCACTTGATTTTGGCTTAGGTCATGATCTCAGTGTTCGTGAGATCAAGCCCCGTGTTGGGCTCTATGCCTCCATGCCGACAGTCCAGAGCCTGCCTGGAATTGTCTCTCTCTCTATCTCTGTCTCTCTCTCTGTCCCTCCCCTGCTCACTCTCTCTCTCTCTCTCAAAAATAAATAAGTAAACTTAAAAAAAAAATCACTGTAGATGCATTGGATAAGCACAAGGCAGAAAAGGAAAACAAAGAAAAAGTGGGGCAGTGATACAGGTGGAAGATGATGGTGGACTGGAACAGGACACACGTGGTTGTTTGTAGAGAACTGGACATTCAGGACATCTCTGGAGGGTAGAGTTAAGAGATTTTTGTCGTCGTTAGATATTTCCTAGACTCTACTCTTACATTTTCCAATTATCCAGATCGTGCCAGAAGTTTTGGTTTTAAAGTATTAAAAATTAAAATGCAGGTTGATTTTTAAGAGTGTCCTCTCAGCAGCATATGAGTTAGGCAAGCAAGCAAATACCCCTCATTCAATAGATAATCAGAGTGGAGGCTCAGAGACATTAGTGACACTAATTTATAATGTTAATGTTACAGGGTAGTGAAAATGGGCTTAGAACCCAGCCATCAGTTTCTGACTCCAGTTCAGTTTCCAGTGGTGTGTTTCTTCTGGATCCAGACCTCTGCCACGTCCTGTGCCGTTTGGTGTATACTATATACTCTTGTACCTGAATACTGTGATGTATAATTTTCTAATCATTTCATGAATGTGTATATACATTCAGTAACCATTCCACAAAGAAATGGAAAAAAAAAAACATAAACTCTGATTATACTGAATATAACTGAATGAATAAAATCCTAAATAGACATTTATATTAATGTAAGTAATACAGGAAGAAAAGATCTATTAGCATTGTCCAGGCTAAAATTCTTTTTCACACGGATTAGTTGGCAATATGATCAGAATATAAATATTTAATGAATTATGAAAATCAAATTTGCCTTCATGCAAGTTCACTCTAAATGCACATTAGTTCCAGAGAAGCAAAAACGTTGAATTGCCTCTTCTTCCAAAACATAATTTTTCTTTCCATCTAATTTCATTTGACACATAATCCTATAAGGTGCTTTACCTTTCAGCTCTAAATTTGACTCCAAAAAAAAAAAAAAAACCCTATAATTAGTTTGCCATCATGAAATATGAATAGCTGAGTCACAGTTTAATAACTTAACTTTAGGGTATAATAATTACTTTTGTTAGTGTATACAACTACCAGTTACACATACATAAATTTTATTTTGGATAATGCTAACAACTTTATATTTAAAAAAGCTAAAACACACTAGAGTACAATTTAAAAACTGATTACTTTGGAAATGTATAAAATGTGTGGTAAGAGGAGACCAAATGCTTTACATGGAAGGTAACTATATAATTCATCATCCCAGGCTGGACCCTTTCAAGAGTGAGAGGAGGGCCATTAATAACAACAGAATGAGTGTCACCTTAATCACTAGAACGAGATCACAACAAAGGGAAATGGCTTTTTCTAAGAGCTCCTGAAATGCCGATGATGAGCCCCCTAAATAAAATTCACTTTGGTACACAACTTAAATAACTAAATAACCTGGACATATATACAAAAATTCTGAAGTTTGAAGATTTTGGAAATTTTGCCTGCCAGCTCCTCTACCAATGTTTTTAGAAGTAAGTTAAAATCAATACACTTCACAATAACAGCTAGATTAAAACTGAGTTTAACAATGTGGGAAGCTTTTGTTGTTTGCTTTTAACCTTCCTCGACCCTAAAGTACACTGTTTAGTCCTAGAACCTGCATTCCTTGCCGCAGTTACAAACCAAATGTCAACCTCCAATAGCATTTTAAAATTCTGTAATTATTTCCATGTAACTCTATTAGATCTATAAGAACAATATCCAATTATCTTTGAAAAGTAAAGCATAAACACCAAACAAATCAAATCCTATTATTGCTCTCATAATTCTTGCATATCAGTTCTAAACTCTCACAGGACAAAGTCAATATTTTTCTAAGGGGCCAGGAAAAATACTTTTAACTCAAAACTATTACAGTGTGAACTATGACAATAACCACTGACAATATGTAACACGAAAGCAATATGCTGCCACAGAAAGCATTCGTCCACAGAGCCCAGACATTTTAATCCATTTTTGTAATGAAAGAATAGGAGGAACTGAAGAGTTGAAACAGAAACGGAACTTTTTAAGATGCCTGGAGAAAGAAACATCCATTAGTAAGTGGCATTCTCACTGGGATTGCATTTCTTGAATATTCTCCATCAAGGAGATGAGAATATCAGTTTTTACACGTGACTCCGAGAAAGTAATAGTCTGAAATGAGAGCTGCCAAAAACAGGCAGGTACTGTGAAATTCAAGGAAATGCTGCATCAAGTAGCAAAAGGAATGAAAAAAGGATAAAATTCTCTTTATCCTTACAAAATTGGCACATTATTCCAAGTGAGGTAACAGGCAGAACCTCACAGCAGATTAAAAGGAATTTGAGGACAAATGTTTCATTCAGTAGGCCTTTCTATATAGCAGATAACTTTCCACCCAGTAAAGAAAAGCCTTGTCTTTTGTTAACTCCATTTGAAGGTTTGTGTTACTATATAAAACCCCTCTTTTTCACATATTCATGAATGTATTGGCAAGTACCTCTACATCATTCATACTTATAAAACTCAACATGGCAGGTGGTCCTTAATTTTTCACTGTAACTATTAAAAGCTCTGTAGAAGGTGACTGCCTTGTTTCCATTCGCTTTTCATTTGCTTCACTTAACCATTAAAAAAAGTGCCTCCTGCACATTTTCAAAGAGCATCTTCTTTAAAAATAATGAAGTCTTTAGAAAAAAATACAGAGCAGACTCTTCTGAAAATTTTTACTGTTCTAGAATCCGGGATGTTCATTTCAAAGGATCGCATTTGCTATTTACAAATTCATCTACTTTCAGTGCTCCCTGCACATATGTCCTTGAAAACACAATTACAAACAGAGAAAATCCTAAGGTGATAAATTTTAAGTTAAAAGGAAAATAAGCAATAAAAGCAAGTCATTATTTTAAGTTATTGGCTAGGTAAGTGATAGATATCTCATTTTCATAAATTGAGAACTGAAGAGAAATGGTGGGGAACACAAGTTAAGGTCTAATGTGATATGCCTTTAAAAGATCATACTGTGTTTTACTACCTTCCCTGAAACAAAGTAAAGATTTCTATTTAACACAGAAATCCTTTTTATTTCAAAACATGTCCTTAAAAAACAGAAGCTTTCTGTCTGATTTATTCTGTAGGGCAAAGAAGCTGCTTCTTTTGATACTGTGATTATTAACACATGTAGTTAGCAATTCTAACAACTGGATAATTAATAAACATTAGCAAATTAATCACAAATTAAGTTAAATTAATCACAAATTATTTCACAAATTGAAAAGCTTAAAAGCTGTATCAAAGGTTGTTGGAACCAATGAGCTAATAAGTTAGGAGAAAAGATCATTATAGTCTGGAATTCTAGGAGAGTCCTCTCTTCCCCCATCCCCCTTTTTCTTATACCCTGTGATCCTCTCATCCCAATTCTTTAGCTTCATCTTTTGCAGAGATAAATTGATAGCATCTCCATCTGTCAACAAGCCCAGCCATACTTAAGCCATCATCATCAATCAGAATTTTTTTCATTTTCCAGTCACAAACTGAAATTCCTCACTTTGATCTCATTCTTGAATCTTGTTCCTTTTCCACTGTAATCCTTTCTCTGCCCTTCTCCTTCAAGGACCCTAGACCAATTATGTTCGCAAACACTGCTCCAAATATTACTGAGAATTACATAAAAAGGATTTATCTTAAAGTCGACTATGCACATTCTATCAGTCAAATAAGTTCAGCAAACTCTGGACAGAAAAAGTCTTTAATACAGTCTTTCAATGCTTTCTTCTATTATGAACTCTCCAAAAGGGAACAGATCCCATTGTATGTGGACCATTCAAAGAATTAAGCTCTTAACCACTCTGCTAACAAGTTGACTGCTATTGCCCTCCTTTCTTCATAACAACTATTTATTTTCATCCCAGCCATTTTCTCACTTTACTATTCACTCTTGGTTCAGGTGAATTTGGTTTCTGCCCTCACCACTGTCTACATGATGGAATAAGACCCTACTTAAGCCCATATAGTTCTCCCTGAAAAACTCTCCCACCAAGATTTAATCTAACTTGTCTTCCAAGCTTTCCCTCGTATTTTTACTACTACTATTTTCACAGGTATCTCTGACAAGCCACCATCTATACACAACCACCATCTACAGCCACATTCATTTTTAATTTTTTAAATGTTTGTTTTTGAGAGAGACAGGGCACAAGTAGGGGAGGGGTGGAGTGAGAGAGGGAGACACAGAATCTGAAACAGGTTCCAGGCTCTGAGCTGTCAGCACAGAGCCCAATGCAGGGCTTGAAATCAGAAATGGCAAAACCATGACCTACGCAGAAGTCAGAGGCTTATCCAACTGAGCTACCCAGGCACCCCACGCCACATTGGTTTTAAAGGGAGAAGCTAACCCTGTCGGGTTTTCCAATGGAAGGTGAGACTAACAAATGCGGGTATTTGAAACTACTCTTCCCTTCTTGGTCCAATGTACCTAATCAAAGTCTTTATTGTATTTTAAGAATCGGTCATTAAGAGTTCAGTTTGACTGACCCATCATCATTTGATAGGAGGGTCTCATTCCCCATTGCCTTAAATCTTCTAGGTAACATACGTTCTCTCACAAACTACCTAAAGAGTTAAACTAATATTTACCAAGCACTTATCTTGTTCTTGGGATGTCACTTAGTAATACATACGCATTATATAATTTAATGTTAATAATAGTATCAGATATCACTACATAGATTCTATCATGATACTCAGTTTAAAATGCAGAATCTGAGATTATATTAGATTAGATAATTTGCCTAAGGTCACAGTAAACAGAATACAAATTTGACTCCAAAGTTATTGTTCTTCACAATGAAAACGTAGTATCTTAGGAAAAAACTTTTCATAAGAAATATACAAATCCAATATTCTGGGACTTCTACAAGAAAGATCAATTTTGACCTTATCAGAGGGAGCTTTTGAAGAACACACAATATACAAATATTTCATGAGAATATGGAAGAAAAGCCATGTCAGGAAAGTGAAACAAGCACAATAGAAAATACTCAAACCAAAAAGTTAGGGCTACATTTAGAAATACTGGCAAACCAAATTAGTCTGACTGAAGTGAAATAGGCTGAAAAAGGACAGTAGTAAAAGAGAAGCTCAAAATTCTCATGTCACGTGTCACCCTTTATATCTTGTTTTGCTAAGCATTAGTTCTACCTTCATAATGTGTGCTTAACACATCCCTCCCTTCCCATTCTCCATAATAGGGTCTTAGTTCATGGTCTTTGCCTAGAGTCCCTTCAAAAGGAGTTGCTGCTTTCAGCTTCTCCCACCTCTAATCCAGTCTCCAACTTCCTTTTCAGTTATCCCCACAGCACAACTTTGATCATATGCCCTTCTTAAGAGTTCTTGATGATTTCCTCATAACTACAAAAGGTACTAACTACAAATTCCATAATACAACATAGACAGCCACCTACCCCCAGGATGAAATCCAATTTATCTTCTATTTTTCTAGCTTTACCACTATAATCCTCTTCACATGAACCCCAGCTATCTGATCACCAAATGTGACCCACAATTTCATACATCCCTCATCTTTGCTCATAATATTCACTGGGCCCAGAAGTACCTTTGTATGATCTCACATCTGTCTATTAAAACTCAATGTGTGTGCCATCTCCTGCAAGCCTTTATTTCTCTGCAGTTGAAATTTATTTCCTCACTTAATCAGAACTCATATGCAATTTACCATTGTCTGGCTTATGTTGTAACTAGTTATTTAAACATTTACTCTTTGATGAAAATACAAAGTCTACTTAAGGTACACAGAATAGATGCACAATACAGTTGTGTTTCATTCTTCTAGTTTGTTTGTTTTTCAACTAATGGATGGGAAGATAAACTCGGGAAGAAAGTAGCAGCAGGACCAAAAGTTTTCCTGATGCTCATCTTAAACTGGGCAACAGCTGTTGCACAGGGAAAACATGAGCGTGGGCAGCCTTTCCATCCACTTTACTAATCACAAGTTCCCTGGTGATGAAGAAACTTCTGTGATTGAGATACTAAATTGATATCTATCTTCTGAACATCTGAGTAGAGAAAGCTGATCTACCAAAAATTATATAAGATGAAGCAGGGCTAGAGGCCATAAGTCTATATATTTTTTTAAAAATCTTATTAATGTATACTCTATCACATGATTCACAGATAATGTAGCTCCCTAAAATATTTTCTGTAGTCTAATATGAAAGTGGGTGTTAATTCTTTAAAAGAAACCTACTGAATGGCATGAAAGTTAAAAACTATATTTTTGATAGAACCAAGAAGCCCAAAGAATTTGGATATGCTATATCAGACAAAAAAAAAAATTACTTGTGTTAAAAATACAAATGTATATGCAACATATAGAATATAGCAAGACTCAATATGTGTCAAAGTAAATTGTTACAATACATTCACTTCCTTTTAGTAGTTTGTATTAATTTGGTTTCATTTTTAGAGTTAATATGCAATTATATACCAATTTCTTCCCTACAAAAAAGACACATTTACCTTTGGGGAATTAATATATAAAAGCCATTAGAACTTACACTACCCATTTGCAGCTTATTCTATAAGTGATATTCATTGCCACAAAACAATGCAATTGACTGCAAATGTATAATGGCTTATTAGTAAGAACAAGAGCTTGAGGACGAGCAATCTATAAGAGTTTTAAAGTATGTGTGTATGTACACATGTCATGAGAGAGACATTTTGATATATTTTATATATTACAATGTGTTTAAATAATCTAGTCTGTGTCATTCAGCAATCAGAAAGGAATCATAAAAATCAAAACACTTCATAACTTTTTAAACTCTACAAAGTCCGTATTTTCCTGCCATGTTTATAACGATGCAGTCATTAAATTGGTCGAGACTGTATTTTAAATTAATGATAAAATATTCCTGAAAATAAGTTTATCAGTTAACTAGAATGGTAGCCAATATTTTTAAATAACCAAAAAAAGTACTTGCACCCCGCATGTTAATGAAAATGAAAAACAAGGCAAGGGTGGGTTAATATTGTCATGTTCTATTTCTATGTTCCTTTTTTTCTTCATAAAATTAGGGATAGATGAGATAGATAGATAGATAGATAGATAGATAGATAGATAGATAGATGATAGACAGATGTGTGTGTGTGTGTGTGTGTGTGTGTGTGTGTGTGTGTATGAATGCATATACACACATAGAGTAATACATGATCAATGCAGAAAACATAAAGATTCGGGAATAACCCAAAGAAAACTAAATACAAATCTGTATGCCACTGACCACAGATGACTCACAACAGTTTCATATGTTTTTCCACTCTTCTAAAAATTATATGATACTACTTTGTGAACTGCTTTCTCATTTGGCCTAATATTATGAACATTTTTCCATGTAAACATATATAATTTAATGGCATGATTTGAAAGTCTATATGATGTCTCATGGATATTCACAATAGTCTTAATCTCCTTTTCTTGGACATCGAGGGTGCTACCTCCCTTTCAAGAGTCAAAGGTCTTTTGCTTGCTGTAGAAGAGAATCCCAATTATCATCATAATTATCATCATCAGAATGATTTGTTGGCACTTAACTGAACATTGGCAATTTATAATCTTTGTGTCCTGTTTTATAGGAGTTAACAAAATAATTTCATCTACATGATTAATCATTCTTCTTCTGTTTATTGAGTAGGGAGGGTAAGGTATGTAGGGTGCTAGTTGAGAAGGATATAAAGAAATGCCATTACTCTGTAGTAACCTATAATCTAATGGAGCTTATTATAATAAAGCTGATGCACATTGGAAATCTGCCTGACCAGCATGGCTGTGGCCTTGTGGGAAAAGGGGCAGGCAGGGCATAGGAGGGGAGAATGATGAGGTTAGAAAAGTCTTCCAAAAAGAGATGGAAATTTAGACAGAAAATTGTAAATATATGAAAATCATAGGGGGAAATTAAGCAGTGAGGATACTTCAAATTATTCAGTACGGTTGAGTAATGGGCAAAAGATAAGGAGAGGCAAGTTAGAAAGGATTTTAAATAAGATGTTAAAAAATACCTTGGAAGCTAGGTGAAGAAATGATATATATATATATATATATATTTTAATGTTTTATTTATTTTTGACAGAGAGAGAGAGAGAGACAGAGCATGAGCGGGGGAGGGTCAGAGAGAGAGGGAGACACAGGATCCGAAGCAGGCTCCAGGCTCTGAACTGTCAGCACAGAGCCCGACGCGGGGCTCGAACTCACAGACCACGAGATCATGACTTGAGACGAAGTCGGACGCTCAACCGACTGAGCCACCCAGATGCCCCAAGAAATTATATATTTTAAAGAAAGTCATAGCATAACCAAATTTACATTTTAAAAAATGACTCTAGAGGGTGATAGAAAAAAATACTGAAAGGGAATAATACCAAATGAGAAAAAAAATTGAGAGGTCTGTCTGTTGAGCAGCCAATTCTTGGTTTCAGCTCAGGTCATGATCTCACAATTGTGGGATCGAGCCCCATGTTGGGCTCTGCGCTGAGCATGGAGCTTGCTTAAGATTCTCTCTCCCTCTGCCACCTCACCCCTAAAAAACAAAAATAAAATAAAAAATAAATTGGAAGACTGCTGATGTTCTCTAAGACAGATAGGACAACAACTTAAACCAAGATAGCGTCAATAGAATGGGGAAAATGAATCAGATATGTTGGAGAGATTTGATGGAAGTACAATCAATAAGATTTTTGGATTTTTTCCAGCCACATTTACCAAAATAGAAACACAGAGAGCAATTCTTAGAATAACAATTGTAGCTAACATTTATTGATTACTTACCATGTGTTAGACGATATGCTAAATGTTTTATAAGCACCATCTCATTTTTATGCATATTATCCACTCCATGTGCAAGTGATTTCTGTATATTAGATCATTTGGTCCGTACACAACCTCTGGAATTAGATACTGTTAATATCTCCCACTTTGAATGTAAGAGACCACGGCCTAGAAAGATTAAGTAGCTTGTCTGTGCACACAGATAATTGATGGTATGTATATCTCGTCAGAAGAGATATTTTTAATCATTATTTAATTGCTTTAACATGGTGATGCTTCCAATCTGAAATATGTCTCAAAAAGTCTCCTGAAAATAAAATACTTATTCACTCATTACAAAGGATACATAACAACTAAGACGTATTAAACTTCTCTTCACAGATTTTTAAAAAAGCAAAAAATAGTAAAACAAAGGCTAGAAGATGTGGGCTAGAATATCATTCCTAAAAATTATAACCTGACATCAAGGTAAATATAATTAATATTCAATTTCATTCTTTTTTAAGCTGAAATTACTCTTTAAGTAAAAACTCAGTAGATATGAGGTTGTTTTTTTTTTAATACTGTTTTATTAGAATCTTAGCTTATAGCACTATTCAAAAAACTTGGGACTAGTGAAAGAAAACTCTTTCTTACAGAATAAAACTAATAAATGTAGGAGTAAGAAATTTAAAAATCAACACTTTGCAACTACCAAAGGTGATAAATGATTCCACGTGACATCATCAATGGATGATAAAACACTGGGGAAAGACTGTCAGGGAATTGGAAAATTACAGTGTCTCCAAGTATCATGACAAATATACTAATTAATTACTAAGATTTACAATATTGTAAATTTACAATAGAAGAATCTGGTATACGTAACCTTAACCAAGTCATCAAACCTGGCATCACAAATAAGGGGACAAAGTGACATGATAGGATGCAATAGAAAGTAAATCACATTAACTATGTTGTATCACTGCCAAAAATTTAACTTGAATCCAATAATAAGGAAATAGCCAGGCAAATACAAAATGTGGCATTATTCTAAGAGGTCTGGTCTAGATTCCTTAAAAAAAAAATCAGTAAAACAAAACTAATAGTTAAAAGGAAGTTCTAGATTAAAAAAGAAGAAATATGACAACCAAACAAATATATGATCCTAATTGGATCATGAATTTAAAAATATCAATGATAAGGGAGCCTGGATGGATCAGTCGGTTAAGCGTCTGACTTTGGCTCAGGTCATGATCTCGCGGTCTGTGAGTTCGAGCCCCGCGTCGGGCTCTGTGCTGACGGCTCAGAGTCTGGAGCCTGTTTCGGATTCTGTGTCTCCCTTTCGCTCTGACCCTCCCCCGTTCATGCTCTGTCTCTCTCTGTCTTAAAAATAAATAAACATTAAAAAATGTTTTAAAAATATCAACCATAAAAACAGCTAGAGGCAACTGAAAAACTGACATATGTATTACTTATTAGATAAGCTTATTAATGAACATTAAATTTCTTGGGTATTATGTGCATGTAGCAAAATGTCTTTGGGGGAAATATTCTAGAGTAATTTAGTAGGAGTTAAGTGTACTGATGTCAGCAATTTACTTCCAAATGGCTCAGCCAGGAAAAAAAAAATTATACAAACACACACACACACACACACACACACACACACAGACATACACACACACACACACACACACACACAAAGGTAAAAGGGTGGAGACAGGTAAACAAACACAAATGTGGCAATATTTAAAAAATCAGACAGTCTGAAGACCACTAGGGTATTTATTGTGCTATTTTTTTTTTGTACTTTTCTGTTGGTTAAACATTTTAAAAGGAAAAAAAATACTAGGTAAAAATTTCTCAAATGGATTTAAAAACTCATCACTGGATTGGATTGTTAATGTTATCAATTTAAGTGTTTTTGGCAATCTACAAACTCATATAATTTTATCTCTCCCTGACAAATTTATCATAGTTATCTATAAACAAAAAGCACTCAAGAAATGTTTGTTGAACTAAATTGGTTTTATATCCCAAACATCTTTTTCCGTAAGTCTTTTTAGTACTGAATTCTTGTTAACTCCAATATTTTTGTCTTGTTTGATCTTTTGCTCTCCACGCAGCACTGAAGAATCCTTAATCCCCCTGTATATTATATTCCTGTCAGTTTCATAATTTTCTCTCAGTAAAATGCATTAAATTTTGGCAATAATTAAAATTGTCAACAAATATTTAAATCTAGCTTAATATGTAGCCTTGCTATAAGTATACTCTAATGAGAGAAATCCCTTCAGAATTTTATACCAGATACGAACCCTCCAGAGGTTCATACAGATTCCAAAACACACATCTCTGCCTTGAGGGCAAAAAGGGTAATTACCGGTCTAAAAGTGTAAATGGAAACTTTAGTGTCACGTTCACTGGTAAAACTACTGATATCACTATTCAAGAAAAACAAAAACAGACAACTGGCAATAGAGGAAAAGAAAACTAGAAAACACTTCATAGTATACAAATGATGAAGCATAATTATATGGTTTTACCAAGAACAAAATAGAGTGTCTTGACCTCCTAAGGTTGATGTGTATGCCCTGGTGAAACAGGACACAGAAGGACCTAAGGGAAGTTACATGAATAGGGCAAAACTCAAGGGACGATTTCCTCATCACAAAGGAAAAGATGCAGACAAGAAAGGATATTGCTGCAAAAGCCTGTAGACCTCAGAAAACTTATAAGTTTTCTATCTATATATTGTTCTGAACTATCTATATTATATTTACAAATATAAATAATAACAGAAGGAAAGGAAGACGGATGGGAGGCAGAAATGGAGGAAGGGGATGCTGGTTGGCTATTCAGTTAATTAGCTAACAGATAAAGGGAACAGAACAAAATAATTCACTTTCTAACCTATTACTTCTTCATTTAACTTCTAGCTATTTAAAATTAGAATAAAAGTTAACATTTTCACTGTGTAGGAGAAAGAAAATCTAAAACTGAAAACTTAATACCTGAATTATAGTTGGATGTCATCTCATAATGTGTATCCTTTGGAGTAGTCTATCAGTCAGCACTAGGCATGATTTCCTTAAATATGGAATGGCACAACCAACAATTTAAAAAATATATGGTAAAATCTAAAATTTGAAAACTTATATATACAGTAGTCTCCTGCTTTACAGAAGAAAGTATTTTTTTATCTTCAATTCCTTCCATCTTCAAATTCTTTTACAACTGTCAAAAAAAAAAAAAAAAGCCACAGCTATGCTGACAAAGCAATGTGGAGTAAACTCCAATCTGCACATAACTTCAGAGACCTGCAGGTGTAGAAAGTGAAAATCACCCACTTTTCCTGACAGCAAACATAGGTCATGTTTCTCTAGAAATCCTTGACCCCTACAGCACAGTAAGAATCAGAAGTGAAATCCACCATGCCCTCAGAGGGATGGTTACCTTTTCAGCGGCGGTGTGTACCTTTGCCTGGCTGCCTCAATAGGAAAAGATGGCAAATGTCAGACCAGGTATTGGAACGGCCAGTTTATTTTTCCTTCCAGACTGACACAGAGGAATAAACAACTTTCATGGCTCTCAGAGATATCACTATTCACCTGATGATTCTCCTCCACTGATTAGATTGCATATAACCTGTCCTGTTTTTTTCTTTACACTTTCAAACAGGAAAAGCAAAAAAAAGAGCATTTAAAACTAAATAAGATTCTCCATTTACCTGATTCTTCCATAAATTGCTCCTTGAAGATATAAAAGTAACATTTAGTGTATTTTAACTCAGTATGTAAAGTTACTACCAAGGAAAAGGCTGACTTTTAAGGGAGGGGCATAGATGCATAATAATTTCCTTCATATTTAAAAATGTAAGCACAAGGGGCACATGGGTGGCTCAAAGTGTTCGGCTATTGATTTCGACTCAGGTCATGATCCCACAGTTTTGTGAGTTCAAGTCCCACTGTCAGTGCGGAGCCTGCTTAGGATTCTCCCTTTTTCTCTACCCCTCTCCTGCTCGTACTGTCTCTCTCAAAATAAATAAATAAGCTTTAAAATTATATATATATATATATATATGCATGTGAACCTATCCTATACACAATAAAATACCATTTATTATCTTTTTTTTAAATTTTTTTTTAACGTTTATTTATTTTTGAGACAGAGACAGAGACAGAGCATGAACGGGGGAGGGTCAGAGAGAGGGAGACACAGAATCGGAAACAGGCTCCAGGCTCTGAGCCATCAGCCCAGAGCCTGACGCGGGGCTCGAACTCATGGGCCGCGAGATCGTGACCTGGCTGAAGTCGGATGCTTAACCGACTGCGCCACCCAGGCGCCCCGATTATCTTAAAAGCAATAAGCATAATGCTTATTTCGATATCTTTATTTCCCAGGCAAGATCTTAAAAATGAAGCATAAAATACAAAATTAGGAATTTGACTTCAGGGGCATCTGGGTGGCTCAGTTGGTTGAGTGTTCAACTTCGGCTCAAGTCATGATCTCGGGGTTCTGTTCATGGGTTCCAGCCCCACTTTGGGATCGCTGCTGTCAGTGCAGAGCCTGCTTCAGATCCTATGTCCCCCTCTCTCTCTGCCCTTCCCCTGCTCTCGTGCCCATGCTCTCTCTCTCTCAAAAATAAATAAACATTAAAAAAAGAAAGAATTTTTCTTGAAATGTTTTGATTGTTTTAAATAAATAGAAACAAATTTTTGTTGGGAATAAGTGTTTAACATTTATTTGAACTTATTAAATAAATTGTAGCAATTTCTTACTTTAGAGAATATCACTAGTTAGGACAAAACATCTCATTTCATTTAATAATAATATATAGCAATAATTACAATAAACTCTGAAAAAGGATGCTTTGATCCTACAGACTGATTGAATGTAAACTCAGAAACTCACTTTATGACCTGTTATAGCAAATCGCAATTCATTCGGAAGTGCCACGATTTGTTTAGGCATCGCTAATAGCCATCTACTGGTATCTTTTCTCAAACCATAGCCCTCAGCTATTATGTCTTTCTGACCAAAATCTAGGAACCCCAATTATTTCGGGCATTGTTTGGCACCTAAAAATCTGAAACATAAATCAATCTTGTATGTGAATATAGTACCTGGTAAAATGTTGAGTGAGGTAGTAGCTTAATGAGTGATTGTTAAATTAATCCATGAAAAATGTTCAGTACCTTCCTAGTCTCAAAATTTCTAATCCAAACAATGCCTCTAAGAAAGAGCCAAGAAGTCCTGTGACATGACACCTCTGGTTCAAATCATTTAAAAAGGAATGATTTTGGAAAGTTACCAGAAACCTTTATGACATCCTAATACACGGATTCGCATATAAAACACTCTCTGCTGAGCTAGCAGACCTGAACCGGGCTGCACTCTGTAAGCTCTCAGGGCAAAGGGGCTGATACTTAACAGCAGCACAAAATGACACTGGTTTCCAAACTTCAGTGTTACTAATCTAAACTGACTTCTGCAGATCATAAAGTACAATTGGCCTTTTCAATTTAGATTCAAACACCTGGCTAAATCCATTAGGCAGGGATTCCATGAAGCAAAATCTACTGCCTTTTTACCAGTTCTTCCTTATTTGTGTCTATTTTGGAAACTCATTGAATGACATATCCGAAGAAATCAAGAAAATATACAACAAACATAAAAAATTAATCACAATTATATCGGTACTTCAGACAGCCTTTCACAAATTTTTATGGAAGAGTTGAGAACAGATTGCATAGGTCATTAGGAACAAACTTATATCCAGAATAAGAGGCTCCTGTCATTTCTGGAGTGTGTTTGTATGTACTTGTGTCACTGGGTTTATCTCAAAGACCATTCATACAAACTCATGTAATTCAAAATATGTGAAAATCAGCTCAGTTTAGCCCACCACCCTCACCACCAACAACAACCACAATTACATAACTTAGGAAGTTACTCTTTGTCAGAGTACTGCTTGGGAAATAATTGGGTCACTGAATTTAACATCTATGTGTGCAGATATAGCATATAATTCATAAACAAAGCTACAAACTTAATGCTTGCATTTTATATGTAGTTCATTATTACATCTTGCAAAAGATAACTAAGGAGAGAGAGCTGTCAGAACTCAGTGAAGACACTATCAACACAATAACTTCTCTTTGGTCTTTGAGCTTCACTTTACTTAGAAGGGTGCTTAGCTTCAGACAAATGTGAGGCCAAATAAGAATTGACAAAACACATGTTTAGTGTCTTTGTATGATTAGGTTCAGGAACACTGCCAGGAGAAAACTTTGTGTATGATCTCATCTGATCTTAGTTTCTTGTCAAAAAAAAAAAAAAGAAGAAGAAGAAGAAAATATCTTACTCATCAGACGCTGTCTTTCTAAGTTTGGTGGAACAAAAAACATGCCCATTCCTTTAATAAGTACAAATAAACAAGACTGATGAGGTGAACAAAAATCAATACACAGATTCCAAAAATTTTACAACTGTTTATTTTCAGTTCAAACATGATTGATGTCAATTAGATGCAGATCTGTCCTGGTGATTCTCATGAACCCACCATGTCAGACAATCACCTTCAATGGAACTCTTTGAAAATTCAGTGCTGTGCTTTAACTTATCTTTCCTCTAAATCTTTAAATTCCACACATTCTTTAAAATTATTGTTTTGTATTTTTAGCAAGCTGCTTTTCCAATTTTTTGCCAGTGGTAATGTTTTACTTACACATTACACAGTACAGAGGCTACTTAATATTGTTGATGTCATGGCCATTTACGATCACATGTACATGTTAACCCTCAGTTTTACGAGAATTTTAAGTAGTATGAAAAATCCTTTAGAGTGAAAAATGCACACTGTAATACAATTTAAAGTGTAATCCTCAGTAAGCAAAATATATGAAAACCTTGATTTACAGATGAGGAAAGATTATCAAGTTGTAACATACATTACTAACTGGAAAGAAAAGGTGCTTTTTAGGCAATGCTGTAAAAATGATAAGTAAAATGTAGCCTTTCTAACTTTGTGTTTAATGAGACCATTCCACTTTTTATAATCATAAAGAAATATATTGTTTCATTATGTTTTGAATGTAAACTAGTAACTCAGAATTTTCTTGAAATTTACATCTTTTATTAGCAAAAATTTAATCTCCCCTTCCTGTGACGAGGCACTGTTATAAAGATTAACAGAAGCCAAATAAGAGCTTGTTTTACAGCGCAGTCAGGCTCAGCATGTAAAATGCCATGCCATGTAAATGAAAATAATATGAAGTTAAATTGGTGTCTAAATGGTAGGTCCGTGGCTATTGTGAAAATCAACCAAAAATATGGAGTGGCTAAAGGATGTATATTTGCTTACTTCACACACACACACACACACACACACACACACACACACACACATTCTGTCCATCATTCACTTTTCGAAGTGTCAGAAAACATTATTTCTCAAATGACACACAGGGCTTCATTTGCTATGCATAAGGTCAGTGAATATTAGCTTCATTTACACTTGGTTGAGAATCAGTTGGTGTCAACAGTAGAGGCTTAGTTCCTCGACTGAGCAGGGTTAGAATCTGACAGAAAGCTGCCACTGAAGAAGACAGATGATCTTCTTTGCTGACCCTGCTCCCCTAAAGTGTCATAGTTTGGGTCTCTTTCTATCTCCACAACAAAAGACCCTCTCTGAGCCTCCCAGTGGCCTTCAGCTTCATTGGTGCTAACAGGTCCAGACATTTTCATCGATTGGATTCTCTACCTTTTAAACACAAGAGCTTGCCCTTTTTGGCTAGCTAAACCTTGGCACAGATGTCTTTTTTTGTAATTGCATCTCTGCTGTCTATTGGAAAGGATGCAGTCAGACAGGCAAACATCATGTGAGTACAGAAAATGTTGAACTATTTATCTCAGTTTCCCAATGTCATTTCATTGAAAGTGATATGTCATTTGTCTGTAAAAATTAACCCTTAGATAATCTCAAAGTATTCTTCTAAACGGAAAATCAAAACCTCCTATGTATTTGATGGCTAACATACGTAAAATATGTCATGCAGAAGAAAGAACTTCTCAGTCATTTTATATAAGCAGTTACCAATAATCATGTTTTAAAACAAATGTACATGAAAATATTCTATATAATTTTCAGAACTCCATTTTGCTTTCTACTAGTGGCTGGCACTGAAATATGGTGCTTTCTATGTAAAAAAAAAAACACACATAAAAATATTTAATAATAACAAAGATGCTGTAACAATGTAATAAATTACATGTTGCTTTCCGATCCTGGCTGCGAGCTATTTTAATATGTTGGAGATTTGTTATTGATATTTGAAAAATCCGAAAGAAATTACCTAACCTCAAATTCAAATGTTCAAAAACGCATACACTAAAATGATGAAAAGTTCTTACAGATTTACATGTAACACATTTTATGAAAAATTACTATTTTGAGTATGTATGGATTCTAACTCAGAAGCTCTAAAATATTATAATATGTAACTGTCAACATTATTCCATGCAAAATATAATTTAACATACTGGCATATCTGGAATGGCAGAGTTAGCTAATAAATATATATGTATGTAAAATATAGTTATCTCAGCACTAAAAGAACTAAAAATAAAAATAAATTTCATAAAACTGAAGATATAAAGATATGCCATTTCTAACTCAGGTTAACCCTTTTGTTAAATTGTAGACAAAATATAATGGGATAATTTTCCTGTACTCTGAAATAAAACCATTAAGCCTCTATGAAAAGGTTCTGAAATTCTGTATATTACTTTTTAGTGTTAATGTTTTCATCCATGTTGAGAAAACTAGCAAATTATAGTTGAAAATAACTATTAATTAAAATCTCTGTAGCCAAACATTTTGTTCTAGATACAGTAGTAACAACTCTCATTAAAATATGTACAATTATTAGGGTTAAGGAATCCATTTAAAAATACAGTGAGACAATTCAAGGAAAAAATTCAAGAACAAGTTCACTTTTCTTTTAATATCATATAGACTGTATATCAATGCCTTTAACTTTTAGGCTCTAAATTAAATAGTATTTCCTTCAATACAATGCCAATAATTTCAAGTATGTGTATACAAAGCAACTCTCAACCTTTACTTTTTTATTTATTTCTCTTTCTAGAAGACAGAGTGAACAAAATCAAAATTGTCTCTAGGAAGTGAGCCAGAAACATCAGGAACCTAATTTTTTGTTTTAAATCAAGTCAGTTACTACTTTTATTTAATAATTATGGCACTAAAGATCTAAAATTAATCTTAAGATTAAATGAGTTCTTACGTCTATGCAATTTTTTTTTAAATAAAAATACCAATAAGATTCCTCATGCACAATCTGGGTCTGAGATGGTTTTATGTGTTCAACTGACCTACGCAGTCCGCATATGCAGATTCTCAGGAGCATGTCCGTCAATCAATGTCAGCATTCTGTCAGATTCCACTCTGACTGCAAGTGACAGTCAGTTATCCATTGACATTAATGAATAATAAATAAGCATACCCTTTAGGTTTATAATACTACAACGTATATTATTGTCAGTATAGATTAGCCTATATGCAAAAGCAGATTTGTTTCAGGGAGGTTTTGTTTGTTTGTTTTTCATCTCATACATTAGGAAATGGTTAAAAAAAAATACAAAAGCAAAAACAAAACCAAGTGGCTGCAATGAAAGATGTGCTTAATGCAAACTCTGGTATACATTAGTGTTCTGCTTTTCAACAAGTCAACCTTGTCTCAGCTTGTATCATATAAGCTTAAATGAGCTGTATTCACAGGCCCCTGAATATTTATGCTGTCTTTTACAGACCTAACACGTAGTTTGTTGTCTCCTCAATAGAGTACATAATGACAGAAAATCCTTAAAAAACTAAAGATCAGAAGAAGTTGTGGCAGTTTCCTAACCTTGTTCCTTTTTGTATTTTCCCTAAGTCTTCCTTCCTGGTGGAAAAAAAAAGACCCAAACCTATTTAAATTATTACTATACTCCCCTGTGTTGTTAAGTCCCATCTCTCTTTCTCAGATTTAAACATGCCAAACAAAACTGTTACAGCTCTTTCAAAAAACAAGCATTAAGAACTTTAACTAATTAGGTATTCATATATGCATCTTGACTAAGTTCCTTTATGATACTGACTGACAGTGGTAATTCTAGAACTGTATAGTCACAGTCCAGACGTTACAATTGGAACTGTAACTGTCAGCATGGTTCCAAGTATGGCTTATTTTCTTAGCTCAATAAAAACAAGTTAGAATTCAAATTATGAAAGTCTTGCTACATATTATGAGTTGTGATTTTTATTTATAAATTTACCTTCCCATTATGAAACTTTCTTCTAAATTTAATATTAAAAGTTTAGTTTTATAAATGTTTGTAAGTAATGAACATGATCAACAATATGAAGAGGTAAAAATTATTTTGTTGTTATACCTAATTAAAACTTCTGCTAAGGATGGAGAGTAGTTCAAAACAGAAAGATACACCATCATTAGATCAAAATTTTGCAATAATAATGAGCAATAGCTATTAATAAGGTTTAATCTTTTTTAATTGATATGCACAGCACTGAATTATAATACATAAAATTACTGTCAGGTAAGGAAGGCGAAAGGCAAAATGTTGCCAACTATCTGCCTAGATTTCAATAAATAAAAACCCAGAGTGGGTAAGGAAGATGTACTTTCAATATTTGAATCCAGTTAGTAGATGGGAAGGTATGTTCTGATAAGTTTCAAACCAGGGAATAGCATGAAATTTTCTGAAAAGCAAATGAAAACCTATTGCCAAAGTCTATGACACTATAAAAAAAGATGCAGGAGGATAAAGGAGAAATCAGAGGGAGCAGGGATGGAAAGAACATCCACTTTCCCACATTGAAGGATAAAGGATGTCAGAAAGAAGGGTGATTACACATAGAGTGATGGGCTGGAAAATAATCCTGAAAATCAGCGAGAGAGCCATTTGAAATTTGAAGTGAGTAGCAATGTTGTTATATTGGAAAAAGTTAAAAAGTGGTAAAATGATCAAACCATTAGGTTCAACTTTGAAAAACAGTACTCTCGTACATCATGTTTGTGCAGAATAAACATCAGAAACAGCAAGAAGCATGGCTGAAATAGCAAACTTTTAAAAGTTCCTATCAGGTTTCCTTTGCAAACTAAAATACTGTCTCAACGTATTAAACTTGGAACCACATGTTTTCCCAGCTCCAGCTCACAACCCGAATGTCTAAGCTTAGCATGTGTTTAAAGGTCAGTCTGAGAAATAGACTTTGCAGAAGCCTGACTGTCCCTCTGACCTTGCAAGGACCGAGGGGCTAAGGTCTGAAGGTTTCTCAGAGGAGATCCACTTAGAAACCACAAGGTTATATGTCAGAGTTTCTGCCCTCTCCCAAATTCTAGATTTCAGATAATGTAGGAGGTGTTCACTATTCTCATTTTAAAGCACATTTACATACAATTGTCAACAATACTCACAACATGCAATTGCTAAAATTCACCATCCTACGATCTGCTAAAATACTACAAGAATTGAAATTCTACTTAAAAAAAGAAAAAAATTTTGACTTTATCATATGGCATAGGAAAACTAAACAATCTACTTGAAAATAAAGGAGTAAAAGTTAGTTTATAATGTTTTTCTTTGTGAAGGAAAATTTAATGACATTACTAAGGTAGCTTTATTTGTTTTTTTTTCCTTTTTAAATATGCAATCATCCAAGAATATCCTGTAAGAGTTTTCCACCTCCTTGTAAAAGTCAATTGAGATTTCCACAGAGAGAGAAATCTTAATTATTCAGCACTTACAAATTAAAATATTAGTGCAGAGCAATTTAGAAATCTAAAAATGGGTCAAGGAAAAAATAAACTTAATTTTTTGTTCCATTATGTTGACTATGTTTTTTTACCCCTGGGGCAGGTAGGAGTGGGCAGTCAATGTATGTATGGGGGTCAGGTAATTGTGCATGCATGCATGCATATATATGCATGTGGATATATATATATAGACACATATGTGCGTATGTATGTATTGTGTGTGTGTAATGTCAAAATGGAAAAAAAATGGAAAGAGTAAGTTCTGATTTAACTTTGGGATATGTCATGAATGAACTGTTACAACTATAAATTGGGTCTTTAGTTGTCCCATTTTTATTAAAAAAGAGATCAAGACAAAAAAAACCTCTCATTTATTTTTTATAATCTTTAAGGTACACTCAAACTCCAAGAATTTATGATTCTAATTGTCTTGGAAGGGATTATACCCTCAAGGAGTTTAAGAATGTCGATAGAACAATTGTGTTATAAGAAATGTATATATTTGATTCAGTAAGGTACCTGTCCTATCTCACACCTCTTTTCAAGTATAAAACTACTTCACAGGAAAAGGTCAACTGAAATAGAAACACTACGTAGTATAAGCTATTTTGTCTGTTAAAAGTTGTAGATATGAAAAAATTCTTTTAAAATCAATCAAGTTTATTTATTTAAGCCATCCACTCGTTTAAATTAATGTCATTAATTAATGTCATTAGGTAAGTTAATGCCATTAGATGTCATTGTCTACATGGGAACTAGTTTAGCCAATAAAAACAAACTACTAAATAAACATAGAACATATAAATCCACTGGAAAATACAGAGTAGTATAGTAAAGTCACCAATATTCAGTTTATTTTTCTCAGAATAAACTTTTATTATATCTGGTGATTTAGATATATCCTATCCCTCCACACCTAAGCCATCCCCACCCTTAATCCCTCTTTTGCAGAAAGAATATTCTTAAAAAGTAGAGTACGTAACACTAACAACAGATTGTTAAACAATTTTGATAAATGATAAATGCAAGATATGTAGGTAATTATTATATCTGATTGATATTCTATTTTATTAATAAAAGTATCATGGAGCTCCCTTCTCCAAATCTCGGTTTTCTATAAAAGGCTGTAATTTAGTGTTAATGGCCTCAGTGAAGGTCAGAGGCTAATATCACCACAGGTGAGAAGCTAAACTAGGTATTAGTTGGGTAAAACATGAAACAAAATATAAAACACAGTATGTGTCCTTTCAAAGCCTCCTGATTTTCTATTAGAAGCAGGAGATAATATCATCATCAAAAGTAATTTTTTCATTTGAAATGTAAATGCTCAAAATCCACAGCACAAAAAAAAAAAAATGTAACCATGAAAAAAAATTCTAACCTCCTATATTCCAGAATGCATTTTCTCTGGTTTTCTATGTTATTCATTGACCCCAGACTAAACAAAGTAAACTAAATAATAAACCTTCTGTAAGACCACAGAATTTGAGAGAAATAATACACATTTATTTCAACTGAGGTATGCATTATTCTGTGTTCTCATGAAATGCTGTTTTATGGAAAAAATACCATGACGTATATATTCTATAGCACAGATTCTATAGCTTTTAACAAAGTTGACATCACAGATAGAAAGCAAAAAGTAATGTGCATAATTAATTAACTTGATCTAAACTAAAAGCTTTGCTTTTGCTACCAAATTTTTTAAAACCTCAAATTATATATGCATGTAACCTTCTATTTTCACATAACATTGCATGAATACCCTAATAAAGACATGCTTCCATAAACTAAATTTGTAGCATGTTTTGCAGAGGATGGGATAGCTTAAATTCTCTTCAATGTGAGGAAAATTAGAATAAAGAGACTTTCTAAGATTTTCCTCTCTGATCCATGCATCAGGTTTTTATACACATAGAGGAAAACATCAAATATACAGCTAGGTCAAATTTCTCCCATGAAAATAATATTGTTAGTTGCACAAAATAATATTGTGAATATGCACAATATCATCATAAATAAGACAGTTTGTAGATTATAATTATAGTGACAATAATCTTAGAGGAAATGGCTAGAAATTGGATACATAAATAAAATCAAATTCAAAATTTTCAGGTATCATTGATTTGTATTATGATACTGCCTGCCAGAAATTAATGCCAATTATTTAAGCTTCCACTGGAAATATAAAAGATTAACCATATACTTGCCAAAGTTAGGACAATTAGAAATGTTCTGAAGTCATATCAATCATAACAAGATAAATCCTGTACATTAATTTCAGATTTCCTTCCTTCCTTATTTTTTCCTCACTTCACATCTTCCTTCTGCCTGTCCTTTATTTATTGAATACTTACCATGTTCAATGCACAGTGGGCACGTACAAAGATGACTGAAGACGAGTAAAAAGCGGTATAATTTTAAGTGAAGTCTACAAAGTCCTAGTAAGAAATTGCAATATGACTCTAATTTAACTACGATAATGATATTTTTCCATATCTTTAAAGAATTATGAGCAAATATCTCTGTAAAGGACGGAAGAAACTAGTAACAGTAGCTACTCTATAAAAAGGCCCTGTGGGAGAGGAGCAAAGAGATGGCATTCATTCCAGATCTATGCACGTTAACCTATTCAAAAAATGCCTTAAACAAGCAGTACAAGCTTCTGACAGTGAATAATTGAAGAGTATAAAAAAACTGTAATGTAGTTATAACTCAAATAGAAATCTATTTGGATATGACACTGAATTTATGTAATTTCTGATTTATAGAATACAGTATAATACTAGCTTAAGGATGGATGTCTCAGGTTTCTATTATTTGGTTTGGTTTTGTAATGTAAGATAATATTTAAATATATAATTTGGAAGAAAAATAATCTTATAACAAAAGTCACTTTCCCATATAAGATAAACATAAATATACTTCAAGACCTTCTTATTTTAGGGGCACCTGGGTGGCTCAGTCGGTTGAGCATCCGACTTCGGCTCAGGTCATGATCTCACAGTTCGTGGGTTCGAGCCCCGCGTCAGGCTCTGTGCTGACAGATCAGAGCCCGGAGCCTGCTTCCCATTCTGCGTCTCCCTCTCCCTCTGCCCCTCCCCCACTCATACTCTGTCTCTCTCTCCTTCAAAAATAAGTAAAAACATTTAAAAAAAAATACCTTACTTTATTTTTTTAAAGACTATTTATTTTTTTTAGTAATCTCTACAGCAAATGTGGGGCTTGAACTCACAACTCCAAGATCATGAGTTGCACACTCTTCCACTGAGCCAGCCAGGCACCCCAAGACCTTCTTACTTTAGAAAATGTTACCAGGCTCATAGAATTCTCTCTTTCTCAAGACATAGATATTAGTAACAAGGGTGAAATGGCTTTCATTTCATTAGAGGAGGGAAACAAAGAAACTGAAAGACACACAAAGTGACAAAGAGAGAATGGGAATAGGACAATGAATAAATGTAAATAGTTATATATTATTTTCAGAGAAATAAATTCCATATCTGGAGCAGACTTCTGTTCAGGTTTTCTAATTATTAGCATATCATCTTGCTATATGCTATGAGAACAAAATATAACAAAGAGTCCTCCATACTCATATGATTTAAGGCTAATCATAGGGGCTAGCCATATACAACAAGAAATTAAATAGTGACATGAATATGAAATAAACAACAACAACTATATGCCTTGGCAGTGGGCAGTGTATGATTAAGTCTTTAAGAAAGGTGACAGACATTTATTGGAAGACTAAGGTGATACAAGAACTGAGCTAGTTGGGTACTATGGTCAGTAGTAGAAAACGCTAAGTAAGTTTTGGTTGTTAAGAAGCTCAGAAGCTGTAAAAGGAATTTCAAATAAGGATTAAAATCAGATTGCTTATGATGATTCCCATAGGGAAAGGGCAAAGTACTTATAAGTATCCACAAGAAGAGATGATCAAACAGGGAATAAGTCATTTAATTTGCAATTGTAAGGAGAGGCAAAATTTCAAGGAGCTGAGACAGGAAGGTGGCACTGCAGGTAGAAGAAGGAAGTCAAGGTAAGTCCCAGGAGAGTGTCACTACCAGTAACTCTATCAGAATTTGGGAGACAGAGGTCATTGAAGAAGTCGGGAATGTGCAGGATTGAGATACAATAGGTAATTGTGAGAGGCCATGATAGTTTACTTTTTTTCCTGTTTATTTGGGGCCAAATGTTAAAATAATAGGGCATCATAAAAATATCTGTAGAATGACAGACCAGTTCCAGGCAGGGGAATAGGGGCTTTAAGTACAATAAATATGAGAGAAAATGTTAAAAAAGAAGATTAGGGTCAAGTTGGAGGACTTAAATGCCAGGATAGGAAACAGGGAATTTTTTATTGGTAATAAGAAGCCTGAAATTTTCTGATTAATAAAGTAACACTATCTATGTTGTGCTTGACAAACGTGCATCCTGTCTGCCACATAAAAAAAAAAAAAAAAAAAAGAACCGGGATACAAAAGATATTGGCAAAGCAGATGATATATTTAGTGTACTGGGAAAGACAGAGATATTAAATATTTTGAAATTATAAACAAAAGAAAATGTTCAGACTTGTAGCACCTTTCAATACACTGGAAGAATGTTTATTTTTATAAAAAGACTTTGTGATAGATTAACTGCCCATCTGTAAAGAGGTAGGGACTATATTGGTGAGGGGCAAGGATTCCAGAACCAGACCACCTTGGTCAACAGCAGGCTACAACTCTGAGGTTATGGATACTTACAGCACTTCTCCCTGTGCTTTGGTTTCCTTACATAAAAGTGTGTGTGTGTGTGTGTGTGTGTGTGTTTGCATGTATATATCATATGTATATGTAACCGTACATATATGTATCTTGTATATATATGCATCTTATATATATAATTTAGCGTAGGTATATAATGTAATACTTCAGTAGGAGTATTTTTTGTCCTTTAAACAGGGTGATAACAGTGCCTACCTACTGGATTAAATAAGCTAGTAAATCTTTCTCTGAAACTAAATGGATTAATACATGTGAAACACTTGAAACAAGCTCTTGCCATCTATTAACTAGAAAGCAAACAAAATCTATTACCTGTTTTTATTGAATGCCTTGAATGCCTTTAAATTATTTAAACTATGTCTTCTATTTACTACTGCTCTATCACCTGAGCCCTGTATTTTACACAGATGCTAATTTAATTTAAAAACCCATATATTCGGGGCGCCTGGGTGGCTCAGTCGGTTAAGCGTCCGACTTCAGCTCAGGTCACGATCTCACGGTCCGTGAGTTCGAGCCCTGCGTCGGGCTCTGGGCTGATGGCTCAGAGCCTGGAGCCTGCTTCTGATTCTGTGTCTCCCTCTCTCTCTGTCCCTCCCCCATTCATGCTCTGTCTCTCTCTGTCTCAAAAATAAATAAACATTAAAAAAAAAAAAACCATATATTCAAGACACAATTCAAAGTATTGTTGTATGAAATACCAGGTTACACATAACTTAAAACTGTTAAAAAAAAAAAAAGTTAATGTGCCAAATGATTTAAAAATGCAGAAAACAAAAGATCACCCAGGAGCCTACCAATCTGACACATTGATTATGCTATTTATGCTTGTATCTATTTTTTACCCTATGCATATCTTGCATATTCTAAATGTCAGTGTCTACAAAATTTTACTCTTTATTTTTCATTCAAAATTATTAATAGAGAGTAATTTAAAATTCCTACATCACATTGCTGATATTTTAAGAACTAAGTTCAATCAAGGTGATGCACTTAACTTTGGACATTTAGGTTATTTCTAATTTCAAATCATATACACGGCTGGAGGAAGAAGAGGTTATGTAAAAGATTCTTTTCTTTCACTGAAATATCTCCTTCAGTAATTTACCAGGCATGAGATTACTGGCTTAAAGGATATTTAACTACTTGTGGCCTGTGAGATCTATTCTCATTCACTCATTGCCATGAGATTTCTTTACTTAGCAAACACCTTGTTGCATTATTAATAACAAGATAATAGCAAGCATTCATTGATTATTTGCTGTGTCCCAGATACTATTCTTAGGGTTTTTACGTGCATTATTTCATTCAATTCTAACAAGAACTCTATGCAAGAGGAACTATTTTTATTAGCCCCATTTTATACTTAAGGAAATTAAGGCTTACAGAGGTTGTCCTAGTTTACACACCTGGTATGTTGTAGAGCAAGAATTTGAAAACTCTGTGACTCTACATCTGAGCTATTAACCCTGTAGTGTATCTCACTTTTCTGTATATATTTGATGATAAACACGATATATTACAAAGCCTCATTTGTTATCATGAAAAGGGATGGCACAAATTACATGCTACTATTCTGTGGAAAAAACACATGGATTTCAAAAATATAATCAACACACACAGATTTTAATATTACCAATGCTTTCAAATTGAATAAATGTTTTAATTTATTCAATGATATGTTATATGCCAATAAATTATACATTCATAAAATAATGACACACCTATCAACGTATTAATATAAAATACCAAGAAGTAACTATGAGGGAAATTCCCTATAATAAAAATTAGAAATCTACAATTATTTGAATTCCCCTTTCCATTAGAATCATTAAAGGCAGTGCTTAAATTTTTGGGTTAATTTAGAAAATCAAAATTAAGCAATATAAAAATAATGCAGTAGATTACATCTCTATGATCTGATATAGGTGCCTGTAAACTGCATTACATCCATTGATTTTTTACAATTAGGGTGACCGTGTAGTTTATCAGAGTTTATCATTTCATCACACTTTTGAAAGCAAAAGAGAAGCAGTGTTAATAGAACAATCATCCCGGGCAAACTAGACATATGGTCACCTTACTTAGAATAGTTCTACCATTTCTTTAGTAACTAAAATCCACTGGCTTAATCCCAGGACAAATTTTTAGTATGCAGCATGGTATAGCGGAAAAAAAAAGCCTTGAACTGATAAACAGGTTACTGGATTGTTACCCAATTTTCTCACATAGTAATATCCCTGAATTTCAGTTCCTTCATATGTTAAAAGAGAGAAAAACTAATACTTTCCACCACTCAGTAATGTGATAAGAGCTAAACAGTAAAATGAACATGATTGTTCATTGTAAACTGCCCATCGCCCATACAAATCCAAGTTATAATACTACACTCCACACTTTGACAAATACTGTTCTACTTTTTAAATGAAATCAAATTATACAAAAGTTCCAAAAATTTCAAAATATGTTTCAGAATGTAATTTATTAGTCTTCTGAATATATTTATATATGTAAAATATAATATAATCTTCTAGTTTGCATAGAGGTTGTGACAAGTCATGGTAAATTTCTTTTAAATGATTTTTTGACAATAAAAGCTTGCTGACCAACTGAAGAGATGTCTTCATAATAACATTATCACGAAGAATTAGAAGTTTTCCATATATTAGTATGATTGAGAAACTAGTGGTTCCCAAAATAGAGTTCTTTTTTTCAAAATCATGAAGAAGAAGAAAAAGCTCTACATCAACAGATCCAAACTGTGATCAGTTTTCACAGTTGTTCGTACTGCAAATTATACTCTAACAAATATCACCATGGACTTCCACTCTACCAAGTGCCTTGATAAACTCGCCTTTAAGTGGCTAACTACCCTCATTTGGCTAGGGACCCACTAGCATCCTCTCCCAAACACTTCAGTTTTTCTCAATATGGAACTGGAATTTGTTTCCAAACTCTTAACAGGATCACTGAAAGGAAACAGGAGAAATACTATAAAGGCAGGCCTGGATTGAGTCCAGCGGCAAGTACTCTCACAGCAATGCACTGGAATTATGCCAAGAAGGGAAGTGTTTTTGCAAATGAACATAGTGGCATAGTTAAGTATAAGGTCTTTAATTCCTTTGTCAACATCACCAAGGTTAAAAATTAAGAAAGCTATGTGGTAAACAATTTACTTGACTCACAACGGTGCGCACATACACTTTCAACTGAACCATAAGGAGGCATCTTAACTAATCACATTTTTTTTAATGAACTCTTCATTTTAATACCTAATTCCACCTATTCCAATGCACGATTAATGTAGATGACAGTGAAGTAATTTTACTTTATTTCAATTACCTTAGTGTGGTTTGCAGGTGACAATGATTTTGGTACTCAAATGTGGCTCCAATTCTTGAAACCAAAATAAATAAATATGAATAATTTTAATAGTACCACATTTAATGATATTATTTTGCCGATTTGGAAGAAATTGGAAGTGTTTTCATCATGGTAAATGTCTTTATTGGAGTTAAAGACTCCTTTTCTTACTAAATCCTATATTCTTAAGTATAGAAATCAAACAGTTCCTGTTTGTTTTTCACAAATAAATGCATGCAGAAATCATTTGAGTTAAATTACACAAAATGATTCAAAAAATACAATAATTTTCTCTAAAAATCTTTAAGCCTTAAAAGAGCAGAACTATAATGTTGTTTCCTAGATTTTTCCTAGACAAATTTAATTGGGCATTTATACATATATTCCTGTTCTATTATGTTTCCCATTTTTAATTGCGCAAAAGTTTATATTCCACTTTCACATCCATCATAATCTGTATAACTACTCAAAGTGGCTGCTTTTACAGCTAAACTACAATAATCTTAAATTTTCTTATTAAAGTTATTTTTAAGTAATTGTTGTTAACTTCCAGTCGATAAGAACACTGCCTTTCACTGAAATGATTAGTTTACTAGGAATATTTCTATAATTTCCCAGTGGTTAGCATTCCACCTACTAGTACTGACGAATCCTCATCAGTTTTTGATTCCCACATGTATGGAACCTGTAGAATGATCTCCTCAATAAGAAATTCTACCAGTGTAAGGGATAGGGAAAGAGGACAGATCATAAGACACTTTTGACTCCTTCAGGAGGGTATCAAAGGAAGTTGCTAAACTGGTCTATAGGACCTGAACCTATAGCATCTGTTTGTTTTGCCTTGAGTTCACCTCACAATATCAGCTAGATCATGGATGATAATTGAGTGCTGGGGACCTCGGTGTTTTACATGCTAGCGATTAAGTATTTAACTCTTCAATCAGGATAGAAAAATATATTTGCTCAGTTAGTCCATCTAAATATTGTGTCCAAAGGAAATATAATGCGAACTACGTATGAATTTTTTTAATTTCTAGTAGTCACATTAAAAAAAGGAAAAAAGAAACAATTAAAATTAATTTTAATATTGCACTTTATTTAACCCAGTATATCTAAAGTATGATTCTTTTAATATGTAAGCAACATAAAAAATTACTAATGATATGTTACATTCTTTTTATTTTTTTTATACTAAGCCTGTGAAAGCCAGGGTGCACTTTATACTTATAGCACATTTCAATTTAGAATAGCCATTTTTTAGACCCTGAAAGTCATGTGTGGCTGTAATGGACAACACAGATCTAAATATTTTTTTAAACTATATTTCCTTAATTATTCTATTAGCATGAGAATTTTATGGGGAAATAATATAATTTATATACCAAATTATTAAGAGCAAGACATCTGAGTTCAGCAATGAAACAGAATATTTGCGAGGATTCTCCTTGGTTTGTGTTAGAAGCCAGGTCAATATTGTTGCTAAAAGCTTAGGCTCTGGAATCAGAATGCCTTGAATTTGATTCTAAGCTAAGACAGATACTACCTCCTAAAGTATCTAACAAACAAGCAATTTACCCTTGATAGTGCCATTTTGTTTTTCTGTAAAACAGACATGATAATGAAATCTATCTCATTAAATGAACTAGTGTATACAAAGCACATGGAAGAGTGCCTGCACATAGCAAGTTACTACTGTTAGATCCAGTCCCCTCTAAATTAACTAGGATTTTCAATTATTAAAATTATGTTGTTGGCTTTGAAGTACAAAGAATATATAGAAAGTTATTTCTGGGTATGCACTATGTTTTCTAATTTATAAATTAAAAGATACATAAATAATATAACATTTCTATAGAATATATTTAGGATATCCACAAACGGAAAAGTATCTGTCAATTTTGAAGGTCCATGTGACATAGTTTTAAGTAGAAAAATACTGGCCAATTATGATGACTACAAAATACTAAAGAAGAGAAAATCCAGTTTTACAAAACAAAGGAAAAGGTTCACTAATTTGTATGCTGTCATTGTTTCAAAACATAGAAAACGTCCAACTGAGGTATTACAATAACTACAGCTTTACTTTGGCCCACTTCCACAAAAATGTGGTCCACTATAACATGACTTATCAGGAAACTACTCGCTTTATTATTTAGTCCAAAAAAGAAACACGGCTTTGGCAGAAGTAACCTCGGAGATTCATCAAGTGAAATTTGATGATTTTTGTATCAAAATTTTAGTATTTATAAAAAAAATATTCTGAAAGTTTAGAAATGTATTTGTAGGTGCCCTGCCAGTAGAGGTCTTGTCAGCAGCCCCCTTAACGTCCTTTCTTCTGCTACTCACAAGTTCGGACAATACAGATTTCAAAATAGGAGCAATACCCTATCACTGAATCCTGATTAATATCACACCTCATTCTGCTCAGTCTCCTCTCTTAAATCTCATAGACCAACGTGCAACTGTTGATTTCTAGGTCAAGCATAGGGCAAATTAAATCTTAGCAACAAATGCTATTATTGCCAATATTTATTGCATACCATTAGTGCAACTATCACTGTGGGGAAATCACTGATAGTTCAGTAGTGACTTTGCTTAAGATCTGCTGAATCGGAAGGCTGGTGTGGCGCAAACTCACTTGTTTAAATAACTATTATCACTCACAAGCTCTGATATTGAAATAGAACAAAAGGCAAAGTGGAATTTTAATAACACATATTACTTACGTTCACAAGTGTCCCCTTTCTGCTGGTAGCCTGCTTTGCAGATACACTTTCCAATGGGCACTAACCATTCTCCTTCTGCACTGCAGTGCATCCTGGGGGAGTTTTCCGCCTCTTCCTCTGCACTGCTGACACATGTCCCTCGAACCTCGACTAAAGAGGAAAATTCTGAACCAGTCACTGTATCTGGAAAGATAGCTAAATTCTCAATAATGGACCAGCACTTCTTGTAGTATACTTTGACAGAAACCAAAGCTATGCAAGCCCCTACATCCTGAAAGGCAAGATAGAATCCCTTTTTGGACAAAGGTCCAATCTCTCTCACCTCAGTGTTAAGCTTCATCTTTCTTTCACCAAGGTCACCCTGGGTAAAACTTTCATCTGCAGCAATGGTGTCTATTTTTACATAGAGGTTTTCTCTTATATTCCTGCCAGTGTCGTAGTCTGTTTCATAATAGTACAAATTAAAGGTTTCCTTGCAAGTTCCCAGTACTCCAGGAAGACTGTTACAATCCCTCAGGGTAAATTTCAATTCTACAAAAATCCTTTGTGCATTGCCTTTCGAAATCCAGTTAGTCCGCAGCCAGTTGTTTTGGTTGGGCTCCATGACCTGGCACACCTGGTACGTTCGGATCGGGGTATAGTTCTCGTCCAAACCGCTGATTTCCTCCCACTGTAAAATGCATTTAAAAGGTTATCAGTCATTCAGCAAATAATAATAATAATAAAAATAGCATGTTTATTTTGACAGTAAACCAGGAACCTTTAGCACAGCACAAATGGTGGTCTTTGAAAGAGTTAGGTAGATTCTTGCCCTGGCAAACACTGTAACCTGAGAATACAGGACTCTCCGCTCAGCTTCATCCGGTGGCTGAACATCGTTCAGGGTGCTTGCGTTGTTTGCACATACAATAAATATTTCATTTTGTTTAATATCTGCTTGCTGGTGCATTAGTGTTTCTTTTTCACGTGTTTGCTTATGTCTATAGTCTCCATTGAGATTATAATTTTTATAGACTAAGCGCACAACACAATTACTTAAATTACCATTTAATGCATATGCATATGGATACATGGCAGAATTTTTGAGAACTCAGTTGACATTTTAAGTGTTGATGTTAAACTTAGAGTACCTAAAAACACAGGGAAGAAAATGCCAAGAGTGCTCTGCAATGTAAAAGCATTCCACAACATGTTGATATTCATAATGTGAAATCTTCTACAATCTTTTCAAAATGAGATATAAGGCAGTAACATTTACATAGCTATTTATTTATTGCAGCGTTATATATAATATTGTACATATGCCACCCAACTATAAATAAGTAGTTAAAAAAGCATGATTCATCTTTATAAATAAATTGCTTTCAATAGACAATCAAATGTACATGGCAAATCAGCATGCTGGATCATACTTCAGTAATAGGCTTTATGACAGGAAAAATAGCACATTTAAAAATGTCCATTCATCTGCTGATGTAATATATACTACAGAAAATATATATTTTCATGAAAAGGGAAAATAATAAGTTTAGAAGAGTTTGCAACAATTTAAAGATTAGTAAGCCATGTATGATACTATCTATTTGCTCGTTAGCAAATAAATTCATTGCACTTAAAACAGTCTTAATAGTCTAAAATGACCGTTTTATTATGTCCTTTCTTACCATTATTACAAAACTTACCACTTTATATTTAGGCTACCATAATAGTGAAATCATCATCTACCTGTTATCATTTCCCCACTATACAATGCTAAATATGAAAATATGTTAGTATTCAAATCCAAAGTCACACAGCAATACACTTTTTAACCCATCGTTTCAAGTAAAGCAGATAGGAAAACAAACTAATAAGCATGCAGCAATGAATTTTATTTGTAAAACTTGATCAGAGAATCAATTTATTAAAATACTCTAAAATATTAATATCTACTGTTAAAACTGTTTTTCAGAAAACTATGACTGACAACAAAATACTGGAATTCAGAAATTTCTTATATGACATTATATATTTGCTACATTCTTATTATACGTATCAAAGCTCCTCAAATGCAGCAAAGAACCCACTATCACATGCAGGTTTTACTCAACACAACTTGAGTTTCTGACTATTAATGATTGCATGTTTCCCTTTGTTTCAGTTAGCTGCTTATAATCTGTCTAAATGGCACTTAGCCAAATATACCTAAATTCATCCATTTGGATGGGTAGATTTTAGTCTCTTAGTTAGATCGAAATTATTAAAAGAAGTCACGCTAATAGTGATACCTACCAAGAAATCAAAAGCTCCAAAGATAAATGTGCTCTTTTTAACAATTCCCCGGCTTGAAGAAACCAAGGCTAATTATTATAAAAGTATATATGTCTCAACGTTTCTTGTTTCTAACTTCAAGAACAATCATATTACTTTGTTGTATGTACGAAAAATCAATTTCACGACCTATGAAACCAAGTTAATTTTAATTTTTATTTAAAAATGTATTCCAGAGGGGAAAATTTCAGGACAACTATTGTATATATAGCAAATAGTGAGACTACACAAATGCATTTAACACAACTCCTGTTTTATTCTTTCTCTTTTCTAAGAGACTACAATCATTTCTACAAATGACACCACTGGGAAAGAAGTCTTAGTTCAGATAGTGTAATTTTATGGTATACTCATGAAAGTATTTTCTAGAAACATACTTTAATAACACTATTTCCTGTTAGATATTTAATCACATGCAAGCCAATCCATTTCATATATAAAACACATCGTCAATCATCATTCCCTAATATTATTTATTGATTCCTACAGATATGTAGGGTTAACTGTTAAGATACTTTGGACTGATAAAATGCCCATTTGAGTCAAAGAGAACACAGACAGTCATAATTTTTCATTTTGTATATTACATTGATGAAATACTATAATCACTACAATCCTACATCAGTTTACTTCTCCTTAGAGATAAAAACCATCTTCTATCTCTATTTGTTTTAATTGATGGATGGTAGAAAATGTGCTACATCTGTCATTGGTAAGAAAGGTGTTTCTTTTTTATTGTGAATGTCTTCCTATAATGTGTATTATTTTACTCATGGAAACTATTCCAGTTACAAGAAAAGTATGACATTCCTACCTTAAAGTCAGTGCACTTTTTATATTTAATCTGTAAAATGTGTCACTTTTCATACTTTAATCTGACCAATACAGATAACTGCAATATGATCTTAAACAATCTCTCAAATATTAATTGCTGAAAAATCTGAATATTTTAAGAATGGCAGTGTTCACATTTTGCATTCTTAAACTGACTTCCAGTTCATGACATGTTGATTTTATGTTCTTCTTATACTCAAAAATCCCTTTTAGACTTTCATTCTTCTCTTTGCAAAATCTGTTACACTTTTTATATCCTCACTTATACTTCATGCTCTTTGACTCCAGATTTCTTACTGTACCAAAGACCAACTTAAGTAACAATGAGCTACATACTCTCATTTCTCAGAGCCTCTTCCTTCAATAAGGGATGAAGTATGTGTTCTCTCTCACAATTAAAATAAGACCTAAAGACAAAGACGTTGAGCTAAATTTAAGGAAGTAATATACCTTTCCAGATATGTGAAATGCAACGGTAAGAATATTTTTAGGGTTTACTTATATTTTCATAGATTTTTATTGTACACCTTTTCCTCATATTTGTTATAGCAGATTTTTACTACAATATGTACACGCTCTGCCATCACTTCAGATTAATAACAGCAGAGAGCACATGATAAAAATTTGGATTTTTACACCAAATTCCAACATAAAATATTGAGCACATAACAGTAGTTATCTTTTAAGGTATATTTTGAATGATGCTAAAACTATTTAAAAGAAGAAACAGATCACATACTGTTTTAAAGAACTACATACAACCTACCTAGTGATTATACTAAGAAGTATAAAGCAACTAAAGAGATTTAAGTGAGTTTGTGAAAGAAACGTTCCCTGTAATTAGTTAGCATTTATAGCATGGAAACTGAGATATAATTCCTCTCACAATAAGAACTCAAAAGATTATGGGTATAAGATTTTTTTTTTAAGCCATTTCTCCAAGTACTAAGTAGACCTTCCCTACTGAAAGGACTCAATGTCTCATTGTAATACCACAAAATTTTGAACAAGATACTTGGAATTAAAACCGTGTAAATATGAAGAACATGAATATTTCCATTCAGGGGGAGAAGGGGAAGGTTGTGTTTCTTGCTAAAATAAATGGTGATATGTATTCTGTGAGGAGATGCACTTACCCCATTGGGTGGAGAAGAAATCCATTCCAACTCTGTTTGTTGTGCTTTAGAATCCAGCAGTAGTACTGAAAAAGAAAGTTTTATTTCCAAATGTTACATGAAAATTTAAACAAATTTGTAAGAGTTATTAAAGTGAATCTAATTTTTATATAATTATCACTTATGATCTAAGATTTATAATGTTATCTATAATGTTATCTAAATAACATTATTTATAATGCTATCTATGTGAATGAATGATAACCTGAATACCCACCTGATACCAGTATATCCCCCTTTCTTAGGGAGAAAGGATGTTACAACACCATTTTACGTTTGGGGTTTTTCAATTAAAATATTACAACAAATCTAAAAACTGAAAAGGAGCATGAAAGTAAGAATAAAAAAATGATATGAGGTATATTGATTTCATAGTAATTACATATTATAAAGAATTTTATAAACCATTGAGCACTCCATATTTTGTCAAGTATATTGACATGGACATAATAAAATGTAATTCCTTATTAGCCCTCAGTCAGTCACTAATTTGTGATATTTGCCCAAAGTTTTTCCTCGTGCCTTGGAGAATTGGAGTTTATTTTTCAAAAACTTTTCCACACACAGTGTCTTCTCTTAAGCCAAAATTAATATAACAGGAAACTGTATCAAGCAATGTCATCATGAGGAAAATAAATCGCCCATTATTCACAAGATATATTTCTGGGTTAGTCAAACATCTGTTTTCAATATTTCTATTTTTTTTAATTTCCAAATATTTCAAAGCATTAGCTAATTCTCAAAATGGTATATTTAAACTCTGACTTGACTTTATTCCTGACTTGACTTTTAAAAACAGTTGTATTCCACTTTCATATCATCAAAAAGCATAAACAATTCATTTAAATTTATATGTGTGAAACAAATGCTCCTGGTAGTATCAACATAAAGTAATGTATTAAAATGTTATATATATATATATATATGTATATATATATATATATATCATACTTCCAATTCAATATGGTTTATTGCTTTTTAAGACAATTACCCTCCTAACGCATTCACTCTTTGCTCAAACTGATTCAGAGTTATGAGTTTTTACTCTTTAAAAATATTCCTGACTACAGCATTTTAACAAATGTATCAATTTGTTCAGAAATAATACTGAATATATTTCCAGGTTTGTAAATGTGCTTAACATCAACCTCAGCAAAATGTTAAAACTTAGAATTAAATAAAATACATGCTTATATGAACTTTTAAATAATCACTAGAGGGGGAAAAAAGTATATTTCAAAGGTAATGGAAATTTGCTACGCTAAGAAAACAAAGGAACACATTGACTATGTGCTCAACTCCTTCACTCTAGTCAAGGTTATTCTCTGCAACTGAAAACCGAAAGATACAGAGATACTTTTTTGCAAAAATGTTTCACACTTAAGACTCTTGGGAAGACCATGAAAGCACAAACGTCGGTCACAAACACTTGACTCTCTTTCAGATAAGGGGGGAAAAAACACACTTTCAAAATACCCAGTTGTATTTCGCACTTGGAACATCAATAAATCGTTGGACTAGTAAATTTATATAAAGTAATTTTTAAAGTTTATTTTGTTTTTATCCTCAGCAACAGAGACGAAGCACAACCAAACATGGGCTCCGGGTTCCTTTTGAGATGATTTATTATCACTATTATTTTTGTCTTCTGCACTGACAAGAGACAAGTGGATTTTAAACCCAGGTGACCTTCGAGAGTCATTCTGGAGAGTGAAACAAGCAATGTGATGATTGTTTACTGCGGTTCTGTTACCCCTCAGCACAGCCTGCGGTGGGGACCGGGGACTACGGAGGGATGGTGGCCGCAAACAAGTTAAGAGGGAAACAAACTAACAAATAAAAACAAAACCGAATCCAGCCCCTGAGCGCTTAATCAGAAGCAGCTCTAAAGTGATCAGTGTGTCGGCGTCGTCCGCTCTCTGGACAAACTCGCAAGTGCGCGCTTTTGCCTTCCAGCTCGGAGCACAGAGAGCCATCCTCCCCTCACGCCCACGGAGGCGTCGCCGGGCTGCTGACCCGGACGTGGGGCGCCCAGGCTCGGGGACTCCGCGCCCTGCCGCGCGGGGGGTAAAAGCAAGGGGCAAGACGCAGGGCGCGCCCGGGCCGAGCCAGCCACCGGTCGCGCGGGCAGCGGCAGCGGCGGCGGCGGCCGGGGCGGGGCCCCCGGCGGGGTGGGGCGGGGCAGGGGCTGCCAGACCGGCGCGCCCGCCGCGCCGAGCATCCATTACGCCTCCGCCAGACCTGGACACTCTAGGGAGCCGGTGGCGCCCTAGCTCCAGAAGGAGCCGGGAGGAGGAGAGAGGCTTTCGGGAAGCGTCTCCTCTGAGAGAGAGACGGCGGCGGCGGCATTAACGAAGAGGAAAAACAGCAGCTGCACTTCGCCTCCAAGCGTCAGACTCTGACTTATACATGCGCTCCCAGTAGCGGGAACTGACCTCCCCAGAGAGTATGTTTGAGGAAAGTGGAGGAAGGAGGTCCCTCATCTTCCTCCAGCCACCCTCAGGCACCCCTGGGGAGGCCTGGCACCTGCGCGACGCGGCTCCTAGCGCTCGCCCCTGGGTGCCGCGGCGCCCCTCGGGGCTTGCTCGCTCCCACAACCGCAGCTCTCGATCGCCGCTGCGTGCTGGGAGCGTCACCACTGAGAAGCGGGGCGCACTCGCCCTCCCGCCCACCTTTTAAACCTCTCGCTTCTGCATTTAAAGAATTCAGCCTCCTAGAATCAGAATCCTCTTCACGTATCTTGCACCCAGAAGAGAAAAGCAAGCGAGCGAGACATTCTGGCTGCAGGAACCTCTCCCCCTAGTGATGCAGTTATTTATAGCTCAAACTCCTGCCGGGTCTGCGTGAGCTTGCGCGCCCGGCTTCGCCGCGGCGGTGCAAACTTTTCCTCAGGTCCCGCTATTCCGGAGCAATCAGTACAAGGTTCCAGGACTGAATGTTCCTAATCGCTAATGTCGTGCAAATAGAAACGTGCGTTTTGGTGTGTGTATGGGTGGGTGTTTCTGGCCGACGTCGCTTCCTAGGCTAACGCGTAACCGACAGCCAGAGTCACGGTTTTTTTCTGAAAATTTCTGTGAATGGGTTCAGCGTCAACACTGGTTGCAGATGTGGAAACTGGGGTCAGAAGGTCAGGCTGTCTCAAGAAGTAGGACAAGGCGTTGGGGGGGGTGTGGTTTAAGTGAAGGAAGAGGGGTGAGCGAAAAGAATGAAAAAAAAGGCAGCACTGAATCACTAAGTTTTCAGGGACAGACGAAGCAAGAACCAGTATCTAACACAAACCCCTCCCCCACCCCCCACCCCCCGCATCGCCACGATGACCTAAATCTGATAACGGATTCCTCCATTCTCCATACTTCGGGGACAAGTAATTATTAGTATTCTGCTTTTAAATATCGGGAAATCAACCTTAGATTTACAGTCTGGAAGACCAGGGAAGGAGGGGGGGGGGGAGGGAGATTGTGACATTGCTCAAGAAGCAAGACATTTCCATTGAGAGGATTTATTTTTCCCCAGCTCCAACTACAGGCACCGAAAGGTATTTTACCTTGTCAGTGGTTCAAAGGAGAAGATAAATAAATAAATAAATAAATAAATAAATAACCATATACAGGCGTATCTGGCCGCCCAAATGAAACCTGCTCTCTTCATCCAGAGCTAGCCTTCAGGGTCCAGGTCCTTCGCAAGGTGTGACCGCTCCGACTCAACTGCCTGGCAAATGCTGGGGACTTCTAGTCGCCCAGGCGGCATCTTGTTAGTTGCACAGCCCCAGCCCGTCCCCTGCCTCCCCGGCCCGGCCGAGCCAGATGGGCTCCGGCTGTCCGCGCGGCCGCCAGGATCCGCGCGCCGCGCGCGCTGAATGGAGACGTCCCCGCCGCGGGGCGCGCACCGCTCTCTCGCTTCACCTCCGCGGCGTTATTGTTCCGCGCCGGCGGCCGAGCGCCAACCGCAGGCCCGCGCCTCCTCCTCCGACGCAGTGAGCACTTCATTAGTAACCCGAGCGTTCGGAGCACACACAAGTCACGGCCCCTCTGGGAAGGCTCGGGACACCAGCCGCTCGCCGCCGGGCTGTCCAGGACGCTAGAAGCTGCACTCCCCAGTCCCCGACTAACTCCGGCCGCAGCTTACCCCACCGGAGGCGAGCACCGAGAGGAGGAAGAGCAGAGCTCTAGAGGAAGAGATCTGACCCGCCTGGGATCCTAGAGGATGAGCTCGCTGGTCATCCCCCCCCACCACCCCACTCCACCCCGCCGCTCTGCGTTGCTGCTCACGCCCTCCGGACTGCCTGCGCCAGAAATCCCACTCCCGTCGGGCGGACGGCCCCGGGCGAGGGGCTGAAGGCGGTTCGGAGTGGCCCCGCTTGCCGCTCGCCGGCCGGGAGCAGCCGGAGCGGTGAGGGGGCGGGGAGCTGGCGGGGGAGGGTCGCCCCGCGCCGGAGGCGCGGCCGGCAGCCCCGCGGACGAGCCGGCTCATGCAGGTAGACAGCTAAATAAATAAGTCAGAACAAACTTTGCTTTCCCATCACCTTACCTTCCTTTGCAGCCTGCGCTTCCCCGGTATGTGCAAAGCGGAGCAGCCAGATGTAGCATAAAATAATCCATGAAGGGTGCCGAGTTTGAAAAACCATGGTGCATGAGCAGGTTTTATTTTAGGTTTCAGTTGAGTCGTAGCTTTTTAAATGCTGTTTGCTCCGAAGTGGGTTCTTTTTTATTGCGCTTTTCGCATCGATTCTCCTGCTCGATCTCCGGCCGGCTGCTCCACGTTTAGCTTTTTTTTTTAATTTTTTCCCCCTCCCGTTCGTTCGCACCGTGTTTGCTGCCTGCAAGTCTCCGACTGCAGACCGGCCGCTTGCTCCACACTCCAATAATATCAATTAGGGGGGAGGGGGCGGAGCTCCGAGCAGAGAGCCTCCGCCACTCGGGCTGACTGGCAGGCACAGCCGGCCTGCCAGGCGGCGATTCCCAGGGCCGAGGGGCGGGTCCTGGTGCAAAGGCCGCCCCGGCCGCGGGGGCGGGCTTCGGGGCGCGGGCCAATCGGCAGCGAGCGGAGTCAGGTTGCTGGTCCAGGATTCCCTCCAGGTTCTGAGCTCCCAGCTTTCTCTGGATGCTCTGAAAGGGAGGACGCGAAAGGCAGCCGAGGTGCGTGCTGCTGTGGGCACTCGGCTTTTAGCAATCACTGCTTTCGTGGAGCAGAATCAATCCGAGAATAACGCTCCCAACTTAGAGCCCTGTAACGTATAGCGGTACTCCTTGTGGTCTTTTAGAAACCGGAGGCAATGCAAGCCATCTCTCAGCTACCAAGCACGGAGCCAGGAAAGTGAAATAAGCTGTGCCTTTAAGTAAAGTGCCTTTTACTTTTTTGTTACTCAAAACCTTCTCGGGTCGGGTAACTTTGTTCTTTTCATTTCTTGAAGGGTTTATACGTCTCTTTTTCTGTTACTCAACAGCAGTCAGCTCTAGGCACCACCCGGCACAGTCCCTGGAAGAATAAAAGTATCCAAATGTATTATGTTCAAACAATGTTTCCAAGAGTTTGCAACAAGCTCTGGCAAAAGAAACAGAGGAAAAGGGAGTGGAGAAAGGAAGTCTTTTGTTTTAGGTGCCCTCCTCACCCCCGCCCATTCATCTCACAATAGTTTGTTTGGTGAAGTAGGACACTAAGAACCTTTGGAAGGTTCCGTATCACTTTTCTTATATGTTTTATCATTTTCTAAGGTTTTATTTGGATTGCCCCATTTTGATCGTTTCCCATTTCGCTGCATAAATTACACTTAAATTTGAAGAATGTTGCCACGTATTAAATTAATAAAGCAAGACCTCTTTCGCAAATTGGTACTTTCCAATAATTATTCAATTTTATGGTTATTATTATTCAATCTTTCAAGGGAAACTGCTTTCAAGGGAAAGTGAGAATAAAAAGTACAACCAACATCCCCAGTTGAATTCATCCAACTAAAATAGCAAGGACGACATCGTAGAGAAATCCGTTCACCGTTAGGCAGTTTCTCAGACACTTTGCAATTCAAGGGGTGGGTGATATAAGAGGAAGAACTTTAAAAACTTAACTGCCAAATCATCAATTTCAAATGTCACGACAGAGTAACCTGATCACATGTTTAAGATGAGTTCAGTGTTCTTCTTGTCCTTTTAATCCTTTTTTAAAAATCTGTCATTCATGATTTGCCTTTATTTATGATAGGCACAAAGTTTGATCTCGCCTAAGACTCCAAACTTTTCCTATTCTTTCTATACAGAAATATAAAGTAAATTGAGCTGTTTCTGGTATTACAGCAAAGAATTCTCAGAGATGACACATCCCCAGATTTTTAAGTTTTATTTTTTGGTAAATTGTCTCCTGTAGTTTTAACTTGCCTAATGCAATTACAGAGAAGAAAGAAATGAAATTTCCTTCTCTAACTTCTCTTTGTTTCTGTAGTTTATTTCTTAAATGTTACTTGTTCCTAGCCATTATGCCTATTACATATTTTAGAAATCATATCTAAAAGCATCTTAAGTGCCCTTTAAAGGATGCATAGAAAATGTAAACTGCTTAATATATTAACCTTGAAAAGAGACCAAAATAAAAAAAAAAAATGTAGAGTGCACTTGTTACAGAGAAGATCAAATGGTATTTACACAAACATATGCTTTAGAGTAAAAATTGTAAGGTAAAACAATTAAAAACATAAATCTGTACACATACACTATAAAACTATTAATTTCAGAACCACAAAGCCACAAATATTAATCCACTTCTAATAACTAAAATAATTTTACAAGATCTCAGCACTTTCTCCAGGGTCTCATCCCCACTTCTTACAGTGACACCAAGGTAGCCTTTAAAGTTTAAAATATTCCTTTCATCTATTGAATGACTAATACTCAGTGATGTGAATACAAATAACTTTCCATTAAACCAGGAAACTAAAGAAGTAACATCCTTCACTCTGATGAGTGTAGGTGGTATAGGGAGTCCCCTTGTTGTGTCCCTTCTGTCTGTCAGACATAGGGGTATGTGCAGCCTTGCTTTTATTTTTAGAGACAAGAGGCTTCACATTAAATGCACATGTGCCAGGCTGCTGACAGTTTTCCCTGCAGAATTGCACAGTGATACTCATTTTTAGGTTTACCAGCCTTCTTTCTTTTGTAGTTAGGTATATTGGTAAAGAAGTCATAACATTTAAATAAAAGTAAATAACTTAGTCAACAAAAGAATGTTCATTATGCAGTATTATACAGCATTTATTTTAGTATTTAAGTTGTTAATAGACTCTATTTGGCTAACAGCAAAGCACATAAACCTATTTGTACATGAAACCATTGAAATAAAAAATAATCAGTTCGCAAAACTTTCCTATTTTAAAATAACACTAAATAGTGAATTTCGTTCTATCACTTTAAAAATGGTTTATTTTAGCTTCATATCTGTGATTTTTCATATTATTTCTACAACATTTTTTAGGAAAGTATATGGATGTGTGTATGTAAAATGAATTAGAAAACAAATCATTTTTCTGGGCAATACCAAATGATGTGTACAATCAATACATGTGAGCCAAAGCAGAAATTCTGAAAACTATTTTTTTTATTTTTGTGTATTCATTGTGTAATGTAGTTGATAGAGTAGCCTACATATATTTAGCTAATTTGAAATAAAAGGGGAAAAAAGGAAATAATTTCCATTTATATCTCCTCTTTTGAAACAGCTATTATAAATGTATAGTAGAAAGGTGAAAAATACCTCTTTTCAGATGCAAAGAAGATATACCCAATTTTTATGCACCATATTTTTATCCAACTAATAATAATCACACATAAATGTACATATATGAAAATAAATGTACAAATTCAAGATACACATTCCAAATGAGGGTACAGCTCTTATCTCTTTTTTAACATGCTTCAATACTAATATTCATGTCACTTTTTATCTCTGGGAGGTATTCTATGATGTTAATAGAGAAATAGTAACTTAAGAGTAAATTATAATGACTTCAGGGAATAAGTTCCATGAATTTTCAAATAAAAAGCCATTTTGTGCGTGTGTGCGTGCACATGCTCACATGCGTATGGTAAACATGCCTTTAGAGGATAAAGTATAATCTGAGACTTCGGTATGTTACAAATCCAAGGCTGCCAAACTAAATAGTTAACAACAACAATGAAATCAAAGGGCTGTTTCTGAACCTACTACTTTTGCACTTACTGTCTAAATGCATTCACAGCTGGTAAATGTGAAAATGCAAGTTCATCACAGAAAAAGGGGTAATTTAAACTGAATTAGAAAAGGTACTGTGCAGAAGAAACTGATTATAAACAGAAAAGAAACATTATGTCTCAGTTAATAGATATTACAGAAAATTGGGTTCTCTATTTGTGATTTCAGTCAAAATGTAAACAATCTTTCCACTGTGCAGGAAAATCATTTACATATTTACATTAGCATGATTTATGTAGTGAATATAAAATATTTACTTGCAGTCCAATGTAAAAAATGTACATAAACCAGGCTCATAGGCTCATAAAACACATACTCATAGTTTCACCTATTCTTGTAAGCCTCAGATTTAGCCAACAGTATAGGAAGTCAGAGGTCAGGAATCAAATTACAAGTCAAGTCTACATTTTGAGCCTTTATAAAAAGTTCATTCATTTTTGCAAGGTCAGATACATTGATACTGTCATGGAAAACAACAAATATAATTCTTTAACTGCGATGAGTGAGTTAATTTAAGACAGATTAACAAATTTAAAAAATTATATCAAAATTATAAGAGTCCGGTTGAATACTGCCAAGGTGTCACTCGGAAATTTCCTAACCATTTATAATATTCAAAGTGTTGAATCAAATAACTTCTATTATTTGACCAATATTAAAGGAACTAGTGAATATATCAGAGGAATGTGTCACATTATACTCACAATCACTTAACACATGTCCATTACTCTTCAGATGAATTTATTTTTTTTTTAATTTGATTTTGCCTGAAGAGGTTCTTCCTTTCTTTTAGTTATATTTTATTTTGCCATAAGTCAAATGCACTGATAGATAGAACTAGCGTAAATTATTCAAATTACTTCTACATGCTTTCGTAGTTTCTCATCTTGCAATTTATTAGCTCTTTAAAACCCTTGTATTTTAGGTGTCAAGGAAATCTGTGACAATTCAGTGACCACCAGGGGGCACCAGGATCTCTGGGTGTTCTGGCCAATCAAGTCCACACTGAATAAGGACAAGGTAATTATGAAATTAAATATATAATTATATGTATTTATATCTATATAGTTTTATATAGATACAATTAATATATATTTGCCCCACTGGCATTTTTGAGTTTCTTATTCTGTTTGTACCTATGCCAGCAGACTGAAAGCCTTCATAAAAATTTGTGAGATGTTCTGTGACCTCTTTCAGTCTATAGAGACCAAGTTAACGGAAGGGGCTCCAAAAGTACCATAGAAGGTGAATTGTATTGCACAAAATCTAACTCCAGTTTTTTAAAACTTAACATCTGAGGAACTCTGAGTCTCCAGATAGACCTCCACTATTCTCTTTCTTATTCTCCACCCACTTAGCTCCCAAAAAGTCTTTTTCTTGGGAAACAGGGCCAGACTGGGATTGAGTGTTTTCTTGGACTTGATAGTCTGAGTTTTAAGGGTCCCGTAAGTTCTTAGAACTCTTTAGTTCGAGGAGCATTTTAGAGACCATTTCTCACCCTAGCCTTCTGCCATGGTTGATACTACAAATGAAAGTCCCTCAAAATTTGCCTGGCTACTCTCAAGGAGGTCTAATAAAAGGTCTGAACAGTAGGAGTTTCTATGTATCGAAGTAATTTAGAAATAGAGTTTCTATGTTGAGAGAGAAAAAAAATACATGAACAGTATCCCCAACCTATAAAATTATAAAACTGGGTATTCTCTGCACTGACTAAGGGTGAAATTGTGTATACTGATGAAGAGGGCACCTTATACTAACCCCTTGATGTGCAGTGTTGTTCTCTGTGTGGAAAGAGGGAAAATTTGTATGAAACAACTATCCTCCTGAGAGGAGAGATATCATAAGTCTCCAATCCAATCCCATTTGAGTTTCAACAAAATTAGAAGCTCTGAAATGTTAGGATGGTTCTAACTAAGGGGGAAATGATCTGGAGTACACAAAAGAAGTGCTCATTGTGAGGAAAAGAAAATTCTAGTCTCGTATATGCTAGGTGAAGACACATGCCTGACTCTCAAAAGCCCTCTGAACCCAGCATCCCAGATGTGGTGTTTGTACTAATTATGTAAGTATGGACAAAAAGATCATACCATTGTAACTCAAATATGGAATAACATAACTGAGAAGGTTCTGTAAAGTAAGGCATCATTACCTATTCTCTGTAAAGCCAGATTTTAAAAGTTATATAGTATAGCAATAATGAAAATAAATTAGACTGAACATACTACCCATTTGGAAAAAATCTCATCCCTTTGGACTGAATTTCTAGGAGTTCTTATTTATGGAGAAGAGAAAGCCTCAAGAAGGAGATGCTAGATTTCCTTTCAAGTTGGAAAAGCCAACTTAAAAGAGATAAGTGAGTACATTACTCCTTAATTATGTGGATTGAATTGATTACAGATTCATAATCTAAATAGCATAATATTTCAGAGAGGGAATGCTGACAGATACCTCAATTAAAAAATAGGATATTCAGGGTGCCTGGTTGGCTCCTTCGGTAGAGCATGCGACTCTTGATCTTGGGGTTATGAGTTTAACCCCACATTGGGCCTACAGCTTACTTTAAAAAACAGGATTTTCATGTATATATTAAATATTTAGAAATGCACAGGGAGGGCATATACAGGTGAATAAAGCATAACCCAATACTCAAGAGACCTAATATCATCAACAGGATTCCTTTATGACTCAAGTTTCCTTTTACACATAAGGAGATCATATGTTTAGAGATATAGGTAACTAGCTAGTCATTCTCAGTGTTGATTTCAACCATGTCAACAGTGATGATGTCTTCATAATCACACTATTGACCATACACTGCAAGATGATTCAGTGTGCATGATGATTTTAACATCTAACTTATCCGAAGTTGTTTCATTTTCCCCCCTCTGCACTTAGATCAGATAGAAAGTTTTCATGACAATTTATACTCCATCTCAGATTCTATGGGACTATTATTATCATTGTTTGGTTTTATAGATGCATTGCTTTAGCTAAAGCTGTAGCGTTCACCTGACACACTCTTTAGTTGATTTTAGATTGATGAAATGACTGAGGTCAATCTCAGATTAATTAAGTATTTTAATATCTGATAGTCACTCTCTTCCGAGTCTTTTAACAAGCAAGCTCTGGTAGCAAAGTCTGTAAAACTAAATATGTAAAAAACATGGCAGAAGGTTGACTCATTTAAGGATAGATGATAACCATAAAAGACCTACTTTATCTACCTCACAAGCACAGGGACTGAATAAAGTATCCTGCATTCCAGTAAAGAAGGACAGTACCCTTTGTGAGATCTCAGCTTGGATCTAGTATTTCTATACTATCACATCTCTGTATTCATTTTAACAATTTATGTCTACATATACCTTGAGCTAAACTTTTGAGGAAACAATTACCTTCTACATTTGAATAAAGACACTATAATAATGGGCATGTCCTCAGGTACTTTTGGGAAACTGCTCAGTAGACTATCAATTTTTTTTTTTAATTTTATTTATTTATTTTGAGAGAGAGGGACAGAGAGAGAGAGAGCTAGCATGGGTGGGGAAGGGGCAGAAAGAGAGGGAAAGAGAATATCCCAAGCAGTCTCCGCACTGTCAGTGCAGAGCCCCACGCAGGGCTTGATCTCATGAACCCTGCAATCATGACCTGACCCGAGATCAAGAGCCAGATGCTTGTATGGGGCGCCTGGGTGGCGCAGTCGGTTAAGCGTCCAACTTCAGCCAGGTCACGATCTCGCGGTCCGTGAGTTCGAGCCCCGCATCAGGCTCTGGGCTGATGGCTCAGGGCCTGGAGCCTGTTTCCGATTCTGTGTCTCCCTCTCTCTCTGCCTCTCCCCCGTTCATGCTCTGTCTCTCTCTGTCCCAAAAATATATAAAAAACGTTGAAAAAAAAATTAAAAAAAAAAAAAAAAAGAGCCAGATGCTTGTGATGCCTGGGTAGCTCAGTCAGTTGAAATTCCAACTCTTGATTTCAGCTTAAGTTATGATCTCACGGTTTGTGGGTTTGAGCCCTGCATCGGGGATCACACTAACTCAGTGTAGAGCCTGCTTGAGATATTCTCTCACTCTCTCTCTCGTCCCCTTCCCTGCTCACCTGCATTCTCTAAGTAAATTAATAAGTAAATAAGAAAATAAATAAATAAATAAATAAATAAATAAATAAATAAAATGAGTCAGATGCTTAAGCCTCTTAAGTGACTGAGCCACCCAGGTGCCCCATCACATTTCGAATAAAACGTAATTGTATCCATTTTACAGAATAACAGCTGTGACTCAACTGGTTGTACTTGTTCCCAAGGCTATACAACATGATGGTAAAGATACTGAATGAAAAAGAAAAAAAAAATGCAGTTACAAGCTTAGGATTGATGTTAGAGTTCTATGTATTCCAATATCTCAAAATATAATGAATATTTTTAAAAATATACTCTGTATTCACCCATTTAAATGTCTTTTATAAAGTTTAAGGCTAAAAAACAAAGATCCATTTTTGACTCATTAATAAAAGTATAAATTTTATATAAATTTTAAAGTTTATTTTCTTTTTATTTTTTGAGAGAGAGAGAGTTTGTGAGCGGGAAGGAGAGAGACAGTGGGAGAGAGAGAGACTCTCAAGCAGGCACCCCACTGGCAGCACAGAGCCCAATGCAGGGCTCAAACTCAAGAACCATTAGATCATGACCAGAGTTTCAACTCTGACCAAGAGTCTGACACTTAACCAACTGAGCCTCCCAGGAGCCCCAAATTCATAAAATTTTAGTGTTAGAGATATGTGTATAAAGATCTTTAAAGTTATATATGAAATTTGAATATGGTAGTATATATTTTTGTACAACTGTGAAAAATAATTGATTTTCTCATATTTTATAGTTTAGCACGAAATATATTCTCCAGCAATATGTTATTCAAAATTAAAATGTTTTCAAAGCCTCTTACTGTAAGGCATATATCCCAATGTTAAAAGTAAATGTCACATTTACTTGCCACATTTATTTATTTAAAGATATCTGATTGGAATAGTAAACACAGATCCGGAAATATTCACCTATTCAGACCCACATATAATGTATAATTTCTAAGATCTACTTGACTCAGAGACTTTGTATATTTCTCTTCACCCAGTAAAAACAAGTTGGCTTTTACTTAGTCTCTATCCAAACTAAGACTAACCGTAGGAAGGCAGAATTCAAGGAGAATGAGTTATATACTCAGAGAACCAGTGTTTCATTCTTGAGTCACGGTCTATATCTGGTTTGCTAAATCTGGTATTCAAATCCCTATCTTGGCCCATAAGTATGAGTCCCTTAAGTAAACTTCCCACTACCTCATCCCTTTAATGGGATTCCTGTCTTAGAGCCTAGCCCTTTGCCTTAACCTCTTAGGCTTTTCAACTTACTGATACAGCGTCTTGATGTGGATTGCCTGCCATCTGCCTCTCTACTGACTGCACTTGAGTGCCGTTTTTTGCCTGTCACCTACTACACTTTTCTGAATCTGTCTGATCCCAAGTATTTATATGTAGTACCATTTTTCCTATCAAATATTTATTGATTGTCCAATAAATACCACCTGCCTTCTTAGACCCCTTCATCCCCTGTGGATCTAGGTATTTCCCTTAGCAAACCTTAGCAAACCTTTATTCCAGCCCTGACCCCTTCTATTATTTTCTTCTATGTTTAGCCTGCAATGTCTTTGCCACATCAGGAGATACCATGGAATGTGCTATCCCTCAGATTATAAAACCCCATGTTGTAATCACTATACTTAGTAGAGTAAGACCTGGTTTTAGAGTTACCTCTTCCTTTTGTCGTTGTTTCTTACTCCTTCCTTTACTCCCTCTTTCATTTCTTCCTTCTCTTCATTCATCACACTTTACAAAGCACATTCTATCATTTAGCCTTAGGCTAGGTACTTGTATGCAAAAATAAATAATGGTCTTCCTCATGGTATATGACAGAAATATACACAATTAACACACAATGCCTTTTAAATGACAGAAGTGCTCTGTTAGATATATTCAGAGCAGTAAATCAGACTGGGGAGAGCATTCTAGAAGGGTTGGCAATTTAGATTGACTTGGGGGTTGCACAGAAGACCTGGGCATATAAACAAAGGTGAAAGGGGAAAGGAAATTTCACACAGAAGAGATAATATGTGAAGACCAGGGAGTGTATAAGTTACAGTTTACTGAGGAAACAGAAACTACCCTAGACATTTCAAGCTGAAGAAATTTAAATGATCTTGAAAGTAGACTTATGAGGCTTAAAAACAGTCTTATGTGTGAGTTAGGAAGCATATTCTCTCTGAGTTGAGCCTTGAATGACCATAGTCCCAACTGAAACCTTGACTGCGGCCCGTGGGACGCCCTGAGCCACAGGACCCAAATAAATGACACTGGACTCCTGACCCACAGGAACTGGAATAATAAATCCTGGTTTTGTTAAGAAGATGAATTTTGGGCTAATTTGGCATGCAATTATATAAAACTAACATAAAAACTTTCACCAGTTGTTGTGGGCATCTAATTTCCAAATTAAATCTCTTCAACTTAAAATGCCTGGGGTAGTTTCTCTTTCTTCAGTGCATTTATCAGATCACCTAGGTATGAGGGTTCAGTTGCTCCTTATACTAACCAACATTTAATATTTCCCATATTTTTATTTTAGCCACTCTATGTGGTGGTATCGTACTGTGGTTTTAATATTCATGTATCTAATGACAAGTAAGGTTGAATATACATTTATGTGTTTACTGGACATCAGAATATCACCATTTGTGAAGGGTCTGTTAAAATTGTCCTTTTATTCTGAGTTGTCTTTTTGTTAGAGATTTTAGGAGTTTTTAATATATATAGATATCCATCCTTTGTCAGATATATATGTCTTGCCATACTTTGTGGTTTGCCTTCCAAACTTTTCATGACATCTTTTGATAAAAAGTTGTTTTTATTTTTTTATTTTATTTTATTTTATTTTATTTTATTTTATTTTATTTTATTTTATTTTACTTTACTTTATTTTATGTCAACTTTATACCCAACAGCGGGCTTGAACTCATGACCCCAAAACAAGAGTCACATACTCTACTGACTGAGCCAGCCAGGTACCCCAAAAAGTTCTTCATTTTAATATGGTCCAGTTAATCATTATTTTCTACTATGATTAGTAATTTTAGCATTCTGTTCAAGAAATCTTTACCTAATCCAAGGCCACAAAGCTATTTCTTTATGTTTTCCTTTAAAATAAGTATTGTTTTACCTTTTATATTTGGATCTTCAATCCATCTGGAATTGATTTTGTTTATGGGAGAAGGTAGGGGTCAAGATGCATTTTTCACCATAGAGTATCCACTGAACCCAGCATTGTTTTGGGAAAGACCCACTTTTCTGCACTGCATTGCAATAGATCCTTGGTCATAAATCCAGTGGGTGACTGTAAGTATAGAAGATCCTACTAAGTTTTTAAGGGAATTCTATTGTCAAAGAAACGATGCTAATTAGAAATCTGGCATATTTATCTGCTTTGATATAACATGGGAAAGTGCTATTTAAAATCCTATGCCATCACATAGCTTTATAAAGATCCCAATTTTGTTAATAAGGCTTTGAAAATCTTACTCTGTGTTTTGAGACAATGTCTAGTCATTATCCATTTTTTTACCCTGATCCTTGGAAAATACACTGCTTACTTTAGACACCCCACAAGTGTTTCATCTGCCCAAACTCTTCTTTCTGTTTCACTGGATAGGAGGTAGCAAGCACTGCCATGAATGATATCATGAATCATGGCAAGGATAGAAAGGCTTTTAAAGGCATGTCCCTCAACTCTCTCCAAAAGAAAGAGAAAAGGATCCAGAAGCCATGCATTCCTGCTGCTTCCTCTTCTTCCCCTTCCTGCTTTATCCAACCTGGAACACAGCACAGGCTGACGGTGATTATAAATGAAGTGATTAAAGCAACTCTGAAATTTAGGTATAAAATATAGAATTTAAGTTTAAAATACATGACCTATCTCCTATAATTTTGCATTATTCTGTTAACTGGGCTCTGTGCTTCTGGCATTGCTCATACCTTCAGTCCATTCACTGAAGGACCGCCTGCCAGCGGGATCCTATGTATGTATGCATGTATGTATGTATGTATTCATTCATTCATTCATTCATTCATGCAGGGTCACATCTCTTTGATGATATGAATGAAAGGCTCCTGTTTATATTTGGGGGGATAGGTAGAGCTAACACAGTCCCCCAAACCCTGCCACTCTCCTTGGGATTTCACCCTTTAAGGCAGATTCTTGGAGGGCAGAGAGAGGTCAAGAAAAACTCAAGGAGGTGGGACCAGGGCTGTTTCTGGTGGGTAAGTAATCCATCCACTGTCCCCAAACTGTTTGTGCGATCCTTTTAAGAACACTTATTAGAACACACCAGTCCTCCACTGGAAACTCGCCACTGGCTCCCATCTCACTTAGTGGTGAAAGTCAAGCTCATTAATCGTCTAAACAATTCCACCAAACTGTGACCTATGCGACCCCCTCTCTTGTCCCTTTCCCCACTTCTCACTTTTCCCATCACACTGACTTCTTGCTTTTCTAATAGTCCAGGCAAGCTCCAACATCTGGGCATTCAAATTCCCTGTGTCCAAGGGGTGCCTGGGTGGCTCAGTTGTTAAGTGTCTGACTTCAGCTCAGGTCATGATCTCACGGTTCGTGAGTTTGAGCCCCACATCAGGCTCTGTGCTGACAGCTCAGAGCCTGGAGCCTGCTTCAGATTCTGTGTCTCCCTCTCTCTCTGCGCCTCCCCTGCTTACGCTCTGTCTCTCAAAAATGAATACACATTAAAATTTTTTTTTAAAAATTCCCTCTGTCCTCTGCCTGGAATATGATTCCTCTAGACATTTACATAAATCATTCCTTCACCTCCTACAGTTTTACTCAATTGTTTCTTCTCATAAAAGTTTCCCTTGGGCTTCTCTATCCTCTCTGTTTTTTTCCACAGCTTTTATCACGTCAGACTATATCATATCTCTACATACCTTGTACATTGCCTTTCTCTCCAAACTAGAATGTGGGACTCATGAGGACAAGGAATTTTTAAATTCTCTTTCCCTGATGCCTAGAACAAGGCCCACACACATGTACTAGATACTTAATTGCTAAATAAATGAATGATTTTCAATTAGTTTGACCATGAGTTTCATAGTTAGTTTTATAAATCTATTTCTAGAGCAATGTTTTATGAAGACATTTCTTGAAGTTTAGTCAAGATTTTTGGAGGCAAGATTTTTGGCAATGCCATTAGTAATAACAATTCAAATATTTGAAGAAAATGAGAGTAGCAAATAAATAAATTCAAAAGAAGGAGCAACATACCGAGATTATATATATATTTTTAAAGAAAGCTGTAACTATTAAAATATAGCATATAGGAGCATCTGGGTGGCTCAGTTAGTTGAGTGTCTGACCCTTGATTTCAGCTCAGGTCATGATCCCAGGGTCATGGGATGAAGCCCCATGTCTGGCTCCATGCTGAGCTTGGAGCCTGCTTGAGGTTCTCTCTTTCCCTCTACCCCTTTCCCCCACTCGTGTACGCACTCTCTCTCTCTCTCCCTCTAAAATAAAAATTTAAAAATAGCAAATAATTATTAGGGAAATAATGCAGAATTAAGCAAGATAAGTTCTCTTTATACATGGCCAGTATATAAAAAAATCACCTCTGATAGTTCAGAAAGATCTAGACAGAGAGCTCACCCTAACTCCAGTTTACCTACTTAGAAATGAAATGTGATAACAAAGGACATGAAGAAGTATTATTCTCTAAAACACAAATTTCTTAAAAGTAAATATATAAAAACCAAAGAGCAGGAGTTCTTTATATAATGATTAGAAATACCTTGGAAATGGAAGCAAATCATGTGTGAATGTGCATTTTCTTGGGGCAGGGAGGGGCAGAGATAGTTTCTCAGATCTAATTGTTGGAGGAATCCAAGCTGAAAAAAATCCAAAGCCACCTTTAGATCAGTGATTTTCACACCTGGCAACACATTAAAATCATCCGGGAAGATTTCTTAAAATCATCAACACCAGGGCCATTATAAGCAATTTGATTTAATCTGGTGTAAGGTATAGGCACTAATTTTTATTTTTTTGTTTTTGTTTTTTGTTTGTTTTTAAAGCTGCTTGGATTGGTGGTTCTATTGTATACTCAGAGCTGAAGTAACTGTTCTAGAGCAGCACTGTTGAATAGAATATGTAATTTAAAATTTTGTAGTAGCCACATTAAAAATATTAAAAAGAAATAGGTCAGGGAAGATGTTATCCAGAAGGTAACAAATTTCCATTTATAAGATGAGGATGTTCTGTGGATCTAATGTTAAGAATACTGTATTGTGCACTTGGAAGTTATCAGGAGAGTAGACCTTAAGTGATCTCAATACAAAATGAAAGAATTGTAATTTTGTGAAGTGATGGGTATGTTAATTAAACATATTATGATAATCATTTTATAATAAGTACTTGTGTGTATCTTATCATACTGTACATTTTAAACTTACACAATGTTATATGTCAAGTATATCTCAATATATCTGAAAAAAATTTTTAAATAAGTGGTAAAATTCATTTTACTAATACATTTTATTTAATATATCAAAAATATTATCATTTCAACATGTGTCACCAGCCACATTTCAAGTGCTTAATAGCTACATGTGGCTAGTGACTATCCTATTGGATATAGTATAACTCAGAATGAGCTAGAAGGTTTATTAAAATAGCTTGATCAGGGTTTCTGAACCAGTAGGTCTAGTCTGGAATCTGAGAATTTTGTTTTCAAGTGATACTTTGCTTCTGATTTTGGGATCACACCATGAAAGCCACTGGTTTTTAATGTTGGCTGTTTATTGGAATCCCTTAGGAAGTTTTTTATCATACTACTACCTAGATTTCACACTTAGCGATTCTGACCTAATTAATCTGAGATGAGGTCTGGGCTTGGGTTTTAAAAAGATTCTCAGGTGATTTTTTTTAAACTTTTCATTTTTAAAGAACTATAGCTTCGCAGATACTACAAAAAGGACCCAGTGCGGGACTATATACCATCCACCCAGTTTCCTTTAATACTAACATCTTGTACAACTATTGTACAATATTAAAACCGTGAAGTTGACACCGGTACAATACATGGAACGTATTCAGGCATCATTAATGTATTCATTCAGGCTATGAATGTTCATGTATAGGTTTTTGTATGAGATCATAAGTTTCCATTTCTCTAAATAAATGTCCATATGGTAAGCACAAGTAAGTAAGTTTTCGTAAGAAACTGAAACTGCTATAATCTTTTTCAGAGTAGCTGTCTCATTGTACATTCCAATCAGCATGTACAAGAGATCACTTTTACTGCATCATTGCCAGCATTTGGTGTTATTACTTTTTGAAAAAAAAAATTAGTCACTTACTCAGATATGTAGTGATAGCTCATTAAGGTTTAATTTACATTTCACTAATGGCTAATGGCACTGAACATTTTCCCATGTGCTTTTTTGCCATCTGTATATCCTCTTTTATCCTCTTTGGTAAAATGAATCTTTATATCTTTCGCCTGTTTCACAATTATATTGTTTTTTGTTGTTGTTTGTTTTTGAACTATTGAGATTTTGAGAGTTTTTTTTTCTTTTATATTCTAGATGCAGGACCTTTTATGGAGTGGTTTATAAATACTACCTCTCTGTCTGTAGCTTGATTTTTATCCCCTTTAAGAGGGAAAAATACTTTAATTTTGGTGAGGTACAATTTATCTATTTTTTTCATTTACGAATTGTGTATTTGTTGCCAAGTCTACAAATGTCTTTTCTTGCTCTAGTGACTTAAGACTTTCTCCTATGTGTTTTTTACTATAAGTTTGATAGTTTTACATATTACATTTTAAACTGTGATTCTTTCGACTTGATTCTAAGGTATAAGATTTAGGCAAAGCTTTATTTGGGGGGCCTATGCTCTCATTGTTCCAGTGCCAATAGTTGAGAACATTTCCCCAGCAAAGTTTGAAAACCATTGCAAACTGGCGGATTAATACCCTTGTATTTACCCACCCTTTTGGTACATTCTAGAAGTTATTTAGAAGTATGTTTCAAGTGCCTTGGATTCCAAACTTACTAATACATCTGGAGTTTGGCTAATTCAAGTATGCTAAGTTGAGGTTCAGATTTATAAATACATTTCTTCACTTTCTTCTCCACCTCCCTTCCTTCCCTCTTATATTCTTCTCTTCCTCCTCACCTTCCTCTTACTCCCCTTCCATGTCTCCTCTTCATGCTCATTCTCAGAGCAAGATTAGGTTGCAGGTTCTGGGGATGTAGCAATGAAAAAATCATACTTGTTTTCATGGAACTTATACTCCGCATGAGGGAGACATAATGTGAACCACTAAATGTAATACCAGTTCAGAGAGTAGTAAATGTTTAGAGACTAGCAAATATTAGTAATATAATGAAGTTTATTAGAAGAAAAGGCTACTGTCGATAAAGATAGAAGCAAAATCTTTTTTTCGGGAAGTGATATTTAAGCTGAATCCTGAATTAATGAGATGGAAGGATACAGGTGGACTAAAATCTGGGGGAAAGGTGTTTCATGTTGAAGGAATTGCTGGAACAAAGGCTTTAAATTGTCACTGAGATCAGTCCTTCTTGAAGAAGACACAGAAGGTCACTGTGGCTCAAGCTGGAGAGGATAGTTTGATTCTGTTTTGGCAGAGGCCAGATTATAGGCATTCTTATAGACTCAGGTGAGAAGTTTTTATTTTACTGTCATTCTATGGGACAATGTTGGTAGGTTCTAAACAGGGGAATAATGTGATCCACATTTTAAAGTGGTCATTTGACTAATATGTGGCAAAAGTCATATGTGGGGAAAAAAAACCAAAAAACAACAGGTCAACTAGTTAGAGGACTCTCGGGCCAACAGGATTTGTACATGTAGTAGATATATGGCGTAAGCATAAGGGAAGAATCAAAGATAAATACAGTGATGTGAGACATTTTATGAATAATATTATAATTTACTGAGATGGGTAAAACTAGGGGAAAATCAATTTGGGAGGTGTTAAGTATCCAGTGTCTGTTTCGTACTTGGTTAACTTTGAGATGCTTGCAGTATATCCAAGTTGAGATGTTAGGTAGTCAAATGGAGATTCGAATCTGGAGATCAAGTGAAAGGTCAGATACAAACACACACATTTGTCATATGGTAATTAAAGCCTCAGATCTTGATGAAATCACATAGAATGAGAATGTAGATAGAGAAGAGGACATACAAGCATCCCAACATGAAGAAGTTGTCAAGGAGTAGAAGAGAAAGTGAGGAATGTTAAGGGATTGTTGAGCACGATGGTCAAGAAAGAATTCCTTTCTTTTTTTAATGTTTATTTATTTTGAGAAAGAGAGAGCAAGCAGGGGAGGGGCAGATAGAGAAGGAGAGAGAGAATTGCAAGCAGGCTCTATGCTGTTAGCACAGAGCCCAAAATGGGGTTCAAACACAAACTGTGAGATCATGATCTATGCCAAAACCAAGAGTAGGATGCTTAATTGACTGAGCCACCCAGGGGCCCCCTTGAGATGTTTTACCATGCAACTTAGTAGGTTTATTTAAGTAGCACGGGGGCAGGACCCATGGGCAGAAAGACCTGTGTTTTTGCTGTATGAAGCTGGTAGCTATGTGGTTAGTGCTCAAGGGGGAGGAGACATGCAGGGAGTATCAGATCATAAATGTTTTCTTCCAATTTGTACTCGTAAAACTGCTTTCACAAGATTTCTCTGGTGCTTATCATTCAGTTCGATGTTAACAATTGGTGACATTTACAGGCAGTCCTGAGACCCTTTAAGAACATAGCAACCAGCATTTGTTTGATCCTTATTGAAACTATGCAGACTGTAGGTCAGCCTTCTGAGCTAAAGGTGGACTTTTTTCTGTTTCTATCCCTCCTCAGGGAAGGTAAAGGAAAGTGTGTAACCTAGAACACAACGTGGAAATGTCTTCCAAAGAGTGGTCAGCTCCGCCAAATGCTGACAAGAGGTCAAGCATAATGAAGATTTGAGTAAGATAGAGAAGCAGTCATGGACTTTATGCACATGCCCTTTATGATGATGGAAATATGATGGTAGAATTTTGTTTCTCTGGTTGTATAGGCTGAAGGAATGAGAGAAGCAAAATTTGAGAAGTTGAATTCATGATAAGTTTTGCCATATTGTGACACATACAGGATTGAAAAGTGATAGTAAAATTACTTAAACTAGCTGAAAACTTATCGACTCATACAAGGAGTTGAAGAGTTCGGACTGCTTCTAGGACTAACCGAAGCCAGGGAATCAATAATTTCCCAGGCTCTCTTTCTGCTTATGTCTTTAATTCCAACCCTGCCTCCACACTGGCTTTGTTAGCTGAACTTGTTTCTGAGAGTGGTACATTCTCTGGAGGGTCTAGAACATAGGTAAGGAGAAGACCTTGCAGGGAGGCAGGGGCTCTGTAGGAGTAGATGAGGAGAATAACCAGGGTCATGTGAGTTGCACTTAATCCAACAAACACATATTTTCAACTGTTTCCCCCTTCCATCTAGGGAAAAGTCTATTGAGGAGTTGACTATATCCTCATCATGTACCTAAAAATGTTTATATGTGTGTTCACATATTATGTGTGACATATTAATATGTATGTGTATATATGTACATATATATATGCATGTGTGTGTGCATGCACATGTGTGTATATATACATGCACACACAAATGAATGTCTTATAATAGGATTTTCATTTTGGGGTGTTTTATTTTAATTGAAATACAGTGTTTCTGAAAAGCAAGTAGTAGTGTAGTGTTGTTCTTGTAGGTTCCTGAACCTCTGAAAAGGACTGGGCAATGATTTCTTCTAATATAAAGCAATCACGGGAACATATTCAAGGCCGTAATCTGGGACCTGTTTAAAGAAAGTGTGTATCTTTGTTATATAAATCTATCTTTACTCTTTAATGCTCAAACTATTCCTCATAATAGACTGTATTATGTATGGCATGTACTTGATCACTATTTTCCATATAGTAGTAGAACAAATTAAAAAACAAAAGAGGCCAAAAAATAATCCACTAAAAGAAAAGTAGATTAAAAAGGGAAAACATATTTTTGCTTTAACTTGCCTTAAGCCCAACTTCTAGGTCCTAATTAAGCCCTTCTTGAGATATAAAATGATCAAATGCCACTGACACACTCCCTTTGCAACTGCTGTGACAAGGAGGAAGCTCCTCGTAAGGAAAACATCTTAAAAGGAAGAATATGAGGCTGAGGTTCCCAACAGACTTCTCTGTCAGAGCTTGATGGAGTAAGATCCTTTTAGCTTACTACAGAGACTTACGCCTTGACAGAAGTCATATATATGTATGTATGTATACAAGTATGTATGTATGTATATCTGCATTGGACAGAGAAACACATTCCCCATGGCTGTAACAGGTTAACTTGTTCTTTATACCCAGAGGGCTACCCATAAACAAATTCTCTCTACATGTTGCAGATCCCATCATTTATGAGTCATTTATAATAACCTTGTCTGAACTCAGTAGGGCAAGTGAATATAGTTGCAAAATGCTATCCATATATCATTGTCTTTCAAAGACAAAATACTTGAGAGAAAACAAATTGTTAAAGCAACTCATGATCTACCATGTGTGCTATGTATGGACCGACTGGGGAAACAAGTATGTTGTCAGTGTAAAGTTCGTGGTACAATATGTGATGGTTTTCTCAATTCAAGGAAGGTTTCCATGTAACGGCTCTCGTTTTGTCTCTTCTTCAGGTAGAAGTTCTAGCATCACATAAGCTCGGATACTGCTCATTAAATTTTCTGAGCTCCTGCTCTATTCCCTGTGTTTCCATCATACAAAAGTTGATAATGAATTCTCTATTCCATCTCACCATTTGCTTTCATCCATTTTTCTCAAAGGTTTTCAGTAACTATAGCTTCAATAACTCAGACCTGACTAAGTTCTAAGACCACACTGTTAGAAAAATTGTATGAAAGGAAAAGAATTGATGGTGCCTATTCACTAATTGAATGTGATTTTTGTAGTAAGTCCAGCTCTTAGTTCCAGACATATATCTTGGAAATAAATACTATTCAGGGAGCACTATCAAAAAGGTTATTACAGTCTTACTCTGGGGTACATTGTTAAATGATACATAATGATACACACATGCACATCTAGGGTCAAATCCCAGTCCCTATTCTTATTTTCTTTGTGATTTAGGGCAAGTGTCTCTAGCTGTTGAGTATCAGTTTTCTCATCTGTCTAATAGAGATGAAAATATATATCTCCCAGAGTAATTGTAACAACTCAAACTTATGAATATAACTGACTTAACACAGGACTATGCAGTCAAATTTTACAAAAGTTCTCTTTTAGCAAAAAGACTAAGTCATTAGTTTTTGAAACATTATATCTATATCACTTATTGTGGACTACTTAGCAGCCTGATTGATAATGGAGAATATTTGCCAAATGGTTCCTGGTTCCTTTGCCCAGTTTCTGACTCCATCCCAACATTCCTACTGAGTGTTTTATCCTCTCCAGTCTTCTCTGTCTCTTACTTGGGACAAGTTATAGACCTCTGCCATGCTGAGGCCCTCATGTATCTGGGGTAGGTTTGAGGAGGCCCAATCCCTGAATTCTTCTTCAGAATTGACACTGTGTTGATCTGTGCCACTCTGTCCCAAATTCCTGGCAACCTGGTAGTACAAAGTTATCTAAATGTTGTTAGTGCCCAGAGTGGTAAACATATTTTGCATTCCACCTCCTGGCCTGGGCTTAAAGAGTGCTTCCCTCCTTCTTGCCAGTACACATTTCTAGTGACTTTTCTTCAGTCTCCCATCTTCTACTGTCCTACTTCTTAAGCCACCTTCTATTTCAGAATGTTTTGCCTTGTATTATTTTACTGTAAATGTCTTTCTAAATATGATAAAAAAGACATGAGCTCCTTACAGCCAGTTAAATAATGTCAGGATCTATTTTAAAAAGTTGATCATCTCCCACTACCCTCTCTCCATTGTATCTGGTCCTCCAAAGTGATCCCATATAAACATGTTAATATTTTGGTGTGTATTCAACGTGGCTTCATCCATCCTTTTACCATCATATGGTCACCTTTCCTGAGGTTTACAAAATTGTTTTAACAAAAATCATAACATCTGAATCCTCAACTTGTTTTTTGCGCTTAATACATTAAGGGAATCTCTTCATTTCCATAAATAAGAATTACTCTTCTAAAAATCTCTTATAAAATTTTATTTTTCCATTTAAACACTAAATCCATTTCAAAATCAAGTTGACATATGATGAGACATTGGGCTCCATCTTTATTTTTCTTGAGTGTCTAACTGCCCCCTAGTGTTGTGAGTCATCATTTATACTTGATGTAGTTTTAAATTTTTGTCCATTCACTGATTTATTTTTTTCTTCCTATACCAAAATCTCATTTTTATGACAAATGTTTTATAGCAAGCATTTTTGGTATTTGGGAAAAGCTAGTGTTTTAAAATAATTAGTTTAATACTCATTATTCTTTTTCTTAATTTTGTTGTGTCTTCCTTGGCTATGTATTATCTCATGTGAGTGTTAAAAGTTTGTCACACTGAAACTGTTGGAATTCTGATTGGGTTTGCACTAAATTAATAAAAATAATATAAAGCATTCTTATCCAAAGAAAGAATCTATTTCTGCGATTGTTCAGGTCTTGCCTTGTTTCTTTAATACTTTTTAAAAATAATTTACTCGTATTTTGTAATTTTTTTGGTTGCTGGGACATCTATTTTTTAGTCTTTTTTTGAACTTGTCATTGGAAATTATCTATGGAATTTTGTGTATTTTTCAGGTATCCATCCAACTTACTAAATTCTATTTTTAATTCTAGTGTTTAGAATTTCTTGGATTTTTCCAGCTATATATCATATATTATGTGAATAGATATGTTTTTATTCCTCCAATATTTAAAATTGTTTTCTACTTTTAGTTCAAACTGCATTAACTAAACCTCCAAAATAATTTTCAATTGCAGTAGTTGGCACAAACATTCTTGTCTTGTTCTTGACTTTTGTGTTATGATTAAAACATTTCAGCATTCAGTATAATGATCAGTTTTTGGTAAACATCTGTTACTGATGTTTGTCAAAGTTAAATTGTTTCCTTCTGTTTCTGTTATGTTTAGAGTTTCAATTAGTATTGGCTGTGAAACTTTATTGGGCTTCATGTAATCCTATGAGTTTTCTACTTACATAGATATTCTGATTTGATCATTCTTTCTTGAATGAACCCCATTCAGCCGTCACTTATGTTTTTTTCCGTTTCTTTGTTTTTAATTTTATGGAAGTAAAATTCATATTATGCAAAATTGACCATTTTAAAGTCACTTCAGTGGTATTTCATACTTTTACAATATTGTGCAACTATCATCTGTATTTAGTTCTAAAACATTCTTAGCACCCAAAAGGAAACCACCCCACACACAGGTACTTCCCACTGTCATTCTCTCCTTCTGCCATAACCTGACAACCACCAAGCTGATCTCTGTCTGTATGGATGTCACTTATTCTGTATGCTTCAGTTAAATGGAACCATATAATATGTGGTGTTCTTGGCTGCCTTCTTTCACTTAGCATGATGTTTTCAAGGTTCATCCAAGTTGTAGCATATATCAACACTTCATTCCTTTTACAGCTAAGTAATATCCCATTGCATACCACAATCTGTCTATGAGTTCATCTTTGAATGGGCTGTTCTCACCTTTTAGCAATTGTGAACTGTGTTGCTATAAACATGTGTAAATATGGATTCCTTTGAGTACCTGCTTTCATTTCTTTTGGGTATATACTGAGTGAATTTGCTGGCTTCTATGGTATTATATATTTAATTTTTTGAGGAATTATTAAACTGTTTTCCATAGCAACTGAACCATTTTACATTCTGACTAACGATGTATGATGGTTCCAGTTGCTCCAGACATTCTAAGCTACACTCTCTTAAAGTTGAAAGTTTTAACACCCTCCTTATAAATTAACATGGAGAAAAAGCACTAAGTTACCTCCCACTTCTGCATGTGTAATTCTCCCTCTGCTTACTTGCCTCTTTCACCTGAAGGGAAAAGCTTTCTCCTCCACTAGGCTAGACTTGACTAGAAGAAGAGAGGATACCTCCATCCATATGTGGATACAGACAGAAGGCAATGCCACCCCTCAGGGCCTTTGAAAAATTCTAAGATTTACCCTTTCTCATCAGAAGAGTAATTTTCTTGCTAGACTTATTTTCATTCTGGTCAAGAAGTTACTGCAAAAATTTATTTTGCTTCAAATCCTTGTTCTTTGACTCTTCCCACTTCTAGCTCACTTTCATCCTATTTCTTAAAGGGATTTATATCTTGCAGAATTCACATCTTAAAAAACAGTTCAATAGAATATATATATATATATATATATATATATATGTGTGTGTGTGTGTGTGTGTGTGTGTGTGTGTGTAGTTTTAAATTGAGATATAGTTAACACACAATGTTACATAGTTTCAGGTGAACAACGTAGTGATCTGACAAGTCTGTATGCTATGCTATGTTCACGACAAGTGTAGCTACCATCTGAGAATATATAGAGATTTTAAGCACAATAATTTCTTAATTTTCTCATGTAATTTAAGAAAATGTTAAACATCTCATTCTTCTTATCCTTTTTCTTGAGAGCAGCATTGCATTTCTAATGCATATTTAGACTGCCCTCCCCTCACTCTCTCCCCATCGGTGGTAATTGAAGGAGCACTTACTGTATAACATGTGCCACTAGGTAAAGTTTGTATTTGAAAAACTGTATATGCCACGGAAGTTCCAAAGAAGGCTAGAGTTAAAACAAAAAATATTTATAAAATGAGTCTGAGTTAAACATTGTTCAGTGTTACTTTTGGGTGTGCTTGTGACTGATCTTTCCTTCACTGTCAGGTTTTGGTGATATTTATCATAATGTACGTGCGTTTGTAGCTTTCTCCTTTGAGTTACCTGAAAGTTTCAGATAGAATTCTACATAGTGAAAGCTGGTTTTGGAAAAGGAGGGCTAATCCAATTGTGCTTTGTTGAGCTGGAACAGGTTGCTCCTCTAAACATAATAATCCAATTAGTTGAAATCAAAGTTATACTACTTTTGGGTTAGGTAAAACTAACATATAATAAGAGTCAAATCAATGTAAACTTGCAAACAGTATAAGAGATGAGCTTTAGATGAACTATTTAATGCAGTCCAGAAAGGCAAATCCCAAACCATTATCAGACATGAAGAGAAATAAATGAAGGAAAACTGAATGATTAAATGCTTTCATCTGGAAATTTGATTTCAATATTCAGAAACTCTACAATTCTCCTAATTCATCATGGTCTTTGTTTATTACTAATAAATTAGTGTGCTGATGGAAGGAATTCATTACCCTTTCTGCACACTTCACTAGTTGCAGGTCATTTATTAATCTGTGTTATCTGGTGAGACTAAAACAGCTGTAATTACATTGTTAAACATTGATTAATAAGCAACTCTCATCACCAATAAAAGAAACATGCAAAATGTGTATTCTTTCAAGTATTTAGCTTAAAGTTTTACTCTCCTCTTGGGAATAGAGAATTTCAGAGTGCCATTAATATTCTTTCTGAGCCAACTTGATTTGCTCTTGCAGCTGCTTCCGGTCACACCTTTGAAACCTGATTACCAAAGAGAATTCAATCACACTGAGGAATTCATCTTGGCCACAAAATAATATTAATTTCCTAAAATTAACATTCAAAATTGAAGTCCATTTTTTATGATTTTCGATTTTTTTAATTTAACGTTAAAAGGCTAGTCAATCCAAACCGTGCTTTTACTTCCTCTATTTTGATTATGCTATCTAATACACATCCATTTGCAGTTTGGAAATCAAATATTTTACAGATTGGCAGTACTTCAACAGCCAGAAGCATATTAAAGCCCTCTGTAGTTACTGTTTATTAGGTTTCCAGGATAATCAGGTTGATTTAAGTGTTACCAGAACATTATCACATATCAGATATTTTGATTATCATTAACAGTAAACAAGCAGACTATCTATGACACATGAGCAAATTATATAATTTCCTTTCTGTCAATACCCTGGAAAATAAAATGGCAATTTAAGAAATGGTTTTCTAGTCGATGTTTTAAGAATAACCCAATCAAATTCATGACTTTTTAATGAAATGCCTCTTGTGCTGTCAAAATTTCATCTCAAAATTTGAGATGCTATAGAGTTTCTTGTACCTGTGTCACTAAACTGACTGCTGCCACTGATTTTCTCACACTCATATTTCAGTGTCAGGATCTTGAAAGAGGTAACTGCCATCTTTAGGCAGGGCACTAGTATGGGAACCAGAGCTGAGGGTGGGAGTCACAGGTCCCAAGCCTAGGTGTGCCACTAAATAGCAGTGACTTGGGAAATTACCTTTCTTACGGTAAGAATGAAAGAAGGTAATATTTTTAAATAGTACAGTGGGGTTGACTTACAAGAGACAGGTACAAAATGTTATTTTCCCTCTTTTCCTTGCATCCAATGTATTCTTAAGCAGAATAATCACATTCTAACTGCCGACATTTTTTGATACTCCCAGGATGATCCTCCTGTTTTCCAAATATCCCAACTAACAGCTGGCCTCTCACATCTGAAAATATGTTGTTTATCTTATCAAATTTCTGTCAGTTATACACACCTAAGTGTATTCAAATATTGGGCTTACAACATGCCCAAAGATTATATTGAGATTAAAAATAGGGCAATTTAAAAAGATGGGTAAAGAATGGAAGAGAAAGCCCCCAGATGAGGACAGAGTCAGCACGAAGAGAGGACTAGGTAAGACACTAAGAAGAGGACTGAGTGGCTGGAGAAGGAGGACAGGACAAATAAGGATTGGTCCAGGTTACAGATGCAAAGGAAAGACTCATTCCCATGGGGAAACCTGGTGTCAATCCAACTGGCAATTAATTCAACCCCGCAAACAGGAATCATACATGTTAAGATGCTCTTGAGTACTCATAACAGAAGCCGACAAGAGCATTTTTTGGGAAAAATTTTGGAGATGATATAATTGCAGAGAAGATGGGAGGCTTGGGTAGTGGAATGGATTGAACTAAGTGCTTCCCAGTAGTAAAAGTACAGAAGGTATTACAAATGTTTTCAGGAGGAATGACCTGGCTAGGCTGCTACTGGTGCTACTAAGGAAATGAGCAGAGCTTCCACTGCCTGGGATAAATCCTAATTCCTTAGGTAATATTTTTCACTTCCTCCAAATTTAGAATCTTGGGAGGATGCATCTCATTCAATGGTGTTAGCTCCAGAGACTAGCCTTAGTGAGCAGAGGGCAGCAAGAGGAAAGGTCTGTCTCTAGCTTTCATAGCCTAAGGCAGGAGCTCTTTTCTCCACTTGCCCACAGAGGCAAGAAACAGTGGCAAATTCCTTCAAAATAAGAAAGGGGATTGGATGTTGTTCCAAGCAAACAAACAAAGAAAACAAAAAGCACATTACAGTACCTGCCTTATGCGAGAGTCTTCCAGTGAAAGTAAAATGAAACATCACTACTGTTAGAATGGGGGTTCCACTTCATTTTTGCTTGAAAAAAATGATATAATACAGGGTCTTGGCAACTTGCTGAAAAAAACTCATTTATTTTCTTTCTGGAGGATGGGCTAGAGATTTTTTTTTCCCCACTTCTCTCTATATTCTGCTTTGTGCTAGGAAAGGTTGACTTTTATGACCACGTCAACTGGTCTCCCTTATCTTTTGATTGGGTTTAGAATGGGAGACAAAGCTGAACATTGGAGATCAGGAGGACAATGAGTTTGAGATATTCATTCCCCGAGGCTGCATTCAGGTTAGCTGTGCTATTGCTCTGTTGAAGGCCACAGCTCCTGTCCTGTTCCTGCAGTTTCCTGTTTACCTGGTTTCTAGTAAATATTATCTTCCTATTCAGGCCTAGGGCTGAGCCTTCTTCCCACTTTCATGAACATCTAAAGATGCTATACCATTCTTTATTGTTTGTCTTTCATTGTGTTTAAGCCTTTATAAAATAGTCCCTTCTGTGAATTCTCTTCAATAACGCACTCCTTTTGAGTATGTCTTGTTTCCTGTCATAACCCGGTTGATAAAGGTGGCTTATGGGACAGGTCATTGGCTGTGAGTGGACTTACTCTGTTTTGAAAATGTATTTGTTAGTATTGTGGTGAGAGGGTAATCTGTATAAATCTTGAGCATAATCATACTTTTGCTAATATTTCTTTCATTCCTCTAAAATAAAGATGAATCGGTATCAACTTCAATTCAAAAAATTCACCACAGCCTTGTCTTGAAGTCGAATTACTTCAAGTCCTCATCTATCCTTATAATCCAGCAATGTTCTAGAACAGGGTGGGAGTCGTTCTCTTTACCAATCCCAATTGTGATATGTATATCCTGAAGATAAATTTATTTAAATTCCAGTTTAAGAAAGGATTTATCATTTTTAATCTGTCTCACAAACTTTTAAGTATAAAATAATTCAAAAATTGTTTTAGAATGCATCCATGCTCTATCATATATATGAAACTTTTCATAGAACACACACACAAAAATCACTTACTAACAGACTGTTTTAGACTATTTGTATCTCTTCTCTCACTTTCTATTCCCCTAAAATGTACTGCAATCTGACCCCTATTGAAGCAACAATGATCTCCAAAAATCAAAATTCATTGAACCTCTTGACTGCATGGCATTTCTCATTTCTTTATTGGAAATCATTCCTCCCTTGGCTTTCATGACAGCACACTGTCAGTATTCTTATTTGCTGGACCATTCTTATAGTTGTCTTTTGGGCATGACTTTCTCCAAAATTTCAACTGTTTCTCAAGGAAAACATTCTTCTCCTTTCTTCCTTCCCCTTCTCCTCTCCTTTCATTGCCTCTCTCTTATCATCTATTTTTACTCTCCTCCTTTCTCCTATGAGTGATTTCACTAATGGTAAAGCTTTAGCTTTGACCTAGACCAGAGACTGCAAATGTAAACCTCATCAGGGTCTCACAGGTAATACAAATGAGTGAAGCAGGTGGAGGTAAGTGCATGTGCTTCCTTCATGCATAGTGGATTAAAGGAAATTACATACCTCTTCTAAGGGGGGAGCCTTTACTTAGTAAGTGGGTCATGTGGTAATGTAGCGTAGGGCTCCCTGAACTTGTATTATTTCAAGAACAGTTGAAATTAGCCTCCAGATGTTTACATGTTAGTTCAGAAACATATTTCAACATTGTGTAGTTCAGACAAACTCCTGTTATAGACTAGATTTGATTTCAGAGTGACCAATTTTTGATGTTAATCCCAGCCTTTATTTTTAGAACTCTAGACCTGATTTCATGTCATTCCTCTGGAAAGCTTTACTTAACTGTGTGGCTTCTTCTTGAAATTCCCTCAATATGTTCCTAAGCTGTGGTCAACTATGTTTATTCACAAACGTTCCTCACTTTATTTGTGATTTTTTAAAAATATCATCACGGTTAAGAGCAACTACCCAAGATAGAAACTTTGCCTCATTCTTTGTCTCTCAATTTTCCCAGACATGAGATCCTGCATTTCTTGAATCAATTCTCTTTTCTCCATTATCACTGTGTTATGACTCTGTACTTTTTCAACATCATTTACAGATCCATCCTAACATCAAAGTATTTCCTCTTCTGGTGACTTTTTATTATATATGCCTATAAAATTTATATATCTTATATAAATATACAGGTATGTAAATATAAAAATTATGTATAAATTTATATGCATACACACACACACACACACACACACACACATATGTATATAAACCTCTATTGCCTCTCCACTACCTCATGGATTTTTCAAATCTGCTTTTTAAATTCCTGGAGAAGATACTTTCTTAGATTATTAATAGGAGTTTTAGAAGCCTCAACTAACCATGGTTATGCCTACTGTAGTATCCATTTTATTCATTTGTAAGCAGGTCAGAATATCACTTTCATGTTATTGCAAACAAAGGAGTAAAACGCAAAATTCTCATTCTTTTCACAATAAAGTATGAGACTTAAATTTATTTTTGCCTGCAGCAGAATACTGTTGCAGATGTTGCCAACAGACCTGTGGGTGTATAAGTTCACTGTCTTCTCTCTGTATTATTATTATGGCAAAAAGTTTGAAAAGCATATCTTAAGGACAAAATTTAAGATTTTTCATGGCATATGAGCCCTTAATAATTTGATTCATCTTTTCGAATTCATCTCATCTGTATCTTTCACCCTCACTCACACTTTGTCCACATCATTCTGAAATTTTGTGGTTTCCCGAACATACCAGACCCTCTCACTTCATGCTTTTGCACAAGTTTAGGACTCCCTAAACCCTAACCTCTCTGTCTAGAGTAATGCTTTCTTCATGTTCCAGGTCAAAAGTGAGCTTTTTATGAAGGTTTCCCTGTTCTGAGGTCTTTAACCACTTTCCACTTATTGTCTTCTAATTATTACTAAATTTGTCTCACTGAACTGTATATTTCTGGAAAGCAAAGATCTCTTTTTAATCCCCAGTGCCTAGCAGAGTGTATGATAATATTGAAAGAATGGATGATGAATGTAGCTTTTGAAAATATTAAGAGTGTGCGTGTGTGTGTGTGTGTGTGTGTGTGAGAGAACAAAATCCCAGAAAGTATTTCCTCTTTCATTTAATAATGAGATTTGTGTGAGGCAGATTTGGAACTCTACCAATAACAGTAATAGAATTCAGAAGGAATTCAACCTTGGTTGTAATTATTAATATTGTTCAATGATTATTATAATTTAAACACCTTACATGTTAGTTTAGGAGAAAATATTTTGCTAAGGCTATGTATTTTGGGCTTTAATATTGTTGGTTTGCTCCTCCAGATTCTCTGTTCTCTTTTCTCCACCCTGTTCTCTGTCTGAAGAAACTGAACAATTCGGGCTACAGTCATAGGTATCTTGTGCTAAGAAGCTTCTAGTTGGGTTCAGCCTTTGGGAAGCCTGTGAAAGATCTGAAGGAGGGCAGAGAATGAATTCAGAAATTATTCTCATGGTTCTCTCTCTGTAGTGGTTCAGTACCCACTTCCTCTCTTGATCCTTGGGTCAAGCTTCAGCAGCTACTGTTACTGCTAAGCCCACGTTGCTGCCCCTGTACTTTTGGCTGGCCCGCACCCCCATCTCTTCAAATAGCCCCATATTTGGATGGTTTGTTAAGTCATCCTGATTTGAGTGTGACATTTGTTTCTTGTTGGGAACCTGACTGATAGAATTCTCTTCTATTTCCATAATTGCTTTTTCCATAAACAAAATTCAGAGTCAATGAGGATGGCTTTTTCTGTTTTGTGTTTCTTTGTTTTATTTTTTTACTACTTTATACAGCCATAAATTTTGTTCACCCTTAGGCAGCTGTGTGTGTGCAAGACTAACTTAAAAATGAACAATGGCATGTTCTAGCAAAATGTATCTTTATTACAGAACAATAATTCAAAATTATGTAGATTGAAGCTGAATAGCATGTGCATTTTAAGAAACTTTCCCATTAAGTGTAATTATTTATTTAAGAGCATAAATCAAATTAAAATACTTTAGAGTATTTCTCAGGGTAAATAAGGTTAAGAAAAGCTTTCATGAAAGTTTTGTGCTCAGAACAAATAAAACCCAATTTAATACTTTCTGTGGATAATAATTAAAATCAACAAACAATAAAGAAGACATTAATAACTTAAATATTTTTCTAACATTTTACATATATTTTAAAGGTGAAAATTAAAGATATCACCAAAAGTGACATAATTATAAGGTTTTAGTAAATTAATTTTTAAGATATGAAATAGGGAAGTTTTTAGCATTCTTGTCATAGATTCTTGGTACACTATGTTTTAATTTCTAAGCAAATTATAGTTTTTATTCCAAAGTGTTAAAATACAAACATATACAAAACTTTGCTAAAACACTGTACTCACAGTTCCTGTTGTGAGACTGCCTTTAGTGAAATCATTTAAAGATCCTCCTGGTATTTTAATAAATACCTCTCCTCCAGATGATGCCCAAATAGACTTGTTTCTTTTACAATGTGTCGTATAGTGAAGAACATTGCTTCTACAACATAGCCTCCACATAGAGCTATTTAAGGGTCAATCCTTCATATTTAAAGACACCTTTAAAATACATTTCAATAAGAAAAATTTTCTAACTTCAAAATACACCTTTCACCTCTCTATTTTGTATGAATATTTGTTCCTATGTTTCTGTAGCCTTATTCCTATTATTTTTCACATGTCATGTCTTTTTTTTTTTTCACAAATTGTCCTCCCCCTTCCCCTCTTTTTTTAACCTTCCCAAATGAGAGACCACATTCCATAATCAAGGTTGGCGACCCTGGCTTCTCATTTTTCAAAGTATGGCCTATAGGTGAAATTGATTGAACTGTTCATGAAGTCAGGTGTGCATTGTTTTGGGTTTTTTTGCTCTTGTAGGTGTGTGTGTGGCACTTTCATATACTACAGAAGTTCTGACAGTCCTGATGCTCATATGTTTTGGACAATACTTCAGACTTCCTAAGAATAACACAGTCATTGAAGAAACACTAACCCATGATCTGACATCCTGATGAATGTGATCTTGAAGTTCATCTATAAGGGGAAACACAGGTGACTATAAATCATTTGGTACAGTCTGGGAAGGGATATGAACAAGTAGAAAACCTGAAGACAACCAACATATTGAGTTAGTCACAACTAGAGAATCTCTTTGGCTGCTGGCCCCAAATTTCTGCCAGTCTCCTAGACTTGATGTTACTTTTTTTTTTTTTTTTACCTAAACCATTTTTTACCATGCTCTCGTTGACAGTGCCCACCTCTGTTCTCTTGACTCTATTGTTCCAGTGGACTCTTTTGACTCCACAAATAGGACCGAATCCTCCACTTCTTAAAAATCCACTTCTTAAAAAGAACCATTTTTTTAATGGCTATTTATTTTTGACAGAGAGAGAGAGAGAGAGAGAGAGAGAGAGAGAGAGACAGAGCATGAGCAGGGGAGGGGCAGAGAGAGAGCGAGACACAGAACCCAAAGCAGCCTCCAGGCTCTGAGCTGTCAGCACAGAGCCCTATTCAGAGCTCGAAGTCACTAACCATGAGATCATGACCTGAGCCGAAGTCTGACGCTTAACTGACTGAGCCACCCAGGCACCCTGGACTGAATTCACTTCTATACGTCCAGTACACCTTTGTATTCTCCAGTTCCTAGACCATCTGACTTAGGAAAGAACTATTGAACTGGTGAACAGCATAACACACCAATCTGAAGATATTTAGTGACTTAGTGACTCTTTTCGCCAAAGGCGCTGGAATGTAGACCTCAGAGTCACTCTCACTCTTAGCCCTAGGGGATCCAGTTCCCAGAAAAGGACTAATTGATAATTCAGTCCCTTTTAGCCAGTCTCCTTTTCTGCTCCCTTCTAGATGTACAAAAGTGTTGCTTATAAACACCCACCTACTAATTGGGCCCTTATTTTCCACCTACAGACCTGTTTCTGAATAGTGACCTTTTTTTTTTTTTTTCCTCACTAAATTTCCTGGGCCATCAACCAGATTATAGCTGTGCTCTGCCTTCCTGCTGGGATCTAACACCTGCTCTTGCAAACCTCTTTTTGACTTTTGTCTGAATCCAAATTGAGTTTATTACATTCTTTGTACATTGTTCGTGGCTCATACTACCTCCTACACCCCTTCCCCTTTCAACTGCACTTTGTAGTTAGTCTCACAATAAATCTAACTATTGAATCCTAAACATAATCTCCACACCTGTTCTGTCCCAGTGGATTTAGATTAAGGTCCAAATGGCTTCAGCCTTTCCACTCTCGTTTGCCTGATTCGAGCTCCACATCTCATACCCCAGAGCAGTGTATGACGTGTCCCAACACCCTATGTTTCCTCGTTCCCTCAACAAATTCCACAGCACATTCTATGTTATTCTGAACTTTCTGAGCTCTCTACTTCTTCAGCTAGCTTGTTTATCATTGTTTAAAAAGAGAAAAAAGCCCTAAGACTGCCAATATAATCAACTACAGATTCATTGTTACTCCTCAGATAAACTTTAATGGTAATTTCTGTATCCATTAGAAGCTGTTTTCCATGCAATCATTCACTTCCAGCTTCTAAGAACACTTCTCCCATCTCCATCCCTTCCCTACCCCACCCCTCCCTTACCACCTCTTACACTTACTCTGAGAAAATAAAAAACAACCCTCTTATCTCTGTGAAGAGAACCATGGACACTCTAGGGGTGCTCCCAACAATGTCTTTATTTGCTTCTAATATTTCTCACCATTAACTCTTTTCCACTTTTCTTTTGTCTAACAAAAAGATGTGCCTGCCACCATTCTTTAACACAGCTTCTTTAACATTCTCCACAATTCCACAATTCCATTTATTAACATAGTCCTCTCCTTTTCATGTTCAATCTACTTCATCTTGGACACCAGGAAAACCAAAGTATTTCTTCCTTTCTTTGCCCCTTGAACTTTTGTGGAATCTCCTTTCTTTATTTTACTGTGAGAGGGATTGTAATTTTCACTCATTCTCGTTCTGTGTACCTCTCAGTTGCTTAAAATATTTTACTTTTTATTCACAAACAGGTATATATAATTATTTAAAAGATAATACAGTGAGTACACATGTACCCATCCAGTTAAGAAATAGATCATTACTGGGGCTCCTGGATGGCTCAGTCGGTTAAGCAACCAGCTCTTGGTTTCGGTTTAGGTTATAATTTCACAGTTCCTGAGTTGGAGCCCCATTTCTGGCTCCATGCTGACAGCACTAAGCCTGCTTGGGATTCTCTCTCTCCCTCTCTCTCTGCCCCTCCCTTGCTTGCTCTGTCTGTCTCTCTCTCTTAAAATAAATAAATAAACTTTTTTAAAAAAGGGAATAGATCATTACTAATACAATTGAATAGGCTTCTGGTCATTGCCTACTTTCATTCCATCTTAGAGGTAATTGCTTTCTTAAATTTTGTGATAATCAAGTCTTTATTTTTCTTTATGGTTTTACGTGTGTGTATATCCCTGATTAATACATTTTGTGTATTAATGGAATATTCATCACCACTCTTTCCATCCAGCACATACCCCTCTGCTGTGGTTTCAGAGCTCTGTGCTTTCATCTGTCATAGCATTTATCACATTTATTTTCTGTCAGTCCTTAGACTATAAGCCCTTCGCACATTGTTTTTTTTAATTCCCAGAACTTAGTACCCAGAACATAGTAGGCATTCAATAAACATTATTTAAATAAATTAATAAAGGAAGAAATTGTGGGCACAACCTCTCTGTTGGTTCAGAGTTACTGTAATTTCATATTAAAACAAGTACATGAACACATTCTGGAGTAGAAAATTTTTCAATCACAAAGACTGAAACAAAAAGCGTGTTCTAGTTAAATCTCTGTTATAATCCCAGTTCTGTCACTAATTGACTGCCACCTTGGGCCATTTACTTAACCTCTTGGTCCTCTGTTGCCTAATCTATAAAATGAGGTTGGACTAAATGATCCCTAAGGTTCTTTCCAGCTGTGAAATTCTATGATTGTCATCGATGATTGTATAAATAAAAAATTCAATTAACAAGAACATCTTAATCCCTAAGCATTATAACTAAATTGAGATTTTACTTTTTCAAAGAGCAATTATTTTATATACACAGCAGGAAAAGAAAGTGTTCACATACCTTTGTTTCCAGCTACAACTCAACTTCATCAATAGAGTTTTTTTACATAATGTTCATAATGCTTCTCCTACTCAAGTATGGGGACTTCTCTTCCTTTGAAGGGGCATCACTGAGAGATCTCTTCTTTATTTAATCAGTAAACTCATTACCTACCTTAGAATAGCTATATCTCATCAAATGAAATATGCTAGACTCTCCAAGTCTAATTAGACACTTTAGACTATACCCGTTAGGTGAGTAGCCTGGGCAAATGTCTCATATCTTCAACTACTGACCTTGGCCTTCATGTGCTCCTGGACCCTTCTAAACCTATTTCCTCTCTCTAACCCATGTTCACCTTTCTTATTTCTCTGGTCTTTCATTCCTACTGTTTCTCTGTCTTCCCTCCTACGTGAAGATTCTATGGAGAGGCTTCTGGGTAATACTCCCTACCTAAAAGTCCCATGTGACTTCCCTCCATAAACCTTTCACTTGAGGGATATTCTTCACCCACTATGTTAGTGGCACAAGGTCAAGAATCTGGCCACAAAATGATGTAATCACAGAATAAAGAAAACAATTTAAATATAAAAGGGCATGGTCATTGTGAGCTTTTAATAGCTTTATTGTGGTATAAATGACATGCACTAAATTTTACATATATAAAATGTACATTTTGATAAGTTTTGGTGTATGTCTACACCTGTGAATCCACCAATAGGAATAAGATATGAATGCATCTTTCATTCCCTAATCTCAAAACCCTTTATAATTCCTGTTTTCCACCTTCCCCACACACCTCACACTCTCTCCCTCCCAGTCCCTAGTGCCTCTAATCTGTTTTCTCTGGATTATCTTGCATTTTCTGTAATTCTGTTCAAATGGAATCATAGAATATACAAGCTTTTTGTCTTTTTTTTTTCACCCAGCATACTATTTTGAATTTATCCATATTGTTGCATGTATCAGTAAGTACTTTATTCCTGCCTGTTGAAGAGTAGTATTCTATTATATAAAAGTATCACTATTTGTTTATCTATTGATCTATTGAAGACATTTTTGTTTTTTTCTCTCCAGTTTTGGGCTTTTATAAGTAAAGCTTCTATGAACATTTGTATTCAAGTCTTTGTTCAGACATATTCTTTTGCTTATTTTGGGTAAATACTAGGAGTGGTATGGCTGGATCATATGGTAAGTATTTTCAGAAATTCCCAAACTGGTTTTCCAAAATGGTTGTACCATTTTACCAGCAGCAGCGTATGAAAGCTCCAGTTTCTTCATAACCTTCCAATACTTGGTATAGTTAGTTCTTCTAATAGACAAAGAGTGGTACCACACTGTGTAACTATTATTTAAAAAATATATATATATAATATATAATAAAATATATTAAAATATAAATAAAATATATTATATAAATGTAATATTTATAAATTATATATTTATCTACACTATAAATTATATATATAAATTATGTATTATATAATATAGATAAATATAGGTGTATAATATATATTATATATAATTATATATAAATATAAATAAAATATATCATAAAAATATTATATATATATATAAAAAACATTCAAACTTTGCTAATAAAAAGACAACCCAATAAAAATGTGGAAAGAGTTTGAATAGACCCTTCGCTAAAGAAGATATACTGATGGCAAATAAGCACATGAAATGGTATGTTCAACATCATTAGTCATTAGGGAATTGCAAATTATTATGGATATTTTGATTCATATAAGAATCAATTAGCATGAACTACAATTTACAAAACTTACTACTATTTTCCTATCTGGTTGAACATAGTTAATATATTACTATGCAATGTAATCCTGTGTTTACTCTAATGCAGTGTAGAAGAAATTAGTGCATAACTATTATGTTTTAGATTATGCCCTTATTAGGCTTTGGATGACCAAGAATGAAATTATTGGGTATATCAATACATATTTTCATATTATTTCTCATAAACATTGTACTATAGACACAACTTCTATCAATGGATGAGATTTTCTTCTCTTCACAAATTTGTGAAATTATTAACTGTTAAAAAACCTTTGCATCAGTGCTCCTGTATCCCTTGGATAAATTCCTAGCAGTGCTATTGCTGGGTCATAGGGTAGGTCTATTTTTAATTTTCTGAGGAACCTCCACACTGCTTTCCAGAGCGGCTGCACCAATTTGCATTCCCACCAACAGTGCAAGAGGGTTCCCGTTTCTCCACATCCTCTCCAGCATCTATAGTCTCCTGATTTGTTCATTTTGGCCACTCTGACTGGCATGAGGTGATACCTGAGTGTGGTTTTGATTTGTATTTCCCTGATAAGGAGCGACGCTGAACATCTTTTCATGTGCCTGTTGGCCATCCGGATGTCTTCTTTAGAGAAGTGTCTATTCATGTTTTCTGCCCATTTCTTCACTGGATTCTTTGTTTTTCGGGTGTGGAGTTTGGTGAGCTCTTTATAGATTTTGGATACTAGCCCTTTGTCCGATACGTCATTTGCGAATGTCTTTTCCCATTCCGTTGGTTGCCTTTTAGTTTTGTTGGTTGTTTCCTTTGCTGTGCAGAAGCTTTTTATCTTCATAAGGTCCCAGTAATTCACTTTTGCTTTTAATTCCCTTCCCTTTGGGGATGTGTCGAGTAAGAGATTGCTACGGCTGAGGTCAGAGAGGTCTTTCCCTGCTTTCTCCTCTAAGGTTTTGATGGTTTCCTGTCTCACATTTAGGTCCTTTATCCATTTTGAGTTTATTTTTGTGAATGGTGTGAGAAAGTGGTCTAGTTTCAACCTTCTGCATGTTGCTGTCCAGTTCTCCCAGCACCATTTGTTAAAGAGGCTGTCTTTTTTCCATTGGATGTTCTTTCCTGCTTTGTCAAAGATGAGTTGGCCATACGTTTGTGGGTCTAGTTCTGGGGTTTCTATTCTATTCCATTGGTCTATGTGTCTGTTTTGGTGTCAATACCATGCTGTCTTGATGATGACAGCTTTGTAGTAGAGGCTAAAGTCTGGGATTGTGATGCCTCCTGCTTTGGTCTTCTTCTTCAAAATTCCTTTGGCTATTCGGGGCCTTTTGTGGTTCCATATGAATTTTAGGATGGCTTGTTCTAGTTTCGAGAAGAATGCTGGTGCAATTTTGATTGGGATTGCATTGAATGTGTAGATAGCTTTGGGTAGTATTGACATTTTGACAATATTTATTTTTCCAATCCATGAGCAGGGAATGTCTTTCCATTTCTTTAAGTCTTCTTCAATTTCCTTCATAAGCTTTCTATAGTTTTCAGCATACAGATCCTTTACATCTTTGGTTAGATTTATTCCTAGGTATTTTATGCTTCTTGGTGCAATTGTGAATGGGATCAGTTTCTTTATTTGTCTTTCTGTTGCTTCATTGTTAGTGTATAAGAATGCAACTGATTTCTGTACATTGATTTTGTATCCTGCAACTTTGCTGAATTCATGTATCAGTTCTAGCAGACTTTTGGTGGAGTCTATCGGATTTTCCATGTATAATATCATGTCATCTGCAAAAAGCGAAAGCTTGACTTCATCTTTGCCAATTTTGATGCCTTTGATTTCCTTTTGTTGTCTGATTGCTGATGCTAGAACTTCCAGCACTATGTTAAACAGCAGTGGTGACAGTGGGCATCCTTGTCGTGTTCCTGATCTCAGGGAAAAAGCTCTCAGTTTTTCCCCATTGAGGATGATGTTAGCTGTGGGCTTTTCATAAATGGCTTTTATGATCTTTAGGTATGTTCCTTCTATCCAAAAGCTATTTATTAAAGAAATGATTCTTATCTTTTTAAAATTTATTTATTTATTTTGAGAGAGAGAGAGTGGGGGGGATGGGCTGAGAGAGAGGGAGAGAGAGAATCCCAAGTAGGCTCCATGTTGTCAGTGCAGAGCCCCACATGGGGCTCTAACTTGAGAATCATGAGATCATGACTTGAGCTAAAATCGAGAGCCAGGGGGTGCCTGGGTGGCTCAGTCGGTTAAGCGGCCGACTTCAGCTCAGGTCATGATCTCGCGGTCTGTGAGTTCGAGCCCCACGTAGGGCTCTGTGCTGACTGCTCAGAGCCTGAAGCCTGTTTCAGATTCTGTGTCTCCCTCTCTCTGACCCTCCCCCGTTCATGCTCTGTCTCTCTCTGTCTCAAAAATAAAATAAACGTTAAAAAAATTAAAAAAAAAATCGAGAGCCAGTTGCTTAACCAATTGAGCCACCGAGGTGCCCCTTGAATCTATTTTTTTCTTAATTAACATGTCTTTCATTACTCTTGATGTTCAATGTCTTTTATACAGTTATACATTTTATACATTTACATGAAATTCCTTTTCAATTGTCTCTTTTATTCTTCCTTCATTTATCTATTTTCTCAATATTGTCTCAAACTTTGGTTTATATTTTAATAATGTTTATGATACTCTCATCATTCAATTTTATAGTTTCTTTTATTTGTTTATTTTTTAAGTTTATTCATTTATTTTGAGAGAGAGAAAGAGCGCATAGGGGAGGGGCAGAGAAACAGGGAGAGGGACAATCCCTAGCAGGCTTAGCGCTGTCAGTGCAGAGCCCAACATGGGGCTCCAATTCACTGACAGTGAGATCATGGCCTGAGCCAAAATCGAGAATTGGATGCTCAACCTGCTGAGCCACCCAAGTGCCCCCTTCAGTTTTATATTTTCATGTTGCCAATATATTAATTGTATCCTCCTTGGTTTCTTCCAATGACTAAACAAGTTTTAATCATATTTTTTTGTTTTATATGTGTTGATATCTTATATTTAAAATCTTTAATTAATCTATAATATATTTTCGCATGTTGTGTAAAAGATTTTAATTGATATTTTTCTATTACCTGACCATTTGTTCAAGACAATTGGTTGATTAATCTATTCCTCCCTAATTGTTTTCCATATTTTCTTTATCATGTATTATTTTATGCAAATGAATTCTTCATGTAAATTTCCAAACAAAAATTGTTTGATTTCTGCTTCTCTGTTCATGGATGTTGAATTTTTTTAAATTAAGGTAAGATCTCTAGAGTTTTGATTAAAATAGGATTACAATTTTAGGGGCACCTGAGTGGCTGAATCGGTTAAGCGTCCGATTCTTGATTTTAGCTCAGGTCATGATCCAGGGTCAGTGTGGAGCCTGCTAGGCATTTTCTCTCTCTCACTCCTTCTGCCCCTCCCCCTTCTGTGCACACATGCATGCTCTCTCTCTCAAAATAAATAAATAAACATTAAAACAATTTTAAAAAATAGTCTTACATGTTTAAAGTAGATTGGAAACAATTAGAGATTTATATATTTTGCATTCATATCCACAGATAACTCATGGTTTTTAATTTATTCAAATATTACTTTATGGCTTTCAGGAAATTTTTAGTTTATTTCATATAAATCTCATATATCTCTTTTGTTTTCTTACTGAGTACCTGATATTTAGTGCTAATATATGTTTTTGTAATTATACTTTCAATTATTTAATACAGATATACAGGAAAGCTATGTCATTTTGTTTGTTTATATTGTTTCCAACTACTTTATTGAATTTTCTTGTTAATTTTATAGTGTTTCTCTTCATTCTTTTTAATTTCCTGGTAAATAATATTATCCATAAAAATAATAATTTTGTTTCTTTCCCTGTTTTTTCACTTTTATTCTTTACTATTTAAAAAAAAATTAAGTTTTAATTTTAATTCCAGTTAGTTAACATGCAGTGTTATATTAATTTCAGGTGCATGATATAGTGACTCAAAAATTCCACATATCACCCAGTGCTCATCACAGCAGTGTACTTCTTAATCCCCATCACCTGTTACACTCATCCCCACTCATATGTCCCCTCTGGTAACCACTAGTGTGTTCTCTATAGTTGAGTCTGTTTCTTGGTATGTCTCTCTCTCTCTTTTTCCCTTTGCTTGTTTTGTTTATTAAACTCCACATGTGAATGAAATAAAATGGTATTTGTCTTTTTCTGACTGAATTTTAACTACTATTTTTGATTAGTTGTATTGGTTAGAACTTCCAAAGGCATTAAACATTATAGCAGTTTTATTTGAGCTTATCGTTATTGTTTATTAGCATTTTATATTTAGTATGAAGTTAGCTATGCTTGCTTTAGCTAACTTTTTTATTTTATATATTTTTTAAAGTTTATTTATTTGTTTTGAGAGAGAGAGAGAGAGAGAGAGAGAGAGAGCATGCAAGCAGTGGAGGGGAAGAGAAAAGGGGAGACAGAGAATCCCAAGCAGGCTCCGTGCTTGAGCCCAACGCAGGGCTCAATCCCATGAACCATGAGATCATGACCTGAGCCAAAATCAAGAGTTGGATGCTTAACCAACTGAGCCACCCAGATTACTCCTTTATTTTATATTTTAAAGGCAGTAATAAGGTTTACTCAAAATTGCCTCAAATATCAGAATTATTCATTTGATCAGATAGTGATTTTCTAACTACTGTGAGGATAAGAATAAGAATTACAGCATTTCAAAATATCAAATATGTTTGCCATATTACCATTACCTTCAGAAAATAAATTTTTATTTCTAATCAAGACTATAATATGATCAGAAAAATCAATAGATGGATATATTCAGTTAACACAAATTTTTCAATTTCCTCTCTAGTAGGCAGGATTTTGAGACCTACTCTGCTTTCAATTCTTAGAACATATATTAGAGAATGAAAATAAAATCTCAATATTTGAGCATTTCATGTTTGGTAACTCACTTTACCTCTCTGCATCAGTAGGTCTTTGAATATCACATATCTCTTTATTTAAAGTGCATGTGGGATTCTTAGCTGGCAATCAATACCTTTGTGAATTTGAGCAAATTAGTTCATTTCCCCCAGTTTTGTTACCTCATTTATTCATAATGGGTTTAAGATAGATTATCTCTACTGTCTTTTTCATTCACACATTCTGTCACTTTAAAACAATCTGTTAGATGGGGCGCCTGGGTGGCGCAGTTGGTTAAGCGCCCGACTTCAGCCAGGTCACGATCTCACGGTCCGTGAGTTCCAGCCCTCGTCGGGCTCTGGGCTGATGGCTCAGAGCCTGGAGCCTGTTTCCGATTCTGTGTCTCCCTCTCTCTCTGCCCCTCCCCCGTTCATGCTCTGTCTCTCTCTGTCCCAAAAATAAATGTTGAAAAAAAAAATTAAAACAATCTGTTAGAAATAAGGCATACAAATGTGGAAATCTATATAATAAAAAAAAACTCAAGAGTCAATGCAGTATAGTTGAAATATCAGAGGCTTTGGCTTAGATTAGTCTATATAAAAATTTTGGTGCTCCCTCAATATCTGTGTGATGTTAGGTAACTTGTTTAAACTCTACAAGCCCAAATTGCATTTGTGTCAATAGGAAATACTAAAATTCAACTGTAATGTTTGTGATGAAAACTAGGTAACAGTCTTGGGCATTTGGGTCTATATCAGTTAAGGTACCAATAGGAAACAGATGTCACACTTGCACTAGGTTAATTCTAGAATAATTTGTTTCTAGAGATACTAATTATGAATTGGTAGGTGTGTAGTCACCACAAAGTATATTACAATAATCTGGATCATATCAGCAAAGTATTACCACACTTAGATCCAGGGGGAATAGTGGAGGAAGAAGTTTTGGGGGACTGGAGGGACACAGTCATGTACAATCATGTCCTTGAGAGAAGCAATGACCCTTGGTGGAGGGATACAGTCAGCCTAAGACAGAAATAAACTTCATTCAGAAAGGTATAAACTTGGTTAACTGACTAATTTAATCAAATCTTGGCTCCAGAATTTCAACTCTAATAACAGTGTTGTTAGGTTTCTTCATATAAACAGATACTCAGAGAAGTCTCTTCATACTGGAACTTAATGAAGATAGTAACTTTATTCATCTAGAGTAACTGAGTCGATAAACCAAAGGAAGGCTTTACACAATTTACAGTATAATCAGGTAAGATTTATAATGGGCATAATGTAATCTCTGGTATTTCCAAAGTACCCTCACACAAGACTTGTAATGCTCACTTAACAACATGATATGATCCAATCTGGGTTCTGATCTCTGTCTCTCAACTTTCTCTTGCCCAAATCTGTCTGACCTAGCTCCTGCATCCTTAATACAAGATTCTGTCTTTTTCTATTTTTCTTCATCAAAGTATAATCTTTATCATTGGATCTTTACCAATTGATTTCTTCAGAAAGCTGTGCTTCACTTCAATATGTTCTGGAAACTACTGTCTGGGAGTAGTTTCCAGCTGCTCTCTGCCCTTCTATTTTGAGAGCACTGTGTCTACTGGCAGCTGTTTTCTCTTTGTAGAATTAGTATTCTTTTCTTTACTTTGGTGATGCAAGAGGGGTTTTTAGTTCCTTGTTTTTAAGGCTCACTTCTTGCTTGGAATCAGAACTAGATCTGCTGTTGCAAGGAAACATGGATGTCATGACACTTCCTTGGGTAGCAATAGCTCAAGGCACCATTCTTTAATTACTTCATGTCCTACCTGTCAGGAAATTAGCAGAGGTGGATGGTATGATGAAAAGCGTGCTGGGATAGAAATTTCAACCTTGGGCTATATTTGGTTTAAGTTGTCCATTTTCTAGCCATGCAATTTGGAAAAATTACTTAAATTTCTGATCCTCATCTTTCTTTTATCTTATTTGTAAAGATGAAATAATACACTGTTATACTTACCTTACATGATTGCTAATACAGCTCAGATGAATTAATGTATTTGATGTGACTTGTAAACTGTAAAGTGGAAGGGATTATTATTATCTGGAAAATGCATATTCTTAAGCCTTTAGACACAGTAACAGTATGTTATGTAAATTAGTATTGACTTTGTGTTCATATTTCCCACCTGGCTAGCCAAATGAAAAAGACATGTATTTCTCATGGAAATCTCAAGGGATATTAACCAATCTTCCTTCAGTGTATTTAATATAATTCTAAGAATTAATAGGCAACATTTAGAGTAATCACAGATACAAGACTGCACAAATCAAATCATAATCATGTTCATTTTACACTAATAAAATATCCAAGAGTAAAGAGTACCTTTGCTATTCATGGCTTACTTGAATAGTTTTCAAGCCTCCATATAGTTTTTCCTTGAGTTACAAAACCTCAAAATTATTATATTAACTTGAAGGAAATTGACCTTCATTAAAGGCAATGACTATTATTAATTTATTAATGCTAGAATTACTGTATACTGTTCACATGAATCAGCCTACTGCATGGTTGTTTGGATTTTTTAAATGTTTATGTGAGTTAAAATTTTATTAGGAGATGTTATTTTCCTTATATTTCTTCTTTTATAAACCAAATCATAATAATTGCATTATTATTGCTTAATATTATATCTTTATTATTAGTAATTATATTCCACACTATTTTTCAATGTGCAGCAAAGAGGATTTTAAGAAGATAAGGATATTAAATCAATACTTCAGAACGTTAACATTTCTTCCACTATTTTAGAATTTTAAAGTAATTATTTCACTTTGTTTTCTCTATTTCTGTCAGAACACTTAAGTATATTTGTGATCATTTGAGCATTTTCCCACAATCTTTACAAATTGTTATTGTTTTATTGCTGCCATCTGCTTTTCTGAAGTATTTAATGGCATTTATTGAGTACTTATCTGATAGTTGATGCCAGGTACTGTGGGAAGTCAAAAGAAATGATTTCTCTTTTGGGGATTACCTTTCAAAGAGCAGATATAAACATATCCCCAAATAGTTAAACAAGACACTTTTACATGGTAGTAAGTGCTATAATAATAAAACTAGAATATGGGATCAGGGGTGGCTGAGGTAGATAAGGAAGAGAGGGCTACTTTAAATGGGATGACCAAGGAAGATCTCTTTCAGGAGGTAACATTTGAGCTGAGACCTGAATGGGCCAATGTTTTAAAGGCAAGGACGTTTTGAGTAGAATATGAAAAGGCCCTGATGAAAGAATCAGCTTTTGAAACCATGTCTGTTTGTTTGGAGTGGTGGTTGGTTAGAAAGGTAGGCAGAGACTAAATCAAACAGTATATTGTAGGTGAAGACAATGGGGTTAGATTTTATTCTAATTTCAATGAGAAGCCGTTGGAGAGATTTGATCAGAGGAGTGATCTGATTTACAGTTTTAAAAGTTTGCCCTGTGGGGCGCCTGGGTGGCGCAGTCGGTTAAGCGTCCAACTTCAGCCAGGTCACGATCTCGCGGTCCGTGAGTTCGAGCCCCGCATCGGGCTCTGGGCTGATGGCTCAGAGCCTGGAGCCTGTTTCCGATTCTGTGTCTCCCTCTCTCTCTGCCCCTCCCCCGTTCATGCTCTGTCTCTCTCTGTCCCAAAAATAAATAAAAAACGTTGAAAAAAAAATTTAAAAGTTTGCCCTGATTAACATGTAAAAAATGAGCCATGTGAAAGCCAGTGATGGAAACTGGGAAACAGGTTAGGATGCTGTTACATTTTTCCAGGTTAGAGAAGATGGTAACAAACAAAGTGGTCAATGTTCAATGGAAATGGTCGGATTTGGGATATATGTAAGAAGTATAGTAACTGGATCTCTCTGGTGGTTTGTACATGGGAGGTGATGAAAGAAAGGAATCAATTTTACCTTTGGTATTTTCAGTGCAATCATCTAGGTACCATTGACTATGAATGAAGAGATCTAAAAGGAGAAGCAGATTTGGGGTAGGGTACTTGGGGCTAAAGTGGAGTCAAGAGTTTTGTTTTGCACTTGCTAATTTTGAGATGCCCATTGGGTACCCAAATAGAAATACTGAGTAGCCATTTAGGTATATCTTTCTAGAATATGGATTATTCATCTTAATGGAAGAGACCATTAAGTTTAACCAGTTAATCATTAGGAAGAGATTTAACATTTTTGAGCAACTGTTATAGACTAAGATCTTAGGTATAATAACTCAGAAAATCTTCACAACAATACTGTCAAGTGCTCATTATTTCTCAAAAATTTAAAGTGAGAGAAGACTGTCTCTTAGCTAACTTACGTAGTGATAAAGCATAAAGATTTAAATTCTGTTATATCAGAATTTCAATTTCTTGCTCTTTCCGGTAAACCCACTGACTTCCAGGTATTAGTATTATTGTCATTTATATTCTTACTATCTATTTAACAAAAATTGAAAATATTAAATAAAACCAGTTGGGTTTTTTGCATGGTGGATCTACTATACCATGATAAATCTACTCCTGCTACCATTTCCACAAATCAATTAATAGAATATTTTTAAGTTTCCTTACATGTTCTCTAGTTTTGTGTTTCACCATCAATTATGTCACATGGTAACTAGTATGGCTTGTTTCATGAAAAACATAGCTAACTTATGAACGCTTAAGTTTAAGTTTGAAGTATAGAATATAATGTTGAAAGGAATCTTAGAAGGTATTTGTTTTGGGGTGCCTTGGTGTCTCACTCAGTTAAGTGTCCGACTCTTAGTTTTGGCTCAGGTCACGATCTCATGGTTCATGAGTTCGAGTCCTGCATTGGGCTTCACGATGACAGCATGGAACTTGCTTGAGATTCTCTGTCTCCCTCTCTCTCTGCCCCTCCCCCACTCACACTGTCTCTGTCTCTCTCAAAATAAATAAATAAACTTAAAAAAAGAAGACAGCATTTGTTTTTCCCTTCACGTGTTTAAGAATTTGCTCTGTGGCATTATTCAGACATGAGATACAAGGACATTCTGCCATGTGTGACAATACGGATGGACCTTGAACATATGCTAAATGAGATGAGTCAGAGAAAGGACTGTATGATATCACTGTATGTAGAACCTAAACAAAAGCCAAACTCATAATAATAGAAAGTAAAATGGTACTTACCAGGGGATAAGGTTAAAGGTATAGGGTGGATGTTGTTTAAGAGTACAAACTTGCATGAGTAGTATATAAGCCCTGGAGATCTAGTGCACCATAAAATGAATGTAGGCAACAATATTGTATTATAATTATTAAACTTGCTGAGATACTAGAACTAATGATTCCAGCCACTGAAAAGAAAGGATCATTGTGTGATGTGATAGAGATGTTAACTGTCACTGCAATAGCATCATATTACAATATATAAATGTATCTACTTAACATGTTGTTCAACTTAGATTTTCACAATTCTATATATCAAATACATTTTGATTAAAAAGGAGTTTATTCTGTGGTATTTTTAATAAGTAAAGGAAACAGCTAAAAATTAGGACGTTGGACTACATATTTGTAAGATTTTTTAATCTTTAATGTTATTTGCCTAATCATTAGGTAGAAATTTTTTTTTAGAATGGGCTTCATCATGGCCAAAATTACAATTTTAATTGATTAATGATATATTTAATACATATCTTCATTATTAATCTAGAAACTTCATGTATGAACACCAGGACATTGTTTTGTTTTGGGGGGTGAGTTTGTGTTTCTTATGACAGTCTTTCTTACACTAGCAGAGTTCTTGGCATATTGTAGATTATCAATAAGTACTTGCTAAGTTAATAAAGTAATAAAATAATAATAAAAATAATTAAATTGATTCTGTCTGCCCTTTACTTAATGACCCATCTTCCATACTTTATCCTTTAAATAATTAATGCCTTGTATAAGGGACTGTTGTGGGCCTCCCAAAGACCTGTCCATTTCCTAATCCTAGGAACCTTTGAGTGTGAACTGATTTGGAAAAATAGTGTTTGTAGATGTAATTAAGCTAAGGATCAAGGTAAAAGTCATCTGGATTATCCAAGTAGGCATAAATCCCATGACAAGTGTCCTTATAACAAACAAAAAGGAGGGGTGCCTGTGTGGCTTAATTGGTTAAGCGTCTGACTTCGGCTCATGTCATGATCTCATGGTTTGTGAGTTCGAGCCCTGCATCAGACTCTGTGCTGACAGCTCAGAGCCTGGAGCCTGCTTTGGATTCTGTGTCTCCCTCCCTCTTTGCCCCCCACTCAAAAATAAATACAAAATTAAAAAACACACACAGGAGCAGACATAAGGAAAGAAGAGAAGGTTATGTGAAGACAGAGACAGAGATAAGATGCAGCCATAGGCTGAAGAATGTTTGGAGCCACAAATGTTTGGAGCTTCTTCCAGAAGCTGGAAGGAAGAATTGATTCTGCCTGAGAGCCTTCTATGGGAGTGTGACGCTTTGATTTTTGACTCCTGGTCTTCGGAACTGTGAGTGAATAAATTTCTGCGTTTAATCCACCCATCTGGTGTTATTTGTTATGGCAGTCTCAGAAAATTTTACAGTAGAGTGACCAAGCAGCAGTTCAAGGTTGGAAGGATTTAAGTTCTAAACCTGGCTTCATTTTTTTATTGGTTCTGTGATCTTGATCAAGTGATACAGACCAAGGAACATCAATTTCCTCATTTCTAGGAAAGGGGTAACAACACTTAACCTATGATATTTCCAAGTGTCAGTGAAATAAAGCATAGAAACAGGAAAACACTATAAAAATGTGTTTTTATGTCTCCTTATAGTCTCCTCTCAAATATAAATCTCTTTGGGAGCACCTGAGTGGCTCAGTTGGTTAAGTGTCCAACTGTTGGTTTTAGCTCAGGTCACGATCTCATGGTTCGTGGGTTCAAGCCCTGCATCAGGGATTCTCTTGCTTGGGATTCTCTTTCCCTCTCTCTCTACTCCTCCCTGGATCTCTCTCTCTCTCTCTCTCTCTCTCTCTCTCTCTCTCTCTCTTTCTCTCAAAATAAATAATCTATCTATTTATCTTTGAAACTTTTACCTCTTCTTCATATGGCATATGTTCCAAATTCTTCATCAAAAATGGTTATCTTCTCATGGAAGGATAAATTTGACTATTCTGAATATAGAAGGTTTATCTATTATCAGAATATAAATAAAATTAAAATAGAGAAAGAAAGAAGAGGAAGAATTAAGAGGAGGAGGAGAAAGAGGTGAAGAAAGATAAAAGGGGACAGGGAGAAGAAGAGAAAAGGAGAGAAGAGGAGAAGAGGTGAGGGAAAAAGTTATAGGAGGAGAAAGAAGTCTGAAATTTGAGCCAGTGTCATAAACTACATCAGAAAATAAACACAAATTTTATTATTATTCATAGGGTAGAAATTGAAAAAGAAAGTGAAAGCAACCCAAACTCTAATCAATGGGAGAAAGGAGGAAATAAATGATATTACATATATATAATAAAACGTTATTCAGAACTAAAACAAATGACTTCAATAGATATGTACCAAAGTGACTAAATTTCAAAAATATAACATCTGGCAAAAATGTTCAAGTTGCAGAATAATACCAAATGTATGATGTCATTTATGTGAAGTGTACAAATACATGGAACAATATAGAATAATGCTGTATCTTGTTTGTGAATACATACATGTGTAATAAAATAAAACATGAATAAGGCTAATTAATACACACTGAGTTCTGGATAGAGGCTACTACTGGGAAGGAGAGAAGGAAATGAGATTAGCCAATGTAGTAAATAGCCTTGAGATTAAATTATAATGTCTAATTAAGAAGAGAATAGAGGGAAGAAGGAAGGAAAACTATCTGAGGCAAATAGTACAGCAAACTGATAACTTAAATCTAGGTGGTAGGTTCCTGGGCTTTTTTTTATACTTTTTCATATTGTTGAAATATTTTGTCATGAATTCAGCATAATACAATTTAATATATCCTCTTTGGGGTTAAATCTTTTTTTCCAAAACACATAGAATGCCAAACAGTAGTAGAAATAGTGTCCTTAAAGTAACTCTAATTCAATAAATGAATTTATCTTTATTCTTATTTTTTAGAACTATGCCTTACTTTCAATTCTTCTTTGTAAATGTAATTACTTTTGTGGTTTGCCTGCTGCCTAACAGGGAACGTCTTTGAAGCCTAAGCATTTTATTTATTGCTATGTTTTAAAGAAGGATTGGTTCAGAAAGGGAGAGGACCGATCTGCTAGTTTATACTTTTCATTAATCTGGTAAATGATGGCAGATACATTTGCCTAATGGGAAGAAGGCCTTAGGGTTTGGTCAAACAAGAAGCAAATGGATATAATAAGACAGCAGAGGCAATAGTATTTCTGAAATATAATATTTTCAGATCATATTTAAATATAAGTGTTTAATTTTGTTCTAAATCCCCTAATAGTTGACATTTGTAATCGTCTTCTACTTATGTACATCCTTCTTACTATGGTGTTGTTTACTATGGATATGTAGCTGGGGTGACGTCATGAGTTTTGATGGTGCTCTGACTCCATTATACGAATCTGGTTGCTTTTCTTAAATGAACTATAACTTGGATCAATGTACAACTATGTTTAGGATACTGTTTTGTTTGGGAACGTTATAAAGTGATCCAAAATTGTATGGAGACCACATAATACCTATGTTAAATTTTATAAAATCTGGTTACCAAAAACAGTTATATAAAAAAAGCTTAATTAACTTTGTTGCAATTGTCCCTGTCAATGGAATAGAGCACCATTTCTTAGCAGAGTTATCATATGTGCTTTTTCGGTTAACTTGCATATTTTCTGCTGGAACTATATGTGCTTACCCTGTTGAGAGGAGGTAAAGAAGGGAAAGGGTAAGCTATAAAACAAGGGAGCTCTCTTCACTGGAGATGCATTTATTTTAAAACTAATACAGAATTGCACGAATTATTTTGACATTTTACTTGGAATCTGAAGTTTAAACTTCTTCTGCTCATCTAAACCATTATAGATTAAAACGTGTTCATTCTGTGTATTAAAAAAAATACACTATGTCAGCCAGCTGGAATTTAAACAAAAACATGAAAAAAAATAAAAATAAAAAATACATAAGTTTTATATAGGTGGTATATAAACTTGATATCAAACCTGTTGCAATTTAAAAAATAGTCATTTTTCTTGTTAATTTTATGTAATAAGCTCATAAATATTTATTTTATTGTTGAGATACCAAATACTATTGGTAAAGCAGTTTTAAAATGATTTATCATGTACATTAATACCTGTTAGTGTGATATATTTTTCTTTCATCCTACATTACCTTCTTTACATTTGTGAGAAAACCCAAAAGCAGCTCGTTGGCATTGAAGAGCAAAATGTCTAATTGTCATGCACAATGAAAGTTTTCTTAGCTTCCCCCTCTTTTTTTTTCTTTTCTGTATTTTTTTTTCTACCTTGAGTCTTGCATTGTTAATAAAATGTTGTTAACTCTTTTGTTTAGGGTCTCTTACCTTAAAGCAAGCTCATAGGAACCCCTTTTATATATAAATATATTTATGTATATATATTTTTTCCAGTAGATTCACTTGCTCAGTAAATATAGTTGATGAAAGAGTTCCTGGCAATCCATAAAAGAACAGGCTGTGGGGATCCTCATTAATCTTCTAATAGTCCTGCTGTCGTCCCTCTCTAAAGTTCCTTGCCTTGTAAAGTATTTGTGGTAGAGAAACAGCGCTTTTGCTTTCCACTAAGCAATGTCATCCAGCCAGATCCCAACAAAAGCCACATCGCCCTTTCAAATAGTTTCAGCCTTCAGCTGTATTATTGGCTGGGGTTCTGAGCCATGAAAGGGAGACACTATTTGTTTAACTGTGCTTCACAATACAAACAAGCAGAGAAAATACAACTCCTCTGGCCTTCTTTTGTGTCTCCTGATAGTAATATAGTTTTACTCTTAGTGACTGCAAGATTACTTTGCAAACAGATGTTAGCTTTTTTTTTAAGTTTGTAAGCATTTCTTTAAATACCGCATCTTAATAACATAGTTGTGTGTAGAGTTATCAGATAAAGGGAATATTGCATTTGTTCCATTAAAAACATATGAACAATCTGTAAATTGAATTCCGTATTAGGCCACAAATGTGAGTGACTGGAAACTAGAATTTAATAAGTTACTTACATTTCTGACCAACTTTTAATGTGTTTCCCTTTTATAATATTAGTGAATTTTTAATTTCAAAATTAGGTTTGTAGAGTAAACTTATTGAAAAGGGAAGGCATATCTAAGTAGCACCAAAAATTTGTTCTTCAAACCTGATAGGAATTGTGCTATGCAAAACTTTATATATACTATTCTAAGCCTGTTAAAAGAAGTGATTTTCTCTGTTAAAGAGAAAATAATGGGACCTATCTAACACAAGGCCTCGGTTACTTTATATGGTCTGTATATACTCTGGAAAGTTGCAGACAATAATTCTTTGTAACATTGTCTATTTAGAAAGATCAACTTGAAGCATATTACCATTTTCTTGATTTAAAAAATCCTTTCATTTATGCAAAACTGCCACCTAAAATTGGTGGTAATATAGGAAGGAAGATTTATATACATGAATATATCCCTTCACAAAATTTTACATTTTTAAAATTTATTTAGGATCTAAATACCCAGAAGAGAAGGATATTTAGGGCAATCATCTTTGAAAAAAGGGAGTTATGAAATTTAAATATATGTGTATACACACAAACACACACACACACACAACTAACTATAAAATATTAAATATTAGAATTAGCTCCAAGAGAACATTCAAAGTCATAAAAATCATATGCAAATCAAAATGGTTAATGCTTGGTTTTGAGACTCATGTCGCACACACTGAATATGATTCTCAAAGTGTGGTCTCTCAACTAGCAATATCAACATCACTTGGAACTTGTTAGAGATCAAATTCTTTAGCCCCATTCTAGGCCTAGTGAATCCAAAATTCTGGGATGGTGTTCCCAATAAACTGAATTTTAACAATGCTCCACGTGATTCCGATATCCTCTAATGTTTGAAAACCACTGCTTCATGTGACTTATAAGGTTGGCAAGAGCTAATTCTGATCCTAAATCAGTAGTCTTTCTAAACTGTAAATCCAGGGGAAATGCAAGTCAACACTTGGTCACTTGATAAAATGAAGATAGGGATCTCTTGTTTCATTATTCATCTTGTACTTCTCAAGCAAGCATGATCTTTTGGAATTCACATGAAGAAAATATTTACTATTCAAAGACAGGATGTTATTTTGAAATCTCTCTAAAAGGAAATGTGACTCAAGGACACCAAAGTATATTTCATTCAATCACTTTGATAGATTGGTGGTGAATTTTATTACAGCATCAGACCTGGATCATTGTTTTGTTACATAGCAACCCTCATCCCCAAGCAGTGTGCTCATACCAAGTCATTATCACTATAAAGATGCATCAGCCTCTCCCAAACTCTGCATTCTGTTTATTATTCTAGTAAAGTAGCTATGACATATGAAGCAGAATATCAAATTTTAAACACAATTCTAGTGTTTAGGGACATAGTTGAGGTACATTGAGCCAATTGGTATATTTGTAGAAAACTTACTCATTGCTATCTATATTTCTGGTAGACACAAACTATACTACAATCTAGTAGTAAATACATTCAACAATCAACTACGTTTTTACTCTGTAGGTATGCATTTAATTTTTCTTATTCTGCTATTAGTCCAATGTTACTATTGATTGCCATCTAACAGAGTATGTATTTATAAATCTTAGGAACATAAAACACTTAATTTCTTTATATTTCAGTTTTCTCATCTATGATTGGGGATAAATTTATGTCTAAAAATTTATTTGCTAAAATTGGGGTAATCTTGAGGAAACAGTGAGATTTAAAAATGTACAGCACTTAAAATAATGCCTGGCAAGTAAAAACTACTCACTTCATATTAACTATCATTATTATTATTTTTAGCTTAAAATTTGATAATTAATTTCTAAAATCAGGAATTTAAAAAATATCTCATTTATGGTACTAATCATTTTACATTACACACATATATTGAATCATTGTGTTCTACATTTGAAATTAATATAATGTTATATATTGATTATACCTCAACAAAAAATTTTTAATTAAAATTTTTAAAATATCCTATTATGGTGTGATACTGAGAGCTATAAAGATCCTTTTTAAATATTAGAGAATAGAGTTTTTATTTTAAAAAGAGACTCAAATATTAAAATTCCTTTATAGGTTATAAAATAATTCTTGTGGTGTGCATTTGCATCACCAGAGATAAATTTGCTTTATTTTTTATCTAAAATTGTCCCATTACAGTCTGAAACAGAGCTAGGAACAGCAATAGTTAAAGGAATACGGCACAAAGTAGTCATTTCTCAAGAGACACAATCCACACACCTACTGTACGTTTTTGGAATGTGCTTTAAGTCACTCTTTGAAAGTAGTATAATAAAGTGCACATCAGGAATGGGAATGAGTCCATTCTCACCATCTGTTCCTAATTTTTTTTTGAGTGGAAGACTCTGTATTATTAAACCACTGTGTAAAATGTTAAAATGGTATTAGAAATCTGAGTTAAATCCAGGAGACTTCAGAGAACTTGAGGTTATGTGAAAAAATATTGATAGCTGCATTACAGTGATGGGTAAAATAAAGCTAGCCCTTTATTCTCAGGTAACCCTCAACTTCACTTTCTAAACTTAACCACAAGTTTAAAGTTCTTCCAAGTACATTGTTAGCCAAATTGCATATATATTTAATTTCTGTATAAACATGTACAGTTTTGTACCCTGCTTCCTTTACCCTCACTTTAGCTAATAAGAATTTTAATATATCCTCTAGCCCCCAAATTACAAAATCTTAAGAGCTCACTTGGTCCCATGACAGAACTTGTGTGATTTTCTGAAGAACTCATAATTTCAGACTGTTTTCAACAGAAATGGTTAAGTGATTTGACTTACTGAGGAATGTGGACAGCAATGTTTACATTACTTCTTTGTGGCATCCTTGACAACTCCCAGAACCTTCTATAAAAACTGCCTGGGTTAAGAATGGCCCCAGGTATATACAGGTTTCCGATGGGATTTTAAAAGGTGCAAAAGTCTTCTTTGCTCCAAAATATCTCCATCCATAGTCCTGCCAATGTCCTAGAAAGTCCTCCATCAATCACTACTCTATACTGGGATTTAAAGATATGGTTAAAATGCAAATAAACTCTTTGTTAGATATAGTCAACATTTATTTGCATTTATACTGATTTAAGTGTTGTAGTAAATTGGTTTACATAAATGTAAATGCTTCGGCATGTAAGAGGGCCTACATTGTCTTTGCCCCAATCCAGTGTGTCAAACAGGCATTCCACTATGTGAGGGATGTCCTTTTCATTTTCTTAGGAGATAAAAGCCTAGTTAATTAATTTACTCATTAGGTGTTCTTGGAAATACCTCACTACCTGATTGGTGGCAACAGTCTGTCTCAAAAACTCTCCCTGGGAGATTAGGCTAATTACTTGATCCCATTCTTTTATGAGCTCATATCATATTGGTTCCTGGAGAATATTGATGTCTGACCCCCTTTTGACCGAGGTCATACTTTTCTCTAATTTATCTTGATTCATTTCCGATGGACAGAACCCTGAATACTTTTCTGCTCATAATCTCTTTCAATTTGCTGACGTGTCTCCTGGGATGACCTGAATTTCTTCTGATACGTTCACTGACTGCTGCTCTGCCACCACATTCCAGTCAGAAAGGAGCCATTTGTTCTTACACCCTTCCCTTTTCCAATCTTAGGAGCTTGGCTTGAAACTGTCTTAATGATCTGTGCCCATTTCTCAGGTCATCCTCCATGACGATCCCTCTGCCATCTTACTTTCCTACTTACTGATTCCACTTCTGTCCTGACACAATCCTCCTTTCTTGCTGTCTCACCACTTTACAGTCTGTGCATTTTTGACTTCCAGGCTGAAATCAAATACTGAACATATATGTCCCTATGACCCTATGTTTATGGATATGGGGCCTCCTCTTTCCTGTTAGTAAAATGCTTTTTGCATTTTCTGTGTTCTCCATTCATTTGCAAACTCCTATCCCAGTACAGAAAACATTGTCTTCTCTTCTTCCCATCTCACACATATCACACAATCCATCTGATGTTTTGTTCTGCCTTCGTATCACTCTTGGGTAGGACCAACAATAAAAGTTAAAAATAATGATAATAATAATGATTAACACCATTGAATTCTTACATGCACAATGTATTGTTTCTAGTGTTTTATTATCATGTTTAATTCTCACACAACTTTATAAAGTTGAAAATATTATCCCTATCATAAGAAAACTAAAGAACAACTTGTGAGGCAAGATTAATATTGATCTGGGTGAGAACAATGGAATGGGAAGAAAAGAAATAACTCTCTAAAGTCGATCTTCTATTAACCTTCTGCTACTACTTCTAGTAAGTGTAGCTGCTGTCTTCTCATCTTTCCCTCCCTCCTCTCTTCTGCACTTTATCCAGAGACTCTCTCATGCACTGACTCTTCTCCCTACGAGAGAAGAAATGCTCAGATATTCTCAGAATGATTTTTCTCTCAAAAGTGGATAGGACTTATATCTGCTGTTTGTGTACCTAAATCTACCACTAGCCCTTACGGAAGGATATTTTCTTGATTTTTATTTTTAACAGATTGCTTTTTAAGTATTCTCTTTTTAATGTTTATTCATTTTTGAGAGAGAGAGAGAGAGAGAGAGAGAGAGAGAGAGAGAGAGAGAGAGCGCACAAGCAGGGAAGGGCAGAGAGAGAAAGGGAGACAGAATCTGAAGCAGGCTCTAGGCTCCAAGCTATCAGCACAGAGTCCGATGCAGGGCTCGAACCCATCAACCGTGAGATTATGACCTGCACTGAAGTCGGACACTTAACGGACTGAGCCACCCAGGCACCCCCAACACTTAGGTTTCTTAAAAAACAAAAGCAAAAAAAATACAAGGAGAGAGAGAGAGACAGTGAGAGAAAGAGAGAGACAGAGAAAACAAGAGCTAGAGAGAGAGAGAGAGAGAGAGAGAGAGAGAGAGAACTGATGTAAAGGTATTCAAGTTTGAAAGTTATCCCCAAGGATATACACCAACAGGAAGTCCTGGCCTCTCTGTCAGTCCCTCAAGGACCAACACATTTGAACCAGTTTATGAAAATTGCAATGGGTGGCTCAGAATCAGCTTAGCTGAAAAGCTGTTTAGAGGAGACTTCTAAACATCTGAGTTTTCTTCTGCCTACTTTTCCCCACATACACAAAGTTGTACCAGTTGACTGGTTCCCACAGTACCATAACCTAATATACTAGAGCACATTAATGTTTTCTAGGCAGAGGTGGCTAACATTTACTGAGTACTTACTCTATATGCCCTTTACAAGCATGATTTTATGTAATCCACACATCAACATTTATAGGACAGGTGTTTTTTTTCCCTCTATAAATGGTGAAAAAACTTAGTTTAGAGAGTTTAAGTGATTTGTCTAAGGTCACATATAGGGTGCAGCAGAACAGGTCCCCCACATCTTCTTTTATTCAAAAACCTTTGCTCTTAGTGCCTATTTTAGTACCTCTCTTTCTCTCTGGTCATCACAGCACAGTTGTGAATCCTAGAATTTTTGATAGTACACTTGAATCAAGTGATTAAAAGGCTCAAAAGAACACTAAACAGGTTAGCAATAATTATAATGCAATCACTACCACAGCATAACAGTGTTTCACAGTATCTATAAAAAGATCCATGCTTCTGAGCACAGGCCACTGTTGGAGCTGGACTGTTTACTGCCCATTTAAACAAGCACTGCTATATACTCACCAGGGAGAGTTCTCACACGTCACCCTTAATCTGAGTTTGTTCTCTGTCACCCGCTTAACATTAAACTGTGCTTAACTCTTGCATGGAGCATCTTGTACCCAGCTCTAAACTGTAATAAAGGACTCTCTCATCTTGATGTTACCTCATTAGGCACTGTTTAATATTACGTATATTCTGTTTTAGCAAAAATTAAATAGTATACATTGATCAAAATATACTGGTGCATTAGAACCTCAAAGTACATTTCGTTCCAGTGGTAGACACAAACAAAGTGTGAATTCGCATAAGCAGAGAGAGAGGTCATGGATGACAGAAGCAGTGACCTCAGATCTGGGCCATAAAGAATAAGTAGGCTTTTAACAAATGAAGAAGGGAGGAAAGGCATTCCATATAAGATGAGCTGCTTTGATGAAGGGCCAGAAGAGACAAGCATAGGCGTTGTTTGGAATTGCTGAGTGGGTTGTACTGGGTAGAGCTAAAAGGATAGGTTAGAGAGTAGCAGGATAACAAATTGAAAAATTAGGTGTCATGTTGATCATAATGACATAAATGTTGATCATAAATGGTGACAATAAAATTTTTTTGAATTAGGATACTCTGAGAATAGAAGGGGGTGCTATAAATAATGACACACAACAATGAATATAAACTGGAACTTTCCTGGACAAAAATGGATAAATGGCCACCCTGGTCATAAAGAGCCTTGAATGTCATGCTAAGAAAGTAACTGAGATTTTTAATCAGAGGCACATTTTTAAGACAGATTATTTTGGTTGTAGAGTCTAAGACATATCAGCAAAGAATTGGAATGACACACCCATTAAAAGGTAATGTCAATGAAACAGGTAAGTACTAGGGACTTTATGTCTCTCAGTCTTCACCCAAAGTTCCATATCCTTCAGACAGCCTTCTTTGATCTCCTTGCTGATTCCTTGAAGAGGCTAGCCACTACCTAGACCTGTCTTCACTCAAGTTCTGAACCAAATTAAAGAAATAGGTGATAAACAGGAAGAGCCAAAATATTACCTTATATTACTGCTAAGGTCTGTGTTGGAAAATGTGGCTTATATCTGTAGGCAAGCATGCTTCCTAATACCAAACCCCAAACCACAGTCACCTCTGGGCTAGGGCAAGATCCCTCTACTCCCTGGGGCAGCACCTAATCTTGGGAGTGGAGGCCCACTCCATACAGCAGGTCGTTCCCAAAAGAGAAGAAGGGAAATGTTAAGTTCAAGTTTTTCAATGGGAAAGACATCGTATTCTCCTGAATTAAAGAGGACTAAAGAGGCAGAGGGAGGACAGGAGTGTTCCACTAATTTTATTTACTATGACATGAAAGGAAATATTCACGTGTGGGGGGGAAAGTCTATTATTACCTCCTAACAGTCCGTGTCTTGAAAACATTTTTCTGGACTCATTATTTACCATATAATGTCCACTCAGTTGTTAGACATATGTTATTTCATGTATTTATATATTCACTCCCTTGTTCTATAGTGATATCTACCATGTTTTTACACACTTGTTTATTTGCTTATTTTTTATCCCCAAATATAGTAAAGCTCTCTTACCCAGTTTCCACAACTGCTGGATTAACAGGCACTCAACTATCCCTCTGTAAATGACACCAACTGCTGCCCAAGGCACAGTGAATATTGGTTACTTGAAGACCACACTCCAGCATACCTGTGCACTTCTGTACATATAAATGTCACCAGATACTTATATGCGTATCAAAAGTAAGATGAATTTGGTTGTTTTAAAGGTGAATTTGTTTTCAAATTTTCTTATAACAGTTTAAATAAAATTGTAATTATTTAATGTAATTACATATTATAAAAGTAACAAAACATAAGTGTAGCAAGTGTCCAATCACTAGACATGTTTTTTTAAAGCTCTTATGTCAAAAAGGCTGGTGGATGAGTAGTCATGACTATATTTTAAGTTAAAATAGAATGTTTAATCTGTATATTATCATTATTTATAATCCTGATTTAACTATATTTCACTACTGTAGATGGACATTGACAGAAGGGATCATGTTAATAATCTTTTGTATCCTCACTAAGGTAATCTTGTGGTTTTAATAAACATTGCTAGAGATGTTGGTGATGGTGACGGTAATAGTGACAGTCATTGAATAACAGATTAACAGACTAGATTAGAAGAAGAGGAAGGAATCTTGGAAACTGTATCATTTAATACACTAATAACAGAAGAGTAAACTGAGACTCCAAAACAATTTGATCATTGTCACACACACAGGTGACAGCTGATGTTTAATAAAGGATGAAGGGTTGGATATTTCTGTTTCCAGTTGGTTTTAGAATTCAAATATGATCAGAAATATTATTCAAAATGAAAATATTCTTCTGTATCTTCGTCTCCCTTTCTCTAATATTAACCTGAATGCTCACTCTTTCTGCTATTCTGAACTCTCATAGTCCTTCATTCACATAGTTCCTATGCTCATTTTCACCATGATGAGAATTCTCCAACATTTCTTGCTCAATTATCACAAGGAATTAATTTTAAAAGGATAATATTCTGGCAAGATGCATGCTTACCTCTGAAAGAAAAAGTTCTCTTTCTCCAAACAGAAAAAACAAGAATATTACATAAGCCTTAAGAGCACATGCATGTTTACCTGGGATATTTTGCATTAAGTCACTGTATTTATTTGAGGGGAAAACAGTCATGCACCATTCATAGCACTCTGGAGAGGAGAAGCATTACCTATGATGATACATGGGATAGATGGCCAAGATACTTGTTGAAGTATAGTCGCAAATTTTCTCTGCCTTAAATTATTCACAGATGAGAATGACTGTGGAGGTAAGACACAGCCCTTTGTCCCAGTGATTAGAGAGTCTTTTCAAGTTAAATATGAAGGGGTGCCTGGATGACTCAGTCAGTTAAGTGTCCAACTCTTGATATCGGCCCAGGTCATGATCTCAGGGTCATGAGATGGAGCCCTGCATCCAGCCCAGGGTCTTGGGATTCTCTCTCTTTCCTGCTTGGGATTCTCTCTCTCTCTCCTTCCATTTTGCCCCTCCCCCCCTTGCATGCTCTCTCTCAAAATAAATAAATAAACTTAAAAAAAGTTAAATATGGAGATCTGGAAAGACCTGAATGTTGCTGTAATATGAGAAAAAAGATGCTACTGTATTCAACTACTTCCTTTAAAAAACACTTTATTAAGATACAATTTTTTAAAAAGATTCCTTTAAAGAAAAAGTAGAGAACTGTTTAACAGTATGTGATGATATTTAGGAGAAGAGTAAAAATAAAAGTGTGAAATTTTATACATGGGAAATGTGTATGTATAAGTCATGTACAAGCATATACATCAGTAATAAATATTGGAATTAAATAAGCCAAAGTACCCAAATAATTTTGTTTGAATAGGACCACCAGTGATTTTTCTTCACTCTGTTTCCTACTTTATTTTTTTTTTTTGGTTTTGTTTTATATTACTTTTACATTAAAAAAATATATATGCAGGGGTGCCTGGGTGGCTTAGTTAGTTAAGCATCTAACTTTGTCCTAGGTCATGATCCCACGGTTCCTAAGTTCCAGCCCTGAGATTGGCTCTGTGCTGGTAATTCAGACCCTGGAGTCTGCTTCGGAATCTCTGTCTCCCTCTCTCTCTGTCTCTCTCTCTCTCTCTCTTTCAAAAATAAATAAACATTTAAAAATTATGCAAACATTTTTCATCATCATGGGTGGAAAAAACTGCCAGCTTAAGCTATTTCCCCACATACCAGAGTGCTCTGTTAAACTTCATAGCTTTACACTGTCAGAATAACTTTTGGCATTAAGGACTAAGATTAACCAGTATTCTATTTGTGACCTATTATGTTCTTCTGCTCATTGTAGATACTGTGCTCTCCACAGGTTTGTGGAGTATTCATCATGGCGTTTCTGGTCTGGTTCCATCACTAACCAACCTTGTGGCCACATAACTCATAGTCTCTATTATTCACTTATAGAGTGATGCAAGTAGACTAGATTACCTAAAATCTATTCCAATGCCAATGTTACATAATTATATTCTTGGAAAATGGTTACTGTGGATTTGCAAATAGTATCAGCGTATTTCTCCAGAATATTCCTCATAGATGATTGTTAATTTTCAATTTGAACATCTCCAATGAGGGAAAAATTTGAGTTTTCTCATAACATATATTGGGTATTCAAATCCTCATAATACTGTTAATGAAAAACTTTATAATTTAAAAATATTCCTCCTTACTTTGAGCTTCAGAAATATGATCACCCATACTTTACATTGTGATACTCATTTCTCTTCCCTGGGGCTATGAAATTAGTAGATGATTTCTGATTACGATAGGTTTAAAGTTTATTTTTATTTAATTTGAGAAAGATACAGAAAGCAAGTGGGGCAGAGGGGAGGCAGAGAGAAAAGGAGACAGAATCACAAGCAGGCTCTGCACTGTCAGCTCAGAGCCCAATGCGGGACTTGGGGCTCGATCTCACAAACCTTGAGGTCCTGACCTGAGCCGCAATCAAGAGTTAGATGCTTGACAGACTGAGCCACCCAGGTGTCCCTATGATTATGATAAATTTAAAATATTTGAAAACTATTGTCACATATTTTCTTCCCTGTAACTCTTCTTATATCCAAGATATATATGTTTTTAGACTATCCTCATTCAGCCACTCTTCCCTGGGTACTTACTGGCTGGATTTTTATTGTCTGTTTTAAACTATATCACTCAGAATGGAAGAAAAAAACCCAGGAATATTCTCTTCAGTATGGGAATGTAGGAGACAGTGAATATTTTCAGTGCATACCAACTGCGGTCTTTTCCAGCTTCTGACCATGACTCTATTTCCAGTTTTATGCAAGGCCGAAGATGATTGATCCAAGGCAGATGATGCCTCAATCTGATCCTCTCTTTTGGGAATTGAAACCTCCCAGAATTTAAAAATCACTGGACTAAAACACTTTAATAGTAAAACCCCGGGGAAAGGTTTCCAGATTTCTGTAGTTCAGTTCTGACAACTGCTCAGTTTTCTGCTCTTCTCCAGAACTCTTTTGGTTCTGTACTGTACCTCTGCATCCTGCCTTTAACTTCTCCTACCCCTGTTTTTCTTTTGATTGAAGACTGAGCCTTATTTAGATCCACAAAAGGCAGACTGAGGGAGAGAAAAACCACCAGAGAAGAGGAGGGGAAATGATGTGTTACATAATGAAAGGCAGTTAAGGAGAAAATTGCAAGTAGGGAAAAGTGGTCAACAATGGAGACGTTGTTAAGGAATTGTGAAAAACTAGGGAAAGTGTACTGATTTGGGCAATTGGTCGATCATTATGCAACTTTGAAAATGAAGTTTCAAGGAAAAAGAGCTATGGTGTTAAAACTTAAGGAGTAATGTGAGTAGAGAAAAAAATAAAACCACTTTTGAGATGTTTGGTATAAAATAAATACAATTTTAGCTTGATGAGTTAACAAGTCGTGATGGGGTTCCTTGCTTAAGTTGCAGATATATAACCATGTTTGAGGGAGTTGAAGAGTGAACAAGTAAAATGACTATTTCTTAAGAACTAGGAGATCACAGAATTAATAATTCAACAATAAACTTTCCTTGGAAAAGGACAAGTGAATAAGAAATAAGGGATGATGGAGGCTATGTTATTTTGAAGTGATGAAGCAGGAGGACATAGAAGCTACTATAAGAGTATACCGAAAGCTCTGTTAGGACACAGAACCTGGTACATAATTTGGGTGGCCAAGTGAAAAATTAAGATGAGGTGCCCATGGTTCAAAAACTAGGAATTTCAGGACAGCAACACCATAGCATTAAGCCAAGCATGGGCCCTTCTGAGTTTAACATATTCCTAATTAATTAAGACTGGGATTTAGGAAGGGAGCTTAATATAATACATAAAGTATAAATGAGCTTCATAGTATTACAAATGAATAACATAATTGTACTGAAGGGATGAAGAATAAAAACTAAAATAAGTAACTTTGCAAAACAGTATTTTAATTATATGATTCAAGAACATAGACAAAAATAACTTTCATATATAATAACTATCATATTTCAGTAGGAGAGTGGGTTAGTAATTGGGAAACGACTTTATGTATATTCTCAATTGAACACATATGTAGATATTGTGGGTAATAAGTGCCAGGTTTCCTATTGTGGAGGAAAAGAATTGTAAGTCAGGAAAGATAGGAGACTAGAAGTTGTTGGAGTGAAATTAAAAAGTATCAATTAAAGGGAGCCTGGTCTCAATTGGTTAAGTGTCCAACTCAGTTTTGGCTCAGGTAATGATCTCAAAGTTCTGAGATCGAGCCCTGCATCGGGCTCTGTGCTGACAGCATGGAGCCTGCTTGGGGTTCTGTCTCTCTTTCTCTCTTTGCCCTTCCCCCACTCACACTGTCTCTGTCTCTCTTAAATAAATAAATAAATAAATAAATAAATAAATAAACTTTAAAAATCCATATGGGGCACCTGGGTGGCTCAGTCTGTTGAGCATCCAACTTCAGCTCAGGTCATGAACTCATAGCTCGTGAGTTCAAGCTCCACGTCAGGCTCTGTGCTAACATCTCAGAGCCTGGAGCCTACTTCAGATTCTGTATCTCCTCTCTCTCTCTTCCCCTTCCCTGCTTGCTCTGTCCCTTTCTTTCTCTCAAAAATCATAAACGTTAAGAAAATTTTAAAAATTCATATAAATTCATGATTTTTAATATAGACAGATATATACTTACCTACATACAGATAAAAAATAAATGTGTGTATATTAGTGTACATACATACATATATTTCCTAGTTTTGTCTACTAAAAGGGTCTAGAAACAATAAAACCAACCAGTAATCAACATGCCTAGTGCCTGGATCTTGGTTTCTTAATGCTACTCTCCAATAGATGTAACCATTTCCTTGGAGAAATGGCAGATTCTAGGGCAGAGAAAGTACATGATAAGACAGGAATATCTTGTGGTGCTAGAAAGTAAGAGAGTAGTTGAAAAATTATTGGGATATTTTCCAATGGCCAATCTGGTACAATTGGAGCAGGAAAATAAACAATAGTAATGGATTATAAAACACAAAAGGAAACAAATATCTGTGAGTCCATACTGACATATATATATGTCATATATATATATTGATATAACATAATATATACGTCATATATTTTATATATATATATAATTGAATAAATAAATAAATGGGAAAAGCCCCTTTTTAACAGCAAAATTCAAATTAATAATTGTAGAGGGATGGTGGAAAAAGAGAATTGCCATTTAGCATACACTGCAGTTATAACTGTTTTAGGCAAGAATTATCAATGCTAAAATTAGTAGGTGAAAGTTTCATGGGAAATAGGGTATTTACATAATCTCAAGTATCTTCCCAAAGATACTTATGGACTACAAAGGAATTAAAATGGTAGCTTCATGGTAGAACAACCTAGTAGATCCATCTCAGTGAACAAAGTTAATGTCACCAGGAATCAGACATATCAATAACTTGAGCTTCCTGATATGATGCACTAAGAAGGACACATGACTTCTGTGATATATGTGCCCAAAATGCATAACGTGAACTCTCAGAGCACCTTAAATTGAGGGACCTTCTAAAGGATAAGTGGCCAGCACTCTTCAAAAGATTCAAAATCATGAAAGATCAAAACCGAGGAATTGTTCCAGATTAAAGAGGTCCAAAGAAACATGATTATCTAAATGCTGTATGTGATCATGATTGAATCCTATACCAGAAAAAGATGTTAGTGGGACAATTGATGAAATTTCAGTGAGGTCTCTAGATTAGTACTAGTATTGTATCAATGTTAATTTACTAGTTTTGATAATCTTATTGTGTTTTGAAAGATGTTAACATTTGGAGAAGATGGGTGAAAAATACAAAATATTTTTATATGGGGGCACTTGGGTCGCTCAGTTGGTTAAGTGCCGACTTCAGTTCAGGTCATAATCTCACGGTTTGTGAATTCAAGTCCGTGTTGGGCTCTGTGGTGACAACTCAGAGCTTGGAGCCTACTTTGGGTTCTGTGTCTCCCTCTCTCTCTGCCCCACCCTTGCTCATGCTCTCTATCAAAAGTAAATAAACATTAAAAAACTAAAAACGAAATTAAAAACAAAATGTTTTTGTATATCTGGAATAATTTCAAAACAAAAAGTGAAAAAGATTGACTAATGGCACAGGGTATGTTTTCTTCATAATATACTGCTACCTGAAAAAGAAGCAGACCACAAATGAGTATGTACATTGCATTTCGTATGTGAACATTTTAAATATATATATGTGTGTATATATATATATATATATGTGTGTGTGTGTGTATATATGTGTATATATATATATATTATATATACACATATATATAATTTATATACCATTATATATATATATATATATATATATATACGTGTTAGAAATCGTGTACACCAAAATATTGAGAGAAATTACTTCTGAGATGTTGGATTATAGGTAATTTTTCTTTTCTTTATTTCTTTCTCTTTCTCTTGTCTTTTTCTTTCTTTTCTTCCCTCCCTCCCTCCTTCTTTCCTTCCTTCCCTCTTTCCTTTTCCTCTTCTTTCATTTCTTCCTCCCATCCTTTGTTTCTTTGTTTCTTTCTTTTTTCTTTTTACTCTACTGTGCTTTCCAAATTTTGTACAATTCCTATATGTTGTTTATAATCAAGAGAAATCATACAATATTTATAAAACTCACAAATTAAAACATGTTGCATAAGAAAAATTGAAAACCTTTATTTTTATTTTAGTGCCTGAGAGCAGAGATTGTCAAAATGATTTTTTTTAAATTTGTGATTATATTCTTTTCTATTGTCTTTATCTGAATAAAGTCACAGGTGGCTATTATGAATCCTTGGACCAAAGTAAGGTAAGGATGGCCCTGTGATGAATGTCTGCTCGAACTCTTCTTTATAGATTATCCTAATGATTTGTGCTTCTCTTCTTATGGTATTACTAAAATAGTAATACCATAAAAGTAAACTCAATTCAAGTTGGATAACACACACACATAATGGCAACATATTAAGGAATTCCTTTTCAGTTAAAAAAAAGTCCAAGTATTAGCTCTTCATGTGAAGTATAGATATTTAGGAATTAAAACATTAATATGTACTTAGGTGAAAAATACATAGATATGTTTCAGTTAATATTAATTATCCAAGGACTCCATGGTTCTTGTAATGTGGCTGCTTTAGACTTTGAGTATAGTTCTTAAAGTGTAGTGATTCTTAAAAGCCTAGAATGGAGTCAACTTACCTAATTTTAAATCCCAATTCCATAATTTAGTATCTGTGTCACCTTGAACAATTTACTTAAACTGTCTGTGTCTTAGTTTCTCATATGTAAGATGAAATAATGATATGTACTATCTCTTAGGGTCATTTTAGAAGGAGATGAGTAATTAAATGTATCCTGGGCACATGGTAGATAACCAGTAAGTGTGAGCTAATATTATTTCTACTATACAAACTGATATACTGCTAAGAGATGATCTAAAATGATAGAGAAACTCCGTCCTTACATCAATCAATGAAATGTTTTTACCTGCCTTTCTACATTAGAATGAGAATTAGCCACACTTACAGAATATCTTCATTCTAAAGTTGTCTTGGCATATTTAACAGATCTTACCTTTAAATATGTCTGATATTTATTTAGAACTTATAGTTGAGATAGAGTTTTTCCATAAATAACCTAATTTCAGTTTAAACTTCACACTTTGTTACATCCTAAATAATAGAGTCCCTCGCCTATAGGAGTGCTAATTACCTGAAAGAGTTCTGTACATTCAAACTCCAAGTTGCAGTTAATTAACTTAATTAATTTTTCATCATAATTTGATCCCTAAAGTCCCATTTTGGTTGTAATTTCTTGTAGTGTTCTGAGCTAACCAATGAAGCACACAAAATATAGCATAATATTCCAGCTGTGACTTATATCCTTGTGTAACAAGAGACAACCAAACAAAATTTATAGCTAATAGATAACAAGTTACATGAAGTGGGAAAAAAATGGGAAAAGGGGCTGGCTGATGTTGTGGATAAGTAAAGAGGAAAAGGCAAACCTCGGGAAAAGTAGAGAAGATAGAAGAAATCGAGAAATAAGGAAGTGATACAGGAATAGAAAATATATGGGATTAAAACAAAACAACAACCAAACAAGGATAGAGAGAAACAACTCTCAGTCAATAGAGCTACAAACTGAGGGAAGGTAGAGCATGGGTTCCAAGACACCTTATGTGAATGAGGATGAGGAAATGTTCCTTTAAAAATATGGACGGAGGGCTCCTGGGTGGCTCAGTCAGTTAAGTGTTGGATTCGTGATTTCCTGAGATTGAGCCCCATCCCACATCAGGCTCTGTGCTGGGCAGGGAGCCTGCTTGTGATTCTCTCTCCCTCTTCCTCTGCCCCCCTCCCCCCCCCCCCGCTTGTGCCCTCTCTCTCTGTACACACACACACACACACACACACACACACACACACACACACAGAAATGCTAGATTTAAAAAGTCAAATATCTGACATAAAAAATTAAAAGTGAATCCACATTTGCCTGAAATCAATTACAAAATCAATGCAAAAGTAATAGGTCGAAGTTGATACCCAGGTGACTGAGGGATTGGAGTTCTAGAAGGTCCTGGAGGAGCTGGAGAAGTGGGCTTTAAAATTTATGAAGGCATTCAAGAATGGACAACATGACCTCAGGGCTGCAAGAGGAAAGGACCTATAGAAAACTCAGCAATTCTCTCTCTACTCTCTCTTCCTGAAAAGCATAAGGGAATTTCTGGTCTCTATCTCTTGGGAGAAAATGTCGCTGAAGAGAAATTAAAATCCCAAGCCTACTTTAACATCCCAAGCCATGAACATACCCTCCATGGCTGAGGCATATATGGCAAATATTCAACATAAAAATTGGTCCAGGATCATTGAACTCCTTGAAACTCCCAGAATAAACAAGCCAAAACATCTTTGAAGTGACATACAGTTCCTCAACAACGTTAGGGCATCCAATAGAAAATAATAAATAAAATAGACTAAGTTTAAATTAAACAAAATTACTAATGCACAACAAATTACTAATGTGTAGCATTACTAATGAGAACTGACAGATACAATGGAGAAGAAAGACCAAACTAGAAAAGTCCTGAGATTGACTGAGTTTATCAATAAGTACTTCAACAACTGGTATTTAATTTCTCTGAACTATCTATCTCATGGCATTTGTATAAAGATTGAATGAGAAAATGCATATAAAATTCTTAGAAAATTGAGGTACTCAATACATATTAGTGTTTATCTTACCATTTATGAAAGAAAAGATTAGCAATTGAAGCTTGGTGAACCCTTTATTTGCAAATCTGTGCACTAAAATCTATTTGATGGACATACAATTTTGAAACACAGATTTCCTTCTTAGAAGCATTGTAAGAAATTAGTGTGGAATAAGGGACCTATCAAAGATAGGAAATTAACTTAAAATAGTCACATACTAATTTTCTGTCCACGTTTATATGTAACATCTTCTTCAGGAGGTGTAAAATATAGTCTAATGCTTCCCTCGATCATGGCCATCTCTAAGGAAGAGGGTACAAGGACAGCACCATCTATGTTTCCAGATATAGTTGAGAATTATTTTTGTCAAATTTAAAATACATCCTTTTGGGATATTGGTTAGATTCTCATTATATTTACAGATAATTTACAGATAATTTTTGAAAAATGGACACCTTTACAACATCTTATCTTTCTTTGTTTTTTAAAGTTTACTAACTTACATTGAGAGACAGAGAGGGAGGGAGGGAGGGAGAAAACACACACATTGGGGAGGGGCATAGAGAAGGAGACAGAATTGAAAGCAGGCTCTGTGCCATCAGTTCAGAGCCTGATGTGGGGCTCGAACTCACGAACTGTGAGATCTTGATCTGAGCTGGGATCAAGAGTCAGATGCTTAACTGACTGAGCCACCCAGGTGCCCCTAACATCCTATCTTTCATTCATAAATCTGGTATGTATCTCTCCTCTTATTTATCTTGTAAAATATTTTTTGTTCCTTAGTGAAGTTTTGTGATATTTTTCATAAACATATCTTTTACAATTAACTTACTGGTGTCATGGGAGCCTCCTGGGACATTGAGGATTGCCCAGAGCTGCAGGAGCTGGTAGGACTGGGGTGAGCTGGGGTTCTGGATTTGTGGGAGCCTGACAGGAGCCTGGTGCCACATATGCTGGGGACATAGGAGCTACCTGAGGGTGCGGTGCCAAGTGTAGGTCAGTGGCCTGGGTTTGTGGGAGCCTACAGGAACTATCTATGGCCACAGGAGTCCATCTAGTAAAAGGCAGGCCTTTTCTGGGGTCCTTGGTAAAGTCAAGTGCTCACTTCACTCTCCTTCTCCCATAGAGAGCATGTCCTTGTTTGCTGTGTGCTGCCCAGACCTGAGGAAGGGATGATGAGGGTAGTGTGGATTTATGTTTCCCACCCTCCTCAATCCATCTTTTTCTATTTCTGTGCTTTACCCAAGTGCTGGAGTCCCTCAACTGGAATCCCTCACCCGGAATCTTCTCTCTCATTCTCCTGACACTTTTCTTGTAGGATTATTATCAATTCGGTTAAAAAAAAAGTCAGTATTTATTGAAAGCTACTATGTTTTAAGTAGTTTTCTAGGCATTACAGAACTACCAGCCTTGTATTCATGTTGAACATTATTATTCCATTCTCCTTATCTCATAACTTATCTCTTATATTATCTATGAGAAATTATCTATCGAGTTCTTTGTGCTATTCTGGATTACTTTGCCACATTCTTTTTAATTTTTCCTACCCATTAATTCTGTCTTCATCTCTTTCTGCTTTTTTTCTAGAGATATTTTTAATTTCAAACTAAAATTTTCATTTGTGGAAGTACAATTTGATCTATTTGATCTCTTCCTAATCTACATATTTTTCCATACCACCATGTAGTTCCACATGAAATATTACAGACATTCATTTTATAATACCTTTCAGATTTAACTCTATAACACTACTTGTTAAGGCTAAAATGTTGGTGTCATCATTGATTCCCCTTTTATGTTCACCTGACACCTAATTCTTGACTCTTCCATATATATCTGGAACCTGTCCACTTTCTACCACTCCCACTGGTATCAGGTCTCTATCAAGTATGCCTGGATTATTGCAGCAATTTCCTAACTAGTCTCTTTGCTTCTGAGCTTGTTCACTGCCCCCCAGTGTATTCTGAACCTCAGCAAGAGTGAACGCTTTAAACCATAAGTCAGATTCTGTTGCTTCTGAGGTTAAAATCTCTATCTGATCCCCATTTTTCTCTATGAAAAACCACGCTCCTTTCTATTGTTTATTCAGCCCTATCTTGTCTGGCTTCTATCTCTTCACCTTAACTCTAATTCTTACGTTCTTTTCCTTACTCCCTTGGCTCCAGCCCCATTGGCCCCCTCACTTTTCCCAAAACATATCCAATATATCTTACCTCAGAGCCTTGTCCTTGCTGTTCTTTCCATTGGGAATGCTCTTTCTCTGGATAACTGTATGTGTAGTGATTATCTGCCGCATAACAAATTATCCCCAAACATAGTAGCTTAAAACTTTAAATATGTATTATCTCATGCAGACTCTTTGTGTCCAAAATTCTGGGGCATCTCAGCTGAGAAATTTTGTCTCTTATGGGATTCAGTCAGATGTTGGGTGGGACCGCAGCTATCCTTTGTCTTTACTGGACCTGGGAGATAGATCCATTCCAAAGTGGCTACTGACACGTATGGCAAGTTGGTATTGTCTATAGATGGGAAGGCTCATTTTGTCTCCATGATAACCTCTCCATACCTGTTGAGTGTCCTTTTGACATGACAGATGGCTGTCTCTAGAAAGAAATCAAGATAAGCTACAATGTCTTTTACAACTTGGCCTTAGATGTCACACACTGTCTTTCCTACAACATCAAGTCCCTCCAGTGTCACCTTCTCAGTAAGACCTTCTTTGACCTTCAAGTATAAACTGCAACCTCACTACCAAATTTGATCCCCATTCCCTTTCCCTTTTTTATGGATTTCAATCCCACTTTTTATTTTCCCATATAGCAGATGTTTAATTGTTCATTTTGTCTCTGGCTGTCTCTCCAGAGTGGATTGTAAACTGTATGAAAACAGAGACTTTGTGCTCTTCATTGTCACATCCACAGTGCCTAGAAGACTGTGTGACTCATAGTAGAAATTTGTGATTAGTTTCTGCCCTTTCCATCTGCTAGTGTCTGCCTTACCAAAGATTTTAATTTGGTGGTTATATTGTTCTTTATGTAGTTTCTTCTGGTTTATATTTTCCCTCTGGTTGTCTGATTCATAGCTGCCTTGACTATTGCCTTGGCTCTTATAAAAAAGCATTGATTATATATTTTTTAAAATGTTTAGTGTATTGTAAGAAAATTTAACTCTTCTGACTCCACTTCTGAGTTAGTCTTTTGAACTTCTATATAATTTTACGTAGCCATGATTTTTCTACATTAGTTTATCCTTATGGAGACCTATCTAGGATCATTCTGCTCTGGTGTGAAATGGAACCTATTAGAGGTTGTGAGACTAAACTTTTTAAGCTCAAACAAAGGGAGAAAGATCAAGTTCGCATATTTCATGGTTTTACTTTGCCAGTTTAGAGCTCCATTATTAGATGTTTATAGAGAGAGAACCAATGCTGTAGGCTTTGCAGCAGGGAGCTTCCCTCTGTATCAAAGGCCACCTTTTTGCACTTATCATGGCAGCCATTATTTATCAAGGGCAGTTCCAAGGATACATTGTGAGCAATTGCTGTGGGATCCAGACACAAAGCAAACAGGACTTGAGCACTTACTGGGACTCTGATGGAATCACATATTGCTGTCTTACTGTCCTAATGTCCGATTTGGCCTTCTACATGTTGCTGCTAGTGAATTGTTTTGAAATCTCTACACTTATTTTCCAAACAAGCAATCATTGTACAGATTGTCCTTATGCAGAGAATTTTCTTAAAGTTTCTGGTATGTAACTATTATTCTTCCATGTTTTATAAACTAGGACAGAATTTTCTGTGTATACACTGAATATTTAGATAGTCATTTTAATATGACTTGGGAAAGAAGTTACATATATGTGTTCTATTCATTATTTAATCAGGAAACCAGTATGATATACTTAGTCTTAGGTACTTAGGGAGGGTATCTCTGACACCTTATCCAAAGAAGATCCTTCCTTTTAGTTTTTGGGCATAACCATTTTATTTTCCCTCAGAGCACTTAAATAATTTTAAGTTATTTAGTTACTTGTTTACTTATTCTTTGCTCTCTCTTTTATTTTGAAAGCTCTACATGGTTAGAAATTCTGTCTCTTTTGCTTGTCTCCTGCCTGAGATAGCGCCTGGAAGTCAATAGGAATTTAAAACATACACTATGTAGAATGAAGGAATGATTATAATTTTACATAAAATTCCAGGTGTATGAGATGAGTGAGGGAAACAGCCTATTTTGTGGATGCCAGATCAGGCCACAGACTTGCAAAACTTTTACCTTTAAATGTATCTATTTTGTGGTATTCATTTCTTAAAGGGATAGAGAGAAATATGAAAATGGAAGGAAATGCATCTAACTTTAACTTGTCAGGAACAGCTAAAGGAGCTAGTGTTATTAAATTTGGCAAAATAGTAAGATTGATGAAATAAATATATGCACCATTATAAAAATATAACAATAAAACTGACTGTATTTTCTTCAACATTATTAAAGACACAGCAAGAGGTATTGGCATTTACTTGTTTAGAAAAAATAAAAACTGAACTACAGCAAATAACTTCACAGTAAGATCATTAATGACAGGAAAAAAATGCCAAAGGGCATTACAGAATATCCTTTTTTTTTCCCTTTTTTTCCAATATCCCCTGGAAAAGAGGCACCAGTTAGGTGTTGCAGATTCAGCCTCTGTAAAGGCAAAGTCGTCTTAGGATTTCTTTCAGATGTAGAAATAAACCAGAGTAAAATATTTTAGACATATTTTTGACACAAGCTAAATGTAAGCCTAGAATAATTTGCTAAATGTCACAAGAGAGGGAAAAAAATTAGACAGAATAAATAGCTGCCTTTAAGCTTAACTAGTATTTTCTTGTATCTGTGCTTTAAAAATCACCCCTGTTAGCTAACAGAACACATTAAATCAAAAGGATTTAGCATTGTGGTTAATGTCTTGTTCTTTATGATCTGCACGGGCCTAGATATTGCAGCACATATTTTACATATATAATTCTGCTTTGGGACTACTTAAAACCAATGTACAATATGCTGAATTAATAATGCTTATAAGTGTAATATATATGGAGAGAGTTTGAAAAACTCTTGATGAAAGGTGATATATATTTATGAGGTGCCAGATGTTTGCCTTTAAAAGTAATTTTTACTAACCCACACTATTGAGATTTGTATTGAAGTGGTCTCTTTGTGGTAGTATATTATTTAAAATATGTTCTGTGAGACCTAGGCACAATGGGGTGAATAAAAGAATAAGTACCTGTCTAAATTTTATGTATTTTTAAAAATTAGGCCATTGGGGTACATTTTTAATGCAGGTGCAGTGGATTAGACAGAAAACAATAAAAAGAGTTATATATTTCATATACAACTGCAGGTGGTGAAAATGTACATATTATTGTTATTTTAATATTTTCTTTCCTTTTTTATTAGGGAGGTAATCATGATATCATATGCTTTTATATCATATTTCTTCCAAGGTGTTCAAATACATTACAGTCATTTATTATTTTATATTTCATAACTTCCCTGGAGGGAAGCAGGGACAAATATTATTGCCCCATTTTACAGATGAGGTAACTGATTACCAAATGGCCACTCTCTAAGTACATTCAGAATATTTTCAGGCAACTTGTCAGGGACATTTTCCCCTGGCCTTCCACACTGTGTGTGCACTGAGCTGTTTCTGTTATTGTTGACCATCAGGGTCACCACTCTGGTGACTGCCCCTGCTACTGTGACTAGAACACTAAGGAATGTATTCAGTTCTTCCCAAACACAAGACAGAGTCCACACAGCAAGTTGTAACGAAGTTTTGCCAATCATTTTGGAAAGTAAAATGTGTATGCAAAACAAAATCAAAAAAACAACTTTTGACAACTGCCCAGGTCCAGACCCATCATAAAAATCCTTTATTGGCCTGCTTCCTCTCCTACTCTTAACCCTTTTCTTTGCGGCCAAGACAATCAGTCTCTTACCACATCTCAATCTCTTACCATCATCGCTTGCCACATCTCGTTTGGTTCCACTAAAAGCAGAACAAATTCTCTTTCCCTAATTTAAAATCTGCTTCCCTAGGTCCGAGAACAAACTTTCTCCCTTGATGGAAGTCTCCATTTGTCTTAAAGAAAACTCCATCCTCCCCTATAGGGATATGTTTCGTCTTATGGCCATACTACTAATTTTACAAAGTAGTCCAATTTATTTTGTCTGGTTTATTTCCCCTGAATAATATCATATATGTGACAGAAAGAGCCTGGCCAGACGGGGCTGCACCTAACTCTATTTCTCCTCATGAGGGAGTCAGGATATACTGGTGTTCAAGCCCCCTTGTTTCTATGAGATACAATCCTCAGCTGCATGATAACATTCAGCAGAATCTACGTTCTAGGGCTCGCCAAAACACTGGCACCTCGTCTGAGTCTCACGTATCAGTCACTGTGTTCACTCACTCAATCATTGATTAATATAAATGTTTGTCTGTGTGAATGTGATGGTAATGGAGACATGCCATTAAAACAAATTAGACAGGGCCCCTGCCTGCAGTCATCTTATAGTTTAGAGAAGACAAAATATAAGCAACTCCCAAAGATTTTCCTTTTAAAAAAAAGTATTCCGATTTCCATCTACAGATTAGCTCTTTTCTACTGGACTCCGTCTGGAGGGACTGTTCATCAGGTGCTCCAATATGGAATGGACACCACTTGCCCCTTTAATCTCTGCTCCCCTCTGTCTCTCTGAAAGCACTCAAAGTCATGCTTCTAAAAGTGTCTTTAGTCGTGTGATGATTCATAGCATCATTCATAGCCCACTTGCTCCAACTTATCCAGGGAAATAGCAACAAGAGTTTGGGCAGCTGATTCATCTATGAATTTTTCTAAAGCAAGATAAATATTTTTCTGAAGTTCAGTCTCATTCATCAACCTAAAATGAACAATAACTAAGGATTATGTGAAAACACAGACTGGATTCCTTTTATGGAAATTCTTAAGAAATACTTGATGGGAAAGGGCTTTCAAATGGCACTATCTTTTCTCTTTACCAGCATTCTTTGCAGAGCTGGATCAAACAATCCTAAAATTTGTAAGGAACCACTAAAGACCCTGAGTAGCCAAAGCAATTATGAAACTAAAGAAAACTAAATAAAACTAAAACTGGAGGTGTCATAATTCCAGATTTCAAGCTATATTACAAAGCTGTAGTTTTCAAGGCTGTAGGGTACTGGCACAAAAATAGACACATGGATCAGTGCAACAGAGTAAAAAAACCCAGAAATCGACTCAACTATATGGCCAACTCATCTTTGACAAAGGAGGAAAGAATATCCAGTGTAAAAAAAAGACAGTCTCTTCAACAAATGGTGTTGGAAAACCTGGATGACAACATGCCAAAGAACAAACCTTGACCACTTTCTTACACCACACAGAAAATACATTCAAAATGGATGAAAGACCTACATGTGAGACAGGATACCATCAAAATCCTAAAGGAGAACACAGGCAGCAGTCTCTTTGACCTTGGCTGGAGCAACTCCTTACTAAACACTAAACGTTGCAAGGGAAACAAAAGCAAACATAAACTATTAGAACTTCATCAAGAAGACAAACTATTGGGAACTTCTTCCACACAGTGAAGAAAACTATCAACAAAGTTAAAAGGCACCCTACAGAATAGGAGAAGATATATAAAGAACACAGTATATAAAGACCAAATATTACATTTCATTTTTGCACATAGATTACCAACATTTATTTTAAAAATTGAAATGTTAGGTAATTTCGTACTTTATTATAACAATTATGAATTAGAAATAAGGGAACTATGGAAAAATGGTGTTTCCTGAGTTTGTTCAACACCCAGAGCTTAAAATTAAGTAGCAAGTATGATTTATTTTTAAATTTTATCATGGAAATAATTTTTTCTCATCTTTGTATGCCAAAGACAATAGTTTTGCTTTATTTTTTTTAAATAAATTCATGGATTCATGGAATCTTAAGAGTTGGAAGGTGCCTTAGAAGTCTTTTCATTTTAACTCCCACTAAATGCTAAAATCCCTTTATCCCAATAATGGACAGGTTTTTCTCTTTATGTGAACCCCTAAAAAAGTGGAAAATTCACTGTTTTTGAGGCGGTTCATTTCACTGTTGGGCAGGCTTGATAGCTGTCAGGAATTCTCCATTATTCCTGAAATCCTGCCTTCTTAGTCTTCTATATATTGGCTTGTTTAGTGTTATGTATTTAAATATTTGAAGTGAAAAATAATGTGTCTTCCACCGTCCCTTCTCTTTTCCAGACTGAAACCTTTACTTTACAGCAAGAGAAGGGCATGTTATTTCAGGCAAGGGGAACAACACGAACAAACATGCAGAGCAAGCACCTTATGAATTAAGCTAACAACATTGGCTAGAGCATGGAATTCTTGAGGAATGGTAAAAAAAAAATAGAAAAGTTGGAAATGAAGACTGAGGTTTGATTGTAAATAACTGTAGGCAATAAAATCTTTGATGTTTTCATTAGGCAGTGTAGTGATATCATCAGAGATTTACTTCAGGAAGATTGATCGCAGTATATCACTAATCACATAGAGCATGATTTCCAGTTGCATATGAACTTTGGTCAGTTCTTCCCTCCATAGGTTAGCTTTCCTGCATTCCAGCTCTTTTGTAATCCCCTTTTCTTGACTGTGGCCTGGACCTAGCATCTAGATTCTAGCCAACAGGAAATGGTAAAAATGCTGGGATGTCACTTGATTAGATTACAAAACACTGACTTCCATTGTGATAGTTGGCTCTCTGTATTGCCTTCTCAGGTTGCATGGTTTCATAAAGCAACCTGGCACCTTGCAAAGGTCCACGTATAAGAACAAAGAGTTCCCTCTGGCCAGTGAGAAACTGAAGCTCTCAGTTCAACAGCTTGCAAAGAACTGAATCCTGCCAACAACCATGTGAACCTGGAAGTGGATCTTGCCCTAAGTTAAGCCTTGAGATGACTCCATCCCAGCTGACTCGTGGATTGCAGCCTACAGAAGACGCTAAAATAGAGGGCCTAGCTTAGCCATGCCTTGATTCCTGACCTAAGAAACTTAGGTAATAAATGTGTGTTGTTTTAAACTTCTAACTTTTTGTACTAAGTTATTACACAGCAATGGATAACTAATACAGGGGTACACGTGTGTTATTTTGAAACCATAATGCTAATGCACCAAACACTAGTAAACTGAGTAAGCTGCTGGAGCTTAATCTAATGCATGGCTGTGAGGATGCAAATGTTGTGAACAAGAGTATAGTGATACCCAAATAATGAGGGATTACAAATATTTCGACTATGGTTTTTGGGGTTCTGGTACATGTAATTCCATAAAGTTCATTCATGTTCAACAATAAAACATAGAGCTGTATCATCTGGATTGAGATATTGCTGACAGTAAGAGAGAATACTTCTGTGTCCCTAAAGAGCACCCTTTATACATTTTTATAAGCAATTTTGTAAATGCAAAGCATGTGCAAGGCTAAAATGTTCAAGTGTTTTTTTTAAGCTGGCAGAAGACCAGCCAAATGAAGTCTCTAAATGGAACCTTAAAAATTAAAGCACGGGCTAGCCCCATGTTTTAATGTGTTCTTGCTACCATTTTGTCAAGTAAAACATTCATTCCAAATACTTGAACTTACAGAGCAGATCTTTGGCACTGTACTCAAAAACAGAAAAACTAAAACAAGAACAACACCAACAAAATGAAGTGCTGTCAAATCAAATCAGACTACTTTATTTTATTCTGCCTCCTCCAAAAATTGCAACCTTCCTTGTGGTGAAAACAACCCTTAATGAGTTTTTCTATGATATTGCGTTTGGTAAAGAAATATTGACTAGCTAATAAGGTTTCCTCATTGAGAGAACCAAAATGCTGAGGAAAAATATATGAGAACAATTCTGCTGAGACACCAGAGATCTAACAAGATGGGAAGAATTACGGGGCCGTGATCCAGGAAGAGATAGAAACCCTAAGAAGTAATCCCAATATTTAGGGCTGCTTTTCTCCTAAGTTTAACTTTTTTTTTAATATTTATCTTATTAATTTTTTTTGAGAGAGAGAGACAGCATGAGCAGAGAATGGGCAGAGAAAGGGGAAGACACAGAATCCAAAACAGGCTCTAGGCTCTGAGCTGTGATCCCAGAGCCTGATGCAGTGATCGAACCCATGAATGTGAGATCATGACCCAAGCCGGAGTCAGAGGCTTAACCAACTGAGTCACCCAGGCACCCTTCTCCTAAGTTTGGAGGCACCTATAAATTCCATTAGAGACAAACTGAGTAGAACTTTTGATAAATTAGCAATACTGAAGAACAGAAAGTCAAATCTATGCTGGCCAGATGAGAAAAGCCCTATAATTTGAATTAGAATCTCCAAAGAGTTACACTGCAGAAGAAGAGGTAATCCAGAAATAAGAAATCAATATCTGCACCTAAATAGGGACTGAAGCCCAAATTTGAACCATCTTAATCTCAGTAACTGGATTAAGGTGCTAACCAATTGCTAATGGCTCTGGCTTCTTGTCTAAGTCAAATATAAACCCTCAAAGAGGTCCATTTCTCGGTAAGATGAAGCATTTTAAAACAGATCAAAAACAGTTACAAAGTAGAAAATCTGGGAAATTTACAAACTCATTGATTTAAAGGGACCATAATACTCCAGAAGCCGCAAAGACTAGAAAGAATTCTAGTGAGTACGTAAGTTTATGGACGAGAGCTAAGGATCTGCAGTTATCCTTGCAGGCACTTGTTGGTCATAGGTTTGGGATAAAAGCAGAGACCCGTAAGTCTACCTGCACATAAGGCTGCTACTAGAGAGAAGGAGTGGATTGGGGGGTCACATGGACCTGGATTGACATAGTTAGAGGTTTCAGGGGGCTCAAACATGGCTGCTCTCCCCCACAGTGTGTGTCCTGAACTCTAATGCTGCACAGAACTAGAGGCCAAAGAACTAAGACCAAAGATTAAATGCCTAAAAGACAAGGGAATATACTATAGTTTTAAATTGAAGGAGTAATTACTGTGAATATGTCAATTTTCCCTAAGCTTATTTAAGTATTAAGTGCAATCCCAACCAGAATCCTGAAGGGTATTTATTTTTAGGGAAAAATTGATAAACTGATATCAAAATTCAAGACCTATTAAAAACCTATAGTAATTAAGACAGTATATACTGGCATAGGGACAGGAATATAGGCCAATGAAATGAAATCAAGAGTCTGAAAACATATTACCTGATTTATGACATAGGTAACACCACAATGCCGAGGAGCAAAGATGGTCTTTTCAATAAATTATCTTGTGTCAACTGTACATCCATATGGGAAAAAATGAAATCTGACACTTACCTCACACTTACATAAAAATCAATTCCTGGTGGATTGTAGATATGAAAAATAAAGCAATAAAGTTTATAAAGGATACTATGGGTGAAATCATGTTGACCTTGGGAAAGGGAACGACTTTTTGTATTAGTTATGAAAGTGCTAACCATAAGGAACAGACTAAGAAATCAGATTAAAATAAAAACTATTCTGTTTATCAGAAGACACCATTTGAAGAATAGAAGTGCAAACCCCCCAATATGGATGAAATGATTTTAAATACATATAACTAAGAGAAGATTTGTATCTAGAACTTGTAAAGGGCTACTAAAGTCATTAAGAGAAGGACAAATCCACAGAATATTTGAAGGAGGACCCTGCAAGGAAATCAGAAATTGCTCAACCACATTAGTCACCAGGAAGATGTAAGTTCAACTCTCACTGAAACATCACTACTCCCATGACAGAAGGGCTAAAATTTAAAAACCAAAATAGCAAAATTGGGTGAGGATGTGGGGTAGTGGGAACTCTAATACATTGTTGTTGGGAATGTAAACTGGTGCAAACACTCCAGAAAACAATTTGTCATTTAATACCAACATTGAAAACATGTGTGCTTTTTGATATAGAAATTTTAATTGAAAGTTTATAGTAATCAGCAATATGTTAACCGGAGCTCCTGGGTGGTTCAGTTGGTTAAGTGTCTGGCTTTGGCTCAGGTCATGATCTCATGTGAATTCAAGCCTGGCATCAGGCTCTGTGCTGGCAGCGTGGAGTGTGGAACCTGCCTTGGATTCTGTGTCTCCTTCTCTCTCTGTCCCTTCCTGTCTCGTGCTCTGACACACACACTCACTCTCTCTCTCTCCCACTCTCTCTCTCAAAAATAAATAAACATTTAAAAAATTAAAAAAAAAGAAATACATAAACCTGAGCTCCAGGAGACATGCATAAGAATTTTCACAACAACAATAATCACAAGAACCCCAAACTATACATTAATAAAAATGAATTTCATGGATATAATTTGGAGCAAAGGAAGCTGGACATAAAAGAAAATAAATTATATGATTGGATTTAGAAAAATTTCAAAAGCAGGGAAAACAAAGCTATTGTTAGAAGTAGGAATAGTGGTTACTTTGGGGGATGGTGAGGAGAAAGGGGAAATATTCAAGAGGGAACACAGAAGAGCCTTTTAGGTGATGGCATTAGTTATCTATTGCTGCATAACAAATTACTACAAAACTCAGTGGCTTAAAACAACAAATATTTGTTATACCGGTTTCTATGGGTCAGGAATCAGGATGCAACAGGTGCTTTTTGCTCAATGTCTTTCATGAGGGTGAAATTAAAGTGTCTGCCAGGACAGCCATCTCAAGCCTCCACTGGGGCTGAAGTGTCTTATTCCAAGATCACTGATAGGATTTTGGCAGTTCTCTGAAATCTGCTTCTAAGCTTGGTCACGTGAATCTCTTCACAGGGCTGCCTCATGACTTTGAGGCTCCTTCAGTGTGAGTGATTTTTAAAAAGAAATTTTTCATGTTTATTTATTTTTGAGAGAGAGACAGAGAGAGAGAGAGAGAGAGAGAGCACGCACAAGCGGGGGAGGGGAAGAGAGAAAGGGAGACAGAGAATCTGAAGTAGGCTCCAAGGCTCCAAGCTGTCAGCACAGAGCCCAGTGCGAAGCTTGAACCCACGAACCACAAGATCATGAGCCAAAGTTGGATGCTTAACCGACTGAGCCACCTGGGTGCCCCTCAATGTGAGTGATTTAAGGGAGAACAAGAGAACTAATGCCCAGAGGAACACCACTATCTTTTTATTACCTAATCTCAGAAATAACTTCCTATCACCTCTGCCTCATTTTATTTGCTAGAAGCAAGTTACTAAACCCAGTCTATACAAGGGCATGAATAAACAGGAAGCAAGTATCATTCAGCATGTTGCCCACCATAGATGGTAATGTTCAATTTCTTGACATTGATGGAGGTTGCATGAGTAATTGCTTTATGATTATTCATGGAACTGTATATCTTCGATGCATATATTTGTTATCTTTTATAATAGAAATATTGTTTAATTAAAAAATATACAGTCATAGAAATTTCCTCAAGCTTCACGTCCTCATGGAATGGAATTGAAATGCTGTACAACTCCAAAGAACTTCTCCACCTACTTACCTAGATACATGAAGTGATTTAAGAATATTTGGGAATTTTGACTAAGTTTCCCACTTACAAATAGGTAAATCCATTAATATTCAAAATAGAAATTGATAAATTAAGTTGACTGTTCTTTTACTTGGGAAGCAATTGTCCTCAAGACCCTTGTCTCAGCATTTGTTACTTAGCACTTTTTTCAGCTGGTCATGGAAAATTATATTTAAGAGAAAGTCTCAAATTTCAATTTTGCCACAAAAGCCACTCTCAGTATGAACTTAAAAACTTTCCTGATCACAATACTTTCACTGTAATTTTCTAAATTTCAAAATAAAAATTTTCTTTTTATATTTCGTGAAAATTGCCAGTACTGACTGAATGGGAAAAAAAAAAGTTCAACTGATGATATATTTTTGCCACATATAAATAGTGAGACAGAAAACATTTTCATTTGTACTTTAAAATTAATATTATGCTATACTCTGTTTTCTCTTCAGATCGCATAAATCTTTTGCCTTTTAAAATTAATATTATGCTTTTAATGGAAATATAAACAATGCACATGACATTAATAGAACAATCAATCATTAAATGCGTACTAGTCATCCAATAACAACACGCATCTATAAATACATTATTTCATGGATAAGAGAGGAATGGCTTACATCAAGAGGGACTACTCACCCCTTCCTTGACAAACTTCACAAGTGGCACAGCCTGGCCAGTCAACCTGCCCTTCTTGATGGGGAAGAGCACAGGTGGGAACATGGATATGAAACACTTCTGTCACTTTCCCTCGGTGAAGAAATCCAGAGGGAACTGAAAAGGGGGTTAAGAAGCACCAAGGATTTTATGTAATCCTGCTAATTAAAAAGCAGTAAATACTAACATTTATAGAAAATATACACATATAATGTAATCCATCTTGATCTTTTAAAAGCATATGTCATATCGTGAAATCCAAATCCTCAAATTTAAGGAGACTTTCACAATAATGACTACAAGAAATATTAAGTGTTGATTACTGAGCTACACTTTCTCCTAACTCCAAACACATCTTTCTATACCATGATGCTGGGGGTGGTGGGGAATCCTTGCAAACCACATCGCCAGGTGATTCCACATAGGTTCCAGTGGTAGTATCACAAGAAAAGGCATAGAGGTCTGGGGGTTGGGAGGGTTGCTCTCTCCTCTTTGGTTGTTGGACCTGATAAACCTTCCCTGGCAGTGGCAGTGGATTCCAGTGCCTGATTTTTGTCCACTCCCACACCCCTCAGAGGTACAAGGAGTCATGCTCCTGCGTCAGAAGTTGGAGTCTTGCTCTTGGGGGCTCTCTACCCGTCTCCTTTTACTGCTCCCCAGTCCCAGAGGTGGTAGGCTGCCTCCAGCAGATACTGTCTGTGTTACCTCAGTATTTCCTTTATATATTTCTAGTTCTCTAGCATATACTACAACAATTCCTTATACTGACTTCCCTATGTTGAAATAACAAATAGTGTTTCTCTTTTCCTGACTAGATCTCCATTCATACACAAAAATTAACATATCATAATTAATAATTCTATAACTATTACAGAAATGTATTATGGCCATATCTAAGCCTATACCATAGTTTGCTGAAAGGGAAGCTGGTTTTCTTCTGCCAGTTTAAATGAAAATGATTTCATTGGTTTAAGAAGAAAAGTACTGGTTACCATTTAAATGTACGGAAGTCTACATACAAACAATTTCTACTCTAGATCCATATAACCGCTTCCTAAAATATCAAGAGGTCATGCTTGTTAGATAATAAGAATAGGCATTAGCTGATTATTAACATGCAGCCTTGTAAGAAAGCACATTGCCATACTGTATATGATAAATTATAAACAATCCATATATGTTGTATAAATAAAATGCAAATTACCTCATTAACAATTACAGAAAAAATAAACATACTAATTTCTCTTCAATATTGATCAAAACAATTAATAAGAATTATTTGAAAACTACACAACTACTTGACAGTTGACCAACCTAAATATCACCTTTGGATGGATATTTATTTTTTATTTTTTTTAAGGTTATTTGACAGAGAGAGTACAAGCTGGGGAGGGCCAGGGAGAGAGGGAAAGAGATAATTTCAAGCAGGCTCTGCACTGTTAGCACAGAACCCGATGCGGGGCTCAAACATACGAACTGAGAAATGACCTGAGCCAAAATTAAGAGTTGGACCCTTCACTGACTGAGCCACCCAAGTACTCCTTTTTTTTGAAAAACACTAATAAAGTTTGTTTCCATTGAATAAATATGCACTTGGCAAGACAAATAATCTTAAGTAGTTATAATGACCACGATATTATGTTTATATGTATTTCTGTTGAGAAGATGAAAGCCTGTGAAAAATGTTTGTCATAGAGTTCTAGACATGACAGTTGTACACAATTAATTTTTGTTTAAGAGAAATCACTGGGGTGCCTGCATGGCTCAGTTGGGTTGAGTGTCTAACTCTTGATTTTGGCTCGGGTCATGATCTCATGGTTCGTGAGATCAAGCCCCACATCAAGCTCTGCACTAACAGCACAGAGCCTGCTTGGGATTCTTTCTCTCCCTCTCTCTCGGCCCTCCTCCACCTGCACATGACATACACATATACTCTCTTTCCTTCTCAAAATAAATAAACATTAAAAAAATCACATTCTGACTATGAGTCATAAGTTTATATTTATGATTTTTTGGTTATTTTTTTGAGAAAGGACACAATAGTAATTTTTTTAATTTTATTTTTTATTTAAAAAAATTTACATCCAAATTAGTTAGCATATAGTGCAACAATGATTTCAGGAGTAGGTTCCTTAGTGCTCCTTGCCCATTTAGCCCATCCCCCCTCCCAGAACCCCTCCAACAACCCTCAGTTTGTTCTCCGTATTTATGAGTCTCTTATGTTTTGTCCCCCTCCCTGTGTTATATTATTTTTCTTTCCCTTCCATTATGTTCATCTGTTTGTGTCTTAAAGTCCTCATATGAGTGAAGTCCTATGATTTTTGTCTTTCTCTGACTGACTAATTTCACTTAGCATAATACCGCCCAGTTCCATCCACGTAAATGCAAATGGCAAGATTTCATTCTTTTTGATTGCCAAGTAATACTCCATTATATATATATATATATATATATATATATATATATATATATATATACCACATTTTCTTTACTCATTCATCCATCGATGGACATTTGGGCTCTTTCCATACTTTGGCTATTGTTGATAGGGCCGCCATAAACATGGGGGTGCATGTGTCCCTTCGACACAGCACACCTGTATCCTGTGGATAAATGCCTAGTAGTGCAATTACTGGGTCGTAGGGTAGTTCTATTTTTAGTTTTTTGAGGAACCTCCATACTGTGTTCCAGAGTGGCTGCACCAGCTCGCATTCCACCAACAATGCAAAAGAGATCCTCTTTCTCCGCATCCTCACCAACATCTGTTGTTGACTGAGTTGTTAATGTTAGCCATTCTGACAGGTGTAAGGTGGTATCTCATTGTGGTTTTGATTTGTATTTCCGTGATGATGAGTGATGTTGAGCATTTCTTCATGTGTTGGTTGGCCATCTAGATGTCTTCCTTGGAGAAGTGTCTATTTATGTCTTCTGCCCATTTCTTCACTGGATTATTTGTTTTTTGGGTGTTGAGTTTGCTAAGTTCTTTATAGATTTTGGATACTAACCCTTTATCTGATATGTCATTTACAAATATCTTCTCCCATTCTGTCGGTTGCCTTTTAGTTTTGCTGATTGTTTCCTTCACTGTGCAGAAGCTTTTTATTGTGATGAGGTCCCAATAGTTCATTTTTGCTTTTATTTCCCTTGCCTCCAGAGACGTGTTGAGTAAGAAGTTGTTGCGGCCAAGATCAAAGAGGTTTTTGCCTGCTTTTTCCTTGAGGATTTTGATGGCTTCCTGTTTTACTTTTAGGTCTCATCCATTTTGAGTTTATTTTTGTATATGGTATAAGAAAGTGGTCCAGGTTCATTCTTCTGCATGTCACTGTCCAGTTTTCCCAGCATCACTTGCTGAAGAGACTGTCTTTATTCCATTGGATATTGTTCCCTGCTTTGTCAAAGATTAGTTGGCCATATTTTGTGGGTCCATTTCTGGGTTCTCTATTCTGTTCCGTTGATCTGAGTGTCTGTTCTTGTGCCAATACCATACTGTATTGATGTTACAGTTTTGTAGTATAGCTTGAAATCTGGGACTGTGATGCCTCCTGCTTTGGTTTTCTTTTTCAAGATCGCTTTGTCTATATGGGGTCTTTTCTGGTTACATACAAATTTTAGGATTATTTGTTCCAGCTCTGTGAAGAATGCTGGTGTTACTTTGATAGCAATTGCATTGAATATGTAGATTGCTTTGGGTAGTATTGACATTTTAACAGTATTTGTTCTTCCTGTCCAGGAGCATGGAATCTTTTTCCATTTTTTTTGTGTCTTCTTCAATTTCTTTCATGAGATTTCTATAGTTTTCAGTGTGTAGATTTTTCACCTCTTTGGTTAGATTTATTCCTAGGTATCTTATGGTTTTTTGTGCAACTGTAAATGGGATCGATTCCTTGATTTCTCTGTTGCTTCATTGTTGGTGTATAGGAATGCAACCGATTTCTGTGCGTTGATTTTATACCCTGCAACTTTGCTGAATTCATGAATCAATTCTAGCAGTTTTTTGGTGGAATCTTTTGGGTTTTCCATATAGAGTATCATGTCATCTGTGAAGAGTGAAAGTTTGACCTCCTCCTGGCCGATTTGGATGACTTTTATTTCTTTGTGTTGTCTTATTGCAGAGCTAAGACTTCCAATACTATGTTGAATAACAGTGGCGAGAGCGGTCATCCCTGTCTTGTTTCTGACCTTAGGGGGAAAGCTGTCAGTTTTTCCCCATTGAGGATGATATTAGTGTTGGGTCATTCATATATGGCTTTTATGATCTTGAGGTATGATCCTTCCATCCCTACTTTCTTGAGGGCTTTTATCAAGAAAGGATGCTATATTTTGTCACATGCTTTCTCTGCATCTATTGAGGGGATCTTGTCCTTTCTTTTATTGATGTGATGAATCATGTTAATTGTTTTGTGGATATTGAACCAGCCCTGCACACCAGGTATAAATCCCGCTTGGTCATAATAATTTTTTAAATGTATAGTTGGATCCAGTTGGCTAATATCATGTTGAGGATTTTTGCATCCATGTTCATCAGGGAAATTGGTCTATAGTTCTCCTTTTTAGTGGGGTCTCTGTCTGGTTTTGGAATCAAGGTAATGCTGGCTTCATAGAAAGAGTTTGGAAGTTTTCCTTCCATATCTATTTTTGGAACAGTTTCAAGAGAATAGGTGTTAACTCTTCCTTAAATGTTTGGTAGAATTTCCCTGGAAAGCCATCTGGCCCTGGAGTCTTGTTTTTTAGCAGATTTTTGATTACTAATTTGGTTTCCTTACTGGTTATTGGTCTGTTCAAATTTTGTATTTCTTCCTGTTTCAGTTTTGGTAGTGTATATATTTCTAGGAGTTTGTCCATTTCTTCCAGATTGCCCATTTTATTGGCATATAATTGCTTATAATATTCTCTTATTATTGTTTTTATTTCTGTTGTGTTGGTTGTGATCTCTCCTCTTTCATTCTTGATTTTATTTATTTGGGTCCTTTCCTTTTTCCTTCTGATCAAACTGGCTAGTGGTTTATCAATTTTGTTAATTCTTTCATAGAACCAGCTTCTGGTTTCATTGATCTGTTCTACTGTTTTTTTGGTTTCAATAGCATTAATTTCTGCTCTAATCTTTATTATTACCTATATTCTGCTGGTTTTGGGTTTTATTTACTGTTCTTTTTCCAGCTACTTAAGGTGTAAGGTTAGGTTGTGTATCTGAGGTCTTTCTTCCTTCTTTAGGAAGGCCTGGATTGCTATCTACTTTCCTCTTATGACTACCTTTGCTGCGTCCCAGAGATTTTGGGTTGTGGTGTTATCATTTTCATTGACTTCCATATACTTTTTAATTTCCTCTTTAACTGCTTGGCTAGCCCATTCATTCTTTAGTAGGATGATCTTCAGTCTCCAAGTGTTTGTTACCTTTCCAAATTTTTTCTTGTGGTTGATTTCAAGTGTCATAGTGTTGTGGTCTGAAAATATGCACGGTATGATCTCGATCTTTTTCTACTTACTTAGGGCTGATTTGTGTCCCAGTGTATGGTCTATTCTGGAGAACGTTCCATGTGCACTAAAGAAGAATGTATATTCCACTGCTTTAGGATGAAATGTTCTGAATATATCTGTTAAGTCCATCTGGTCCAATGTGTCATTCAAAGCCATTGTTTCCTTGTTGATTTTTTGATTAGATGATCTGTCCATTGCTGTGAGTGGGGTGTTTAAGTCTTGTACTATTATGGTATTGCTATAGATGAGTTTCTTTATGTTTGTGATTAATTGATTTATATATTTGGGTGCTTGCACATTTGGGTGCTTGCACATTTGGTGCTTTGCATAAATGTTTACTATTGTTAGGTCTTCTTGGTCTATAGACACCTTGACTATGATATAATGCCCTTCTGCATCTCTTGATACAGTCTTTATTTTAAAGTCTAGATTGTCTGATATAAGTATGGCTACTCCGGCTTTCTTTTGTTGACCATTAGCATGATAGATGGTTCTCCATCCCCTTATTTTCAATCTGAAAATTGAAAGTGGGTCTAAAGTGGGTCTCTTGTAAACAGCATATAGATGGGTCTTGTTTTCTTATCCATTCTGTTATACTACATCTTTCGATTGGAGCATTAGTCCATTGACGTTTAGAGTACTGAAAGATATGAATTTATTGCCATTATGATGCTTGTAGAGTTGGAGTTTCTGGTGGTATTCTCTGGTCCTTTCTAATATTTTGTTCCTTTTGGTATTTATTTATTTATTTATGTGTATTTTCATCTTTTGTCCCCTCAGAGCGTCCCCCTTAAAATTTCTTGTAGGGTTGGTTTAGTGGTCACAAATTCCTTTAATTTTTGTTTGTCTGGGGAAACTTTTTATCTCTCCTTCTATTTTGAATTACAGTGTTGCTGAATAAAGAATTCTTGGCTGCATATTTTTCTGATTCAGCACACTGAATATATCCTGCCACTCCTTTCTGGCCTGCCAAGTTTGTTTGGATAGGTCTGCTGAAAACCTGATTTGTCTTCCCTTGTATGTTAGGGACTATTTTTCCCTTCTGCTTTCATGATTCTCTCCTTGCCTGAGTATTTTGTGAATTTGACTATGATATGCCATATTGATGGTTGATTTTTGTTGAATCTAATGGGGGTCCTCTGTGCTTCCTGGAGTTTGATGTCTGTGTCTTTCCCCAGGTTAGGAATGTTTTCTGCTATGATTTGCTCACATAACCCTTCTACCCCTATTTCTCTCTTCCTCATCTGGGACCCCTATGATTCTGATGTTGTTCCTTTGTAATGAGTCATTGATTTCTCTAATTCTTAAATCGTGCTAGTTTGCCTTAATCTCCCTCTTTTTATCTGCTTCATTATTCTCCATAAGTTTGTCCTCTATATCGCAGATTCTCTGTTCTGCCTCATCCATCCTTACCGCCGCTGCATCCATCTGTGATTGCAGCTCATTTATAACATTTTTAATTTCATTCTGGCTATTTTTTACTTCTTTTATCTCTGCAGAGAGGGATTCTAATCTATTTTCGACTCCAGCTAGTATTCTTATTATTGTGATTCTAAATTCTGGTTCAGACATCTTGCTTGTATCTGTGTTGGCTAAATCCCTGGGTGTTGTCTCTTCATGCTCTTTCTTTTGGGGTGAATTCCTTCGTTTCGTCATTTTGAAGGGAGAAAAGGAATTAATGAGGTAGAAAAATTGAAATTAAAAAAATTAAAATTAAAAAAATGTTAACATTGAAAATTAAACACACACACACACACACACACACACACACACACACAAATCGAGTAGATGATACTAGATCCTAGGTGTGTTTTGGTCTGGGTGTTGAAAGTGATTTGACAGATTAGAGAAAAAAAGGGGGGGGAGAAAAAAAAGGAAATTGTTTGAGAATTTGAAAAAATGAATACACTGAAGTAGACTAAAGTGAGATGATGGGGGTAAAATAGAATTTGAAAAAATATACACAAAAGTAAAGAATATAGTAGAAAAAAATTAAAGAAAAATATTTTTAATAAAATTAAACATAAATATGAATGTTTTCTTTTTCTGTATTCAGGAAAAAAGAAAAGAAACAAAGAGAAAAAGATAAAAAAAGAAAAAAAGAAGTGTTTGAAAATTTGAAAAAGTGAATACACTGTAGTAGACTAAAATAAAATGATGGAGGGGCGCCTGGGTGGCGCAGTTGGTTAAACGTCCGACTTCAGCCAGGTCACGATCTCGTGGTCCGGGAGTTCGAGCCCCGCGTCAGGCTCTGGGCTGATGGCTCAGAGCCTGGAGCCTGTTTCCGATTCTGTGTCTCCCTCTCTCTCTGCCCCTCCCCCGTTCATGCTCTGTCTCTCTCTGTCCCAAAAATAAATAAACGTTGAAAAAAAAATTAAAAAAAAAAAAATTAAATGATGGAAATAAAATAGAATTTGAAAAAATTTACATAAAAGCAAAAAATATAGTAAAAAATTAAAGAAAAATATTTTTTATAGAAATTGAAAGTAAAAATAAAGTTTTTCTCTTTTGCATTCAAGAAAAAGAAAAGAAACAAAAAAGAGAAAAAGAAAGAAAAAAAGGAAATCGTTTGAAAATTTGGAAAAGTTAATACACTACAGTAGACTAAAATAAAATGATGGATGTAAAATAGAATTTGAAAAAAATTACACAAAATAAAAAATACAGTAACAAAAATTAAAGAGAAATATCTTTTTCAATGTTTATTTATTTTTGGGACAGAGAGAGACTGAGAATGAACGGGGGAGGGTCAGAGAGAGAGGGAGACACAGAATCGGAAACTGGCTCCAGGCTCTGAGCCATCAGCCCAGAGCCTGACGCGGGGCTCGAACTCCCGGACCGCGAGATCATGACCTGGCTGAAGTCGGACGCTTAACCGACTGCGCCACCCAGGCGCCCCAAGAGAAATATCTTTAATAAAAATTGAAAATAAAAAGTGAATTTTTTCTCTTTCTGTATTCAAGAAAAAGAAGTGTAAAAGAGACGGAAAAAAAGAAAGAAAATTGAATAGATGAACCTGCTAACAGATTGAAATAGGACTGAAATTACTTCGTTTTCCCTCAGAAGTCAATCTATGTAGCGCTTTATAGTCCATAAACTAAACCGGCAGTGAGACTTGTGTTCTTGAAGAGTGAAGTTGGCTCATTTGGGCGGGGCTCAGTGTAACAGCTCCACTCTCCACTAGATGGCACTGCTATCCTACTGGGGTGGATTGTTTGTGTGCTTGTAGGCGCATATGCGCATGCGTGGGAGCGCGGGAGTGAAAATGGAGCCACGAAGTTACCCAGTCTGTTCTCCCAGATCGGCAGTTGTGTACCCGTCCTCTGTCTTCAGCTCTCGTCCACTCCCCGCTTTTTCACTCTCTGTGACCAGGCCCCAGGCAGTACCTCTCTCCCGAGTTTTGTCTCAGATGCGACTGTTTTCCCCAGCCCCTTACCTCTGAAGGACTGCGGCTTTGACCCTTTCTGCTCCTCTACGGGAGGGTCTCACCGAGCAATGGCCGAATGTCGGCTCCACCCAGGAACACTTGCTGGACCCTGCTGCTGCTGGTATCCCGAGACTCCGGCCAAGTGCCAGCCCGCCCCAGAAAAAGTTTGCAAGATAGTGTAGCAGCAGCATTTCAGGGATTATGGAAAATCACAACACACATCTGGCACCAGGCTTCACCCTTAACGACCTTGTTCCAGCACCAGCGAATGTGGCTGTTCTCTGGGGTCTGCTGGGACCAGGTGGCTTCAACAATCTCTACCAATTGTCCTTCCAGCAGTGGAACCGTTTTTCCCTGTGTGGCCCAAGAACCTCCCGGACCCCACTCTGCTCCTGGGGATTCGCCCTTCCCACCAGAGCACCGCCAGGTATGGAGCTGCGGAGTTGCAGCCTTTGCTCTCCCCTTGTTTACTGTCTTAATGGAATTTAAACCCTTTCCTTTCTCCTTTCTCCCTTTTTAGTTTAGTCCCTGAGGCTGTTTCCAATTTTCCACTTTCTCTCCAGCTCTTTTTGGACAGGGGTCCTTTTCCTGTATTCTCCCTCACTCCCCAGTCTCCTTCCTCTCTCCACCCACAAAAGCGGTTCCCTACCGTCTGCGGCTTCTCGCTCCCCAAATTCACTTCTCCGCACCGCGTACTTGCTGAATTCTGTGGTTCAGGTTGTGCAGATTGTTATGTTAATCCTCCATTTTTCTAAGTGTGTAGGATGGTTTAGTGTTGGTCTAGCTGTATTTCATGGACGCAAGACACACAAAAAAGCACAATAGTAATTTTGAAAATAAAGAATTGGTTGAAAAGCGTATGTGAAGAAATTGGGGCATAGAATACTACATTTTCACAAATTATTAATTTACATTAGGATATTTGGAAACACCTTTTGTTCAATAATATAAAGCTACTTAATTGCAAACATAGCAAAGTGCAAAACTGACCACTTTAAGTGACAAATATGACATAGTAGAATATAATAGCATTAAATCACTCTGTAAATTGATAAAGAAAATGATGAAATAATATTTGTGTAACACATGGATTATTTTTTCTGTTCTCAAATATTCTAAATATGTTGGACTTTCCTTATTAGTGGAAAGAATGCTCTTGAGTAAAACCTTCTGCTTTGATTACTCACCTCCACTGCAGCTGTTTTCCAAAATGTCTAGTAATTTCTAATTGCCAAAATCATTATATATAAGAGCATAGGTAATAATTTCAAGCCCATAAAATCAGTGTTCTTGCCACCTACTGGACCATGCAATACTTTAAATACTTATGTGGACAACTGTGAGATCCTCATCAAAATACACAATCAGTATCTGGTGTTACTGTTGACACTGACCCTAAAGAATTCTTGCATTATATATCTGGAAAAAGAGTAGGAGTGTATAGCTATCTTAATTAGGGAAAACCACCAAATAGCCTGTGATACTAAGAAGTGGCACCAGCCCACCAAAATATATCTCATAATATGCTAAAGACTCACTCAGATACATCTGAGTGGGCATTTCAAAGACTGACATCAGAGGTCTATCAGCAAACCAATCTTCCCATGTCTTTCAAAATGCAACCTGATGGTTGAAGTGGTAATATACCTATGACCAGATGAACAAAATGCTATTCCTTTAATTTAGGCAATGGGCAACTAAGAATGTACTGCTATTACCCTCTGGAAGTCAGACCACCAGCTCTTTTAATTTTTAAAAACAACAATTGATTTTGATCTAGGGCCACAAAGATGTGATGGAAAAAAGGAACCTGTGGAAGGTACACTGTGTTTCTTTGTATCTTACAATAACAAAGGCTTTGTTTTTATAAACAATGGCAGAGATTTGCCCCAGGATAAATGACTATTCCCATCACCTCCTCCCTCAGAAAAATGATAGAAGAATATATAGTAGTGATTCACTAGAAGGAAAGGAAGGGGTTAGTCCTATGTTTATGTTTAAATGCTGTGCCTCTGTGTATACCCAACCCATGGGTAGAAACCTGTCAGGAAGAATCCTTAAATTAATGCTTCCCTGCCGTGAAATACACACAAGAATCAATGGTTTCATGACAAACATTAATGCTTGTTCAATGGCCTGTGGGCTGCCAAGGCACCTAGGATGATGTAAACACTTGAGGCCACAGGTTCAAGTCCACGCTGAATTCATCAGGCTTCATATTTGTAGGGAAAGAGATTTATCCTTATTGTCAGTGTTATTTCCACCTTGTGGTAAGAAACTATCTTTTCAATCTCAAAAATGTGAACTATACAGCACATTATTGTTGTGGATTTTGTTTTGCTTTGTTTTTGCAAATGAACAGATTCCTATGTGGTTAAATCACACTGGAGGCTGCATTTGCATTGGGTAATAATGATAGGTCTACAAAGGTGATGAAAATTTATAGGAAACTGAATATTCCCTCCAAATGACAGTCTATGAATGGTGAAGATCCTGATTTAGACCTGAAAAGATAATCTGCAACGAATGTGCTGCTCTTTCTTCCCTTATGAAATTTTGAAGGCAAAGGTTGAAAATTACTGACTTATTGCCTCATGAATTCATTTGAAGTGGCATATATTGAAATGGAAAGCACTATTACATGGGGAGCCCATTGTACATGGTGATAAGGAAGCTATTACTTAACTTGGCTGAACACCTGTCAAGGATTGCTCTTGAAATGAGCCCTGCACACACTTAGGCTCTGCCACAAGGAAAACAAACTCATTCTTTATAACTAGAGATATCAGACCATGATCCAGAAATATGGGCAAGTCCTCCTGTCTGTCTTTGTCCCTGTGAGAGGGACTTCTGGGCCATGTGAAAATTGAGCACTAAGAATTATAGGTTATAAAAGAGGAATAGTTAATTCTTTTTTGACAAGTTATTGCTATAATTACTGAGTTGATAGTTACATTAGTCAGGATAGGTTAAGTGGCACTGTGGTGGCAAATGACCTCAAAAACCTCACTGGTTTTAAAAACAATGGTTTATTTCTTGCCCATGTTGTAGGTCTATCATAGGTAGGCTGTACCCTCTACTCTATCTCTTTTTTACATTGGAATCAAGCATGATAAAGCAGCTCCTTTCAAGGATATTTCCATGCTAATAATAGAAAGGAAAAAGCAAGGTATCAGAAAATGTAGTAACTTTTAAAACTTCTGCTCAAAAGTGGCACATATCACTTCCACTTTTATCCCATTGGCCAAAGCACCAATAGAGACTCTATTCTTGGGTCTCTATTTTCTTTTCTAATGTTTATTTATTTATTTGGAGAGAGAGAGAGCAGGAGAGGGGCAGAGAGAGGGGGAGAGAGAGAATCCCAAGCAGTCTCCACGCTGTCAGCCCAGAGTATGACAAGGGGCTCTATCTCACAAACCAGGAGATCATGACCTGAGCCAAATCAATAGTCAGACACTTAACCGACTGAACCACCCAGGTGCCCCATGGGTGCCTTATACAAACATTGAACAGTCAAGGAAAAAGGTGACTGACCATTGAATGAGTCATTTTATCCTTCTTATTATTTAGTGTCTCTTCTAAGCCAGAAACTCGTTAGCTGGCACTGAGGTATAAGATATAAAAATTTGTGCCTTTGCATCTACTCCCACAGGAGCTGGATGAAAGATTGGGATTTTCAACCACATTAGCTGACACCAACTTTCAGCTCATTGTCACTTGATCTTTGTAATTATATAGGTCAATGATACCCTTGTTGGATATCCATATATCTCACTCATAGGATCACCATAGTCTATTAGCCATCAGCACAGATCCCTGCAAGTCAGGACTTCCAGGTGCCATTTTGGATTTATTACCTGTTATGATAATTATGAACACCTAAACTCTGACAGTTGCTTTCATCTGACTAGGACCATTCAGAACTTTGTTCTTTCTCTTTCCTCTAAAGAACCCAATAGCTTTTCCTACTATCAACTCTGACCTACAAAAGAAAGCTGAAACTGAGCTCCTCAGTAATGCCCGTGCCCTCACCACTTGATCATTCTTTATTGCTTTAATAAATGAAGTGTCCGCTAGGTTCTCCTGGGGAACATAGGCAGCTTATGGGGATCACTGATCAGTAACTTATGGGGTTGCTGATAACATGTAATAAATCCATTCTAGCATTCCAACCTCTCTGAACTTCTTAACCCCCTCTTCAATACCTATGCCAAGGCAATTTCTGCATCTACCTTTCATTTTTACTAGGAGTCATCATGTTTTCCAAACTTCAAGGAGTCATTCCAGCAGTGTATCCAGATTAGCTCCTGAAGTTCTGCTTCTTGTTACATTTGGAATTAGAGGAGGTTTCTCATAAATAAATTCCAAAGAATCTCAGATTTGTTTTTAGTTTGCTTGTTTTAGGTGGAATTCTCAGCCATATTCTAAAATGCTTAATTGCACCTAACCTTAACGTTCTAGTCAAAATGATGCTACTTATTTATTATTATCCTATTAATTAATAGTTATATTGGAAAAATACAGTGTAAAGTCTGATCAATACAAACCAGACCCTGACTAGAAGGTAAAAATACTCTTTTCCAGACTGTATGCTTTCTGGCCTCTAGTCTGGTGGTGTTTACTAGATACCAACTTAACTCACTGACCAATGCTGCATGGTATTACTTGATTCTTTGTGGACACAGGTACAAAATGTATTCTTAGCTATGTCCGTATAAAAGGAGATTAGAAGCGACAGAACACGTCCTCCAAGACAGGATCAAGAGGGCTGGCCTGCCTGGTAGGCCTTGAGTGCTTTGTAATTAACACTATTGTTCATTCTCTTTAGAAATCACCATGACCAAAAAGACTCCTATGAATATGATGTAGAGGATACTGTAGTGGGCTCCCTTATATGACAAAAGTTATTCTGGGAAGAGAAAATGTAATTTGGTAATCTATAATTCCCAATACATTTTATGGTTAGTCATTTCTATTATCTGTTGAGTCTTGACAAATTTCTGCTGGATCCACAATGTTAATTTTACCAGAGTACAGAAGAAACTAAATCTGCCCCTGATGTGTCAAACACCATGTCAAGACTTAAGAACCTTGACTTTAGGCTTTGGCAGATCGACATGGGGTTTACAACTATTCTTTTTCATCTTGGGAAAAAAAGAGCTCCCTCCCACCAGCCACCCAACTAAACACATGTGTACCACGAAAGATACAAAAGTTATTTTGGTTTTTGTTCATTTGTGTCTAATAATGCACAATTTATATACCTTATTCTAGCCATGTTGTAGCAGTGGATAAGAACACACTATGTTCTTCACTGCTCTTACAAAGGCTAGGTGCACAGGCCAAGATATACTTAGTGTTGTCATGCAGGATTTTCATACCTTGACAGGACTTCACTTTCTCATTCTCCCAACTTCCAAGATAGCATAGCATAATGATTATGGTTTGGGAATCAAAGATGATTTTTATTCCAAACTCTCCCACTACTTACGTGCATGATCTTCATTGAGTCATGTAATTGTGTGCGGTGTCTGGGTGGCTCAGTCAGTTAAAATATCTGCCTCTTGATTGTGGCTCAGGTCATGATTATGGTTCATAGGCTGGAGCTTATGGTTCGTAGGCTGGAGCCCCACATCAGGCTCTGTGCTTATAGTGCAAAACGTGGTTGGAATTCTCTCTCTCCCCCTCTCCTCTACCTCTCTCCATTCATGTGGGTGCTTGCTTTGTCTCTCTCAAAATAAATAAATAAACATGAAAAAAAATTTTCTTTTAAGTCATGTAATAGTCTCATCTTGTTCCTTTCTCAGTAAAATGTATATCTTACTAGTAGTTATCCCATACAACAAGTGGTAAACAAATTATCACCATCATCATTATCGTCATCATCAACTACATAATTTTATATAGAAATAATCTTACTGATATTTGCTGTACATATTTCTTATGTATCTAATTTTATTCACTTGTGAGTGTTAGGCTGATGTCAACAGTGATGTAAATATTTTTGTCTTTTTAGGGTGCCCTATTTTATTATTAAAATAGATGAATTGAGGGATAAGATAAAATTAGGAAGACTCATATGGTTGGATAATGAAGGAGTGTATTGTAATTGATTTGACTATAACAATATTAAATAATAGTTAATAGTCAGTGTTATAATCTTAAATGGCAGATTAAATAATGAGAGAGGACATATATGTATTGTGAGGTCCACTATCAGTAAGTAGTTTAATAAACAGTGATTAAAAAAAGGGGGAAAAACCCAGGCACTAGATCATGACTGGGTGTTATCTTAAGGGGAATTGGGGGCCAAAATATTTCTCATATGATCTGGAATATATGCATTTGACTGAATTATTTTAAGTACATAACAATTACTCTGTGCATTATAAAAATCTTATTACGAAAAACAAGGTCATATGGTGTAAAGAAATCTGAATTGAATATGTATTTATATGCAGGATAGTTAGATGAGTAACTCTTATTTTTAATTCCAAGCTATATTTTTTAGTGGAAACACTTTTCAATATACTGTGGTCTGTTACATATGAGTGGAATTTTTATGTTCCTGATATTTTAGTGAGCATATCATCTCTACACTAGTCATTTTACTGAAATTTGATGCAATAGAGAAACTGCAGTAAGGAATTCTCTCCAGTACTCTGTGGCTGCTGCTTCAGGGAAATTTCTGAAGGGGTTCATCTCCAATAAGTGGTCTTTTACAATTTCACTTTAATTATATTGTATAAGAGATATGGGAAAGAAACTTTAAAAACATATTTGAGTACAAATTCACATGAAGCATTCCTAGATAAATTGCTGGCAAAAAACAAGGGCAGAGAACACAAGTAGGCATGCAATAATCAGAGATAAGATACATTTTTCAACAAGAATAATCACTTAGAACAGGATTCAGAACAGTTTGATGAAAACAGTCCAGTGGTTGGAGCTTCAAACCAAAATCAACCTTCACAGGTGTGCCATGCAGCAAAATTATGGGCGTGCTTTGACAGTCCACAGGAGGGCATTATTTTGTGCATATTTGACGTCGTGCATTATTACTGATTTATAATGGATTGCACGTGACAGTGACAATTACCATATATATGAGGTGGCCAAGTCTCAGCTGTTGTCTAGAAGACAATTAGTAGAAGATTTTGGCAACATTTAACTTTATATACCCAAACTAAAGAACAGAGGATGCTACTGTCTAATGTTTGCTAACAATTATCTGTCAAAATACTAAGAGTGTTCTCTGGATTTCCTCTCCACAATAAATTCTATAGTATGTAATAATGAATTTCCTTAAGAGTGGATAATAAATCAATGACCAAATTTTTGTGTTCTTTAGAGTCAAGTAATTTTGGATATTCTGAAATATACAAAGACATATTTGATAAATTTATATCTAGTTGGTCAATTGTTTAAAATTTCAATTAACTTCAGTTTTCTCAGCTGTGAAGTGGGCAAAATAATATTGCTTATCCAGTAGGATATCAAATTATCAGGAGACTCATAAAGTTTCTGGAAACTGTGCCAAATTCCTGGGGCAAATGTTATTATGTGTATGAGAGGGAGAGGTGTTGCTGATAAACCAGGAACATAAGCCCAATCTAAGTACCGTAAAATAGGGAATTTTAAAATTTGTGCCCTTATATATTGTGGGTGCATCTTGGCCACTTAGATTACTATGAAAAGTTTGTAAAAACAAAGGTGAGGAGCTGTAGCCTGTCATAAATTTAGATTTATATTAAAGCAAAATTATTGAGATAGTGTATTATTGGTACTAGAGTAGAGAAAATCACCAATGGATTCCAGATGCAAGTTCAGCCATATATTGGAACTTGATATATGACCAAGATGGCCATGTGCATCAATGATGAAGGAGAAGGCAAATCATAAGTATTAAGAAAAAAATACCTAAGAGAATATCTTTTGAAACATTAAGGTAGGGAAGGAATATTTAACAAGACAAAGAAATCACAAAATAGAGCTAATGATACTATAATCTTTTAAAAGCCACAAACTGTAAGAAGTTATTTGCAAAACATATAATTTACAGTTTATTAGTGACTAGAATATATAAAAAGTTCCTATGAATGGATTTTAAAAATTTAATAAAAATGGACAAATGATATGAAGAGGTATTTCACAGTACAGGAAACAAATAGTTGATGAAAATATGAAAGCATATACATTATAATTAGGAAAATGAAAATTATACATTACTTTCTTTAACAAAAATGTAAAGAAAAATATAACAAACACTATTGTCACTGAAGATGAGCAACAAGAGGAACTTGTATGAACTTGTGAAATCTATGAAAGAAAATCGGTTAAGTATTATACAACAGTAAGGTATTATGGCATGAGCTTAAGAAAAATTTGTATTTGTACAGTAGAAGATGTGTACCTGAATATGTAAGGCATGCTGCTTATAACAGACATAAAATAGAAAGAATCTTAATGTCATTAATAACAGAATGAGTTAATATATTAGTCAAGTGTAGGAAATTTCAAAACAAAAAGAGATTCTAATGTTTTTCAGAGAGAAAAGCAGGTTACCAAGAGAAGAACAAACATTGTTTTGACTTCATATATCACCACACAAGAAATATATGACCAAAAAAAAGCAACAAAATTGTATTTTCTTTTTTAAAATGTTTATTTATTTTATTTTAGAGAGAGAGAGAGAGAAAACATGAGTAAGAGAGGGACACAGAGAGAGGGAGAGGGAATCCCAAGCAGTCTCCACACTGTTGGCACAGAGCCTAATGTGGGGCTCGAACTCATGAACTGTGAGGTCATAACCTGAGCCAAAATCAAGAGTCAGACCCTTACCAACTGAGCCAACCACGCGCCCCTCAAACTGTATTTTCTAATTGCAAACAATGTGAAATCAGAGCCTAGAATTTTAACTAAATAGTTATTTATGTATGAGAGAAAATGAAGATAGTTTTAGGCACATGATTTGTAAAATACAGAGAGACCTTTTAAAAACACAATTTTGGAAGAAATTCCTACCAAGAAAACAAATACAAATGTAGGACAGAATTATAACATGAGTCAACAGGGAAGAATCCCAGAGTGAGAGGGAATTGGAAGCTTGTTCATTTACGTTATCTTGTTTGGAAGGGAGCTGCAGTGCTTATGAGGTGCTTATGAAGTACTAATGTGCTTATGAAATTGATGGGAATAATTAAACAGAAAGTCTTGGTAAGCTAAAGAGCACAACCAGAAAAACAATCATAGAGGCTATGTTATTTCATAGCAATAGGAAAAATTTGCTTAGTGAACATAGGGTAGGTAATAGGGTAAAAATAAAACACGAAATATTGGAAACCAGTAAGTACCATAAATACCACCACCCAAAAAACTAGCGAAGAAATATGAGGATTCAACAAAAATATGAGATAGAGTGGGACAAATGTATTTAGTTATAACAATCAGTTAAAACCATATAACATTCATGAATGTTTATAGTCCTAAATTGCAACTGTTTAAAGCAACAAATGCTAGGACAGTGGGGGAAATTAGTTAAATCAACAGTGTACTTGGAGATTTTAATACATCCTTCTGTGACATGATAGACAAAGCAGAACAAAATCAAGCCAAGATTTAGATTTAGAAAGCATAATTAATATACTTGATTTAAGTTGTGACTGAGGTTTGGCTTAACCTTGGTATTCTCCCAAATTTTCTTAGTAAGATCAGACATCCAGTGTGGAATTGCTAGCATGATTCCTGGCATCATTTGTGTGTAATCAGTATATATTAATAACAGTAGTATGAAGAAGTCAAGTGCTTCAGGTTTATTTTTAATTTCTGAATATTAACAATCAAATATAGTCAAGCATTTCATATGAAGCTTGAAGTGAAAATTTCTTTATGTGCTATGTGTTGAAATTCTATCACTCCTTTTAATTCATTTTTAGTTTATGATTACAAAAGCAAAATGCCCTCGTAGTTAATTAGACACATGGAAGTTTCTTATATACACAAAAGTAATTATCAAAATCTTTCAAATATTTACAAGAACAAGAAAATAGATTGATGATTAAAAATGAATGTTATGAAGGTCTTAGCTAGATAGCTAGAGAGAGAGATACCTTCTTTTAGCAGAAAAATGCTAATACAAATTTAAATGATACAAAGCAGGATAATGGAGGTTATATTAAACCATAATTATAATCTTTGTGGATTGTTTGTTGTGCCAGTATTCATAATATTCAATAAAATATCATTTAATAACTATTTCATTTGTACATATTCATCAAGGGTACAAGTTTTGCAAGAAAAAGCTCTGTTTGAAAATTTCTCGTCATGTAAAGATGAACTGAAATTGAAGCAGAGCTTTCTAATTCAAATTTTATGAGGAAGACAACTTTTTTAAATCATGGACAATATTATTTATGACAAATTATCTTTGATACATACACAGGTTTATAAAGAACACGAAGAAAGTAAGTCCAAAAGTCAATTTCCCCATCCTTTATTGCTCACCAAAGACATCAGTAGACCTAATTTTTATCCTTTAATCATTACTACTTGTTCTCTACTTAATCACTCTCTTAAGTCTAAAAATTGTTGCTATTTCCTCTTGCTTAAACATTAAAAAACAACAAAAACAACATTTTACTTACTGTCTAACTTACCTTAAAGCAAACAAAACAAACACAAAAAAACTTTACTTATCACCCATCTGATACTATATGTCTTTCTCTTTTGTTAGCAAAATTCTGCTAGTTGTTCTAATTCTTCAATATTCATTCTCTCTTGAGCCACCAAAATTAGAATTTTGCTTCTAACTTTCCACTGAAATTGCTTTTTTGAAAGTCATCACCAAATTTGAGGTAGCTAAAGCAAAAGGACATTTCTTACAGCAGTACTTGACCAGCTAGCTGATCATTACTCCCTCTCTGATAAGCTTTCTTCATTGGCTTTTGAGACAACTTGTACTGGCTTCAATAGTGCCCCCATATAATTCACATCCATCTGAAACCTGTGAATGTGATGTTATTTGGAAATGAGTCTTTTACAGATGTAAGCAAGCTAAGGTGAAGTAACACTGGATTAGGGTACACACAAAATCCAATATGACTGGTGTCCTTATAAAAAGAGGGACATTTGGACACGAAGACAGGGACAGAGGGAAAATGTGAAGACACAGGCACACGGGAGAGGAGGCTATGTGAAGACGGAGGAATAGGCTGGACTGATGTATCTACAAGTCAAGTAACGCCAAGAAGGGCTGGCAACCACGAAAAGGTAGAAGAGGCAAGGGAGGATTCTTCTCTAAAGCCTTGGGAGAGAGCCTTACTGACATCTTGATTGTAGACTTCTATCTGTCAGAAATGTGAGAAGAGAAATTTCTGTTGTTTTAAGGAGCCCAGTTTATGGTCATTTGTTATAATAGTCCTGGGAAGTTAACGCACTTGCTCTTCTGGTTTTACTTGTTCCTCACTGGTCACTGTTTTTCAGTCATCTTTATTAGTTCTTCTTAACATTGGATTAATGTTTAATATTGGTCTTTGATTTTTTTTTCCCTCCACATGCATTTTGTACTGGTGAGATCAGTTTAGCTTCTTTTTTATTACATTAATGTGTTTGGAGGCATGTGGCGGGTGGGGGAGAAGCTTCAGTGTAATTTCCCTTTCAACAGCCAGCACCTGCAACTTTAAAAAAATTACCCTTGAGTTTTGGAGCCTGCTTCTGTCTCTACTAATCATTGAAGGGTTTTGAGAAGTATATTGACAGAAACACATTTATATTTTATTTTTTTAAATTTTTTAAATGTTTGTTTTTTATTCTTGAGAGAGTGAGAGGGAGTGAGAGGGGGAAGGGCAGAGAGAGAGGGGGACAGAGAATCCAAAGCAGGCTGGGTGCTGACAGCAGAGAGCTCCATGGGGGGCTCAGGCTCACAACCTGTGAGAACAGGACCTGAGCCGAAGTCAGGAGCTCAGCTGAGTCACCCAGGTGCCCCAACATATTTATATTTTAAGTGGATGCTATGGCTGCTCTATTGATAATAAACGGTGAATGGATGAGGATAGATTCACAATGATGTATTAGTAATTTACGGCAATATTCAACCATGCCCAGGGTGCACATACATGTCTGACCTCTCATACCACAGGAAAAAATGAATAAGATTATCCTTTTACCTAACTAGTTTTTCTGAGTAGTACTTGGACTCCCTAATGATTGCCTGGATGTCCCACAAATCCATTTTAAATGTGGTTTCACCTCCATTCTTTTTCCTTTGCTTTGAAATGAACATGTCCCAGAATTCTGAAACTCTTATCTGTTCTTCAACTGTCTTTCCAATGTTTTGTTCTGTTCTCTTCATTGTTTTTGCTTCAAGCATGTTTAGAGCCCACTTACCTCATCCCTTTAATGTTTCTAAAAACACATAAGAAAAGGATATAATAAAATCCTGACTTCAAGAGAAGAAAAGTTCAGCAAATAGGAGATTATTAGGAATACCATCATGTGTAAATACCGTGTTAAATTGTGGTATATTCATACATATTATACATCATATCATGCAGCCAAATAAAAGAGATGCAGAAGGCTCTTTATGTTTTGATATGAAAAGATCTTTAGAATACAGAGCTGAGCAAAACAAGCATAGTGTAGAAGAGTGTACAGAGTAACCTACCGTTTGTGTTAATAACACAAGAATACATTTGTTATTGCTGGTAGATGCACACATGGAAACAGTAGCCCAGCCCACTTCTTATTTCAGCCTTTGCTTCAGCATTCAGTGGAATCCTATATCATATATGCAAGTATTTGAAAAAAAGGACACACTTCTTTCCCTCAAACAAATAATTTTCTGGAGTAATGCATACATATTTCTGGAAACAAATACAAGTAATTCATTTCTTTAATTTGCAAGTGCACCATTCTACTAAAGATAGACTTGATTTGTGTAAAAGTAAAAAAAAAAACAACAACAACCTTTTTTTAATGTTTATTTCTGAGAGAAAGAGACAGAGACAGAGCACGAGTGGGGGAAGGGCAGAGAGAAAGAGAGGGAGACACAGAACCGGAAGCAGGCTCTAGGCTCTGAGCTGTCAGCCCAGGGCCCTACACAAGGCTTGAACTCGTCAACTGAGAGATGATAACCTGAACCTAAGTCCAACACTTAACTGACTGAGCCACCCAGGCACCTCTACTTTGTGTAAACATTTAAATATAAATCTGACCAATGCAGTCTAAATCATTGGAATTCAGGTTTATAGTGAGTTTAAAATTAGTATTTTCTAATGGAAATTGGGTGAAGACTAATAATTTTATAAAAACTAACTTTATCATTTATCTTTTAAAACTAAAATCTATTTCTATACTGACTTGGTAGACTCATCTCTAGGGGGAAATGTCTGATGAGTTTTTATTGAACTCTGTATTATAAAAATTTTAGAACTTGGAGCACCTGGGTGGCTCAGTTGGTTAAGCCTCCAACGTAGGCTTAGGTCATGACCTCGCAGTTCTGTGGTTTCGAGCCCCATTTCGGGCTCTCCATTGTCAGTATGGAGCCCACTTCAGATCCTCTGTCTCCCTCTCTCTGCCCTTCCCCTGCTCTCTCTCTTTCTCAAAACTAAATAAACAATAAAATATTTTTTTAATTTAGAACTCAGAGAAAATTAAAATAACACGAGGAACACTCATATAGTCATGACTGAGATTTTACAACTGCAATTTTGTCATATTTGTATTATGTTATTTTTATGAATTATTTTATTTATTTATTTTTGATGAATTCTTTTAAACAAACTATAGAAATTATTATATTTTCATCTTAAATACTTCACAATGCAGCTATAGTAAGGACATTTCCTACAAAAACATTATTAAAGCTATAAATAGTTAAACATAAATCTGTAATATAATGTAAAAACCATCTTTGACTTCTAATTTGTTCAAATCAGTGTGTAATCAAAGACTATGATTTGCATTTGGGGTAGGGGTTTTTTAAGTTTCTCTTAATATAGAACTCTCCTTCCCTATTCTCCACTTTTTTTTTTAGTGACACTGACTTGCTGAACAAATTAAGCAATATGCTCTATGTCTTATAGGACAGGTGAGTAAATTTTAAGTGGTCAATATTAATGTCAAAATAATGGCATACTAAAGCCTACTATATACATATATACATATATACACACACACACACACACACACACACGTACTCACATACCTTTTATCATAATGTTTCTTTCTTAATAATTTAAAGCAATCATTTTTACATTTTAATCTTAGAAAACATAATTTTATTAGCATTTCTCATGAACAAACCATCTGTTTTTACTAGGTTCTTTCTAATTTCTCTTATTATATCTTACACTGTAACAAATGCCTGTGCACATCAATATTTTTTCTCACATCTATTTATTTCCTTATAACAGATCCCCTCAAACAGAATTACTACTCAACAGTAGGATGATATATGTTGCCAGATAGTTTTCTATAAATATAAACTGTTTTAATAAGCACTGGGTGTGTGTGCCTATGTCACGACACTCTCCCCAGCACTGAGTACTGTTTCTTACATGTTCGTATTTGTGCAAAAATTAAAACCTCCTTCTTTTAATTTGAATGAACTTCATTACTAAGAGGTGTGAATTTTTCCATATTATCCATTTTTATTTATTCTTGGAAACTCTCTCTTTGTGTCCACTTTTCTGTTGAAAATATAAAGCTATTCTTTTCCATTTTCCTACTGTTTTTCCTTTCATTGTTGAAAACTCCTTTTTAAATCAAAGGATGTTAACCCTTTGTCATATTTGTTGCAACATCTTTTTTTTTCCACTTTGCACTTGCCTTTTAATTTTGCATTTGCTTTTGGCTTGAATATTCACTTCCTTTTTTGTTTTTCTTTTATTAATTTCCATTAGAAACCACAATCCTATTTCCTTCTCTGCCTAATAAACCACTTTAATGTTTCATATATATTTTTTTATTTGAATGCATTGCAAAGTATGCAGTATTTTGCATATACATAAATAGCATTGAATTATGTGGGTAAATAGTGTTATAAGTCACATTCTGTTTCTTTATTTTAAAAAATGAATCACTGTTATATATGAAGAACTTATACAACTCAACACCAAAAAAACATATAATACACTTAAAAAATGGGCAGAGGACCTGAATAGACATTCTAAAGAAAACATACAAATGGCTAACAGACCCATGAAAATATGTTCAACATCACCAAACATCAAGGTAATGCAAATCAAAACTACAATGAGGTATCACCTTATACCTGTCAGAATGGTTAAAATCAAAAAGACAAGAAATAACAAGTGTCGGTGAGGATGTGGAGAAAAGGAACATTTGTGCACTGTTGGTAAGAATACAAATTGGTACAGCCACTGTGAGAACATTACAGAGATTCCTTGGAAAATTAAAAATACAACTGCCATATGATTCAGCAATTCCGTTAAAGGTATTTACCCAAAGAAAATGGAAACACTAATTTTAAAAGATATATGAATACCTGCATTTATTGCAGCATTATTTACAACAGCCAAGATTTGGAAGCAACCCAAGTGTCCTTTGATAGATGAATGGATAAGGAAGATGTGACATATATTTACCATGGATTATAACTCAGCCATTAAAAATGATGAGATCCTGCCATTTGCAATAGCATGGCTGGGCCTAGAGGGTATTATGCTAAGTGGAATAAGTCAGACAAAGACAAATACCATATGATTTATCTCATATATAGAATTTCATATATGAAACAAAACAAAGAAAAAAAGATAAATCATACTCTTAAAATGCAGAGAACAAACTGCTGGTTGCTGGGGGGGGCGGGGGTTGGGGGGTATAGTGGGAATGGGTGAAATAGATGAAGAGATTAAGAATACAGTTGTCATGATGTGTACTGACTAATATATAGAATTGTTGAATCATTATATTGTACACCTGAAACTAATATAACACTATGTTAACCATACTTAAATTTAAGAAAAATGAGGCACTATTAATAAGATCCATCATTATTGATAAGTATGCATTGTGCATTTAGTTAATGCTGCTAAATGTTGCATATTACTCCATGGTGGACATTTACCATGTTTTACTAGACCACTTTTTTAGCGATGAATACAAAAGTTGTTTTACCTTCTTTCCACTACACACTTGGAGAACCATCTTCATACATATATATCCCTTTAAGAACCAAAGTGAGGTTTTCCTGGGTATACATATCCCTGATGTTTTATAGGATATGTATACGCATAATTTATGTGTTACTTGAAGGCTTTCCAGGATGACTGTATCACTCGACACCTTCACCAGCAGAGTATGAAGGTTCCTATGTCTTGACATCTCAGCCAAACTTAGCATTATAAAACCTTTTATATTTCTCCCCCCACCTGCAGTTTAAATTTAAATTTTTTATTATTAATTATTTTCTGTGTCTCATCAATTACTAATTAAAATGAAGCATGTAAAATTGCTGATACCCAAACATTTTTGATTTACAAAATATGGCAGCTAAATATGGTTCAACCTAATAGCTTTTGGGATTTTTCTTCTATAGATAACCTGTTGTATTCTATTGCTCATTTTTCTATTAAGTTGCTTTCCTTTTTTTTCTTTTTTGCAGAAATTTCTTATATTCTAAATTTAATGCTTTATGATTTTTATTTTTAGACACTAGCAAATATCCTCTCCTCTTCTCTCTCTCTCTCTCCTATTACCTTGTTCATGGTATTACTCTTTGATCAGAAATGCTTGATTTGGGCACAGTGGTAGGGATAATAACAGTAGGCCCTTATTTAGCATTTACATCATACCAGGTATTGTTTTAAAATTTTTGCATATATTGATCATTTAATACGCATTTTATTATTATTTTTTTTAATTTTTTTTAAACTTTTATTTTTTTTTAATTTTTTTTTTCAACGTTTATTTATTTTGGGGACAGAGAGAGACAGAGCATGAACGGGGGAGGGGCAGAGAGAGAGGGAGACACAGAATCGGAAACAGGCTCCAGGCTCTGAGCCATCAGCCCAGAGCCTGACGCGGGGCTCGAACTCACGGACCGCGAGATCATGACCTGGCTGAAGTCGGATGCTTAACCGACTGCGCCACCCAGGCGCCCCTTAATACGCATTTTAAAGATGAGGAGAAGAGGTACAAGGAAGTTAAGGATTGTCCACATTCACTCAGGCAGTATGTGTTGGAGCTCTTATCCATTAATGTATATAAATTTCTTGTCTTAAGGTTTGAGGTTTAGAAGGTTTTTTTTTTTTTTTAATGATACTTTGTGACTAGCACTTTATACTTTCATCTGCACTTCACATTACATGTGGATTAGGTGAGGATATCTATCTCATTTCCATCTATCAGATGATCTGTCCTTTCCCATTTCATTGTAGTGCTACTCTAATTTTATGTCTAATTCTCATATATAGGGATTAATCTCTACTCTTTTTCGCTGGCTTCTTTGTCCATCTCTATGTTTTTACTACTATGGTTGTGAGGTACCTTGATATATGATAGAGCAAGCCCTCTACTTTCCTCATCTCTTAGGACTTTGCCATTCACGTATCTTTACTCCTCCATACACATTTTAAAGTAGTTTTAGAAATAGAAAAACAACAGAGAAGGCACACCTAAGACATTATTGTAACAGTAAAATACAAAGCTGAAAGTCAGAACACAGTTTTGGAGGGCAGGTTCTTGGAAATCTGATCAAGCTAGAGAAATGTCTAGGTCAAAGCTACCCTGAATCAGGGCACCTGGGTGGCTCCGTCAGTTGAGTGTCTAACTCTTCATTTTGGTTTGGGTCATGATCTCATGTTTGGTGGGATCGAGTCCCGTGTGGGGCTCTGCACTGACAGCGTGGAGCCTACATGGAATTCTCTCTCTCCCTCTCTTCTCCTTGCTCTCTCTCTCTCAGGACAGTCAAAGCTGTCCTGAATCAGACAAATGGCAGTGCAAAGTGGACGTATGAGTGATTCCCGTTATCCAAGTGGAGGGAGGGAGCACTTGGGCTCTGAGGCTTGGAAAGCCACGATGACCTATCTCTGTAGCCACACAGGAAGCCATTTTTAGAAAGCCCTGGCAAGAATTTGATCAAATCTCTCACACACAAATATTGTAATAAAAAGGTAAAAATTAACCAAATGTTATCCAAACAGTAGAGGAAAATGCTATTAAGTTATTGCCACACAGAAGATGAACACAGAATCCTTATATTTCAAAATAACTTAAAAGACACTAGGCAAATTCTCAAAGTCTGGAAAGGATAACATAAATCAGAACAGTTCAGGGCTAAAGTGGCTTAGTAGCAGAAATAAAAGGAGAACTGGCAGAATTCAGGAATAAGAGTCGAAAACTGGAAAAAAATATTTCTAAAAATTATAGACAAATCGAGAAGAAAAATAAAAACACACAGATATCATGTAAAGCAGAGTAAAGGGATTGAAATTAAATGGGTATAAATCATTAGAGAACAGAAAAAGTGGTAAACATAGAAGACAGGCAAAGGAAATGAATGATATGTGTGGTCGTAGTATGCTGACAAGACAAGGAAAGCCCTGAGGTGGAATAAATGTTTTAAATTATAATTCAAGTAAAACTTTCCCAAAATAATTATGATTATAAACTGAAAAGGAAAATGTATACCTGGTCGCTTGGACCTGAATGTCAAACTCTGAGATGTACCCTAACAAAATGACTTTAACTTTAAAGATTTAAATAGCATGTTTTGTGTTTCCAGAAAAATTACTAACTTTCACCAGCCATTAGTTAAAAAAATATCCATTATGTAAAGGAAAGAAAATCAAATTGTATCAGATTTTTGGCTGTAATATTTTATGCCAGAAAAACTTGGACCTCTGTAACATTATTTATAGATTTAGAAAACGTGAGTCAGGTATTCTAAATTTTTCCATGCTGTTCTTAGATCATAGGACAGCATTTATGGGCATGGAAGAACATTTAGAGTATTGTTCCATGGGGCTGGCCTGAAAAACCAACTAGAAAATAAGATTCAGTTATCCAACACATGGTTGATGAAGCTTTGCCATGGGTACATTGATAAGCATACATAATATTTAATGTCATATCTAGACTACCTAGTGGGCATGAGAATGACAGAAATATATGTGAATGTAGAATTAATGCCACCAGCAAATATAAGAAAATGGGGAGAGTCCATGGAAATTGGAAAAGCTCACTTGTTATCTCACAGGTATAAATGGGACTAAAAGGTAATCAGTTTAGATTTGATACAGGAAGAAAATTACAGGAGCTTATTGTGACTCAATGGTGTCTAAAAAGAGAGGGAACAAAAGATTATATATAATAGGAAATTAGTATAAATATACCCAAGAAAACAACATTATACACTTTCCTGAAGAGTAGATCACACATGGTGAAAGCTGTGAGAGGGATGTCTATGTTGGTATGTATGTGCATGTATATAAAAGTATAGAAGAACCGACAACACTTTACCTTTCCCTCTTAAAGGAATTAGGATTCATGGAAAATCGATTGCTTCTAGTTTTAAGACAAGAAATGTACAAGATAGGTCTAGAACATCTTTTTCTGCCAGAAAATAAATATGCTCAAAAACTAATATGGCCAGTCAAAATGACATAGAAGACAACTAGAAAGAAACTACTAGTTGTCAAAATTGAGACAATTTAAGCATCAAAACAAGTAATGACTACAGCTGCATAAACATATTCAGCATTTAAGGATCATGGATTGGCCAGAATAATTTTGAATAATAGTAATAGTGACTAACATGCTTCTTTTTCTCCTAATTATAATGAGACTGCTTTTAGTGGTTCACCATTAAAATATTATCTTTTTATTTCTAATCTGCTATAAGGATTTGATTGTAAAAACCAGAACAGTTTTTTGGGATTTCTTAAAATATTTAACATTTATACATTAATTAATATGCATATAATTTTTGTTTATTTTGACAAAGGTATAAAATGTATTTTACTAACAAATTTATTAAATTAAATCACCTATTTACTCTTAGAATAAATTCTGTTCTTTACTGATTTTGGAAGTAGGATACAACTCACCTATCTAGACTAAACTATCTAGTCTAGAAGTCTTTTTAATATTGTTTTCTGGATTTGGTTTGTTCCTATTATTTCTTCTTGTATATTTTCCTCTTTAAATACTTGTGTGATTTTTAAATAAATAGTGACACTGCTTTTGGCAAAAGTAGGAACTATCTTTGCTTCTAAATTTGTTTTCATTTATTTATTGGCTATATAGACATTTCACCTTTATTTTACCTGAAGCTTTATGACTTATTCAATGTTGTTTCACTGTAGTCCTAAGAAATCAAAACACTGATAATTAGTATCAGCATGGTCTGCTTTATACTCAATTACAGGTTGTACAACAGGAAGGTAAAGAAGTTGAGTTTTAGAAATACTATAAATACACAATTATTAATTATTGGCTTAAGGAGCTATAATTAATGACTGTTTTAAAGAAAAAATATACATGAATCCTCTATAAGATGTGATAGTTGGGTCACAGTATTTGAAGTTCCTTTTAAGATTTCTGGTCCTTTGAACAGTTTAAAGGAAAGCAGTTAGATGAAATGAAAAAGCATCTTTTCATTATTCCTTTAATAAAGCAAAATACTTTGTGATCTAAGGATGTCAGAATGTGTACACATACACACACACACACACACACACACACACACACACACACACACACTCTCTGCTCCCTTGATAGAATAGTTATTTACAAATCATTGTTTTTTCCCACAGGGAATTGAACTTTGAAACAAACTCTCTTCAAAAAAAATGTATAATGGTCTTAGAATGCAAAATAGATATGGGGCACCTGGGTGGCTGAGGGGGTAAGTGTCCAACTCTTGATTTCAGCTTAAGTCATGATATTGAGGTTTGTGGGATCGAGCCCCAGGTTGGGCTCTGTCAGTGTGGAACCTGCTTGAGGTTGGGCTCTGTCAGTGTGGAACCTGCTTGAGATTCTCTCTCTCCTTTTCTCTCTGCCCTTCCCCTGCTTACCCACGCATGCACACACTCTCACTGTCAAAATAAATAAATCAACTTTAAAAAATAAAATAAAATAATGCCAAATAGAGTTGTTATACCCAGTGAATGTTGATGTGATTAGAGTTAATATTTTTTTAACGTTTATTTATTTTTGAGACAGAGAGAGACCGAGCATGAACAGGGGAGGGGCAGAGAGAGAGGGAGACACAGAATCGGAAGCAGGCTCCAGGCTCTGAGCCATCAGCCCAGAGCCCGACGCGGGGCTCGAACTCATGGACCGTGAGATCGTGACCTGAGCTGAAGTCAGACACTTAACCGACTGAGCCACCCAGGTGCCCCTAGAGTTAATATTTTTAAAAAAGTTTGATACCATAGATCATTGGCCATATGTGGATTAGAATGTCTTCATTATTGTTTTTCAAATTTATCATAACTGTTCTTTACTTACTATATACAATTAGCTACTCACCAAAAGTTGGAGTGAATCCTCTTAAGTAGAGATAAGTCACATATGTATTAGAGATTCACTGGAGTCCACAACCTATCCCAGGAATATAACAGACATTCAACTGGCTTTGCTAATTGACTGATTTTATGATCATCAATTTTAAAAGCTTTATACTGGAATAATGTTTGTCTTTTGATCACTCAAAGAGAAATTAAAATTTTCTATTTATTTGGTCATCCTATATTTTCACAGTAACCTCAGCATCAGATGTATCTCCTTCTTTGGTACATTTCAGGATACCATTAATATGAATACATTCACAATAATGTTTAGTCACCTCCATCTATTACTTTCTGACATTGCCTTTTGATCTCTTCAACCTTGGTAACTATTATCACATTAAGCAACCTTTTACAATTATTAGTATTTAGAAAAGAATAACCCAAGGAGCAATTAAATGTGTTGCCCTTCTTGTAGTCTGTAATTTTCCCTTTTCCTATTAAGTAGTGGACTTACACTCTTCAGTGACATTCTTTTGATTCTCAGGCACTTACAATAAGTGTTTCCTTATTTCTTTTTATAACCTCTACTAATCGGGTTTCATTCTGTGACTCTGTCTCATGACTTTGCCCTAACACAGACCAAGTAATTACTACTCTTACATTTTTACCTTGTAACTACATTTTCCCTGCCTTTTTAATGTAATTTCAGTAGTGCCCTATACTCAAGTTAGGGCATTCTAGGTTTCTGAAGGTGATTTTCTGAGATGAGACATATAATCAAAGTCCTAACTACTTCTATTCACAGCACTTATTGAAATACATTGTACATGAATATTTCTGCACTTAAACATATCAGAAATTTTAAGCATTTATTTTCAACAACAAACAATATTATTATGAATATTTGGCTCATTTTTCCAGGAGTAAACTTTTATTAAACACTACATTTGAGTCTATAAATATAAGACTGAAAAGGCACAAAAAAAACCCCTCTAAGTCATGCAATGATAATTGATGATGTGTATTTGTTGTTGTTGATTTTGCACAAGCTGATTAATTCTGTAAAACAAAATTCTAGCGTAAAATGAAATATTTCTTGTTTTCCATTGAGATAAATGTTTCATATAATTCTAGGTATAGTAAATTGTTCAAGTTTACTGAGAGGTGTGTGCATGAAGAACTCTGCTAATGAAATTGAAGGCCAAGCAGTTCATATTCCTCAAGGGGACAACCTAGACCCAAACTTTACTATTCAACATGGCCATGCACCATAGCTGGAGCTGGCTAGCTGGCCTTGGCAGTGGGATGGGAACTTCATGAAACAGCCTATTGTTTATATCTTAAGTAGTTGTTTCGAAAATGCCAAGATTACAGATTTTCAAAGGTGATCTCTTGGGTGATAAACATTTGCTAGGTTGTTTGGTTCATGAAGGGAAAACACATGCACACACACACACACACACACACACACGCACTCACCCTGCCTTTAGAATTTAATTTTAAGTTCACTAAAAGTCTATCCACTGTAATGCTAATCCAGTGCTTGTTTAGCTTTTCTTCAGCTTTCAGATTCTCTGAAAATTCCATTTGAAATACTGAAAAAAACAAAACAAAACAAAACACACACCTATTTTCTTTTGGAAAGTGGTAAGTGGGATGGATTAACTCAGCCTAAAATAGAATGTGCAAAGCGGAGAGATATATTTGCTTTGATTTATGGCAATGTGTGTATTTCAGCTTAATGAAGATTTCACTCTTAGGAACAGTTAGAGAATGGATTGTAGTGTTTTGATGCAGAAGGGCAAAGGAGATCTTGTTTTGTTCTGATTGGGTTCCCCATTTAATCTCAGACAGTCTTATAAAGTTGTGTAGCAATCGTTGAATATTCTACAAAAATGAGCCCAGTTTTCGACATACATTATACAGAAACTAAAACAAGGAAACTTGCTTTGATTGAATTGTGGAACATTTGGTGTATTAGACATTTGCAGAGTAACTCACATGGGAAAGAAATGCAATTGTCCAGCAAAAACTTTGTCCCACCAGGCATCTTTTTATATTATGAATTTTTATCATTTTGCAGGAATATAAAAGAATCATGATTGACAACTTAAAACCTAAATATGCTGCCGAGGCAGCACCAGGGCAGCAATGGCGCAGAAGAGAAGGAAAGAGATTGAGTGACTGTCAATGATCATAATTGTGTGCATAGCACCAGTAGTTCTGTGCACAGCACAGAGTCTAAATGAAATGTCTCTCTCCATGGGTCTTAGAGTCTGACGTGATCATACTGACAACCAAAAAGGGGCTGCTTTTTTTCTTTGAAAAAGGAGTTTCTTTTTATTTTCCATTGTCAGTCACTTGATAGTGGCATCTCTCTGACTGAAGAAAATACATGAGCCATATCTGAATGATCAGCACCCAAAATAGAACTAAGTAAACTTTGACTTTTGATGTAAGCTTTATTGTCTTTTTTGTTACACAAAATTAATATATATCCATTTTAGAAAAGTCAAACTAGCACAAAATGAAATTTAAAATTATGCATACCCATATTATCCAAAGGTAATTAGCCTCTGTTAATGTTTTGTTTATATCTTCCCAAAAAATTATCAACTTGTCAGTCATATGTCTAAATTTAACAATTTTGGACACAGTTGGAGCCAGTCTGTATTTTCAGTACATGCCATTTTTAACTCATATATCACTAACAGTTCTCCATTGTTTTAAAGCTTCTTCTCTATGTTCATATTCATGGTTTTGCAACTCGATCTTATGGATGTCCCAGAGTTTATTTTTACATCATATTCATTAAAATTACTTTATTTCTTAAGGTAAAGAATAAAAATGTCTGAAACTATAAAGATTTTGGTGGTAAGTGGAAACTTACTCATTTTCTTTTCCTTTTTTTTTTTTTTTTTTTGGTCCTATTTGCTCAACTCACTCGGATTTCTGCCTTTTGTATTCCATAACATTATACTTTATTGTGTGGTTTTCTAGCTCTCATTTCAAAAAGTATCAGATGTATATTCTCTTCTTTCATCCTAAGGTCACTCTGTACCATGACCTTTTATAATATCTTGCTGCTAATTTTATTAAGGTATCATCTGAAAAAAAAGAGAAAATTTATTTTTAATAGAGACACTTACAAATAATATGCTTTAGTATTTGATGGCTGGTGATAGCTCAAGAAAAGTTCTTACTGGGGCACCTGGGTGGCTCAGTGGGTTAAGCGTCACACTTTTAATTTCGGTTTAGGTCATGATCTCACTGTGGGATGGAGCCCTACATAGGGCTCCTTCCCTCTCTGCTCTCTCTGCACCCCCCTCCCCTGCCATGTTCTCTCTCTCTCTCAAAATAAATAAATAAATAAACTTAAAAAAAAAGTTCTCAGTGTTCCTGCTACTTATTAAGGGGATACATTCTTTATTTTTGTGACAAGAGTACCCGGCATTGTGTGAAAACATTCATTTTTCATCAATATTGAGGAAGCTTCAAACCATTGCAATGCCAATAAAGAGTGTGATCTTAGGCAAATTACTTAACGTTATTGAGATTGATAGTTTCCTTATCTGAAATAATGAACCCTATTTTATACAGTTTTTAGGAAGAGAGATAATAAAATCTATGTTCTAAAAATTTTAACAAGTTTAGTGATAGCTGTTTATTACTATATCTATATATAAATTTGCCCCAGTAAATGACAGATACTCAAAAAATTATAGATAGTAATATAATTGGCAATTCATTTCTATTCATGCTGTCCATGATGAGCATGATCCTTATTTTTCTTCTTTCTTTCTTTCTTTCTTTCTTTCTTTCTTTCTTTCTTTTTCTTTTCTTTTCTTTTCTTTTCTTTTCTTTTCTTTTCTTTTTTCTCCCTTGCTCCCTCCCTTCCTTCTGTCTCTCTCTCTTTAACAATATTTACTACAACTTTATATCCAAGTTTGCTACTGTTGTTAATTGTACAAATAGTTACGCTCCTTCTGCCATATTGACTTAATGTATTTTCTTTGCAGTTAATGATCATATAATACCCTAAAGTGGTATGGTTTTTAAAAATATAATATTCTGACATTTATCCAATAGGTGATTTCAGATAATTAACAAACATCTTGTTTTCCTTTTGGTTTTAATCAAATACCACGGCCTGAAATATTTTTCCTCAGTTAAAAGTCTGTTTTAACCTATGACTGATTGAAGATTCCTATTTACAGAAATAGGCAAAGTTTTCTTCAGGTTCCTAGAGGAAAGCAGAAAGAAGTTAAGGCGAAATACTGAGTTTAGTATGGAAATTATAGAAGTATCTTAAAGGGTAGGGTGGAAACTGTCTGCAGTAGTTCTGCCAGAATGAAAAGGGGAAACTGTCACTCAGTTTGAGATTGGAAAACCTGGGTTCAATTCCCAGAATTGCTATTTACTCATGTTTGGGTATTAGAGAAACCACTTAACCTTGCTCCGCTTTTGTGGTATTATGAAAGTCACTTAGCCTTTTTAACCTTCATTTCCTCATTCATAGATTAAAGATAAATAAAATCTATTTTGAATAGTTCTTATAAGAATTAATCGAGGTATGGTAGGTTTAAGTGGTTTGTATACTGGTGGTACATTTTCTTGTTTTTTTGTTGTTGTTTGTTTTTTAGATAAGCTTTTCTTTTTTAAATGGTGAAAGACAATGGAGTACTTTAGAAATAGACACAACACAGAGATGGTTACAGGGACCAGAGGTGAGGTAAAATTGAAAATTGGGTCTTCACTTATAATCTATCCATAAGGCAAAAAAGTGCTAGAATTAACTTTATAATGGGTTTGGGGAAGCAAAAGAAAAAACGGGATTTACTATTTAATGGGCGTATTGGACACTTTTAGTCATGTCATGTTATTAAATCCTTAGAACAACTTGAAGGTAAGTTTTATTATCCTCATTTCACAGATGATTAAATAGATGCAAAATAAATGTTCTAAGTAACTTGTTCAATATCATATAGCAAATGAAGAGGAGTAGCTGGGAATCAACCAAACGCAGACCATCATGCCAAGAGCATGTTCTGCTGCCATACCACTACTCCAATACAACCAGAAAATGGCAGGCAGACATATAAGCAATTTGCTTATTCTTTTATTAGGTCTTCTGTTAGCTAATAAGACAAACAAAGGGGCAAGGATAATGGCCTCTGTGTGATCTGGAGTACAGTCCCTAAGGAAAATAGATTGTCATTAACAAGAAGCCCAAATATTGACACCTTTGATGTGTTTTTGTGACAATATATGGGAACCAATAACTAAAGCACTCTACAAGACTACAAAAAAAGTACTCCTGTTTTCCAATAATGGGGGACACAGTCACAAGAAAATTACCAAAAATATATGTATCTGTGACGATAATAAAATCATTCCTGAAGATGTGAACAAATCAAAATATCTCTTCCCCATATGGTAGCCCACATCCCTCTGCTTATGATGGGACACATGAGGGACAATGAGGACATAAGGAGACAAAAGAGAAAGACAAGGTCACGTATTAGGAATTTGAAAATTTGGATTAATACCACCATAGGAAGATGAATTCACCTTCCCTTCCCCACTTTAGAGTGAATAGAATTTCTCTGACCTAATGATAGTTGAACCTTTTAAAAAAAATTATGTAAGAAAAATTAATTTAGGTCATGGTCTAGATTCTGCTTATAAGCCAAATACTCTATTTGTCCCAAGCTATGTAAGCCAAGAACTCTAAAGGAAGGACTGGACTCTATGGGTAGACGATTGCTGCTTTATAATTTTTCCAGCTGCTGGAAGCTTAACTACGTGGTGCCCTGTCCGAGAATGTGAAACAAACATATGATATGAAAGCATTATGATGTGTGATTACTTTGCATGTGGTGTGTGATAAAGGTTAACAGACTCCTCTCTCCATTTGGTTTCAGCTTTGCCCACACTTTCTGGAAAGGTTGCCAAAAAGCTTTCCTCTTCTTTCTCTATTTCTAAATTTATTCCTGCTACGAGGTGAATCTTTATATGCTCTACTCTAATGCAAAGATCATGGGTATGGTACCTTTACTAGGATTTGCAGGAAACATATGGAGAGCAGATTATTCAGGTTGTAAAAATTACCACTTCAGATTTGGTTCACTTGACTTGTCATCCTTCCTGTCATCCAGTACTCTCTTCTCACCCACCATGTAAACATCACTTTGGCACAAGATTTCACTTCTTAAGTTGATGAGACCTCATGGGCTTTTTGCGTGTATAGGTGTGCACAAACGGGCTGCAAGATGTGAACATCTCTTTTGATGTGAGAGGAAAGGAAGAATTGATTCTTTATTCTTTATTCTGTAGATACGTGCAGAGTCAACATTCATTTACTTTTAATTGAACGCCAAGTACTCTCAAAGCAAAAGAATTTGATGAGAACTGGGGCAGAGACAAAATTGACATGATGACTGATATTGATGAGTGTGAGTCTACCAGCCAAGAAAAGAATACAAGATAAGATAGAAGGTAAATGTCAAAAGAAAAACATAAAAGCTTCTGAAAAATTTTTAAATGGGGGAAAGCTCTAGCTGAGGAATCCAGAACACTTACTGGAAGAGGAGGACTTTAAAGGGAGTCTTTAAAGATGCATCAAAGATAACTCTGGGTTTGCGGTTTAAAACGGTGATCTTAGTTATCAAAAATTATGATCACAGATACAGAGGCAGGAAAGCGCAGACCGATTTTGCTGAATTGCAACTGCAACTGTAAAGTAAGGATATGTGGAGCTCAGTTGTAGGGAGAATTGGAAAACTCATTTGGGGTATGTTGTAGGATCCCTCAAATGCCTTGCTTAGTGGATGATGTATTTCTTAGGCAATGCATATCACTGAGATTTTAAAAACAAAAATTAGATGTGAAGTTGATTTGGAGAAAGTATAATAATATAAAATATAGATCAGAGAGAGGGAAGTTAAGTGTGGGAAGACCAATTAGTAAGCCATGACAATTCAGAAAAGAAGCAGTCAAAATATACATTTGTATGATTGTAGGAGGAACCAACAGAAAGATAACAAATCAAAAACGTTGCAGAGAAAATCTTCCCAGTGATATAATGTGCTAGATTCAAACGTGGCTGGAAAGGAAGAAAAATAAAAAATCAGATACAAGCTGAATATTTGGGGTGGGGTGGAGAATCTATGTAGCTAATAGGTAACCGGTATTTGAGGTTAATCCAGTTTATCTCCCAGGTTGTATTCTCTGTAGTTTAGGGTGAGCAGGAATCAAGAAATGCAGTTTTTAAGATAAAAAAGATCAAGGGGCGCCTGGGTGGCTCAGTTTGTTGGGCGTTCAACTTCAGTTCAGGTCATGATCTCTCAGTTCATGAGTTCAAACCCCATGCCAGGCTCTGCGCTCAGAGCCTGGAGCCTGCCTCAGATTCTGTGTCTCCCTCTCTCTCTTCCCCTCCCCCACTGGCACTTTTTATTTCTCTGTCTTTCAAAAATGAATAAATGTTTAAAAAAATGTAAAGAAGATAAAAATTTCAATATTTTACTGAGTAGGGAGGAAGCGACCAGTGGAGAGAGAGCTTGAAACACAATGAAGAGAGAGGACATTGATTGAAGACAATCAGATCACAGGAGGATGGTTGGCCTCAAAACACAGGAGAGGTTTTATGTTTCTCTAACTCAGTAAAGGAAGGAGGAAAGAACAGATGAAAACATACAGATAATTTCAGGTAGGATAGGGTGAATTTGAAGGACATAGACTTAAATACCCTAGATCAGAATAAAGTCCAGCGTGAGGTGATTTTTTCATCGTTAGGGATCTATGATTGAGGCTGAAACAGAAGAGTGTAGGTAAAGTGGAGAAAACTCACTGGGGAGTGTGCAAGACCCAACAACATCACGTACAAGAGCTTACAGCAGCATACCCTTCATGAAGAAGTTCACACCAGCTGTAGGAAATTGGTCTCACTCAATCCATCCGTATCAACCTTTTTTTGCTACAGCTCAGATAGCATTTGAATGCCACCTACACTAAATGAGTCATAACAGGTTCTGAAAATATTACTATTTCCCTGCTCCTTCGGAGCGACTGTTCTTCCATTTTTACTTTTAATTGTCCCTTTTTCAAATTGTATTTAGTTGTGTAAACTCCTACAAATCTTTTCCAGGAATATGTAACATAAATATATATACTTGGCTAGGTTTGATGGTACATGTTTAACCCTATAGTCTCTTGTTCAAGTGTTCTCAATACAAAACTCCCATTTTCTTTCTAAAATAGAGGTAATGATCATCATTACTTACCTTGATTTTTATTGAAGAGTATACAGGTGAAAGCTGATTCGTCCTTTATTTGTGTGTGTGTGTGTGTGTGTGTGTGTGTGTGTGTGTAAATAACACATGCTTTTATTTGTATATTTCTCGCAGTTGACAGAAAACTTTGACAGTCTCACACCAACCCTGTAGTAGGCATAGTTTTACTATCATTTTACTTTTGACAAGACTGAGTTGTAGAGAGGTTAGGTAACTTCCCCAGGGTCCAAATGTAGGCTTCACTTGATAAGTTGGAAGAACCAACCTAAATACTAATCATACTTCCTCTCCTGTGTTATGTCCATTCAATTAATTAAGTTGAAGTTTGGGGATCCATATATAAGTACTAGTTTTTATTAGACTTTATTTTAACTTTAATCTCGTTGGCAGATCAATAAGTTATTCTTAGAGATAACTTTTGATGATTTCTGTCCAAAATCAACTTAGAAGGATTATCTTGGTGTTCTGAAGGAATTGGTATTCTATTTAGGAAATGATAACACATGTATGCTGATCTTGGTGAGGAGGTACACGAGGAGGAAGGTATTTATACTAAAGATTCCTCATTCCCTACTATTTTTTGTTTCTACATTGTGTACTTTCTGTATCCAGAAAAACAAAATAAAAACAAAAACCCAAAACTTGCTTAGTGGGAAGAGATTGTGGCTTCAGAGTCATCAAATTGCAAAAAAAAAAAAAAAAAAAAAATTATTCATCAAAAATCAAATTTTTTGAACGCATTGCACAAATTTTTGGACCTAGTTAGAAGAAATACAGCAAATATCTGCTAATACAAGTTTGTTACATCAAAAACATATTCACAAATCAAAATAATTTTCATATATGCCTATACAATGTATGTATTATGTGAGTCCAAAATATGCTTTTTTTCTTTAAACACCAATGCTAAAACTGCATTGGCAAGGAAGAGATGATATCTAACACAAAATATTATTTATAAAAGTTATATCTTTGCTTTCAGAGATTTGCTTTCAGATTCTTTTAAAATAGGAACTGTCAGTTTCTTATTCATCCATTATAGTTACTTCTCTCTCTTTCTTTTTTTCTTTTTTCTTTTCTTTTTTTTTTTTCCATATTCTCATGAAGTCCTATTGCTCTTCTGTATCCTTTTGGGAACATAGCAAGAATAACTAAGTTACTATCTTCAAACAAATTGATGTTAACCACTTAGAAGCCACTGAAATATGGCTTCAGTAAAATTTCATTACAGTGTGTTCAATTTTTCTCCTTTACCATTGTTTAACTTTTAGGACTCTTGGTTTAGAGTAATGAAGACAAAAAAGGACATCCAAAATAATATTGATTGGTTAGTGTTCCCAAATTTGAAGGGAAAGGCACATTCTCTCTAAGCCAAAAATTGGTTTGCTTTTCAGGGCTTCTACTTTGAAGGCACTAGACAAGAGGTAAATTTGCATATTTTCTATATTGTATAAATTCAACATTCTTTTTATATCTAGGATTGGCTTCTATATACCCATGTCAACAATATCCAGATTATACAAAAAACATGACTTAGAAATAATTTCTAATATTTATGTAATCTTTATATCATCTGACATTTAGGCCTTGTTTTATATTTCTTTTAGCATTATTCAAGATGTTCTACATCAATTGATCTTGACCAGGAAATATTTATAGTAAATGGACCTGGGCCAATAATATGCCTTTTGCTTAATAAAATCGCACTCTGAATAGTTTAAAAGGTGCCTGCATTTAATGGCAAATATAACACTGGCTGCTCCTTTTCGGTGCCAAGTTGCTGTCTAGTTCAAGGTGTTAAATAGCATAATGAGTTTGGTCTCTTCTAATACTGAAAATAAAGACCCAAGAGAACTTCCACGGAGAGGGAGTTTTACAATAGGAGATGACAAGTCCCCGTGAATATGACTTTCCAAAAGAAAGTCTAACTTTTCAAGGCCACATTCATTCTCCTAATTCATGAGGTGGTCAGAAAGCTCTGTCAGACAGAATTGTCAATAGTCTAAGATGTATTTCAAACAGCGACATTCAAAGATGTTAATATTTCTTTTTTCTGATGTTGCCTGTGTGAACAGTGCTCTGCTCAGACCATGTGCTTTGGTAAAATACTCTTTTAGTCCCACAAAATCAATTCTGTGTATAAAATATGAATTAATTCCTTCAGAAATCCTAAATTGTAGTTTAGTTTAGATGGAATAGGTGTTTACAGTTGTTTTGGGTTTTTTTTGGAGGGGGGGAAGTGGTGATTACAGGGTTTGACTTAAGATTTGAAAATAATTCCCATGGATTTACATGCATAGTAATAATAAAATAAAAAAATTATTTTTGAGTTTTGATGTTGAAATTTAATTATTAATTCTTATAAGGGAATTCACAGGTGATAGTAAATCTCATAAAAAACCTATTTACTGTTTTAAAATAATAATTCTTACACTTTTTAGATATTTCTTGAAATTTACTTTTTTACATGTTTAATAACCAAACTTATTAATTTTTTACATGAAAAGACAAACTTAAAATCAAGAAGTGAGAGATAACACAGGAAATTTTAAAAAATAAATACCTCTGGTAAATCATAAGAACAATGAGTAATATAAAGACTTCTATTGTTTATATCACACTCTACATTGTAGAATACATTGATGTCATTATAAAGCAGCTGTTTTCAAAGATAATTTAGAAGATTAGGTGTTATCCAAACTAATTTTTGATGAAATATATTTAGCCAGAACTGAGTTCAGCAAATTTAAACAGATTTTACATTTTTCCCCCCAAAGGTTACATTTAACCACAGGACTTCTCAGAGCCTTTCCTATGATAAAACTCACTGTGATTATCCAAATGGATGTCTGTACTTAGCATGCATTTCCTAAATTTTAAAATTAAGAAAGTTTCATTCACAGAGAATCTCTGTGGGATATTTTGTCCAAAGCATGGGCCCAATCTGGTCATACCTCTCTCAAAAAACTCACAATATATCCCTTTGGTCTATAAAATGGAATCAAATTCTAGTCCAGTTTATAATTGCCTATTGAAATTGGTCCCTTCTATTTTAATTCTTCATGTACAGATACCCTCTTCTATTTTCCTCCCCCTTTCCACTAGAAGAAAATGGAAAATCTTCATTTTCAAGTAATTCAGCTACTCGTGCCTCCTGTTTACTGAATAACTAACTTTTGTCTTTTATGTGAAGAACTTGTTGTACAAAGTAAGCTTAGAATAAAATTTCTCTCAAGGTACATGGTCTGAGACTACCATCTAAGGCTGTTTGGTTGAAGTTTTTAAGTTCAATAGATATGCCTGTATAATATTCTTTACCACAATAAATATTACAGCAAAAATGTAGTTTATGTGTGTGTGTGTGTAACTGATATATTCTACTGATTTAATTATGGTACACTGAAATTTAATTTTAAAAATCCCTATTGCCTTTTTTTGTTTTTTTGCTTGATAAAGTTCTCAGAATAGGTACTGAAACAAAATTAACAGCATCATCATGTTAAATTGTCATGAAAATAAAATAACATAAATGTATTTAATTTTAAAGTCTGTAAATATATGTGTTACCTGTCTCTGGAGAAATTCTATATCTGAAATTAAGCCTAAAATAGGTAACCAAAACTTTCTATGGAGCCAATGAAACTTCATTAATTAAACCTCTCCTAATTTTTGATCATGTGTTCAGAGACCACTCAATTGAATGAATAAGGGGTTTGTTATATAAATGATGAATTAGTTATATCTAGTCACTGATCAGTAGTCACTGATCAGTCTCATAAAGTCCTTGAAAATTATTTGCAGCTTCATTTGAGTGATATAATTTAAGCTAAGTACAGAGTTACCTGGTAATTTATAATTGGCTTTATGAAATAAAAATAACTTTATTTTATTTAAATTTAGTTTATCAATTATAAATAATAGGTATTCTGTCTGGATATGATATAAAAGGGCGCATTTAAAAATTTGAAGCATAGAAATATAAACATGATAAATATTAACCATAAGCAAGCCACTCAGAAAGGTACCATTTTACAATTGTTTCTAAGTTTATACACACATTCATACATATAAGTTTAATTATATATAATGTATACATTATGTAAGTCAGTTACTTAAATATGTATGGATAATAGAAATACATTAAAATTGAGATTGTAAGCAGCATTTCTCAATCTTACATGGTATTTTCTTTTTTGTTGTAAATTTTTAAAGAATATTTAATTTTTGAGAGAGAGAGAGAGTGCATGAACAAGCAGGGTAGGGATGGAGTGAGAGGGGGACAGAGGATCCAAAGCAGGCTCTGTGCTGACCACAGATAGCCTGATGCAGGGCTCAAACTCACAAACCATAAGATTGTGACCTGAGCCGGTGGGACTCTTCACCAACTGAATCACCCAGGTGCCCCTGTATGTGGTTTTTTTTTTTTTCACTATTTATGTGATCTAAGAAAACATCCATTAGGCCTTCATCCATTTTTATTTATTTACCTGGTCATTATTTTAAAACATTAAACTTTATAAACAATATTGATATGAATATGTTCATTTATGAATTTTTGAATGGATAGCATTATACCTTTAAGATAAATTTCTGAAACTAAATTTATTAGGTCAAGCTACTAGATAAAAGTATTCTTTTTTGACCTGTAAACTTTCACCTTTTAACACTCCCAACTGTAATGTGTAGAAATACACACTGTCCCTACCACAATATAGGTATTATAATATTTTTAAAATACTTTGAAAATGTAATTACTTAAAAAGAGTACCATATTTTTGCTTATTTGATGTATTGACTTATTTGGTAGATAAAATATTTTTATATGTATTTACGTTTTTGCTTTTTAATTATCAGTTTGGATTCATTTCTCTTGAAAATTGGTATATTTATTTATTTTTATTTATTTAGAAAATATTTGCATTTTTAACCCAGAAAATATTGTGTTGCAAATACTTCCAGTATACTTTTTGTATTTTACTTCATTTATAAGGCTATCATAATATAGAAATTTACACTTTTTTTTTTAATTTTTTTTTTCAACGTTTATTTATTTTTGGGACAGAGAGAGACAGAGCATGAACGGGGGAAGGGCAGAGAGAGAGGGAGACACAGAATCGGAAACAGGCTTCAGGCTCTGAGCCATCAGCCCAGAGCCCGACGCGGGGCTCGAACTCACAGACCGCGAGATCGTGACCTGGCTGAAGTCGGCCGCTTAACCGACTGCGCCACCCAGGCACCCCAGAAATTTACACTTTTTAACCTGAGTACCAACAGTTTCATTTTCATTCTGCCCATCTCAAGGGCACTTTCCTGAGTTAACTCCATTTTGCCATTCCTATTTTTATTTCTTCAGGCATTCACATATAAATGTCTAAATAATTCACTCATAATAAAAGATCTCATCAATTGAATCCTTGATAAATGAGGAGTTTGCTAATTCATATCTTCCTCCGCTTCTATCTCTACATCCAATTAGTTTTGTAAACCCATCTTTAATTCCTCTATTGCTTTTTATTAAATCTTTAAGTCATTTCCTTAAACCTGTAGGTAATAAATACTTCTTGCTTCCATTGTAACTTGTAAATGAACTTACCAAGGACTCTGTCATCTTATCTCATTCTTTCTCTACTTTCTTACTTGTGTATTTTGCACACATCATTAAATGTTTCTTGCTTTACCTATAGGTTGGTTCTAAAAATGAAATAAACATTGATGCGATTATGACTAGGTAAATAAAATTCACTACAAAATCATGCAGTGTTTTATAATTATATCTCCTTTTCTATACTTTCAATGTCACAACTCCAGTGCCACTCAAAGTATTCTTCTTTGTTAAAGCCTAGTAGGTGTCTAAAATTATACTGTTTTTCTTCTCCTGCATATTTGTATCAGGCTTTTCCTGAATTGTACTTTTCTTCTGGGGTTGCTAATTGCTTTTCTTTCATTTTGTTGGGAAAAAATTAATCCATGCTTTTTAGTCCATAACTCTCATAATACTCATGTTTGTGATGCAATTTTATTTTTATTTCCCCTATACCATTTTATTCTATTATTTTTCTTTTTGAACCCTAGAGTCTTCTTGCTTTGTCTTGGACTAGCTTCTTTACAATTGATCTGTGGCTTTCAATTACACTTGTTTGTTTTTCCTGAAGTTTATGATTGCTTGTTTTTTCTTCCTGGTGTTTTGTGCCTTTTTCACATCTTATTTCTTCTAAAGTCTCCATCATAGTACTTATTCTGTGGAGCATCTTTCTCTCAAGCCTTACCTTTTGTTGGCCTACTGCAGATCTAAACAGTTTGATCAACTTAATCTTGGATCTCTTTACTGCTTCTTATCTGCTGTACTCATGCATTTTGTTTTCAAGTCTATCCTCCATGGAGGACACCTGGGAAGTGAGTTTTCTCATGAATGAGCTGCCTTTGTTCTGATTTCACATTTGATTTTTAAAATAAATGAAGAAATCTATGTCTAAAAGTATGTTTTCTGCACACATTGCTTTAAAATTTGATGTACTTAGATAAACTTTCATATTAATGAAATTATATTTTTAAATATAATTCGTTGTCAACTTAGCTAACATACAGTATATACAGTGTGCTCTTGGCTTTGGGAGTAGATTCCCATGATTCATGATTAAGTAAATCATAATCCTCCAAACAGATCAAAAGTCACTTAATTTCCTGTTATTTCATTTTCAGAATTAATTTGTTATTCCAAAATGTGGTATATAGTATATGATAAAAAAAAAAAAGGATCAAAGTTCACACATTTCTCTATACCATTTGGTGAATAATCCATCCTTTCCCCTAATTGATCTGTGATATGTCCTGTGGCATAACTATCATATACATAAACATCAACTATCTGTATTTAAATATCAACAATGTCAATTCTGCTTGACCTGTCTGTTGATTCTTATACCAGGACTAAATTACATAAGTCAGTGAAACTTTGTACTATGGTTTAATATCTTGAAGACAAGCCTTCTTTTCTTATACATTTTATTACTATGCATTTCTTTTCTGATTAAACACATTTATATATCTTTATACATATAAAGATTGTCATTATAAATTACAATCAGTTATTATAATAATTGTTAAAAGTTCTGTATATAAGAGGAAAATGGAGATCAACGCAATGCTTTAATAGGCACAAAATGTTAATATTTCATGTGTAGCTTCTATTTTTGTGTTTATAGAGTCACAAGAGAAACTGTACACATTCCTCACTCTGTGTATCATGACTGCATAGAATTCCCTTGCAATTATGTCCAACATCTGTGTCCATGGTTCAAACTGATGGACACTTCAATTCTATTAAAAAATAGTGCTGCTATGTATATCCTTACATGCATATCTTTGCACTTACTAGATTATTTAATTAATACAGATTCTTGTATGTAGAATTTCAATATATGCCCATTTCATAATAGTGATAAACAGGTAGTTTCAAATGACAGTTTATGAATTTATGTCAAATGTTTTACTAATAGTCTATTAAAAGCCCTGATTTTCTCCATCATCATTATTATTGTCATTATGTCATTGTTATTATGGTTAGAAAAAGGAAAAGTTTCTTATTGGCAAAAATGATATTTCATCTTTATTATAATTTATACCTATTTGATTGCTAATAATGATTATGAGTGATATGTGTTTATTTTTAAATTACATGTTTACATTATTTTTCTATTTCTATTAGACCATAACTTTTTCATAATGATGTGTAGAGGCAGCTTATAGTTGACTGTCAAATGTTGCACATTTTCTCTCAGTTTATCATTCGTCTGTTAAACTTGCTTTCATGTTTTTACCACAAGTAGCATTTATATTTTTAAAATTAATTTTGTGGGGCCTTTTTTTCTGGTTTTAGATCAGTATTAGAATGGGTTTGACATGCATAAGATTTGTTTTATTTCCATTTTAATTTTCTTCTAGAACTTTAACAATTCCATTTTTATATTTTATTTAGAAATGAATATGGAATTTTTTCAGGTATAAGGAATTAAGTAAGAATTTAGCATTTTTCACAAATGACTAGTCATTTATCTTAATGCCATATTTTCTCCTCAGATTTGAAATATTATTTTAAACCTCGGTTCTGTTTCTGGATTCAATTCTGCTTTAGCAAGCTATATTTCTAATTTTTTTCTAAGTTTTAAATTACACCAGGTTCTTAAAATATTTTAATATTATTACCAATTATGTTCCCATTAATAATTTATTTTTTAATTTGGGATTAAAACTTAAGTCCTTTCTCTCAGGAGGCCTGGATAATTTTCTTTTTGTTTGTTTGTTTCTTTTTCTTCCATTTGCATAGAAAAATTCTTGAACTTACCTGAGTTTCCTGGACCTTGTACTTTTTCCGAGTTTGAGGACTTCAAACTCCTATAAACCGAGCCACACATTCTAGCCCAACTTGTAGGGGTTTCTAGAGAATCAAACTAATAATAACAACTTTCCCCATTGATTCCACTTGTTAATATTTACAGAGTGCAGAACTATTTCAGGGATATCAGAAGGGAGCGATACCTGAGCCAAATTAGAATTCAAGCTTCCCTCTCAGGTGTAGAAGTTCCCAAGACCACATCAACTTCCATAATCTATTAGTATGTTCCATGGGACTATAACGAACCATCACACAAAACCTCACTTTTACTTAGTTATCTGCATCATAATATGCTATTTTACTAAATGTTTCAATTAGGAATATTTGCTGAGTTTTATAAAATGTTTAAGTGTATGTAAGCAATTACATTATGGACTTGCTAATGTTGAACCAACCATCCCTGCTTTTGTAGGATAAATTATAATCAGTTTATTATCTATTATCCTTGTAGTGCACTGCTGTACTTAATGGACAGTCAGATAAAAATACATATAATTATGATACCTGAAATGAAATTGTTTATTTGTATCTAACTTATATATATCAGATGCTTACATGTCTATTCCTAAGTGAGAAATAACAAAGTGTGTACTATCTGGTTAGCAGTGCTCAAAACATTGAGATTTCAGCTCTGTCTTCATGGAGTTTACCCTCCAGTGGCCAGAAATAAACAATGCGTGTGTTAAAAAACAAAAAAAAAGGTAAAATAAATTCACATTGTGATTCAATAAGTAGAATAAAATTGGTTGAATTGGATAGCAAGTGCCTGGAGCAGCACAGTCTTGAAGGGAGTATTCAGGGAAGGACCTGGAAAAGTTGTCATGGAAACCTTGGTGATGAGAGGCTTTCACATCTTAAGGAAGAATGGTCCAAAGAGAAGGCAAGACACAAAAAGTCCCAGGAAAGTTTTAGTTTTTTATGAACTCTTTTCAGATTTGGTAATGCTGGTATTATAAAACTATTGGGAGACATGTTAGGGATATGTTCTAGAAAATCTCAGTGAAATGAAGATTATTTACTTGCTGAAGGTAATGTAACATTTGCTGTAACATAAGAATCTGGCTGCACCTGGTTCAGAGTTTCTTTGATACCTTTTCTATTTTTGTTTCTGGTTATTGGCTAGCTCCTTGGTTTTCTACCATTTTAATACTTATTTAAAACAAATACTTGTTTTTAAATTTATTTCCGCCGTGTATGGAATATTTTATCTCATGATTTTTAAGTATCTTCTGTGATGCCTAGTTCTTTTTAATTACTCTTGTCAAGTAATTTTCTTTATTTCCCCTGAAACTGTTTCCAAGGTTGTTGTTTTTGTTGTTATTGTTTCTAGTTGTCATCTTTTTACAAAGTATCAGTCAGACTATGAATCATCAGCTACTCCCTCTCTCTCTTTTGCTTCCTAATTCCTTAAGTTATGTCTTTGGGTATTATTTTCTTGTCCTTTTTTTTAGCATCTTAGATCAAAAACTTTAACTAGTAAATCGTCCACTCCATCAAAAACACTCTTTGACAACATCCCGTAAGTTTGTATGCATAGTACTGCAGTAATCAAAGTCTCCTCTTCGACCCAATATTACATAATAAGAGGATCAAATATTTTTAAAGTTTTCTTGGCTCTTATTTTTGCACAACACATTGGAGCCACCAATTAACTTTTACTCATTTCTGGTCTGACTGGCCTTGTCATTTGTAGAAATTTCTTCTGGGTGTTAATACGTAAATTTTTGTAGCTAAATTTTTCAAAGCTTAAATAAATCTGTGCACATTTATTTACTTATTTATCTATAGAGAGTGAGAGAGTGTGGGAGAGAGGCAGAGGGAGAGAGAGAACCCCAAGCAGGCTCCGTGCTCAGTGCAGAGCCTGTTGTGGGGCTCAATCTCACCACCATCCTGAGCCAAATCAAGAGTTGGGCGCTCATCTGACTGAGCCACTCAAGAGTGCCTGAGTACTTTTATTTATATCTATAATTATACCCATGGGAATCTAAAAGTAAGTTGCTTGTGAGGTCGTACCCTGACATTAATTAACACATTCATTCCTTTACTTAACGGATATTTATTGAGCCCCTACCTGGCACTAACTGTTGGCCCAAGAAATGAGGATAAAGATACATGGAAGAGAAGGAAGATCTTTGCTTTGTGTGTCATTATAATTTTATACTGTAAAAATGGTGGGGAAAAGTACACATAAATAGAAAGATATGAAACCACCTATGAAACCACTGTTGCACAAAGATGACCACTTACCATGGTGGTGTATTTATTTTCTGTTTTTCTTAACGAGGTTTAACATGAAAGATTTGGAGAAGAGATGTCATTCCTCTTTTAAAAATAACAAGCCAAACTCTGAAGACAATCACATTGGATTTTAAGGGTCTTACATGGGTCAAGAAAGAAACCTAAACCACTTGAACCAGTGTCCCCAACCTTTTTGAAAACTGAAAATAAGCCAGGCTTTCTTTGTTGCCTGCTTTCCACTAGCTGTTGCTTAACAGAGAACATTTCAGAAGCCTCTCTTTGCATTGCTGTCTTGATTTTCTTTTTTTTCAATTTCAGCAGAGTGGCTCATAAATAAACATGTTCACGGCTCAGGTTGGGAGTGACAGTTTATTCCTACTATTTTGATGGATTGTACAAGATATCTACAGTTCTCTTCTCTAACTAAACATCCATGCATGGACTGTAAAATTAATCATAACATGGCAGGATGCCTAAGAATTTGGAACTGTTTCTCTCTTGGTGACTCTCAGTGTCAAAGTGAAACTTTCATTTCAGTAATGATAATTAACAAAACCTACAAAACTTATTTTGGAGATTTCCCCTCCAAATGATGTGTATGTTGCCCTTTCTCTCATGTACAATGCTGCAATGTGCTCAGCTGTCTATAGATTCTCTTTGATTAGAAAGTAAATCTTTTCCTTTGGTTGTTGAATCCTTACTGATGCTTTTAATAGAAACTTGTTGTGATATTTTCCACATATTTGCTGATGACCTTGATGTCTGTGTACATAGGCAGTGCTGCATCATTAAAGATTGGCACCCAACTGTGGTAATGCCCTCCTGTGAACCCCAGCTGCCATGCACCTTGAGAACAAGCTTCACCCTAATTGCAGGGGAAATGAGAGGTAAAGAGAAGGCTGTGTATATATCACTTACCCCCAATACAAGGGGATGTCACACTTGTTCAAATGTTTACTCTCTTTTTTATTCTTCTTCCAGCTGAGTTCTTTCAACTCACTGGGAAGAGGCTGGTGCTTGAGATCTGAAGGTCATGAATTCTATCGCACTGGCAGGTTTCATGGATGTGGTTAGCAGATGACTATGATGCTGTATTCTTTGTATATAGGGTCACAGATCATTAAACATCACTTCCATTAACATCTGCTTCTGTCTTTCAACAATAATGTATGTGAGCCAATGGAATGTCTTAACAGGGGAAAGGTAACAAATTTATTGGCCCTGCTTTACAGTCATCTTTGCACACACAGACACAGGAAATGTTAATGGCTATACATTATATAATCATCACAAGAAATATGTTCCCTTGTACGCTATGTACAAAACAACATGACTGAACAAATAATTCAAAAAAGTAGAACCCCTTTTCTTGAGATCCTACTAATGCAGCCTTTATAATGTCCCTCTTCCCTTTCACTTCCCTCATTTCCTATTTATACCCTTTGTTCACAGTGCTGGACTACTGCACAGGCTTTCATCTTATCTCCACATTTGTAATGGTTTCACATGTCTGTGTCATATTGGCTTGTTAATAGCACTTCTTTGTTCTCATCGACCTCCTGCTCAAAATCCATCAATGGCCCCTTATTGACACAAAGCATTCAAATTCCTTAGCCTGATATTCAAAGTTCTTTATAATATGAGCTAAGCCTGCCTTTTAATTATCATTTCTCCCTGCTATGCTACTATACTCTCTTCTTTAGCCCAGTAAGTCACACCACGAGAGACTGTTGCATGGTCAATGCCTAGGATATAGAGGTGAATGGGCCTGTAGATTTTTTGTTTTGTTTTGTTTTTAATTTTTTTTAACGTTTTTATTTACTTTTGAGACAGAGAGAGACAGAGCATGAACGAGGGAGGGTCAGAGAGAGAGGGAGACACAGAATCTGAAACAAGCTCCAGGCTCTGATCTGTCAGCACAGAGCCGGACGCGGGGCTTCAACTCACGAACCGCGAGATCATGACCTAAGCCGAAGTCGGAGCTTAACCGACTGAGCCACCCAGGCGCCCCAAGGCCTGTAGTTTTAACACTGGTCTTACCTCTTAGGATGCATTTCTAAAGATTATTGAATTTTGAGTCTCTCCTTCACTGGGGACAACCACCGATTTTGCTGGATAACGAATTAATGAAGGTGAAGTGATTGCATGCAGCTTCAGGCATGGGGCTACTCTGTAAAGGAAGCTTGTGGTAAATACCAATAGTGGTGGCAGATTCTCCCCGCCAGTACTTCCCAGCCCTTTTTGTTACTCAATTCCAATCCTTCAGTTAAGTGGCAACAATTTTCCTTCTTGTTTCATGAGGGGTTTTTTAAATGATTATTATCCAGCTACTAGATTTTTGCCCTCCTTCGTTCTAACAATCTAATTATCTGCATCATTAATTTGTGTTTTAAACTCTCTTGTTTTATTTTCCATATCAAGATTGGAAGCTGCTAGAAGGGAAATCCCTTATGTTATATCTGTTGTCAGTTCTTTGCTACAATGGCAGTCTCACAATTTTGCAGAGCATTTAATGCAGATTTGTTGCTTAATTTATCTGATGTATTACAGAGTCAATGCCATACATCTAAGGAATATGGCTTTGTGGCTGTATTAAATGGAACTTAATATTTTTATGTGAACTTTCACTAATAGCCTGAGTTCAACTCTACGGGAAATAAATGCAATTTACCAGTTAGTGACAGCAATTTCAAAATAGCCAAGATTTCACTTCTTTCAATTTGAGCTAACTTTGTTACATCACCCAGATACTTGTTGAACTGAATGACACTAGCAACTTATTTCATCTGATCTACTTTGTGCCAGGAACATGCTAATCCCTACATATTCCTGAACATGTTATATTATTATTCCCATTTTACAGATGATAACACTAAGACTCAGAGACAATAAGGAAAGTGTTCAAATGTGGGGAGCTACTTTGATAGTAGATAGTAGATTAAAACTACTTTGATAGCCTCAATATTCAGCAAATATTCACTCACATTCTTGATCCCTTCTTGGGAGGCAATATATTCTATACCTCATTTTCATCTGGCCACATGACTTTGGCAATGCAAGTTGCCAAATAATTGAATATTATATAAGCAGAGACTTTAGATGTGTTGCCTTTTGCCTTTCTGTTATTTAGTATGATAAGAATATACCCTGGGTGGCCACTGATCCATGGGGGATGTACATAAACCTGACGTGTAATGAGAAATCAAGAAATCACCCTGACCACTGCTGGAAGCAAAGTTGCCCACTCAAGCATAGCCTATAGGGCCAAACTGCCTTCACCTACAGACCCATTAGCTGGAAAATCAAATGTTTGCCATTATAGAGTTGGGGGTGGTTTGTTAGGTAGCATGGCAATAAATAGATGACATATCCACTAATAATTGGAAGAGCCAAGATTTGAACTCAGATCTTTCTAAATCCATGTACTTTCTACTATCCCATGCTTCAGTAGCCAAAATGCACACTGAAGGACTGCATTTGGAAAGTTATTCAAAATCTCAGCTTATATGATTTCATATTGATCAAAATAACGTTCTGCTTTCCTTACATTGCTACAAGAATACTTCTATGAAAAGCACACTGATTGTCAAAATGAATGTCATTAAAAATCCTTTCCTAATGTCTGTGAATCCATTTTTGGCATACTATTTGTACAGCGAGACATCCAAACCACAAAACTGCTTCAAATGTCTGCTCTCACACATGTACACTACTCTAAACAAACCCTGCTAGAGGTGAATTCATTACCACAAGATAGTTCTAAATCAAATAGAAAGTTTAGGAACTGATTATATATTCACCAATGGTAAACACTAATTTTTCAGAGGTAGAGGATAAGCTACTTACTTTAGAAATTCCCATCAAATTGGAGAGTGGATGATTAACAAAATGTTAATTGCCAAATGTGGTAGGTAATTGAAAATGTGATAATTGACATATAATTTTGGCTATTAGCACATCATTCAATGCTTATAATATTTGTACGTCCTTCTGATGAAAATACGGAGTGCCTAGAATAGATTACTAACACAAACGTACTGGCTTGAATCCATGGTATTGGATTAACCAGTGCTAACTAGTAGTTTCTGGCTGGCATCTCACTTTGCTAACATCTCAGCATGTTCATTATCGTTTTAAAATTTTATTTTCAAGTCCCCAAATTCTTAAATAGCAGCAACCTTGTCGAGAAATGTTGGTTTTTCATTTGACATCTGAAATGTCACACACTGAAATTCCTGTTAGCTACCACTTCTCTTTCCTTAAGTGCTAGCTTGATAGTGATTGTGGAGATGGCTGCAAAGATGGCTGCCAAGAATCTGTCACCTTCACCTGCGTGCATATCCTACCTCCCACCCACGAGTGAACCCACATTCCCTCTCTTCGAATCCTAGTGGACTTTCTGACCTGCTTGGACCAACAGACTGTGGCAGAAGTGACACGATACCAGTTACAGATCAAGGCCTTAAGAAAGCTGGTTGCTTTTGGTTTTGCTCTCTTGGCATCCAGCTTCCCTGTAAGGAAGCGTGGGCAAGACTTCTGAGTGATGAAAGACTATGAGTACAGGAAAAGTCCCAGCCAGCCCCACAGCTCTTCTACTTTATCTGAGGCGCCAGACATGTGAGCAAAGCCATCTCTGGTCCTCAAGCCCTAGTCAAGCTACTCCAGACAAGGCCATGGAGAGCGGAGAAAAAAGATGTCCCCAAGTGGCAGAGAGATGAAAAATAAAAAAATGGTAATTGTCGTCTTATCTTAAATCACTAAGTTTTGGGGTGGTTTGTTATGCAACACTTATTAACAACTGAAACAGTGACATAAGATAAATACAAGACAGAGACTTTCACAATATATTTTAACCTTTCCTATGTATGATCTCAGTTCTAATAAAAGAATTTCAGCAATATCTCTTTTTCCATTTTAATTAAAGTCATTAAAAAGTCATGATTTATCACATTCTTTTCTCATTTTTGTTCAATTTGCATCATTGGATAGCTCAACTATATTTCAATCATCATTTTTTTGTAAATGTATGCATATATTTTGCAGAAAAAAATGAAAGTCCATATATGAAATATATATTATAAAACCTTTAGTTCAATGATTTTTAGTTTGGCCTGTAATTATACATATATATATATATAATATGTATATATATAATATGTAATTATATATGTATATATAATATGTAATTATATGTATATATATGTATATATATGTATGTATATATTTGTGTATATATACAATAATATATATGTATATATATGCAATTATATATATTATATATATATATATATTGCAAATGAGTCATTTCATAGAGTTTTCAACAGTAGAAGGTAATAATTACCTAAACTTTGGAAAATATTTACTTCCATATAATATTTCAACTCTTTGAATATGTTTTTTATATCCAAATCTGCCATAATATGGAATAATGAAGTACTCTTTCATAATAACTGTGATTAAAGGTGAATTATAATTAAGTACATTTAATTACCAAGTAGCAACAGAAGAATAATGGTTTAAACTTTGCTTTAAACTTATGATAATTTCTTTCCTTCAAAGTGTAGTCATATACAGAACTGAAAAAATGTTTTTTTTAAACTCTGTACAGATAATTATGACAATGGTAATATTAGTATATTAATTTTAAATTCATGTACTCCTGACCACTGTGTCTGACAAGTGAATTGAAACTGCCCAAAATAAACAGACCATGCATATGTTCCTGTATATACCAATTCGACTGAGAATCATGTTACCTACATTTTCAGGATTAAATAAGTCCTTACTAAGTAGAAAAGTCAATGACAAAAAGGCAGTAGATCAATAGTAAAGCTAATTTATTCACTGTTTGGATATCACTTTGGATCAAAAGTCAGCATCACTCATATGAAGATAATAGAGGTGAACTGGAAACAAACTATGGTATAACTCTCCTGATTTTATATGTCTATTGAATAGAAATTATGGTGTTGGAATTCTTGGCTCAGAGTGCCCAGATGAACACTGACTATTTGGAACCTTAAGAGGCATAAGCAAACTAAGGGAAGTAATCAACCTCTGAAATGTTTAACGTTGACTCTAACAGAGACAATCTCAAAAATTACATGGCTGGGAATTTCTCAGGATGTCAAGTAATTCACCCTTTCTAACAACCGTGAGAGAAAGAAAGGGCTTGGGAAATGCACCTTCATATTGCAAGATGAGAAGACAAGAGGTAGAATCAAAATGTGTTTATCATCATTATTTTAGGCATTAAAATATTCACAACCATGTAGGAGTGCCAGGCTGCTTTTAAGCAATCTGCACTTTGGTCACAATTTATACAGAGTAGTTTGAGAATTTAATTACCTAAACAGCTGCCTCTATAGAATTCTTACTTTAGGAAGAGAACTGTCTTGGGGGAAAATATTTTTTGAAGTCACTTGGAAGTAGTAGGTGAGACTCTGTAGAAACCATAGTGGTAAAGGCAATTGTAATGCTTCCCTGCGCTGGATGTAAGTAGAAATGTTCATGCAGGTGTATGCGAGAGTAGAGAGAATAGGGAGAAAGGAAATGGCCGGCCAGTGTGGTAGGAGGATAAAACCTGAACCAAGGAAATGACTATGAAGCTTTAGGAGCAGTAGTATTTCCAATGTGGTGTTTGTTTGTTTATTTGTTTGTTAATTGACTTTACTTTTTAGAGCAGTTTTAGGTTCACAGTGAAAGTAAAAAGAGGTTGCACCTGCTGGGACTTCCCACCCTACACTCTACAGCTGTCAACATTCCATACCAGACTGGAATGTTTGTTGCAACTGAAAAATGTACATTGACACATTGTTATCACCCAAGGACTTTACTTCACATTAGGGTTCACTCTTGGTTTTGTACATTGTATGCATTTTGACAAATGTGTAAACATATGTAGCCACAATTATAGTATCAAGCAGAGTAGTTTCAGTGCCCTAGGTATCCTTTATGCTCTGCCTATTGATCCCTACCTTCCTTCCCCTAACCACCTGCTGTGGGATTTTAAGTTGTGGGTCTTGCTACACACTTCTATCCCTCTAACCCTTAATAAAGCTTTATAGACGAAGTATACTGAGTTCCTCTTTAGTGTTAGCATTGAAAAATGGGCTAAGACAATCTAGACATTTAGTCAATCTCTAAATATAAATAAGAGAGCACTTGAAAAGCAAAAAAAAAGAGCTGCAGAAATCCATAGAAATCTTGAGGAAGATATTTGCTTCTCCATAAACTGTAACAGAGAGCTTTGAAACAATTTCATTAAGATCCAAAGAAACAGGTTTTAGCTGACATTTGCATTAAACAGGTTACATAATATTTTAAATGTCTTTGATGATATAAGCAAAAACAATAGCCTTCAGTTTGGTAGTGGTAGGAGTAGCCATTGTTAAGATTAAGAAAAATTCCCCGTCTCTTTGTAAGCTTCATCAAAATACATTTGGATCACCATTTCCTTAGGGTCTAGCCAAGTTTTGCACACATAATAAACTAGCCAATCAAAGCTTAAGTGGGTTAGCCTTCAAGTAATACTTTTGCTATTCATAAAGAGCTGACAATTGTTGACATACAGATTTTTTTAGGTGGGAAGGACTCTTTCAAGTAAATGGAAAGGAATTTCAGAGTATTGCTCTCCCTGGGAACATTGTTAAAAAATAAAACAAAACAACATCAAGAACAACAAAAACCTCAAAGGATGTTTTCATTGAAGGAATGGATTTTTCTAAAGGAAAGATACTCAATTAAACCACATATAATCAAAATAAATCAGGGAATGAGCTGTTTTGGGTAGAGGAAATCTGTGATCCAACCACCTTGAGAGCATAGAATAGAAATGTCAGCAGAGAGATGGTAGGAAGTGGTCTTGTGTTAAAGCTGGATGAGTGGTATGTGAAGGGAGGAAAAACAGAGACAGCAGTGACAGCAGTCAGAGAGAAGCAAGGAGGACCCTGGTGAATTTGAATAGATTGTTGCAAGGAGTCTGTCCCAAAGAGAACACAAAAGCGTTAAAAATATGAGAGAAGGGAGAAGAGCAGAACATATCAATATGTGCAGCAAAGGGAGCAAAGTATTGCAATAACAGTAATATCTGAACTAAGATACAGTAAAAATAATTAAAGCAAGAGGTATGGTAGCAGTGAAAAGCATAAACTCCAGAACCAGCACCCTTGGGTTCAAATTCTGACGCTATCACTGCTTGTCACCTTGGGCAAGATACTTAACCACTGCACCTCAGTTTTTTCAACTGTGTGATGGGGATACTGATGGCATTCCTTCCTCCTTGGGCTACAAGGACTGCAGAAGTTAATCGACATAAAGCATTTAGAATTGTGCTTAGAGTGAGCACTCAATACATTTTAGTTACTAATATTAATAACAGATTTCTAATCATGATAATAGTGAAATATAGTAACTACTTATATAAGTAAACCACTGCAATATAAAATTACTGGAAAAGAAAGAAGGAACAGAACAGCGGCTTGGAACAAGTTGATTCATGAGGACAACTTGTGACATATAAGAAATTAGCTTAAAAAAAAAAGAAATAAGAAATAAGCTCAAGAGAAAACACACAAAAGAAGGCTCAGACCTGGAACTGAGTTTCCTTCACCAATCCTTAGCAAGGAGCCACACACAAGCAGCCTCAGCTGAACTCGTTTGTATATTTCATATAAAGATGTCTGAATTAGTTGCATATAACTAACAAAATAGCGTAATAAAGCAGGTTATGATTTCTTAGCCATATTGTTCTCATTAAACAAGTTTCAGTTCTGTTTTTTGTTTTTGTATGGTTTCAATTTTTAAAACCTAACTAGGAAATTTCATAGAAATGATGCCTGGATCAGTAGGAAGTCCACTGACCTTGCACAGGGATGGATCTTCCAGGGTAGGAGAACTGTGTTGGCTTGGTCTATATCCACATAGATATCAAAGAGCATCCTGCCAAAGGAGAACTGGCACTTCCTTCCTGGATTTATCATCTACCACTTGCCTGGGAAGGGTTATCCAGTCTCACACACATTAGCTATTCACTGATGGACTTACCCTGTGTATAAAATGTTCAGTATTATGATCAGTATGTGATCCTGAATGTGAAATATGACTAATTACGTTTTCATAGAATTACAGACATTTTTAGGTGTGAGAAATCATAAATAGCATATAGTTGTCTCACTTTATACAATAGGAAAGTACATGAGTACAAAGAGATTAGGTGGATTTTCTATGATCTTACAGCCTAGAAATAAAACCAGGGCAAGAAACCGGATAGCTTTATTCCTATTCCTGCACATATTTAACAAACCTCCCTTGCTCACAGGATCCTTTCTTTACTCACAGAATGATGATGGTTTTCAAAAGCCAGAATAAAAATGACAGTACAAAGTCATCAAAAGGAGTAGGGACAAGACAATGGCTGCTTAAGTTACAAAAATCCTTCTATCATGCTTATCGTGAAAATGCACATTTGGCAACTTGTAAGCAGTATTCCACTGAATTGCACAGATTGCTGCCCTGGCTTGAATCCTGTTTATTTAGTAATCATTTTGATCTTTTAATCCCCATTTATTTAGAACCATTATATTTTATGTGTCTATGACATTCCATTTTTTATCTCTAAATTACAATGAACTCTTCCATAAATTATACTTAAAAGGTTCATTCAAATAAATGAGTGGTAACCAAAATAAAAGCACTCTTTTCTACTCTCACCTGTTACTCATACGTTGACTGTGTGCGTGTGTGTGTGTGTATTATGTCTATACTATATATATAATGTATATATATCATGTCCATGCCTGTATATTTCTCTGTATCTTATCATCTGTTGTGTCTGTATATGCATCTTTCTGTATCACTCACACTTGCTTTCTATCTGTGTGTATTTTATGCATCTGTGCAACTAATTGTTTATGTTTCAGGGCAACACTTTAATGGGTCTGCAGCCCCATGAACTAGGACTTAACGAAATGATAATTTTATATGCAGAACACATTAGTTAACAGAGATCTGGGGTATGGGGGAAAGAATGCTTGGGAAGAGTGGGAAAGAGGTCAAGTGCAAAAGGAAAGGTCAGAAATCTGGGAGTGACGCTACATCCTGAGGGTAAGAGACAGTAAGTGTGAACATTCCATGGCAGAAATGTTAAAGGATATTTATGAAAAGGAACTTCTTACCATCTACTTAAACATTGTCCTGGGCTCTAATTCTGTGACAACTACCTCCTCCACTGTCCCAAATCCACACATAATGTTTGTCACACACATTCATGAATTGGTGGTGCCTTAGAGAATGAAATGTTCAAGGTTATAACCTGGAGGTACAATAATATAGAAATGAACATCGTGCCTGGAAGACGGTGGGGGCACACAGGCCGCTGGCCAATGCATGGCTGGGAAGTGGAGACAAGACTTTTCTACTTTGCCCAAAATTTATTAGAGGATTGTTACCCTTGAAGGAAGATAAGAAACTGACATTTGGATTACATACAGCATGTGATTACAAAGGTCCTCTGCACAGCAAAAAGCTGTAGCTAAATTATGTATATCTCTGTTAATCATTTTATTTTGTAAGCATACACACAGAATGCAAAGAAATATAATCATTCCCTCACTAATTTTCTATGAGGCATATCTTCATAAGAACTCCATTGTGAGAGAAGCTTAGTTTATATTTCATGATATTTTATATAATAATAATGTGGTTCCTGTGTAACTGTACCACTAAAAATAGTACCATATCTCTAATTGGTAGCATAATTGATAGTCTTTGTGCACTAAGCAGGAGTGTGTCTCATTCTAGAAATCATTTACAACGGCTGCAGTCATCTAACAGTTCATAATCTTAAACAAAAATGAACATATGTCTGTCCCCCAGACAACTGCAGGCCTACATGGACCCTGAGTTCTTCCCCAGTTTGATTTTTTTTTTTTTTTTTTTTTTTGGTTACAACCAGAAAAACAACATCTTGATTTTGGTAATTTTTAGTATCCTTACAGTGTTCCTTTAGAGCTTTATCCTCTAACAAAGTTTAAGAAAACTCCAAACGTGGGTAATGTGACTGCCCTAAAACATATTCTATAAAGGTTCACTCTATTCTATCACTTGAATTCACATCCCTGACAAAGATGGATCTGGAAATGTATAAGATTTAGGGGCGCCTGGGTGGCTCAGTCGGTTGAGTGTCCAACTTCAGCTCAGGTCATGATCTCGTGGTTCGTGAATTTGAGCCTGTGATGGGCTCTGTGCTGACAACTCAGAGCCTGGAGCCTGCTTCAGATTCTGTGTCTCCCTCTCTCTCTGTCTCTGCCCCTCCCCCACTCGCGTGTGTGCGCTCTCTCTCTCTCAAAAATAAACATTAAAAAAATAAAAATTAAAAAAAGGAATTGTATAAGAGTTACGTAAGGACTATATTCATGAGTAAAAATAATCACTATAATGTTTGATCATTGTAAGCCCAACCTGGTCTCAATAGGGTTCCTGTGGAGGACTCCAAGCTCTCAAAAAGAGCTCAAATCAAGACAGGTGTGACACTGGCAGAGCAGTCCCTGTGCTCTTTCCATGACTCTATAGCAAAGAGGCAGAAGAGGGGAAAATAATTTGTGATGTAGGATTTATAATATAGGATTCTAATTTTTACCTTAAGATACTGCTTCAAAAATATTTTCTCTTTATTATAAGTCAATTATGTTAATACAAGTGATTGTTTAAAATCATACATAGTTATAGAAATTTCTATGATGCAAAACAGTCACTTAGACTGATTTTGCCTCTCTGGACTATGGGTGTACTCTCTCACCATTTACCCAGTTCTCTTGTGCCTTTCATCCATGAACTAAAGGAAATTATACTAGTTAGTAGTAGCATTGCGCCTAATATCAACATCATGCCTGGCACAGTATAGGCATCGAATAAATATTTACTGTAGACAAATATGTATAGTAGACGTATGCACGTTGTAGCTGGACCAGCATCTGTTCCAGCTTGTAGTACCATTTTTTTTTTTTTTTAAGGGATTCTGTCCTTCTTCACATTCAGGACATGTTATCTGAGTAAGACTGACCCTGCTTCCTAACCTGAAGTACAGACATGCTCTCCAGGTCTGGTGCTTCACGTATGTTACATATGCCCCTTCCTGGCCAAAGGGAGAATGTAACTTCAACTAGGATGATAGACACTCAATTCTAAGATGTCAGTTGGAATTTTGGGGAAAAAACTTGCTTTCTAAAACAAATTCTGACTGTAAAAATGACATGAGTCTGGAAATGTCAGGTTTCTCTGCATCAACAATGTCTGTTTGGGAGAGAGTTCAAAACAAGAAAAAGTCAGAAAGAGAGAAAGAGAGAGAGCGAGAGCAGGAAAGAGAGACCTGATAAAATTGGCTGAATTCCTGTATTCTGCCATAACTAAAGCCAAATACATTTCTGTATTTTTTAGGCAGGCAATCAAATTTTTTATTTCTATTGATCTGAATTGGGTTCTGGTTACTTGCAAATGAAAGAATTCTGATTAATACATTTTTAATGGTTTCCTATTCCTCCCAAAGTGAAGTGTGTTTCATTCATGAAACAAAAGTGAGCCAAATGGAATATGTCATATTTCTAGGATGGGAAGGGGGAGTTTCACATAAATTTCTTTAGGCTGATCAAATAAAAATGCCTTAAAGAATGTCAGAAAGCTCTTATTTCCTCTTAAATGGTCGGAGTAATAGGCGGGTCCCTAAAATGCCCCAGTGATTCCACGCCTGGGATCCATGCTTTTGTATAATCCCCTCCCCCTGAGCGTGGCCTTGGTTTAGTGTCTCATGTTTTTAAAATTTTTTTTTTTTTTTAACATTTATTTATTTTTGAGACAGAGAGAGACAGAGCATGAACGGGGGAGGGGCAGAGAGAGAGGGAGACACAGAATCAGAAACAGGCTCCAGGCTCTGAGCCATCAGCCCAGAGCCCGACGCGGGGCTCGAACTCACGGACCGCGAGATCGTGACCTGGCTGAAGTCGGACGCTTAACCGACTGCGCCACCCAGGCGCCCCTAGTGTCTCATGTTTAAGCAAAGAAACCCGAAGAAGAGATATGATGTCACTTCTGCAGTTAGGTTTTAATGAGATAGTGGCTTTCTCTTAAAGATCTTTTACTCTCTCTTGGATTTCTCATCATGAAGCTGTCCTGTGTGGGGAGTGGGGCTCCATGGGAGTGAGAGTAGACTCCAGATTGTAGGTTGATTGCAACCTCATGAGACAGCTGGTGGCATAGGCACATAGACCACAGGAAATGTGAGATAGCAAATGGGTATTGTTTTAAGTTGCTAATCTTACAACAGTGTACTTTAGGGGCGCCTGGGTAGCTCTGTCGGTTAAACATTCAACTATGGTTCAGGTCATGATCTCACAGTTTGTGGGTTTGAGCCCCCATCGGGCTCTGTGCTGACAGCTCAGGGCCTGGAGCCTGCTTCGGGTTCTGTGTCTCTCTCTCTCTGCTCCTCCCCTGCTCATTCTGTGTGTCTCTCTCTCAAAAATAAACAAACATTAAAAAAAAATTAGAAACAAAAAAAAAACTGTACTTCACAGAAATAACAATATATAGGAGTAGAAACAGGATCAGTGACAATACAGTGGAATCAAAATTTCTATCAGAAAACTGTAGCCATCTCTGTATGCCGCCAATTAGCAAAAAGGAAGTAGCCTCGGAAAATTTGGCTTCTTTCAGTTTCACCTGAAATCTACCCGTCACTACGATCACCATGAAGGACTTGAATAAAGTTCTCTCTTTTGGGCAAACTCTACCCACCATGTCAGTCTGCCACTATGTGATTTTATTTAACATTTTGGAATTTGAGTAGAACTCACTATTGCATAATCTGCAATTGCTACCTTTAAAGTATGAACAGGTTCTGAAAAATAATTACAAAGAAACTTCACTTCTGTGAACAAGAACAAATGAAATGAAGGCTGAAAAATTTCAAGGCTATCCAGGTAAAAATTTGCTGAAAGTTCCCACTAGAAGTTTGATGCACAAAGATGCTGTTACATACACTCACTTTTGGAGCTGAAATTTTATAAAGGTCTTGTGAATATTCTTAAAGTTCATGTGCATTGAGCTTCTAAACTTTGATTATGTATCTGAGAATTCAGAGACCTAAGATCTAATCCTGGGAAAATAAACTATTTTGGGAGCAAAGAAGCAAGTAGTAGCAGAAAGAAAATGTCAGCATATACTTTGAACAAAATCTTGTTTCCTTTTTGACATCTTTGAAACAACTACTTATTTAATAGAATCCCCTCCCCTAAATTGAGGAATTTAGATCCTCTAGTATAGTTTTAATGTGGTTAGATTAATTGTTTTATCCTACATTTCTTATTTATTTATTTATTTATTTATTTTTTATTTTTATTTTTTTCTTTAAAGCCCGGGTCACAGAGCCGCCATCATGAGAGTGCTCTACATGATTGCACAAATCAACTTGTGACCCTTTCAAGAAAGTATATTCTAGGATCTCCTGAAACAGAGACCTGGAATTTCTAGAGAATTTCCAAAATATTCCATCTTACCACACAACTGCTATGTTGGCTGCTCTGAGAGAGTCTTCCTGTGGAAAGTTCAGATAGGAATCAGAGAGAATCACAGGCTGCACATGGTTATAGCAGACATGACACTTTTTGAGTGTTGGGGAAATCTTAGTAACATCAATCCGTAAGCCTGTTTGGTTTGTCCATGTAATACTATGAGCCCTTGGTAAATCAGAATACTAGAAAACACAGGAAAAAGAGATAGATGAGACAGAGAGAGAGAGAGAGAGAGAGATTGGAATATCCAGACCTGTGTCTCCACACCTATGTGTTACAGGGCAACACTTCAGGAGCTACTAGGCTGTACCATATACTACCAATGAGAAAAGTTACTCCTTCTCAAAGAGAAGAGGAATTGGGAGGGTTGAAAAGAGGGATTTCCGCCTTGTTGAGAAAAGCAGAAATCTCGTTTCTGTTAGAGTACGAAGGAATAAGTAATACCCTTCACAGATAATTCTCCCCACCTCATGTGGGAAGAATGGCCTTCTGTTCCAGAGAGCTACTCTTTTACTCATTCAACAGTGCTTCTCAAACTTGACTATGCATACAGATGACATGGAGATCTTGTAAAATGTGGATTTGATTCTGTTGGTCTGGGTGGGGGTCTGAGATTCTGCATTTCTAACAAGCTCCCAGGTGATGTCAGTCCACGAACTGCATTTTAGTAGCAAGAATTAGAAGATCTGATAGGTTGTAAGTCTCTCTCTGTGTTCGTTACTGTGGAAATATATGCAGACACAGTTCTCAAGGAGTATATTCAAAAAGAAAAGTCAATCTGCGTGTAAAAATAGCTCATGCATTAACAAAATTGATAGCAATTAGTTCACTGGGGAGGTACAGACAGGGTTGGCTTCATGGGTGTGTGACCTGTGCAGTCTTACAGGGCCCTGCGCTTAGAAGGGCCCACGCTTGGTTTAATGTTCTGCTGTCACTGTCTAGAAATTCTTACTAAGTTTTGAACAAGGGGCATTTCATTTTCATTTTGTACTGGAACCCACAAACTATGTAACCGGGTACAGATAAGGTCCTATGGAGCATGAAATTGGGTGAAATCACCTCCCACTGAAAAGAATAAGAAGTAGTTTCAAAAGGAGGAGGCAGTTGAGTCCTACCTTAAAGAATGGGCAAGATGTGGGGCCCCTGGGTGGTTCAGTCGGTTGAACCTCTGACTTCGGCTCAGGTCATGATCTTGCGGTTTGTGGTTTCGAGGCCTGCATCGGGCTCTGTGCTGACAGCTCGGAGCCTGGAGCCTGCTTCGGATTCTGTCTCCCTCTCTCTCTGCCCGTACCCTGTCACACTCTGTCTCTCTCCAAAATAAATAAACATTAAAAAAAATTAATAAATAAAAAAATAAAAAAGAATGGGCAAGATGTAAACAGAGGTTTATGTGGCGAAATGATTGGGGAGAAGCAATCTGGGCAGATGGGTTGGTGTGATCAAAGGAATGAAGACTAGAAAGGGTGACGTGTGGAAGGAATGGCAAGTAGTTTAGTCTGACTGGAGCATAAAATGCTGAGCACATAGGAGGCACTCAATAAATATTTGTTGAATGAAGTTCTACTGAATGAGTGTCCCAGAGATCAAGGTACAGTCTGTATATCCAAACTACCAGAGAGAAACAGTGATACCACTGTATTAAATCGTAGCAAGTACTGTGGCCCATACTTTCAGAGGCTCAAAAGTAGAGATGGTTAAGAGTGAAGATTCAAATAGGTTTTTAAGCAGATAGGTTTCCCAGCCTCGCAGAACGGTGGGTTCTTTAACTCATCACCAAATATGCCCTAAGTAATTGGGGATGGGGTGGTGATTTCTTTTGCACTAAAATGTTATATTTTAATTTTCATCCATCTGGAGAAATTCTGTTTTATGTTTTGGACGTTTTAAAGAAACACACATGGAAGCAAAAAAAAAAAAAGATGCTGCCTTTGAACGGAATTAAAAACTGAAGTGAAACCGTTGCTACAATACATCATTTAAAAAATAAGTGCCAATGATTGATATACAAACAAATATTTGTATGACACTTGGAGAAACCCATGCATGAGCGTATGAAAGGATTGAAATTACCACAAAACAGTGTAAGAGTAGTGCATGATTTTGCTAATTTTTCTCTTTATTAGATGTAAATAACAAGCATAAGCTTTCATTTGTCTGTTTTTGTAAGCAAGAGTCTTGTCATTCTGAAATAAATTCGCTTGGGGAAGGCATACAACTTGCTAAGGCTTCTCTTTCTCCTTTAAAGCTAGCATCTGGGGTCCAAATTGACAGCTGGGGAAATTGTCATGCCTGACCGCAGTGCTGCTGTGCCCCTTGGCTCTTTCAGGCGCCTCTTACTTCCCTGGAAACTCCTCCTCTGTGTCCTCACCTTCTGTCCCTGCGGGGACAGATTACGTAGACAGGACAAGAGAATGCCACAGGCATGGCCATCCGGCTAGCTCCCACTGGAGATACTGAACACGCGGGCCGGAGTGTTCAGTATGTTGTCTCACCACAAAACCTTCTCCAGGGCCAACTCTGTGCCGAGGCTCCCCTCAAAACCAAGAACAAAAGCAGCATTGCAGCAGGCACCACCCATGGTGGACCTCACAGCAATGGAATATGCCTTTGATCCCTAGGTCCCCTCTGCTGGCCACTCTAGAGCTACTTCTGCTTGGTGTGATCAGTAATGCAGGCATATTTTATGAAAATCTTACACAAACCAGGCCCCATGCTTTATATATGATATATTAACACAGTTTCTTTCTCCCTTCCATTTTGTAATTGCTATAATTGTAATTAATTTTCCTATCCCTAAAATAACTTCTCAAAATAAAACCTTGAGAGGAAATGGATGCATCAAAAGCTTTTAAGAAACATGAATGTTTAACCTTATAATTTCTTGCTTGCTTTCTGAGGAAAACAGAAAAAGACAAGAATTCAGCTGAAATGACGTAAGCTTTCCTTTTACTATTATTCTAGAAACAAAAGTCTGTCCAGAAATTGTGTTATAAAATGGATATTGATAATTCACAATTAGGAGATGAAGTATGCTTGAATTGCAATAAAGATTTTTTTTTTAAAGCCACATTTAAAATGTGTATTTCCTTATCTTCAGGGTCTTCAATCAAAAAGCAAATATTGCTTTTGTCTTGTCTGTGGGTCCGTGTGTTATCTATCTAGTCAGCCAGACTCCAGACCTTGCTCATCGAGCATAAATGCAGACACAGTGAGTTACAGAGTAAAATACAAGCATGGTCCCTTGGGTCAGCTTTTTCATATATGGTCTATATCGGAGGTCTTCACTGCTCCCATTAATCAGACACTTTCTAAATACTATGCTCCTTTCATGTCACAGAGATTAAGTGAAATATCCCAGTTGAGGAAACAGGTTGGTTCCTTAGTGCTGAGTCTCTCTGGCTTTTAAACAGAAATAAAACAGACCCACTTTGGAAGGCTGTTGTTTGGATTGTCTCCCTCGTGTTCTAAGGTACCTGAGATAGTTACTCCTTAGAAGGCACTTTTTTTTTTTTTTTTTTTTTTTTTTTTTTGCTATGGGGACACTTGCATGCACAGAGGACGGACTAATGTCACTGAATTGGCAAGTCTCCACAGTCGGACTGAAACGCGAAGTGCTGTAATTAATTGGGATGTTTCAGACAGAAACCTATTAGCCTAACAGTGAAAGGGATTATGGGATAGGGGTTTCTTGCTTCAGTTATTCAATAATTACTTTCAGTTTCACTTTGGCTATGAAAATGTGCCAGTGGATACCAGATTTGTGTCATTTTGGTCTAAGTGAACCCACTGGCGCTGTTGCCATAGTGAACGATGTAGGAAATGTGCACTCAACGGCTTGGTAAAAAAAAGGGGGGGTGGATTTTTAATTGAACCTTAAACCCGAACCCATGTAGGCACTCTTCTCCTCTCTCAATTAAACCTTTTCTATTTTAGGGACCATTACCAGAAGAAATATGTCTAAATGAAATAATTGCCAAGTTCTATAACTGTATATACAAAACATTAGCGAGACAAAGCATAATGACATCATAACATTCAGCATTAGTGGTGGCTGATATATTTATCTAGTTCAACATGAACCTCATAATTTTTAGGAAGATGTCAAAAGATATACAAAGATTAGCTCATTTGTTAAGTAATGAGATACTACATATGCACCTTAAAAGAGGGACCAGATTTATCACTGGAAGTCTGAGGTTTTCACTCATGAAATATTATACTATCAGGGAGGGATTTAAACCAAAAAAAAAAATTAACTTGTGTACACTTTCTATTTAATTACTTACCATACTTCTCCTCTAAAGTAAGAGTGTTCCCGTAACTCTAAATGCTTAAATAGCCAATATGCCCGGTGTTTACCCCATTCTCAACTTCCGGGTAAGACTGGTAAAAGTAGGTGGGAGAAATGGGAGTGGTTCTTTCTGGTTCTTTCTCCACAGGGTTCTGATTTCAACCTAAACAGTTATATAGACATCAAAGAACACCCCAGGACAACCGGCACAAAACAGCTGCGGACTCCCTTTGAACTCTGCTCAATGACCTCTTCATCACATTTAGTGTCCTTCTTAGTCTGGGGCATTTTTTGAATCCCTATTTCTTCTAGGAAAGCTACTGTCTGTAAACTAATGCTAGTTACCAAAATATTTTCCACAGGGGAAAGAACTGTATTTATATGAATTTTCCCTGTGGACTGTTGGTTCTCTATGTCTGTTTAATATTGAAATCTTTGGTTTTTTACCCTCCTTGTTCTGAGACAGTAACATCCCAATCTATTGTAATTGGGCTGCAATTAGCAAGAGAACCTTGATGATTCAGGACTTGTCATCTCTGGGCTGCCTACGTCTTTTGTTTCTCCAGTATTTAATCATTCCACGGATGTTGTTCTCTTCATAACAGAAATTAGTTGGAGAAAAGAAATTCTCAAATCAGACAATTAGTTACCAACTCTAATAAAAAGATTGGTTGAAAAAAAGCAACTGAAATAAATAATTTAGTGATTTCAATTTTTCACATCTCTGTGTTCTGTAGAAAAATAATTATAATCATGGTTAGGATGTTTATACAATTGTGGACCTTCTGTTCAGCATTCAGACATGGTTTCTTTTTGACATAAGTTACTTCAAAACTATTCAGGGGCACCTGGGTGGCTCAATCAGTTAACTGTCTGACTTCGGCTCAGGTCATGATCTTGTGGTTTGTGAGTTCAAGCCCCATGTTGGTCTCTGTGCTGACAGCTCAGAACCTGGAGCCTGCCTCGGATTCTGTGTCTCCCTTTTTCTCTGCCCTTCACATGCTCATGCTATGTCTCTCTCTGTTTCTCAATATTAAATAAATGTTAAAAAATTTAAAAACAATTCATATGATGTATTTTATAGATATTTCACTTCCATTAAGCTGCATTTAATCTACCCAAAATTTGTTAAATTCTGACTATAGAACAGATACTATATTAGGGCTTCTGTGGGAAATTTTAAGGGGAAATAAGTAAAAACACAGTAGACCAGAAATCCTCCAATGGTGTAGACTGAACCACGCCCAAGGAAAAACTCTGATACAGAAAGAGAATGTGATATACAATAGATAAAAGTAATTGAAGATTTGTTTATTCAAATTGCAGATTGCTGGTTTATGGAAAAGGAGGGACTTGAGGAATTCAGCACTTTGTTGTAAAAATACATTATGTATACAGCATCTTGGGCACCTGAATGAAGTGGGGTGGGGGGGGTGGGTTGAGAGGAAAGCAAACCATAAGAGGCTCTTAACTCTAGAGAGCAAACTGAGAGTTGCTGGAGGGGAGGTAGACATGGCATGGGCTAGATGGGTGATGGGGATTAAGGAGGGCACTTGTAATGAGCACTGGGTATTATGGTAAGTGATGAATCACTAAATTATATTCCCCAAACCAATATTGCAGTATATGTTAACTGACTGGAATTTAAATAAAAATTTGAAAAAAAGAAAATAAATTTATTTATCTACTTATTCCTAAGTATATGTGTATAAAACAAAATATCTGTGGATTTCTCCAGGTGTAATGTCAAATTCTTTACCATGTCAGTAGTTTGGGGAACATGTTATAGAAAGAGCTGAATGTAATTCTGTCCATTAACATTTTGGTTCTTTTTTTTTTTTTTTTTTTTTTTTTTTTTGCTGTAGCATTTGTGGTAATAGAAGATAATCATCAAGATAGGTGTATATTAATCAATGCAATCAAACATTAAATGTATTTACTTTTTAATAATATAGTGTTGTATCCCAAAAGAGAATTAAAATGGATATCATGTTGATCACTTTCTCTCCAATGAATTATAGGTAAACTTACAGAAATGGATTATGGTGCTCAAGAAATTATCATATTATGTGAAATCACTGTTTAATCCTCACTTCTTCCCAGAAAACTGGCTAGCTAAGGTCTACCTACTGTGAGTGCTAATGATCTTAGCCCTCTCCTTTATAGTACATGACACCCTTGTGATTCTTACTCCTAAGGGTGATTCTTAGTCATTGCTAACTAAACTATGATCTCTATGACAGTAAAGCCTTCTTTACTACTTCATACCCAGAGCTATACTAAGTAAATGAATATTTCCTTAGTAAATGGATAATGGAAAACTATGTTAGAAGACATAGAAAACACTTTCAAAATTGTAGCAAATTATCTTAGTTTACACATTTAAAACAAAATGATGGAACTTCCTGATTGGCGGACAAGTGGAGGTACGCAGAACCTCCACCCCTCTTCCCCCACCCTTCTTCCTCCCCGCCTCTTCTACCACCCCTCACCCTGTGCCTCTCTTCCATCTGGCTGTTCCTAAGCTGCATTTTGTAATAATAAACTGGTAACCTAGTTTAAAAAAAAAATTGATGTCGTTCTTATCTCTGTGCCATAAATTTACTTTATAGACTTCTACGAAATAATATCCCTCATTGCATGGTTTCCCTATTTGTTTCTCTTGTTTAACCTCCAGATCCTGCTCAGGGATCTGAGGGAAGAGTGCCCGGGAGAAGTACAGTATCTAGAAGGAGGAACTCTGGGCTGAGACCTGGCAAACAAAAAGGAATATTTGCTCAAGATGGCTGAACTATGAAACAGTACAGCCAGAAGAAGAACTGGATCCATTGGTTGGGAGGATCCATAGTTAGTTTAAAAAAAAAAGGTTTCTTTTCAGACTCAAGCTCAAGATAAATCAAAAGCAAAATGTTAGGATAGTAGAGTGTTTAAGTCTAGAGGATATAAATGAGGGAGGGATCAAGAGTGAAATGCAAAGACAAAAAATAATGCCCAACCAGGGCCTTAATCTGTCAAAGAACACTGAAACTGCCTTTTTTTAATCCCCAGTAAACTAGGATGGCTAAAAACTGCCACATCTGGCTAGACTACTAACTGCAAGGATTATCTCTAATCTTTGAATTTCTAGCACTTTGCACATTTGTTGAGTATATGATAGATATCAGTAAGTATTTATTGAATTAATGGATAAATCGCTGAGTCTTTCAGATCCCAGACAACTTTGTCTTCTGATTCTACTGGATTCTTTTATCTTGCAATGAGTGTGTTTCCAAACAATTTGACATTGTGAGCATCATAAAAGTTATTGCCAAAGCAATTAACAATTGTGATTCAAATGTCTTACATGACTAGAAAATAAGGGTGTGAAATTCTTTTATATATACATATATACACATATATAAATGTTCAAGAATGAAGTAGTAATGGAAAATTGAATTTATCTCTGAGATTGACATTCTCTACTTAAATTTTATGTCAGCAATATTGTTATTTACTAATTGACATAATCTAATATTAAATATATTCACTTTCCAATAATTTAGTGTTTTATTGCGAAAGGCAGTTCAATTGTGGATTATGCTATATGATTCCCAGTTTCTGAGTAGAAAATATAATTCATTTTGCTTTGCTCTTTCCACATACTCCCACTTCCAGTTAATGTATCATTGATAGTGATTTACCTATCAATACCCATCAATAACATCATTTAAAAATTTTTTTTTTCAACGTTTTATTTTTTTATTTTTGGGACAGAGAGAGACAGAGCATGAACAGGGGAGGGGCAGAGAGAGAGGGAGACACAGAATGGGAAACAGGCTCCAGGCTCTGAGCCATCAGCCCAGAGCCAGACGCGGGGCTCGAACTCCCCGACCGCGAGATCGTGACCTGGCTGAAGTCGGACGCCTAACCGACTGTGCCACCCAGGCGCCCCTCATCATTTTTAAACAGTAAAGTTTACATAAATCTTTATTATATGAATATATGCCATATTTATGTACTTTTAATTCTGCAAAGTATATTATTCCGTGGCAAAATTGAATTGATAATCAATACATTCCTTTTAAATGTAGTTTGAATACATTTAATACATTCCTTTGAAATTAGTTTAAAATTTTCCTTTTAAGAGGCATCTGGATGGCTCAGTCGATTAAGCGCCCAGCTTTGGCTTAGGTCATGATCTCACGGTTCATGAGTTCAACCCCTGTGTTGGGGGTGACAGCTCAGAGCCTGGAGCCTGCTTCATAATCTGTGTTACCCTACTCTCTGCTCCTCCCCAACTCATGCTTTCTCTCTCTCTCTCTCTCTCTCTCAAAAATGAATAAACATTAATTTTTTTAAACTTTCCTTTTATAATGTAAATACTTTAGCCTTTGTAAAAGGGATATGGAATGCTCCAGAAGAGGAGAGATAAATATGTCAGGAAGTCTACACAGATTGGGCTTCTTCAGGGCAGAGGAGTATTATTGAGAACAACCATTCATGGTATAACCTGACTCCTGCCAGCTTGAGGAAGAGTATCAGGCTAAACAACGGCCACAAATAAGACCTTAGCTCTTTCTATATCAAACACCTCTCTCCTCCTACCATGTTCTCTCAAAATCATGAATCCTCATACGACCTATTAAAGAATACATTGGAAACCAAAAGTGAATGTAATAATGTGACTTTATCATTGCCTGGAAAAAGCATTAGAGAGCCCCTTTTGGTGTGTGATTCCTGACTCAGGGAAGTTTTCTGGATAGAGGAGGAAAGAGGGTGGAATGGAAGAATCCAAGTATATGCAAAACTATGAGCAGGAGGCCAGGCCCTCAATCAGTGCCGAGTCCCGCTTCACCCACCTTCAACTGTTAACTTGTTCACTTTGCTTCGTCTCCATCGAGGATAAAAGCAATAAAAGAACAAAATAAGGATAGAATAAAGTCATGATAATAATGAGTATAATAATAAATGTTAATAATAAAGAATGAATGAAGTAGAAGAGATAGAATTTTTTAAAAGATAAAAGAATACATAATATTTTTAAGGCTAATTATAACTTTAACCACAAATTCTACTCTATGGTTAAAATTCAAACCCTCTGCATCTAGGCACAATTTATAGGTTTAGCATTGTAAAGTCAATACTGAACTTAGTAAGTGAGAGTATATTGACAGCAGTGGTTCACTGGGCATGCTCTAATATTTGGGACATCAAGCTTTCCTAAAGACATACTTAATAGATAATATTTTTTTTTTCTGGAATGGTTGTAGGAAAATAATAGCCACTATTTGCTTTAAAAGGTAAGCATAACTATGAAAATAGAGTTCTTAGTCTTGGAAAAGATGTATCTTTTTTATGCCAAAAGTAATACTTACATACAATGTCATTATATTTTGACTTTGGTCTTTAATTGTTAATGATGACTGATCCTTCTAGTAGTAGTTTACACTCCGTTTTGAATAGATGGCAGTTTCAACCATATTGAATATTTTAAATTAAAGTTAAAATGTTTTCAAAGTGCATGCACTGCTCCAGGGCTTTAGGCCAATATCCATCAATTGCTTTGCTCTTTCGGTTGAGTGCGAGTCTCATCCATGACAGCTTTCTGTAAATTAGAGATAAAGCCTTACTCTGCCTTTCTAACATTTTCCATGCAGCTTGATAACTTCTGCATCTTTTCTTTTCCAGGGCTAAAGGAGAAGAAAATTTGTGTTAGATTTACTCCTTTTCTCTGTCATCAATTACTTGCCTTATATTTACGTCAACTTTTTTCTTATTAGCAATCAGATTAAAGTCACAAATTGTGCTCAGATGCACACTGCTTTCAATTAAAGGGACATGTGTCTTTTTAGAAGACAAATAATTTTTAAAATCACTTTTAAACATAACAAGATTTAGAAAACTGAGATATACATTGATTTTCCCATATGGCCTTTGTCCTAGCTTTGTCAAGCTATTGAAATATCTTATCACACCCTATCTCATTCATTAGCATATACTGACTTCCTCTTAGTGAGAAAAATACTCTGCAGTTATTCAAGGTTACAATTATTTTGCATTTTAAATGATTGGTACTGTAACAAAACTATAATTTCTGTTCACTTAAATTCAGCTTTTGTATCTTTTCCTTTATTAAGTAGAAGATATTCTAGTTACTAAGTATAGAATATAATTTTCACATTAACAGTTTAAAAATATAACACATAACTTTTACTCTGTAATGTAATGATGACTTTTTATTGCATTTTATATATAAATTTACATTTCTGTGGCTTTTATTTTCATATTTACTATATTTACTTTTTATTTATTTCAGTTTATTTTGTTTTTCATACTACAGTAGCAGTTTCCAGTTACTATTGTTGGCTCTTGCTATTTTTGTGAAGATAGATGAACAAAAATAAATGTTTATTCAGGATGGATTTTGACACTTTGGGCTAAACGAATGAGTGCGGAATCCAAAAAGTGAACTGGGGACCGTGGAAGTAGGGCGCCTGGGTGATTCAGTGGCTGAGCATCCGACTTCGGCTCAGATCATGACATCGCGGTTCTGAGTTTGAGCCTCGCTTGGGGCTCTGTGCTGACAGCTCAAAGTCTGGAACCTGCTTCAGATTCTGTGTCTCCATCTCTGCCCCTCCCCTACTCATGCTCTTTCTTTTCCTCAAAAATAAATAAAACATTAAATTTTTTTTTAAATAAAGAGCACAAATCCTACTTTCCATGACCTTCTGGACTCTGATAGATGGATAGATAGATAGAGATAGAGATGATAGAGATAGAGATAGAGATAGAGAGAGAGAGAGAGAGACTTTATATAGTATCTATAGATACTGTCTCTATATCTCTATATCTATATATGATATGCCATCCCTTGATTCCTTAAGTCCTATTATAGAACTTATAGGTGTACATACGATGTCTCTCCTCAGCATCATCAATGAATTACCTGCAAACCCCCTCCAGTCCTCCTTCTAGTCACTGGAGCAGGTGATGAACCAGGCAAGCTCCCACCATTCACTGTCAGACTCTTTGGAGCAGGCTCAGAGCCCTCCTAGCCACACCAGCCATGCCTCGCTATGATGCCCTTACTTTTATGTGTAGTTCTCATGGGGTTTTCATCTGTTTGAGTAAGTATATGTACTAGAAGTATTTTAAAATGCAATTTCACCAGTCACTGTATCAAATGCTTTATGAAAGTGCATGTATTCCATCTACTATATTCTTTTATCTTCTATTCTTGTCTATAATAAAACATAGCCTCCTCCCTGCCACCAGATGCTTCCTCTAGATCCCTCTCATTAACCAAAAAGAAGTCTGCAATTCCCTGCAGCTGTGGCAGGCTCCAACCCCACCCCCACCCCCCATTCCACTCTCAAATCTCTCATTTTTACACTACCTCCCTGTGATGAGAAGCCCACTAATATATTCTCACTCTCAGCTGCACAACTTCCTGGAATAGCTCCCAATAAAGACACTAAAGCTTCCTCCTTCAGCTGCGCAATTTTAAACCCTCCCCACCACAGGCAGACTGGGACACCTACCTTGTACCCTGAAGAAGCATTCTTTCATTCACAGCTAAGGATATGGTGATCCTGGCTAAACGAAATATCACTATCCTTGTCCTGTCAAAAGCCCACAATGCCTTATAAAAACATTGCCCAGTGTGTCTTTAACTTAATGTTATAATGACTTAAACTGTTCTGAGTGGGGGTGGGGGGACAGGGGAGAAACAAATTTGGAGAAGTGGTTGTATAAAATAATGCATGCTGAGGAAATGCCACTCATCTAAACAAAGAGAGAAACATTGGTTTAATGGACTAACATGGATATTGAATCTAGAAAGAAGGGTGTATTTGCACAATTCTAAACAGCTTTGTGAAGGGCAAAACTTCAGTCAGTCATCCACATGCTAGCTGGGTATTTGATATTGAGTGTGTATTGTGAACAGTTACATTTATAGTTATCCCCAGACTTCCTAAGTATTTACTGAAAGTAAACATAATAAAAACAGTTTTTGAAAAGATGAGAAATAGTGACCAAATTCAATATGACCACATCTCTGTACGGATTCCTTTTATCCCTGGAGGGTCTGTGAAATCTGACACTGCTCAGCAGGCAAGTTACAGCGGTGTGTCCAGAATACCAGCCAACATTAGAGGACACACGGCTTCAGTTTCCACAACCTTGACAGATGTGCACATCTCCATTATAGAACTAGGGCACACATATGAGTAGATGCCCTTGCCCTCGGTTACTTCTGCTTTATACATGCAAATACCAGTTTAATTAAATGATGGACTTGAATAGGCTTCCCAGACAGAAATGAGCCTCCATTGAAAGTATCTGGATTTGAAAACATTGAGAGGAAAACACATCTATTTAGTTTAAGAAGTATTTAGAAGGTCATGTTGTCAGAAAAATCAGTGACCTGCTGTGAGCCTTTTTCTAATTTTAAGCTGTGATGGATTATCCATGCACAGGCAGCCTGCACTTATAAACCCAAGCACAGATAGGTTTGATATGATACAGTGGTTTTAAACTGTGCTTTAATTTGCAGCTATTTGAACCACTTCCATTTTTTACAGATATTGAAAATTGGAAATGAGTCAGGCAGTAGCATGTTCCAACATACTGCTCCAAGTAACAGCATATCGCTTCACCATGTACAGTGAGAGTCTGAAAATTAATAACCAAGTAAAAGACATTTAGCTAAAAAAAACAAAAAACAAAAAACCACACACACACAAAATAAGAGACTGAGACAGGCTTTTATTAAAACTCGACTGTTTTGGGGAAAAGTGCTAAATAGAATCCAGAAGTCTTGGCAGTGACATTTGCAAATTTTGCAGTGACACTTGTAAATTCTGTGACATTGGTCAAATCCATATTTTCTTTCAGCCTCAGTTGCTACTTCTGTTGGATGGGGAAAATACCAGCTGTTGCATATAAGCATCATTAATGTAAGAATCATATGAAATAACAGAATATGAACATGGAAGAGAGGTCTACGATATCTGGTTTCATTATCATCTTCATTGCACTGACTATTACTATTGGACAGTGCAATCTGATTTCATTAATGTAATTATTAACATACTTTTCCATATATAGTGCTCAAATATATCTTTTGTATTATCCCTTCATGCATTCATTTATCATATATTGAATTTGTCATAAATATGTCAACCATGGTTCCCGTCCTCATGGATCTCATATCTGGTAGGAGGCATTGATACAGATAATTGTTAAAAAAAAAAATGTAAATAGAAACAGAGACATATAATAGATGTTAATGCCACATTGAGAGAATAATCAACTAACTCCTTTGGGAGGAGTGGAGAATTACTTCATAGAGAGTATGATGGTTAATTTTATGCATCCATTTGACTGGGCCACAAGATTCCAGATAGATGATCAAACATTATTTTGGCTGTTTCTGTGAGGGTGTTTTTGAATAAGATTGGTATTTAAATCAGTGGATTTGAGTAAAGCAGATTGCCCTCCCTATTGTGGGTGGGCCTCATCCAGTTCATCCAAAGACCGACCAGAACAAAAAGACAACCCTCTCTCAAATAAGAGAGAATTCTCCAGCTGAATGCCTTCAGACTGCATCTGCAACACTGGCTTTTCCTGCCTGATGGCCTTTAAACTGGAACATCAGCTCTCCTTGGGTCTCCTGTATGGCTGGCCTATTCTGCAGATTTTGGACTTAGCAGCCTCCATAACTGCATGAACAAATTCCTTACAATAGATCACATAACTGATTTTGTTTCTCTTGAGAAGCATATTACAGAGCATGCCATTTACTCTGAGTATTGGAGTCAATAGGAGTTTGAGAAGTAGATGAAGAGGTAAAGGACTTCATGAAAAGAGAAAGCAGAATATCAGAAATTAGAACTGGATTGTGTGGAAACTCTAAGAAGTTCAGTGTGAGCATCAAGTCTGGGGGTTAGCATGAGTGGAAGGAGGGTGCAGAGGCAAGCGATGAGTTTGGGTGCGAGATCATCGAAGTGTCTTGTGTGCCATAGAGAAGCATTTGGACTTTAACCTATAGGAAATGAGAAGCCATTTGAAGGATTTAAACAGGGAAATAAGATGATTAAATTTGCATTTTAAAAGATTACTCTAGCTGCAGTGTCAGGTATGGATTAGAGAGGGTCAAGGCTGCTGGCAGGGAGATTATTGAACCATTATAAGCCAGGATAATGAGGTCCCACACTAAGTCAGGAGTGGTGGAAATGGAAAAGAGATGGATATAAAAGATACAAAAGAGATAGAATCAACAGAATCCAATAAGTGGTTTGGCATGGGGATAAGGGGCAGAGGGTTAGATAAACTAAGCAGGATGCCCAGCGTTCAGGCCTGGGGAACACAGCGGAACCGATATTGTAATACAGATGGAAGAGGTTTGGGGAAAAGGAGAGTTAGTTATATTTTGAGCAAGTAGCACTTAGGACACATTGGTAGCCCCAGGAAAAAAGATGCCTAACGGGCATTTAGATAAGTGGATCAAGAGAGAAATTAGAAGTCAGGGCTGCAGTGAAAGCTAGGGACATGGGAAGCTAGAAATAAATTATCAGTGTTGATAAGAACATTCAAGAAATCTGTGAAAAGTAGAAAAGGAAGATGACTGAGGCAGAACCATGGAAGGCTCATGAAAAATGAATCCCCAGTTTGCTGGTTAAGGACATTTCTAAAGTTAGTAAGAAAGTAAAGACCCTTTATAAGATGTTCCTTGAAAGATAACAGGTATTTAACATAAACACTAAGATTTGTACTATGTGAACATGTGGTTTGATGCTGCTGTGATACACCATCATCTACCTTTCAACTTTGTCATTAATTATGTCTACAGAGTCAGTACTTTAATGAGATGCAAACACTTCAGAAATCTTGGAAAGAGAACTGGGATTGATTTAAAGTTTGGTCACTTAAAACCTACCAGGTATCTCAGTAGAGAATTATAGAAGGTAACATACAGTCACTTTTTTCTCTAAGTTTCCTCATCAGGAATACAAAGCAACTTGGGAAGCAAATAGGTGTTAAATGATCTTAAGGTCATTTTGAATACCAATGGCTCGAGGTCCTGTGGTTAGTATCCCTCTAATGTTCTTAAATAAGTGGTTCCTTAGTGCTGCATCACTTAATTGCATGGAGGGAACAGCTTGGGCATTTTAGGAGGAGGGGCGGGGGGAGAGGAGGAAAGAAAGGGAGGAAAAAGAGGGGGTTAAGAAAAGGAGAAGCAGCAGCCAGGACAGAGTCTGTACATGGCCCATAAAGATAGATAGATAGATAGATAGATAGATAGATAGATAGATAGATAGAAGATAGATAAATAGAGGTAGATAGAGAAGAGAGAGAGAGGAGAGAGAGAGAGAGAGATGATAGATGATAGAGAGAGAGATAGATAGATATCCCTTTAGGAAAAAGGATTGCCGACACTCACATGAAGAATTTATGTGTAAACAATATCTAGGTCTGAGAGCAAACAATCAAATTAACATAGTCTCTAAACAACAAAAACAACCCACGACCACCATCAAAAAAACATTCTTTATCTAAGCCAACATAAATAACCACTGATTTGTATCTGTTTCTTTTTGCCTGCAATGTCTCCTTTGTAAAAGAAATCCTTTGGGAGCATTGATTTGTGTCTCCACCAGGAACCCCAAATGTTCCAGATAGATGCTCTAAGAACCTCACATCGAAACAAGGAGTAAATGACCCCATTAGTTGTGACTGTATTATTGGTTTCCGAAACAGCCTCAGTTCCTACTTCAGCTCTGTGCTACACAACCGCAAGTCTGAATTATGATGAACCAAATCACTAGTCCCAAATTCCAGGATGTCCAACATACCAAGCAAATCTTTTGCTTTCATATACAATTTTTTTTTTTAACTTTGATTCAGTTTTGAGAGACAGAGAGCAAGCGGGGGTGTGGCAGAGAGAGAGGGAGACACAGAAACCAAGCAGGCTGTCAGCCTCTGAGCTGTCAGCACAGAGCCCAAAGCAGGGCTGGAACTCCCAAACTGTGAGATCATGACCTGAGCCAAAGCCAGACTCTTAACCAACTGAGCCACCCAGGTGCCCCCCAAACAAATCTTTTTTTAAAAAATAATCAACATATTTATACTTTAAATTTTGCCAGAAAAAGTTAAAGAAAAATTAATTGCTATGCTTACTGATGGGAAGACAAAATTCTTCGAAATGGTAGCCTAAGGCTTTGTTTTTATTTTTTTTAAACAGCTGCTCGTTTTTTTTGTTTTTTTTTTTAAGTAGTCTTCCACTAACTTTCACAGAGCTCTGTTTTTCTTCATTTATTCCTGTGAAAAATTCCTCACCTGTACCTCTCACCTGTTCTCTTTGTTTTCTCCATCCTGAGCAACGGAGTGGGAGAAACAACAACAAAACACAGACACACAGACGGAGCAACCACACTCCCTCACACACGTGCTTCCTGCTTGAGTCCATTTCTATTCGCTTCCCATCACATCCAAGAGATCCAGTTTTGTATTGTTTATTTTATCTCCTCGCATAAAGATCGTGAATTATGCTCTTCTGAGAACTGAGTATTGCTATTTTTAAAAATATTTCTTAGAGTTTTGAACAGAATAAAGGTGTTAATTAGTATGACAAAAAAATATTTAAGAATCTGTAACAGAACAGAAAATATGGAAATGTAACAAATGGTTGCATTCATTCGAAGAAAAAACAAGTATCCACAGAGATGCATGCAATAGCCCACCAAACTGAGCAAAACTATAATTCAAAAACACCGCTGTCCAGCTATAAGATAAATAAGTCTTGGGGATATGATGTACACTATCGTGACTACAGTTAACTATACTGTGCTGTAGATTTGAAAATTGGTAAGAAAATAGATCCTAAAAGTTTTCATCACAAGTAAAAGAAGCTTTAACTATGTAATGATGGACGTTAACTAAACTTATTATGGTGATCATTTTGCAGTATATACACATATTAAAATTATGTTATACACCTAAAACTACTATGATGTTATATATTGATAATACCACAATTAAAAAAACAAAACTAAACTAAACTAAAAAACAAAAGGCATTGCTGGATTCCTTAACTATCATACAGGAATCCAGAAACTGAAGTAATGCCTATTTCCCCGATTCCTAATTATTTCATACTCGAGGAAAATTGGATTAGCAGTATTCTGCTTACTTAGAATTTGTCTATTAAAATTCATCTTATGTGAACACGTCCAAGACCTAGGGAGACACACTTGTGCTACAGTAAATAGTACGCAGAGAAGATGAGGAGTGATAATTTTATTTTTCTTAGCCTAATAGGCTACTAACCCAATTTGTTGGTGCAATTCTGTAAGGTATACACAGGCCACTTGAACAAGGGAAATGAAATTAATCACTGAAACCTCAGTCAGAAGAAATGACCTTCAGCTAACGTCCCTTTAGAAGCAGAAAAAATTTCAAACTCCTGGAGAATTAGAAGAAGCTCTGTGGACCAAGCACCGCTGTGCTTTTTTGAACCCCGGGTGAAGCCTGTGAACGTTACTCGATCCCACGACAGCAAGGTGGATCGTCTTACTGTTGCCACAGCTGCCAGGGTATTAAATTCTGACTGCATCCAACGCTGTGATCATTGTAGTGTGGCTAACTACACACCAGTCAAGTGTTGGGCTGAGCACTGGCAGAGGACTTCTCCTTCCTGGAGGCTGTCAGGCTCTGCTAAGCACAAGTCCTCTTGTTCTCCCGCGATCTGTCCATGAACCACGAGGGCTCCTCACTGACTACCACCCACCTCTCCTGACTCTCCACATGTCCTCCATATGATTTCCTGTTAGAGCAATTTTTTAAAAGGATCGTGAACCCTGTTACGTTAAAAATCGAAAGTTTCCTTGTTAACAGAAAAAGGAAGCTTTATTTTTTAAAGTGGGGGATGGCATTTTCCACCACCTTAAAATCTTGAATAGGCATAACCAATAAAAGACAGAGACAATGAGGATAAACGGGCTGCACCTATCCTTTACCACACACTGTCTCTTGACCGTAGTTTCAGATATTGCCGCATCTGAATACTAAATTATGTGAGGTGCTTTGCATTCCCACATAAAGGCTAATGTATATACTAATCACCTACAGGAAGTAATGCCAAAGATAATATCACATTTAAAACAATATGCCATTAATTTAGCACCAGTCATTTTACACATTTTTTTAAAGTTGATTCATTTGTGGTAAATGGTTACAAATTTTTATGTAGTGTTTCTAAAGAGGTCCCACTGTGTGTATGAAAGTGATGCTGTTCTTACTTTAAAGATTCTATAAAACGTTTTGGTTTTTTTTTTTTAATTTTTTTTTTAACGTTTATTTATTTTTGACGCAGAGAGAGAGACAGAGCATGAACGGGGGAGGGGCAGAGAGAGAGGGAGACACAGAATCGGAAACAGGCTCCAGGCTCTGAGCCATCAGCCCAGATCCCGACGCGGGTCTTGGACTCACGGACCGCGAGATCGTGACCTGAGCTGAAGTCCCACGCTTAACAGACTGAGCCATCCAGGCGCCCCTATAAAACATTTTTTAAATACATTGAGCTTTATTTCTATTGTTTCTAAATTAATATCTTTTAAAATAATAATATAAAAATTAAACACATACATAAATGTCTCTATATAAATACATACGTAAAATTTTCCATATAGTGCTTCACTTTTTCACAAAACTACATCCTCCCTAATTTTTATTTCCCAAGAACTACAGGAATTAAAGGCTTCAGATATAGTTGGTGCAGGTTATAAAAATATTTTCAATTTCTTCCTCAGTAGTAACTGTGTAGACTTTGAAAGTACAAATAAAAAGTATATTTGTGGAAATGCATTTTGAAACAGAAAAAAAAAAAGAATGACAAGAATAATCACTTGTGAATAAACACTTATTATCATTCTTTTATTGTTCTAAAATCTTTCCAAGAAATAAAACCTACCAGATAAAACCTACAACTTTCTAATAATTAGTTTTATCATAGTTGCAAATTATAGAAAGGCAAACTTCACAAAACAAAATAACCTAAGGTAATACCAGTGTTAGCATACAAATATTTTAAATACAAATTATGCTGACTTCTCTAGCAAACAATTATTATAACACTTGGAGATAAAAACCAAGATTTAAATTGCCATTAGAAGTTATGTTGCACTTAGTGGTGTGTAATTTCATGCCATATTTTTTTGTAGTAATTTCCCTAATTTCTCACAACTGTTCAATGCTGCAAATTAAAATCAACTGTTCCTTTTTAAAGAAAATAGAAAGAAGTGAATGCACGACGATGTTTGCTGAAAAGCACATAGACAATTCCTGATTGGAGCAGTAGACATAATTCATAAGTCTCTCGTTTGTAGCTTTACTCATATTTATATAGAGTTGAAAGCATCTCATCTTAGCAAAGGTGCATTCAAAGAACTAAGAGGGAATTAGGAAGAAATTATCTATAATTGAGTTTCAAATGTCTGATAAAAGGTAGCATATGGTCATTTCCTTAAAGGCAATTTGAAATAATAATAACAAACCAATGAACATTTTTGAGTGCTTATGGTGTGCCAGGCAATGTGTTAAGAATATTAGGTGAACTACCTGTTTTAATTCTCATAACAATATGGGAGCAATTTTCCTATCATTTCTATTTTCTATAAAAGAAAATTAGGTCTTAGGTTAGGAAATTTCCCTAAGGATATAGATCTCTTTTGTGACAGTCTTTCTGATGACAACATCTGTGCTTCTAACCACTACTTAAAATGAAGGTAAAAGTAACCACTCAGGTGAACGAAACAATATTTGCAATCAAGATTTAAAAGCAATCCCAGAAGTGGGGTGCCTGTGTGGCATCTGACTTCGGCTCAGGTCAGGGTCTCATGGCTTGTGAGTTCAAAGCCCCGTGACTGGCTCTGTGCTGGCAGCTCCGAGCCTGGAGCCTGGAGCCTGCTTCAGATTCTGTGTCTCCCTCTCTCTCTGCACCTCCCCCACTCATGTTTGTCTCTCTGTGTCTCTCAAAAATAAGTAAGTGAAAAAAATTATAAAAATAACCCTGAAAGCAAAAGGAATGTTTTTGACATTTTCTCTAGAATCACAATTTTAGCATTATTGCTGATCCTTCTCTTTATTTCAGATGCTTTCCTCACCTCATTGAAGTTGGCTTTCAGAGACACAGGTTATGCATTTTAGCTATGCTATAGATCTTACCAATTGGAAATTTGGAGGATATTATTACATTATTTATGTATTTAGCTTAAATAGATTTATATTATAAATATTACATGTATAGAGAATGATTATAAGGTGGGAAGCAGCAGGGTTGAAAACCTATCCTAATATTTAACAGGTTGCCTTATTCTTCTCTGGACCTTTCTTCCCACCCCAAATCCAATGATACCTCCGGTTTCATATCATCAGGCTTTGCCTTCTGTCTGGATCTTTCTGTTTCAGCATTTATAAGTCATTCTACTTACGTTTTACAGATTTATATCTCCCTCTACGATCTAAATTCCCATAGTTAATAGAAAGATTTTTATTCCCCTCTCTGTCTTCCACTGATATCCTGGTGCTTACCGCAAAGAGATCTTTTTAAATGCGCTTTTTTTAATTTTTTAATGAATAACTAACTAAATAAATGATTACAATATTAGGTAGTAGATTTTTAATTTGAGGGGAGTTTGCAATACATAACTTTGTAAGTCCCTTATGCAATTATGCATCCAATATTACAAGTCAATGGAGAGAAAGATGTATGTACTTATGAATTTGAGGTGTAATATTAAGGATATTATCCAACCATTGAATTAATTATAGCAAATGTGAAATATATAAAAAAGAGAAAGAATATAACACATTTTAGTGTACCTACCAGTCAGCTTAAGAAATAAAGTGTTTTCTATATGACTGAAGATCTCTCTTCCTCTGGTTCCTACACAGAACTTACTTCCAACACTGAATTACAGATTTGTCACTTCCATACATTTCTTTATATTTTTATCATGCCTCAACATATCTATAAAAATTTTTAATATTTGTATTTATATTTATAACATTGTTTTCAGTGTTAAAAATTTCTATTTAAAATGATGTCAAGCTATATTCTTCTACATTTTTTTACCTAACATTTTATGACTCATCAATGCTTTGTATGGAGTTCTCATTTGTGAGATCTAACTTTGAAAAGGTAAAAACAAAAATAGCATAGACTGAGTACTCGGAGAAGGTCACTGAAAATCTGGTCAGAAGGAGTCAGGGTTCCTCAGCTATGTTTGGAGTTGGTTCTTGTAACTGGGATGGTTACGGACTGGCACACAGAATGGGGAATGAACTCCATGAAGGGCATGAGGGGTAAAAGGAGAGCCATTTTGGATTCAGTGAGTTGAAAACAGAGAAACAGAGGTTGATTTTCTCCGTTATTTATAACTTGCTGGCCCCGTGCTGAAAAGGAGGGAACATTGGATGGAAATGAGAAACTAATTCAGACACAAATAAGAAATACATATGCATACCTGAGATTAGTGAGAAGCATTTGAGTATATGTTTGGTGATGGGAGGTAAGTAATTATGTAGGGATCTGAGGGAGAATATTATAATGATTATGAGTGGAATATACTGAAAAGGATATAGATTCATGTCAGAGGGGTCCGTCATTAAGAGTGTTCATTAAGTTAGGGATCAGCCGTGGAGAGCATGCGCTACAGTAGAAACTCTATCAAGGCAGAGGAGTATAAAACCAAGAGATAATTGTAGGGCAAAATAGGCATAACATCTTGATTAATCTTCTTTGCAAGAGGAGTGAAAAAATATTAGGGCTAATACACATATCAATGTTGCAGATATGAAAATGAGACTTTTTCCTTTTAAACTACAAATTATGTACATTAGGAAAGCAATCCCAACTGACAGAAAAACTCACTGGTTGATGAATGGTTAAGAGTATGGATGATTAGAAATTAAAGGATGATGAAAAAGTGGATTGTTTCATCCTCTCTCTTAACTCTTAGGACTCTGTGCTGGTTTTGGAGATCTGTGGACAGAGAAGGACAAAAGTAAACAAAGAGGACAGAAAGAGAGGGGAAGTGCAGCAGGCTCTGGGGAATGGATTAATTTACTCAAAGGTAAAATCAAAACTCTGTGGAAAAAAGAACTCCCACCCTCACCCTACCAACACTGGTTCAAATGTTAGCTGATCTGCAACTTTATTTTGCTTTAAAGTGTTTAACTAATTTATCTGTGCTCAAGTTAGCCCAATTGCCTCAAGCATGACATTCTTGAGGTCAAAGTCTTGGTTTGATGCTTCCACAGAATAATTAACTTGGTGCTAATCTATAGTCACAGCTCATATCCCAAACCCTGACAAGTTGTCTTTCTTTCTAAAAAGGGGAGCAGATGAAAGAATAGTTCTGTGAGAAAAACAACCCCAAAGCACATTCAATGGACAGACATCAGTTATGCCATGCTTGTTTATAAAATATTCTATTTGGACTCCTAATTTTTGTTATGTATTCTTAAAAAAGAAAACATAAAACTTGATGTAAAGAAAGCATTATGCCAAGTCAAAGCTTCTAAATTAGCAAACTGAAGGAATTCACTTACAGATAAAATTATTGTAGCAATTCAAAAATCTTATTTTCTACCATTTAACGTGATTAGAACATCTATAGTTAAATAATATCATTTATCATTGCAATACATAAAAACATTTATATTATAAACTTTATCCAGAAGATTAGCATAATTTTTATGTTGAAATTCGAGTTAGGGTTTTACCTCAATTTTCATTTGATTTCACTTATTTTCTCTTCATTTAGATCTACTAAGTCATTAACATTGCCCAAAGAGACTGGAAAATCTGATATTCATTCTAAGGTAAATTGGGATTACTTAAAGATTATTTCCATGCTTAAAAGTCAAGTAAGATAAGTTTTTAAAATATTATGTATTTTATTTGTATTGAGAAGTATTATAAGTAGATTTCATTGTTGTTTGTTTTGCTTTTGTGGAGTCCGTTGCCCTCATGGAATTCTTTTTTGTTTCTAACAATTTTTAAAATATTTCTCTATATTTGAATGTATTTTAGATATTGCTCTTTATTTAACCAATGATTTGGGAATACAAAAAATTCATTTTCTATTTAATCTATTTGCTTGCTTTAAAAATACAGTGAACAAGCTAATGCGTAACATCTTTTTGTATTTCCTCTTCTATAATCAACATATTTGTGAGCACTACATTTGTCATGCAATTCAATTACAAAATTATTCTCTGGTCTTCACAAAGAAATACTTGAATATATTCTTCCTCTTTATAATCTTCTCTCTTTATCTTAGCCTCTGTTAGATTGTGTATCAGATTTGAAAGTTAAACTTAAATATTTCTCAAAAAAAATTTATTTAAGTTTATTTATTTTTGAGAGACAGAGAAGGAGAGAGTAAAAGAGAGAGAGAAAAAAAACAAAGGGGGAAAGGGCAGGGAGAGGGGAGAGAGATTATCCAAAGTGGCTCCACACTGACAGCAGAGAGTCCAATGCAGCGCTTGATCTTGACCTGAGCCAAAGTCCAGTGCTTAACCAACTGAGCCACCCAGGCACAACCCCAAAAGGTTTTAATTTCATCATTATCAAACAGCTTTTTTCGTTTGCCTTGTCTCAAATCTCTACTGAAGGAAGGAAACAAAGCTTTCATCAAGCTTGTGAACCCACTATCTTATCATGAATGTCACTGTAAATTAAACTGATAAAAAAACAAAACAAACAAACAAACAAAAAAACAACTATGTTTTAACCACAACTATAGAAAGAATCTGGGTAAAATGAGATTTAGGACTGCACAGTCAGAAAGGACTATGTCTAGATAAATAGTGTAGGGACAAGCAAATGAATTTTTAATTTTTTTAAATAAATTTTATCTTTAGAGTAGACTTAGCTTGGGGCTTCTGAGTGGCTCAATCAATTAAACATCAGACTCTTGATTTTGGCTCAGGTAATGATATCTTGTTTTGTGGGATTGAGCCCTGTGTAGGGCTTGGCTTCAGGTGGAGCCTGATTGAGATTCTCTCTCTCCCTTTCTTTCTGCCCCTCCCCATCTTGTGTTTGCTCTCTCTCTCTCTCTCAAAATAAAACACATAAAGATTTAAAAAAAATGAATCAGGCAGCTGGGTGGCTCAGTCCTTAAGCATTTGACTTTGGCTCAGGTCATGATGTCACAGTTTGTGAGTTAGAGTCTCACATTGGGTGAGCTCAAGCCCTGCTTTGGGTGAGCCCCTCTTCTCTCTCTCCTTCTCTCTTCATCTGTCCCTCCTGTGATTTTCTCTCTGTGTCCCTCACTCACTTGTGCCCTCTCTCTCTCAAAACAACAACAACAACAACAAAGAATAGACAGCTTTACAGAAAAGTAACAAAAGGTATTAAAATTACAAAAAATTAAAATTATAAAGTTATGAGAGATATTAGATATTACAGAACTCCCATATAGTCTACATCTAATTTCCCCAGTACCTCATGCTTATTAGTATGGTACATGAATTACAATTAATGAACTGATATTAATATATTATTATTAACTCAAATTCATGCTTTATTTAGAGTTCCTTAGTTTTTACCTAATGTTCTTTCCTTCTTCCAGGATTTAATCCACTCTATCCACACTGCTTTTAATTATCATGTCTTCTTAGATGCCTCTTGGCTGTGACAGTTTCTCACATTTTTCCTTGTTTTTGATGACTGACAGTTGTGATACTTTCTGGTCAGGTATTTTATAGAATGTCCCACCACTGGGATTTCTCTGATATTTTTCTCAAGATCTTACTGGAATTATGGTACTTGGAAGGAAGACCATGGATATAAATTGTCATTTTCTATTCTTCTTCTTCTTCTTCTTCTTCTTCTTCTTCTTCTTGTAAGCTTGACTACCCTACATTCTCCTACAAATGGACCTTGAGAGTTTATCTGGGGAGCACAGCTACTCATATACCCTTGACCAAAGAATGGTCCTCTTCTATCCAGGAAGGTCATCCTCTTCCACCCAGTGGGCACTTCAGGAGAGTCACACATGGAGTGGTAAAGAGGGAAGGGGACATCTGCCTAGCCTGCCAATCAGCTGAATCAATCCTGGTGATCAATGGGGTGACAGATGTTGCAGCCAGATCACCCTCACATCCATAAATTGCCATTTTCATGACATTATATCAATAGTACATACCACAACATGACTTATCACTGTTGATGTTGACCTTGATCACTTGACTAAGGTAATACATTAACTTGTTGTTGCTTCCATAACAATGTGGCATACATTAAATGCCTTAAATAACAGAAATGTATTGTCTCTTGGTTCTAAAGGCTAGAAGTACAAGATCAAGGTGTCAGCCAGTTTGTTTCCTTCTAAGGCTGTGAGGGAGAATCTGTTCCATGTCTCTCCAGTAACTACTGGTAATTTGCTGGCAATCTTTTGTATTTCTCAGTTTATGGATGCATCACCCTAATCCCTGCCTTTATCTTCTCATGTGATATAGAGAGGAGAGTCTGGGCACTAACATCAAATATTAATGGTACTTATCTCTGAAGTTAAAGACACTAAGAGTAATAGTATTTATAAAAGAATCTTATACATTCCCAATATCATACCTTCCTGTCATCCCTCCTATTACTGTATGAACCATCTAGGTTCCAATCTAAAGCAAACCTATCCATCACTTTTTCCTAATTGCTGGTTTTATTTGAGAAATTTGTCCTCTCTGTCCTGCATCACCAGCATTTCCCTCAGCACTGTCATTTCTTGCTACCGTACTAACCTGAGTCATAATCATCTCTTTCCTCTCCAACTGTGATATGCCCCCAACTGGCTCCCCTGACTCCACCCTTGTCTTCTTATGGTCTAGTCTCAACAAAGCTGCAAACAAGATCCTTTGAAAACATCCATCAGGTCATGACTACTCAAAATCCTCTGACAACTCCTCTTTTTACACAGATTAAAAGCCATAGACCTACAAGTCCCTCCATGACAGGCTCTTCATTTTTCTCTCTGACCACATCTCTGTCACCATTTCCTTCACTTGGTTTGCTCTAGCCAGACCTGCATGCTATTCCTTGAACCCCTCAGGGACAACTGTGTTTTCAGGACCTTTGCACCATGTGTTTTACATGGTTCACTCTGTCACGTCCTTTGAGTCTTTACTCAAATTAACTTGCTCAGTTAGGTCTATCCCGTCCACACTGCATAACAGACTTACAGCAAATTTTTTAAATTAATTTACATAATAATGGCTAATTTTTTGAATATTTTTATGTACTATGTAAATTTACAGATTCATTAAACACATTAACACATTTCATCCTAAAAACAACTCTGTAATGTAGGAACAACTATTTTCCACTTTACAAATTAGGGAACAGGTAAATTCTCAAAGATAATACATGGAGACTCCAAGATTAGTAGTCATATTCTTTATCTTATTTTCTATCTTTCAAAAAATTTTACAAAAGTCCTCCAACTACTCCTGCAGTGTTCCTCAATAGTTATTCATGCAATAATTCCGTGCAAGATGTATTAGCTGAAATCTGTGATTCTTTTTCTTATATTGACTACTTAAATGCTGATTTTCTATATATCTTTTATCCCTGCAATTAGCTCCTGTGGTTATAACTACTTTAAAAAAATAAATCTCACAAGTTTTAATATAGTGCTCATTTATTCATGTCCTGATGAACACTGGATGATAAATATTTGGGTTTATACAACTTTGATAAGAATGTATGTTTGTGTGTGTGCATTTTGAAAGTAAGAGTCTTTTGTTTTTGTAAAGGAGTTACTAATACACTTGCTTCTCTTCTTTTATATTGAACTATAACAAATTGAAGGCCTTCAGCAAGCTAAAAGATTCTCTAAGCAGCCCTTAAAACATGTCAATGAAATAATACAGGGTAATTATTTTGTGCTATTTTTAAAGATGGCACTTAGAGGTTAGGTAATTTTCTTGAAAGCAGAACATTTACATACTGTATTTTTAATTAAGCATCTTAAATTACCTGTCCAATTTACTCCTAAAATTTTTATGAATGTACATGTGGTTCAAAAGCTAGCAACCTGATGATTCAGAAGGTAAAGAGCCAACAAGTTTGTGGTGAAAAAGAAAAAAATCACCAACAATCATTACAATCTCTGTCTACTAAAATGGCCTAGTGATATGTAATTGTAGTCATTATTTAGATGAACTGAGTAATGGAGGTTAATTATAAATCAGCACAGTGTAAAGAAAAGTAAATATGGGTTAGTTAAAACAGTCTTTGGGAATCAAAATTCCAAAGCAGATTAATCTCTGAAAATCCAAACCAAACTAAATAAAAGTTAAATGCTATATATTATTTGGTATATGGGCACTTACTAGGGGAGTGACAGCATTAATCTATGCCTTCCTGATAGGTATGCTTGTGTGTGTGTGTGTGCATAGGCATACAGTGAGGCTCGTATATGAGTGGTAGTTTTTATAAAACAACAAAAATAAAATTTAGCAATTGACAAAATAGTATGGTATTTCTTTCTCTAACATGATTACTAAAGGTAAGATAGAGATTAGTGAAGACAAGGAAATTAGTAGAGGACTGAGGTGATATGGCTTTTGTGTGTATGTTTCATGTATGGTACACAGATACAGAGAGCAACTTTACTAAAGATCTACTTCTCAAGTCTTCCCATTCTGGGCATTATTTCTTCATTGAATTTGCACATACATACCTTCTGTGGTAGATAGGTATTTAAATGAGGGCCATCATTTCCTTCCCTCTTTGTATGCGTATGCTGCTTCTCATTTGTTCCTGGTCTAGCCTTAGTGATTTGTTTACCCAACAGCATGCAGTACAAGTAACATTCCCTGGTTTTACAGGATCAGATCAAAAGAAGTCTTGCAGCTTCTATCTAGGCCTCTTGAATGCCTGTTTTGGGGATGTTTTCACCGGGAAACCAGTCCCTAGGCTGTGAGAAGTTAGTGGAAGCCATGTTGAGAGACCATGTGTCACTCTCTGGTAGGCAATAAAGATGAGCTCCTAGGAAAGAGTTAGCATCACTGACAACAATATGAATGAGCCATCTTAGATATCTAGCCCAGTAGAGCCTTTTATATACTCCAGCCCCAGCTTCCAACTTACTGTCACTTCATGAGAAATCCATAGTGACAATCAAATAGTTGAGACCAACCAACTTACAAAACCAGGGGAAATCACAATAAATTGTTGTTTCAAACCATTAAGTTTGGGAGTCTTTTCTTCACAGTAATAAATAACTAGAACAAAAATTAGTACCAGAAGTTAGCTGCTGCCAACACAAAAACCTAAAACATTCGGGGCACTTGAGTGGCTCAGTTGGTTAAGCGTCCGACCTCAGCTCAGGTCATGATCTTGCAGTTCATGGGTTCAAGCCCTGTGTCGGGCTCTGTGCTGACAGCTCAGAGCCTGGAGCCTACTTTGGATTCTATGTCTCCCTCTCTCTGTGCCCCTCCCCCACTCGGGTTCTGTCTCTCTCTCTCTCTCAAAACTAAATAAACATTTTTTTTTAATTAAAAAAAAAACCTAAAACATTCTTTGTAACTAAAAGGCAGGCACAAACTGGAGGGATCTCGAGGAGATTATGTCTTGAAAGGCAAAGAGGTAATTTTGTTAGAGCATGGATAAAAGTGACCCATTTTATGTAGCAGTAAAGTGTCTGCAACAGTATTGCTAGGGATTTGAAAGAAAATAGAAAATACATCAAAATGAATACATCAAAATGAATTTTGATTAAGATTTCGAACACCATAAAAGTCCAATTGTTTTTTGAAAGCCATATATGATTAAGTACATGTAGAGAAGAGATAAAAAGTGAATTGTTCAGTTTCGGGAAGAACTTTGAGGAAATATAACGGAGCCTGGAAATTCTGGTTCAAAACTAAACTGTTTCTCATTCTCGGACTTTCATGATGACAAAAAAGCTTTCAAAATAAGGAATGGACTCAGGGAAAAGATCAAATACAAGGTGTTACCAGTAAAATGAGGCTACAAGGTAACAATGTTCAGACTGAGGGTGTGGTTATATGACCTTTTGTTAAGACCTCAGAAATATTTAAGGCAGTGCTTTGTGTACCATCTCAGCTAGATGAAAAGACTTCTAAGAATCTTAAGGGTATACTTCCTAGACATTTCCAGCTGGGAAGTCTAATAATGATGTATCTTTTAGATTCTCTCTCAAGGCAAAAAGATTTCTAAAATCTTAGTAACACTATGCCATAGCACCATGACTCCCAGCCCTCAAAGAAATTATTGACTATGCCTTCAGTCAAGTAAATTGAATTTCAATAAGATTTATTAGAAATATCTAACATCTTAGGAATATTGGATTAACAAAAATGTCATGCTGCAGAGTAAAAAAGGCAGAGGTAGTTAAAAATGAAAGCCTTTGGGGCCTTCCACTTTCTGTGGGCAGAAAGCAAGAGAAGAGGTATTTAGCTGCACACATAGTCTCATGGATGACTTAGATTTCAAAACCAAGGGTCCAGAAGATAGAGTCAAGAGCCACGGAGAATAATTCCTAAAGAGATTTTAAGCTAATGAGGCAACTGGTAATATGTATAGAATGGACTTCAAATTGCTCTACACTGGTGGTGGCTATGTACTATCTGTCTTTTCTCTCACTGTTGAAATGGAATGTCTATTGCAATTATCTTATCCCTGAATCACCATTTTATATTGAGTTTGGGATGTGGGGTGGAAGAGGCAAAGAAGTCACCTTTCTAATTCACAGATTCTCAGACTGAGATGAGTCTGAGATAGCTGAAGACTTGGATTCAAACCCAAGTTAGATGCTAAAACACTGGATTTAGAGCCAGTAATGTAATGAGATGAGTTTTGAGTTCTTGGTTGGAAAATAAGTGGATGTTACAAGTGGAAGGAACATAAATTATGATTTCTACAGTGTAGTCTGTGGAGAACAGTCTCAAAGATGCTCATCATCAGTTCCTTTCCCTGGTATATATATCTACTTCTCATATCAACAGGTCAGTTACTTCTCCCCCTAAACATGAATTGGATTTAGCAAATTATTTGACTACTGTAATATGGTGAAAATGACATTCTGAGGCTAAGTTTTGGACTTGTGGTCCATTTGGATATCTTAAGAAGCTGACTCTTAAAATTCACCTTAGAAAGCACCTACCACAGTATAAGAAGCATAAGCCACAAGTGTAGCCACTCCCTGAAAAAATCAATCTGAGTTTCAGTTGAGATAATCATAATCAATGATCAGCCATGGGAATGAATGAGCTATTTTGGACATTAAGCCTTCAGGTGACACCAGTCACAGCCTTCTTCTGATGGCAACTACAAGGAAGACCTCAAGCAAGGACTACCAAGGTGAGCCTGTCAACAGAGAGAACTATGAAAGATACTAAAAATTAATCTTAAACCAGCAAGTGTTATTCTGTCCACAGCAGTAGATAACTGACACATCGTCATTGTAGCAATTTCGGAGCAGGATCAGAGACTAGAGAGAGCTTATCCATGATGGCAGCATGTAGGAAATGATTCCTGGATATTGGGGACAGGCACTTCTGTGGACCCTTCTGTATATGAAACAAAACCTTAAGTTGCTTGGGGAGAGCCAGCAAACACTCTTATCCACAAAGTGAAAATGGAATGATAAGCAGTAGCACAAGGGAATAGAGGTTCTCTTTGATGAAACAATAGCCTCTGGGGGAAAGGAAAATGCTCTTTGGCCTTATACAAACACCAAGAAGAGGTTTATTAATACTAGAGTAGTGGTAGAAAATTGCCCTAATTCCAACTACAGACACAAGGTTGAGTTAGGCTACTGTGGGAAAGTGCTAAAAAAAAAATCCCACCCAAGATCCAGGTACATATGCCCTCCTCTCTAAGACTAAAGTGAGATCAGAATAACATATAACCTGCCCACCTCAAAAACAAAACAAAACAAAACAAAACAAAACAAAACAAAACAAAAAACAAAAAACAAAATAAAACAAAAAACAACAACAAAAACAAAGGTAGCACATATTAACAAGCAGTATCAGTCAACTATTGAAGGATGAACAAGGATGTGGAGAGAGACCTTTTCTGTGGTATAGGCAAGTGTAGATGGTAAAAGCTGAAGGTGAAACACAAACACTCTAAAAAAAATTGTCACCCCCAATCTGCCCTCCCATACATGTAACACAATTGCAATTAACAACTGGAGGAACTAAAGCTTGTGATATACTGACATTAACTATAAAAGCAACAGAACTGAAACTCAGCTCAGTTTCTGATTAGACTGACTCAACACCCACTCTAATGGCATGAAGGAAGAAGATAAATGCTCATATTTAGGTTAAATACTACTTACCTCATGCTACAGAGCTAAAGACAATGTCTAGAATTCAATGAAAAGTTACAAGACATACAGAAAAAGTATGAAAAATTCCTATTGTCAAGTGATAAGTAATCAATAGGATAAGATTCAGACATGGCTCAGATGTTAAAACCCAGAGATGACTATGATGTTGGAAATTTAAAAGAACTATGATTAGAATGTTAAAGGATCTAGTGGAAAAGGTAGACAACGTGTATGAGCAGATGGGGAATTTCACAGAGAGATGGGAAAAATAAGGAACCTAGTGGAAGTGCTAGAAAAAAATAAAACAGTGTCTCAGATGAAAATTTCTTCATTGTGTGCATCAGTAGAGTTGACATAGTTGAAGAAAGAATTAATGAACTTGCAGATAGTTAACTAGCAATAACCAAAACTAAAGCACTAAGAGAAAAACAAAAGGTAAATAAATGAAGCCAAAAAATCCAAAATCTGCAGGACAATACCAGATATCCTAACACATATATAATTTGGTTTTACAGAAGGAGAAGAAATAGAGAGTGATGCAGATAAAATATGTGAAGAAATAATGACTGAAGATGTTCCAAATGTGATAAAATGCATCATATCACAAATCCAAAAAAAACCAGAGAACACTATATAGGATACATGGAACACAGCACTACACAGCACTACAACAAAACTACCACAGCACTACAACAAAAAGAGACCTCTAGACACATTAGGGTAAAACAGGTAAAAAGCAAAGGTGCAGAGAGTCTTTTCAAGGAGCCAGAGAAAAATAACATAATGAACAGAGGTGGGTAGTGAAGATGTTAAGAATTGGGGATGTTAAGAATTATAGCAGACGTCTTCAGAAACTACATAAGCTGGATGACAATGAAGTGACATTTTAGTAGTGCTGAAAGAAGTATCAACCCAGAATTCTATATCCAGTTGAAAGTTTTTTCAAAAATAAAAACAAATGAAAGATTTTTTAAAGTTTATTTATTTATTTTGAAAGAGAGACAGCATGAGATAGGAGGGGCATAGAGAGAGGGAGAGAAAGAATCCCAAGCAGGGTCCATGCTGTCAGTGTAAAGCCTGATGCAAGGCTCGATCTCATTACCTGAGCCAAGATCAAGAGTCAGATGCTTAACCAACTGAGACTCCCAGGCATCTCAGATTAAAGATTTTTTAAAACAGGAGAAGAAGAAGGAGAGAGAGAGAGAGAAAAAAAAATTCTTTTCTAGCAGGCCAATACTACAAGGAATGCTCTTAATGTAGACAAAATATGGTATCAGAAAGGACTTCTTTCTACACAAAGAAATGAAGTGCTCAAGAAAGAGTAAAAAGGAAGGCACATATATGTACCACTATCTGTCACTTTCTCCTACCCTAGATCCTTTGTCTTTATCTCTCTCTTCTTTTTCTACAACACTAATTTGCATGGTGGAGGAAGAAGTGCCTGGATAAATTTTTATTTTCTTCCCAGTTCACATGATGATAACAAGTTCTAGAGCTGTCCTAAGTAGTCCTCTATTTAGATTCTTGTAAAAGAGTAGTTCTAGGTGGAGAATCAGCCACATATGATACAAGGGGTAACCAGTTTGATATTATATCTTAAAAAGTCTTTCTTCCTTTCTCCCTCTACTCTCCCTTTCATTATTTATGAAAATGGAAACTGTACTTCTTAATGGATTGATAGTATATGTTTTCACTAACCTTTGCTTTCTGTGGAGCTTGGGACCGACACTGGGCAGCTACCAGATTTGTTAACTAAACTGATTGCAGAGGGATATACAGCTGTACACAGACCTAGGCCTTTTCCATGTTTCTGCTCCACCATTATCATGCTAATTTTTCTCTTGGTTGAAAGAATCTGTGGATTTTATTATCATGATAACATCTCAGATCAGAAAGAGTTTTTATCAGAGTGGAAAACCTTTCCCAAAGGACATCCAATAGAGTTCTCCTCAAGTAACATTGGCCAGAGCCCTGTTGTGTGCCAGCATGAAAATAATCACTGCAAATGGAATGAGGCTACCGTGACCCATTTAGACAAATAATGACTTGTTCCTGGGCCAGAGGACAGTGACCATCTCCCATGAAAGATACGAAGAATATGGGTGTAATCTGAAGAAAATTAGAGTTTGGTTAGAAAGGAGGAATATGCCTTCTATAGATTTTAATCAGGCAATCGCTTCCCCTTACCCAACACTTTGTCCAAGGGTTACTTCAAACTCTCAAACAAAGAATCAAGCATAGAGAAAGCAAGCAGGGCTTTTCCAGATTAGAGAGCATGGCTGACTGAATATGTAACACAAAAGCTATCCATCCACTAAGTAAGCATTCAAGCTATTGGAATTTTGCAGTGTGTGTTGGGGAGGAGCAAAGCTTCTTTGGTAATAACAACATGTCTTAAAATGAACACTTAGTAAAGACTGATGATATGTGTCCTAAAAGGGATGATGACTGAACCAGGACAGAATAGAATGGTACATGAATAGTGTGGAAGGCAAGTAATAGGATTAAGCTAAAGCTGCAAAATAAAACAAGAGGAATTCGTACCAAATCAGGACAACTTCATCCAGTTTTTCTCACTTCCTTGAGAGTAGAAATGGTTAATAGCACCATGCAGAAACTTAAGGGGAAAAAAAAGGTCCATGTAGAAACTTAAAAGCTGTTGAATCTTGTTATGTCCAGGTCAGTTCTATATTCAATATAATCCTATTCACTAGTAGATTCCCACATACTCTCTCACTCTCTCTCTCTCTCTCTCTCTGTCTCTCTCCTGTGTCTCTCTCTCCTCTCTCTCTCTTTGTGCTCTCATTCTCATACACACACACACACACACACACACACACACACACACACATAATGTTTATAAAATCTGGACTTATATCTGGTAGATATTAGGAATGAGTGGAAGTTATAATTGTATTAAAAATTGTCACACCCTTACAAAACATTGCATTAACAAGTCATAGATTGTATTTTTGTGTTCACACGTTACAACAGCACATTCCCTTTCCACAATGGCCACTACAATTGCACAGTGTTCTGTATTTGGCTTTGTCGGTATACACACATCGCTACGTCCCATAAGCATGTCATTAAGAACTGCTTATGGTCTATTTATTTCTCTGTCAAGACTCTTATTTTTTCTCTTCCATTGACCAAAATTTCTCACTTTTTAATTTCCATTAAGCTTCTATTCATGTGCATTGTTCACTTATCTTTCTTACTTCAGTTGTTTTTAAATTTGACAGGCTAAAAACCCATTACAGAATTGAAGTTAATACCTCAGAAAAGGGCATGACTTTAGAATTCATACTTTTATTACAGTAATATCTTATGCTTTAATGCATCTAAATATACAAGCAGCTTATTCTTAAATGGAAATAACTTTTAAAAGTGTACAATAACCAAAGCTTTGAAATTCTACCAATATTAAATGGCCAAAAGTAATTAACTTGATATTACCATTCTTCCAAAGGCTTTTATGCAATGCCTTGCTGTTATTTATTTTCTCCACAAAAATGTATACTTTGGATATTTAATTATAAAATTTCTATAGATTTTACTTAAATGAGAGTCACCTTCCAATTAACTATATCACTGAGATTAAGGCTACATTATGATTCTCAGGTGGATCATTTAAAAAAGGAATTTATATTAATAACCTCAGAATCATTATTAATCACTGTTATATATTTTTCTTCTGTCTGTGGCATGCTTTTCTTAACAATGATCTTATTCTATACAGTCAGTAATTCACATGTCTGCCCCTACCATTAAAATACATACCTAAGGAGAGAATCTGATACACGAAGGTCCTGAGCCTCTCGTTTAAAGAGTACATGGATGAATAAATAAATAAAACAGTTCAGTACATCTACCACCTATTGGAGGCTATATGGTATAACTAATATACCTACAGCAAAAGCTTTGCTCTTTTAAGAAAACAAAGCAAGTCCTCCTTCGGCCTGATGCCAGGGGCCGCTTGATTAGCTGTGTGTAACTAGCTGGCAAAGTGAAAACATCTTATTCCTTTTGTCTGCTCCCATTGATATTCTGTCTTATAAGCTCTTAAATTTCCAAGATTTTTTTCCTTTCTGCAGTATATACATTTTGCTTGTCTTCTACTTTCTGTTTTTCACATATTTGCATAATTTTTCCTTGACTCGTAACCTCTTCTAGCACTTATATGGTGCATGATAGGTGCTTCAGTGGAAGTAAGTCTATATGTCAACATGTACAGGGAAATGATGGTCAGGATGGACAGAATCTTGAAGAATTGACTCAACATCCATGCTAACTCATCCCATGATAATTTTCAGGTTTTTTTTTTTCAAGCCATCATGTTTTGCTTCTTGAAAGCAAAAAAAAAAAACTTTAATAATGAAAGGTCTACATTCTTTATTGGAAAAAAAATGTCTCTTTGGTAGAATTCTATAGGAATGTTCTGCTGCCCTATAGAAAGTCCCTTTGATTTCAAAATTTTCTGGTAGAACATCAGTTGTACAATTATTGCTAATAAATATTTTCCAACTGTAGTAAATATCCTCAATTATGATAAAATTTATTGAGTACATTACTTTCTCAATGAGATATTTTAGCTGAAAATAATATAAAATAACAAGGCTATGGTACATGTCCCCATGTAACTAATTTTTAATTCAAATATAATCTCGTAATTTTTATAAGTATTCAATTTTTAAAATATAGGTACAAGTGAGATTTATCCGTTTATGGCTTTAATCTTGGAAAGGCAGTAATACATTTATTGAATTTGCATCAATATTATATCAAATTAGCAACCTATCTCAGGAGTATATATTTATGTGCATATTTACATACTAACAAAAACATACTGGCACATAATCTGAACACAACTAAGCGTCTTCATTGTCAAACTTACCTAAACTAAAATAAAATAAAAAATAAAAGTCTTTTCAGTTCAATAAGTTCAAATCCATCTGGTGGCAAAGAGAAGTGAATTGGCAATCATTGAATTAAGAGGAAGAGACTATATTCCAGTGCACTGAGCCAAAGCATTATTTTATTATTTCCTTAAATGTAAGGGCTGAATAACTTATTTCATTAAAAATGATAGTGCAGTAAGTTTAGATTCTCTATTTGCATATTACTTCTGCATCTATGAATTAACATTTGATGTACTCTCTTTTGTCAATTTGTGCATATGCACAGACAGATTTTCATTAGAGCTACAGCAAGCTGCTTCCTGAGATCTTAAAGTCAAAGAATAGACCCTTCTCAAATGGTCTAGAAGACATCTTCAAGATTAATAAAATGTTAGTTGAGCCCTCTGGATTTAAGAATTAAAGATGAAAGAAGAGAAAGATAAGAAAAGGAAAAGAAATATGTTTTCGGTGAGGCTTTTCTCTGATGAGCTTACTTGTAAAGTCACTACATGTGAAGCGACTTAAAATATGAAAACATTGCTCAGGAAGCAGTGGTTACTTTCCAAAAGGACTTGTTTGAAAACAAAAGTAATAGAAAGGGAGTGTTATCACTGCCAAGGGTAAACACTTTTTAAAAAATATTGTTTCAGTGGAAAATTAGTAATTTCCATAGGCCCTAGTCTAGCCCCTGCTTGAAGAGCCAGCTGTTTCTTAAGGAAAATTCCCTTGCCTGCCCTGAGAGCCCCCTGCAGAAACTGGGCAAAGTGCCCTGGCTGAGGGCTCACCGTGTGCAGCGAAGGTGACCGTAAAAACACCGTTTCCCTACTTATCTTTGAATAATAGGTCTCTTCGAGCATATTTCTCATAGGGTATGTGCCTACTTAACTGCTTTAAGCACTGGATAGGAAAGATTAAAATAGCTCGTCTTCCAGATTAAAAAATAAAGCATCTATAGTTGTTGCTCTGAGTCCTAGCTTCTCTAAGGTGGCCTTCCTTTGGGAACCTTGCTTTAGCTCTTTCCCAGCAGAGAGTGGAGGTCAGAATTCAGAGTTCCTGTTTAAACAGTGCAGTCCCACGAGGTCAGCAGGTTAGCTTTTCTAACAATTTACAGAACAACTGGTTAACCCAGTAAAAGATACTGCCCTAAAGAATGACAAAAAAATAATGGAGTTTGTAGTGGAATCTGTTATTAAAGCACACGCAGGCACACATGCATCTGAAATCTGCAGCCTTTACATTTTAATTTGTTAAACAAACCCCTTCCTAATTTCTATCTTGTGTGCGTCTCTGGGAGGAAATGCACCACAGAAGTGTTTTTAAGTCATTTAAACAGATTGAGGCAAGACGACAGGAGGAAGAAAAGTAAAGAGTCACCTTGTGCTGAACCCAAGAGAAGCAGGCACATAGAAGACAGCACGCAGGGAAAATCAAACTCCTCAAAATGACCATGTCTGCTTTTTAAGAATGGGAGTGGGCCTCCAGCAGAAAATAACTCTAGAAGTAGCTAAATTTGGGTTCTTTCTCCGGACGGATATTCATCCAGGAATATTGAGCTAGCTTGCAAATTTAGGAAAGACCAGAATGTGTCCTAATTTAAAAACATTAACATAATGAAATTTGGCATACAATGTGTGTGGGAGTGTAGATGATTAGATTAGACAGTTTTTACATTTTACATGAAGAGTTGGATTACTGGGAGTAACCAGTAACCACAGACACAAACAACTTGAAACTGCAACCCTGCCTCATTATTTTTTAAAGTTTTAATTTTTTCAAGTAAGAGTTTTCCTTAATACAATTACATATTGTCTCTATTTGCATTTGTCGAAGTGCATTTCTTATCTTTTTTATTACCTTTTCTTTGTCGGGGGGGAGGTGGGACAAAGGGATTAGGAAGGCTTTGGAGGGGATCTGGGAGAAACACAACAGATCTAAAGTTCTTTCATCTCCATCTTTAGTAAATCTCTAGCCTGGACAGGACGAAGAAGTATGGCAGCTTTTCTGGCTTAGAAAGAAGGCCTACTCAACTAATCTGCCAAGCATGGCATGAAAAGGCAGGAGCAAAACCTGGTTCTCACTTTACCCTCACGCTGTTGGACGCCGTTGAAAGAAATTAATCTGAGCAGATTTAGGACTGAGGGCTTTATGTCCATATGGATTGGCAGTTGGTGAGACCTCGCTATTAACGGTGCACAATTAATAAATAATATGTCTCTGTTTGCTTCAGTAGCTGTTCAAGCATTAAAAAGCTTATAAAAAGATTGCCTAGACAAAACCCCCACATATGGGCAAGGTCTTGATCCATGCTGGATGTCGTCCATTCAGGAATCCCATTTGCATTTTGCATGGTACATCGCCCCCCAAACACCAATTTGTTATTCACTTTACCATGATGGACCAGATGAGTTAGGTACACTTATCGGTGATTCAAATAGGTAAATAAATAAACAAGTGAATAAATAAATAGCATGAAAAATAAAAAGAACAATAGTATCCTACAATGGAATGCTACTGTTTCAGCGTGTAGGTGGAGCTGGGGATCTGAGCAGCTACCACTTACAGTGTGAACCTGTGGTTCCTCAGCATTTATGTTCTCCCGCATAATAAATGACACTGAGACACTACTTCCGTTCTAATTTCAGAAGTTCAAAATTAAAACAAATTTAATTTTCAGTGCCTCTTTTACAACACCTGTCTACAGCAGACCTTACCAAGAAAAACTAGGTTCTGTGATCCTAAGAGATTTTTGACCTGATTTAAACCTTGGGACTGGAAAGTATAAAGACCAATGAAGGCTTCCGCTAAAATATCTCATCCAGCATATGCTAACTCATATTTGATGGCTGCCCTGTGTTCGCGGAAGCTTAGTCTGAATTATATCAAACCCAATCCATAAACTGATACATTTTAATTATTTTAATTATTTGTATTTTATATGGATAGCAATGGAATCCATGCAATGCTGTTTAAAGAAGAATCTGATCCCCTTATAGTAACAGTAACTTTGTGAATGAACTGAAATAAAAATAAAATGGAAATGAAAGCACCTGAACCCTATGTCCTTAAAAATTGGCTCATATATCATAGACATATGTTGACATTATAGAATATGGTATTATAAGGGTATCTTCATTCTCTCTTTCTATAATTCTTCCAGGTGAAAGTATGTGCCTGAATTTTCTTTTTCTTTAATTTTTTTTTTTTAATTTTAAGGGAACTCTTACTTACTCTTTTACAAGTGAAACTTTCCAGGAAAACCTATATGGTATTACTGTTACATGAGTGACATTTGCAAATATTGAGCATAATTCAGTTTCCTTTGAAATTGGTCACAGCTTTTCTACAAGAAATTCAGTTTAATGGATAGGTTGTAGTGGATCTGCAGATAAATCAGGTAATTTTGGATGTACTAAATAAAGTCCCAATTCTCTTATACTCTTTATTGTATCACTCTGTAACACACACAGGTAAGGCTAGCCTGTGTTTAAAAGTATTACATTGTATTTCCTTTCAAAATTAGGAAAATAATTTCATTATTTTGGTTGATTTATTAAATTTATTCATTGCCAATAAGTCTGGGCAAATGAACAAACACATTCATTAAAGGGGGAACAATCAACCCTACCACTACTTTTTCTGGAAATAACACTTCCTGGGCCTTCAGCAAAGCAATTACTGAAATAGTTGCTGCATTCTCTTAGAAATTACAGGGTTACCTGCAAACAAGACTTCGTGCAGGATTTTCAAATGCAGATTTCTAGGAGTAACTTTTATTCAACTGAGAATCAGGAGAAATTACATTTTATATTGTAATGTAGATTTCGTGTCACCATGGTAAAATGGGGCAGGTTGGGAATCTTGTCAGTCATTGCTTTATGGTACAACTGCAGGAAAACACTGGAAACAACACCCCCAGGACTGTCCTAAACTCTTCTTTATTGTCAAGGTGTCAGAATACTACATCAGGTAGCCACTAACCTTAAAAATGATGTATGCCTCAAAAACACAACTAAAGATTAGTTTGGTTTTATCATTTTGAAAACTGCCAGAGAAGATCTTTTAAATTGTATCTTTTTTTTTCCCTGCTCTGAGCAATACAACCCACAACAGAGCAGTTAGCTCATAAAAAGAACATACATTATAAGAATGTTCTAAATTTTCACATTTTGTTTATATTTTATTGCTTTTACTTAGGTTAACATGTGGTACATTTTTACAAAGCCTGATTGTTCACATATTTAATTTCTATGCCCATAAAGCCATATATTTTTAATACAATTCAACCAGCAGGAAATGATCAGACTCTACTAAATATTTTAATATTAGCCTGAAGTTGTGAAGTGAAATATAAAAGGGAAAGTGGTTTTGGAGCCTGTGACATTTCACACTCTTCCATCAGTAATAAAGATATATAAATCAACTTTTCTGGAATGTAATTTGGGAATTTTAAAATCCTAATGCCAATGCCATGAAATAATTAATGAAATATGATACGTAAAGTCAACAATGAACATAACACAAGAGTATATATACTTTTTTGTTACTAACCCCCTTTCCATTATTAATACAAGGAGTTTTCATTTTCAGAGACAATCCATTCCTTACACAAATAGAAATTCTGGTGGTTTGTAAATTGAAGTCTTATATTGTTCTCATGTCTGCTACATAAAACTGCTGTTCAATTTAGTTGTAAATTTTAGGCATGTTTAAAAATTCACATCTCTGTTAACAAAACACTATTTTTACATTTCCTTTTTTCTCCTACTTATAAATCATTTGAGTTTTAAATTGTAATTCTGTATACATCCCAATTATATGTCAAATGGAGGAGCACTGATCATCCCAATTACCTTAAATGGAGGGTTGTTGCAACTCTTGTGTGGTAAGCAGGAAACGGTCAGATAAAAAATCTCAGAAATAGGTGTACTAAAGATTTTTAACTCCAATTTCCGAAGCCAGACTATATTTGAGGGACAGGAAAAAAAGTATAAGTAATTTTTATATTTTTGAATAATGAAGGAAGATCATCTAAGTGGACTCTTCAAATGTTCCTTTTTCATATGAGACCAGAAAATAAATAATTGGTAGACATTTTGTAGGCACTCTTACAGAGGATATTTTGTGAATGTGTTCACATTAGAGAAGGGTCCCATCTCTTAAGAACATTTTATGGAATTGGTTTGTACCATCAGAAAACAGAAACAGAAAAAAAAAATAGCATTTATAATAAAGAGACCAATCACATATGAGACACAATGTCTCAAAGCTTTAAAGGCAAAGATTGAGCGATATCAGAGAGAGAAGATATTTCAGTGAGGCTCAGGTCTTCTACATGGGTAGAATCTGTGTGGAATGAATAAGGAAATCAGAGAAACAGAACCCAGGAAAGGACAGAATAGAAGAATTTGTACCAGATTTTGGAGAAAAGAGTATCTGATCATTGCTATTCTGCTCTTTAAAAGTCTTTGATGTCTTCCTAATTCCTAGATCTAACATACTTTCTACATTCTGCTCTTTAATTATTTCTCTAACTGCTCACCATTTCCCCAATAAACCTATATCTTAACTGCTTATAGATCCTTGAGTGTAAGCTGCATCTACAGCTTTGCACATCCTTGGCCCCATGTTTGAAATGCCCTTTACTTCCTAGCCTATCAGGAACTTCAACTCACCTCTGAGTCAGCTAACCTGTCACCGGGGGTCACGGGGGGGGGGGTGGGGGTATCTTGTCTGATTTATATTTTGTACTTTATGCCACCATTATAATTTGTATGGATTTTTATTATATTTCTCAAAGTGTATTACAAATATTTATGCATATCTTTTCTACCTCCTAGGCTTTAAACTCCTTACGAGAACAAAAATTAACTTATTTCCTATACCTCTGGTTCCTAACATAATACATGATATGTGGTAGAGATAGAATTAATTCTTGGTGAATAAATGAGTGGATAATGGAAGGATATTTGCTTAGGTACTACCAGTTAGGGGCATTACCAAGTAACTAATAAAAAACAGAATTAGACATTTTGTTTCACTGTTATATTTATTTTCTACTGCTTAAGATATTCTTTGAGGGTACTATGAAAAAAAATATTAGAGATGATAGAAAAGAAGAGGGGGCCACCTGGGTGGCTCAGTCAGTTGAGCGTCTGACTTAGGCTCAGGTAATGATCTCACAGTTTGTGAGTTAGGTTGAGACCCACATTGGGCTCACCACAGTCAGCTTCAGATCTTCTGTCCCCTCTCTCTCTGCCCCTCCCCCACCAGCACTCACTCTCTCAAAAATAAACATTAAGAAAAAAAAGGGATTAAAATAAACATTAAAAATAAAAGAAAAGGGATTAAAATCATAGATGTGGTAATCTAGTATTTGAATCTGCTTGCATATTTTTTAAAAGTGCACGGAAGTGGGTGCCTAGATGGCTCAGTCGGTTGAGTGTGGCTCAGTCGGCTCAGGTCGTGATCTCCCAGTTCATGGGTTCAAGCCTGGTGTGGGGCTCTGTGCTGACAACTTGGAGTCTGGAGCCTGCTTCAGATTCTGTGTCTCCCTCTCTCTCTGCCCCTCCCCCACTCGCGCGCGCGCGCGCGCGCGCGCGCGCGCGCGCGCTCTCTCTCTCTCTCTCAAAATTAAAGAAACATTAAAAAAATTAAAGTGCACAGAAGATATATTATTTTCTCAAACACTTTAATCAACTGGACTGTATTTTTCTCTGTACATAACTACTTTTTGACTGGACCACTTGAGTTCCATGATTATAAAAGTTACCTACTCGCAGCTTTCTATCTATTCATTCAAGTGCATTCTGCTAACAATCTCTAGGACAGCAGGAAAACTAAATTGCTTTATTAGCTACTGCTGCAAAGTTACAAGGCTCCCAAACAAGATATACACATATAATTTCTTTATAATAACAGCTAAACATTAGTGAGCTCTCACTTTGTGCCAGGCACTGTTGTAGATTCTTTATATGTACTATCTCCTTTATCTCAGCAATTTATGAAGGCAAGTGTTTTAAGCCCATTTGTAGACAAGGAAACTGAAACACAGGTAGTTGCCCAAGGTCACATTGCTAATTAGCGAGCACATAAGAAAACTAAGTCATAGGAAATTTACTTGAGAAAGTATGAAACTTGTTTTTCACATATCAACGACACAAATTCCTCAGTGAATCTTCCATATTTACATATGCCATTAGCTATTTTTGCAATAACTGATCTTATTTCTGAGTTCAACTTTAAAGTCAATAGAATGATTAGTATTTGAAACAGGGGGAAAATAATCACTCTTCTCATTTTAACCGGACTTTCATATGTGAATCTATGCTTCTTCACCACAATCCTTTAAAAAAAAAAAAGTCTTCTATATTTTAAGAAAGCAAGAAAAAAATGATTAATTAAATTTTAGCTGATATTAATATTAAAATAATGTTTTTAGCTACATCTCATATCATATTGAGACTTTTTTAATAACCAGTGCATAATTTATTATCCTTTTGTACCTCTTGGAAGTTAACTATTTCAAATTTTATACATGCCAGTAGTTCTATTATTTTGAACTTTGTTACATATTGCAATATATTTACTACATACATTTGCAGCCCTGACTTGGTCCCTGGGCTTTCACCCTAAGTCTTCAATTGCCAGCTGGATCTCTCCAGAGATATTCAACCATTACCTATTTTTTAGTTATCCAAAAACACATTCATTATCTTTTTCCCAATATAGTTCACACCTCAGATGGCTTTCTTCCTATCATTGACATAATAATTCTCCCAAGGTCCTAGCTTGAAACCTTGGAGTTATGCCTGACTTCATTCTCAATCACTCTCTCTACAGACATTAAATCACCATGCCCTTTCTCTATTGACTTCTATATTTTCCTTTTCTTTCCCACTTGACCTACCTTGATCCAGATCCTACTACAGCAGCAGAGACTATCACCGGAAATGCACATTGACGTTCCTGAAAACTGCTTTGACACATCTTTCCTAAACATTTAAATGGTATGTAGCCAATTAAATGACATTCCATTTTTTTGTTTGCTGTTTAGCATATTTGGCTATTAGGTCTTTCTCCATTTCTTATCTCTCTAAACATATCCTCATCTATACTCTCCCAACAATTATTCTTTTGTTCATCTTAATCACATTTCCAGTTGTTCATTTTTTTCCCCCTTAGTTTTGTTGTCTAAAGTGGCAGACCTCCTCTCTTTTTTCTTGCCATACCACGGGCGTCATTTTGTCCTCAGGGCTTAACTCGAGCCCCACCACCTCCATAATGCTCTCACAACCATCCTATCATATCTCTTCTCTTTTGCACTTACTTTCTGTGAGAAATAAGCTCACTGACCCAATCAAAGGAGGGACACAGGGGCTTGGAGCACAGTGAAGCGAGGCTTTAACCAACGTTCTAGCAAAAACAGGTGTCTGATAGGCAGGCTCACTCAGGGCAGTTACAGCAGACAATTTATCTTCTAGCACGAGTCCCTTCCCTGGTTCCTCATTGGCTGAGTACTACAGAAGTTACAGCCTTACCCAGAAGTCGCCTATGGTCATGTAAAGCCAAAAAGTAGTCTGATTGGAACAAATGTACATTCCTTGAGGTGACGCAGAGACTTCAGTTCTTTGGTGCATGCTCATTTGCAAAGCCCGTGAAAAATAAGCTCACAAAATGGAGAGGGGAAGAAGAACCAGGAAGTAAAGTGGCTAAGTGTTTGGGACTCCACTGTGGAAGTGGGGGCAGGGATTCATACATATTTCCAATGGGGTGTGAACCTAGTGTTAACAAGACAGCACAGTTTTTATTTGGTAGTTCTGAAAATGAATCATGTCACTTAATTCTCACACTTCCCATGTCACTCATTGGGCATATGTAGCTCTCTATTTATCTCCTTAACTGGACTACAAATACTTAAAAGCAGGATTTTCAAAAATGTAACCGTTTAGCCTTTTACCTTGTGTTTGTATGCATAACCACTATGTAGCAATGCATCTGTTTATTAAATACTATTGAGTGCACACTGTGTCCTTTTTTTTTTAATATAACCATTAGTTACTTTTTCCTAGAATGCTAAGTTTGTTCAGTTCATAATATATTTAACCTCAAAAATTTAAAATTTAATCTTCAATGACTGTCAATTTTCAATGGAAAATAGTCCTACTTTGGTGTGTATCACCTTAACTGTGACATTTCCCTTCACAATTTTACACATTTGTATTGTTCAAGTCCAAACACATAATATGCTGACTCCTGTATTGCCAGATGCACTTTCATGAATTTTTCTGTTTTTGCTAATGAGAGTCCTTCATCTTAGAATTCCATATTCCTGTGAAATCCCAGTAAATTTTCTATGCTTCACTAAAAAGTTACTTTGTCCAAAAAGTTTCCTTCCTCTTTGCTGCCAAAGCACTTTGCTTGCCTTTCTATTATAAAACTTCATTCATATTTGTGTTTTAGTCATGCATGCATGCATATTACTTTGCCTGTACTAAATTGTAAGCCTCTTGAGGTCAGTTGCTGTGTAAACTATTTCTCTACACCCCTATCGATATTCCATCCAGCATTACAGTGCAGCAAGCATGCAATGAATTTACACTAAATAATTTGTTCTTTATAATTTAATACAGGGTCCTATTTTCCAATTTGGGTTCTGATACTGAATACAGCTTTGTACTCATATAGAAAGAAGACAGCAATAGGTGCTGTTTGTAACTGATGCATGTGTCAACTAACTAGCTCATTCTCTTGTTTCTCACCAATGACTTTAAAAAACATGTTTTATTATTGAGAGACAGAGAGACACAGAGTGTGAGCAGGGGAGGGCTAGAGAGAGGGGGAGACACAGAATACAAAGCAGGCTCCAGGCTCTGAGCTGTCAGCACAGAGCCCGACGTGGGGCTCGAACTCACGAACTCTGAGATCATGACCTAAGCTGAAGTCAGTGGCCCAACCAACTGAGCCACCCAGGCGCCCCCCACCTTTTTTTTTAGAAATACAATTTGGTAATGTTTAGTTGGCATTTTAGCTTCTCTAGCTGACAATTGGAGGAGAGTGAGCTTGCCAGAAGTTTTAAACTTTGTTCTTGGGAGACTTTATATGCAATACTGTGATACTTTAGGGCCAGCAAAGACTATTTCTAAGAACAATAGGATTCTTCAAGTTTTAATGAGTTTCTCTAAGAGCAGAGGGTCTAGGCATTTGCTGTGCTCATTGGGGGTAATTCTGTCAGTTTTATAGAGTATTGGTGAATGCATAGCTTTCTTCCTATGCCTTAGCTGAACCATTAAGAACTCTGCATTCCATCTCTTTGTGGTTAGACACACCACCAAATTCAATCCTGTCATCTTCACTGTGCTGTAGCACAACACTGTATCAAGCAAAAACAAAGAAACCAAAACTATCTGAAGTAGCAAGGGATTAAGAGAGTCATTTACAAAAATAATTTCTGTGTTTTGGAATCAATTTAGAAACACACTTGGCTCTTGATATTTATTCCTTAAACATTTTTATAACTACCAATACACAGCCCGATGTATGCAATACAATGTTCAACTAGGATATAGTTTGCCATGAAATTCAGGGTTCACTTGAAGTTATTGTGTTAGTAGAAGACAGCTCCATGGATGAAATGAGGGATTCAGTAACCTTTACATCAACATGGTCTTTTTATGTTGGAGCATCAAAATTCATGGACCCAATACTGATTGTTTTCTAACAAAATCTGATTGAGGACCCTTTGCTGAATTAAAATAAAATTTAAGAAACTCAGAAGATCTGTGTGAACATCGTAGTTATCTCTGTACTAGCAGAATGATAGGTTACTGTATACATTTATGCCCCATACATTATAATTTCAAATGTACTGTATTAAATAATTGCTCCTAATTTGAAATATCTTATTTACTCAGAATTAGTGTCAGACTCCACAGATTTAAGGACTCAGTCCTACAAGACTGCCTTCCCTTCAGAGGCCAGCAACAAGTAACATATCCCCAAAGTACCCACTTGTATTCAGCTTGGCTACAAAGTCAGGGCTCCCCTCCTCATCCATTCAATAATTTGTTATTAATGGCCCATGAAACTCAGGCAAATATTTTACTTATGTTGACAAGTCTATTATGAAGGATATTGTAAATTTTTTTTTTCAACGTTTATTTATTTTTGGGACAGAGAGAGACAGAGCATGAACGGGGGAGGGGCAGAGAGAGAGGGAGACCCAGAATCGGAAACAGGCTCCAGGCTCCGAGCCATCAGCCCAGAGGCTGACGCGGGGCTCCAACTCCCGGACCGCGAGATCGTGACCTGGCTGAAGTCGGACGCTTAACCGACTGCGCCACCCAGGCGCCCCTATTATGAAGGATATTGTAAAGGATAAAGATGAATGACCAGATGAAGAGGTACATAAAGTAAAGTCTGCAAGGGTCCTGAGAACAGGAACTTCTTTCCCTTTGGAATTAGGGTATGCCACCCTCTCAGCATATACATGTGTTCACTAATTTGGAAGCTCTTCAAACCCTTTCTTTAGGTTTTTATGGAGATTCCATTATGTGGACATGATTGATTATATCATTGGCCATTGTGATTAAATCACTCCTCACCCCTCTCCCCTCCCTGGAAGTTGGGGGGGGGGGGGTGGGGGTTGAAAGGTTCAACTTTGTAATCACTTGGTTAGTTCCTCTAGTAACCAGCCCCCATCTTCTGAGAGTCAATTAGTTAGTACAAACGCAGGTATAGTTGAAAAGGGCTTGTCATGCAAAATAAAAGATGCTCCTCTGACTCCTATCACTCAAGAAATCACAAAGGTTTTAGGAGCTCTCTACTAGGAACAAAGGATGAAGACATTCTCAAGTAAATGAATGATCAAAAAGACCATTAGGGCAATGAAAATAATAAAAGCATGAAAAGCAGAAAACATGAGTATTTTAGCCATGCATGATTTCAAAATCAAGTCTACTAATAAATGTTTACTTGCCACAGTTTTGTGAAGGTCATAGAATTCCCCAATAGGCTTTTACATTTTTCTGATTGGGAGAGGAATTCCTTTCTTTAGTGCTTTAAATGATGTGAGGATTGGGCATTACCAATTTTTTTTTCCTTACTGGTATTGATAGATTTTTACTTCAACTTTCTTTTGTTATTTAGCACAAGTGAATATTTTTTAAACATGTTTTCCCTAAACAATGTTTATAAACATCTATTGTTTTCTATACTTTGGTGATATTTTCAATGGTAATTTTTTATAATGCTAATTTTCTTGTTTATTCCTACTACCTATTCTATTATTAAAGGAACTTCAAAGAAATGTAAAAAAAAGTCTCATTCTGCAGACACATTTTTACTCAGCTTTGAGGTTATATCTTACCAAATTGAACAATATATTCCAAGAATTTTAAAATAAGCCTATCAAAAATAAAAATGGTGATTTTAAATACTTTTTTATATTATAAATGAGCTATCGTATACAAATATAATGATGAAATTGAGAAAGTTTTCTTTGCCATGTTTGCTCCTTTCTATACCTCTTCTTGATTTTTTAATTAAATTCCAAAGAAAAAAGATAAGTATACAAAATTAGAATTTCTATCAAAAAGTAGAATCATCTAGATGTTATTATTAGTTTTTATTATCAAATACAAAGGACCTCTCTCAAATAAAATAATTCATATCTATATTTTAAAAACCAAAGAAAAAAATAAAATAGTGAAGAAAAACACATTAAAAAATGTATTCTGCTTCTTCTTATATTCTTTTCCTTCCCTAAGTAGGAACAGAAACACTGTGAATACAAGATGGCGAAATTTAAATTTAAATGATTATTGTTCTTTTCATTTTCTCTTTTTGAATCATTTTATTAATTTTTACATTGTTCTAATTATATGTTTTGGATTTAAATACCATTGAGGACTTTATTTCAGTTAACTCATGTTACAATTTGTCAACTCACACTTAAAAAATTATACGCATAAAGTGCCACCATTGAATACAACATGGACTTTCTGAAGAATCGAATTTTTAAAAATCCATACACCAAAGTTTAATAAACATACACCTCAAATTTTCAAAAATTATAATTTTTTATTCTAGAATGTACTCTCATACTTCTAATTTACCTCCCAATTATTAGATAGAGACAATTCTGGATGTGTAATCTATAATACCTGATAGTTAATAATTATACAACACCTCTCCAGCAAGACTCTAATGAGACTAGGATGATAAAGAATATTTGAAATATTTCAAAGTCAGTATCATAATCAATGACTTGCACATGGTCCAGTGGCTTTCCATGGCTGAGTGTGTGAGAGAGAAGGAAGAGTAGAGAATGACAGCTAGATCCCTAATGTGGGCAATTAGGTAAAAGGTGATGTTTATATCTGATATAAGGAATAACAGAATATTTTATGGGGAGGATAATGAGCTCATCTTTAATATAGAAAACCTGGTGCTTATGGGACACTCAATGGAAGTATCTAGTAGGACATAAAATACATAGATCTGAGCGAAGGAGAAAATCAAGCATTGACTTTATCAGCATATATATATTATAATTGAAGCCATGAAGAAGGGTGAGATCACCTAGGGATAATGTGAAAAGAATAAGAAAAATTGCTGGAGAATATCAGAATGAAAGTTCATCTCATAATAGATTTTGAGAAACTCTTGTCAGAGGAGAGACAGGGATAAGAAACACTGGTATCACACAGACACAAGTGAAAATAATTTGCAGATGACATGATACTATACAAAGAAAATTCTAAAGACTCCAAAAAACACTATTACCAACAATAGATAAATTCAGTAAAGTTGCAGGATATAATGTACATAAATCTGTTTCATTTCTGTACACTAATAACAAAATAGTGGAAAGAGAAGTTAAGAAAATAGTTCCATTTAAAATTGCACCAAAAAGAAACAAATACCTAGGAATAAACTTAACTAAAGAGGTGAGGGGCACCTGGGTGGCTCAGTGGGTTAAGCGGTCCACTTCGGCTCAGGTCATGATCTCGCAGTCAGTGAGTTCAAGCCCCGCGTCGGGCTCTGTGCTGACAGCCCAGAGCCTGGAGCCTGTTTCAGATTCTGTGTCTCCCTGTCTCTGACCCTCCCCTGTTCATGGTGTCTCTCCCTGTCTCAAAAATAAATAAAACGTTAAAAAAAAAAGAGGTGAAATATCAGTACTCTACACTATAAAATGTTGATAAAAGAAATTTAAGATGATACAAACAAATGGAAAGATATTCTATGATCATGAGCTAGAAAATTTAACATTGTTAAAATGTCCATACCACCCAAAGTAGTTTACAGATTCAATGAAATCCCTATCAAAATTCCAATGGCATTTTTCACAGAACTAGAACAAGTAATACTAAAATTTATATGGAACCACAAAAGACCCTGAATATCCAAGCAATACTGAGAGAAAACAAAGATGAAGATATTATAATCACAAATTTCAAGATATACTACAAAACCGTAGTGATCAAAACAGTATGATACTGGCACAAAAATAGACACATAGATCAATAGAACAGAGAATCCCAGAAATATACACATGCTTTTATGGTCAATTAATCTATGACCAAAATAGTAAAAATATACATGAGGAAAAGACAGTCCTCTCAGTAAATGGTGCTGGGAAAGCTAGACAGCTACATGCAAAAGAATAAAATTAGACCATTTTCTTATACAAACACAAAAATAAACTCAAAATAAATTTAAGACCTAAGTGTGAGACTTGAAACTATAAAACTCCTAGAAGAAAACACAGGCAGTAATTTCTTTGACATTGATCTTAGCAACATTTTTCTAGATACGTTTCCTCAGGCAAAAGAACCCAAAGCGAAGATAAAGTATTAGGACTATACCAAAATAAAAAGCTTCTGCACAGTGAAGGAAACCATCCATGAAACAAAAAGGCAACCTACTGAATGGGAGAAGATATTTGCAAATGATGCATCTAATAGGGGGTTAATATCCAAAAAGGACTTAGACAAGTCAACATTAAAAGAAACCAATTATCTGATTAAAAAATAAGCAGAGAACCTGAATAGACATTTTCCCAAAGAAGACAAACAAACGACAAACAGGTATATGAAAGGAGTCTCCACATCACTAATCATCAGGGAAATGCAAATCAAAACTATAGTGAGATACCAACTTATACCTGTCAGAATGGCTGGCATCAAAAAGACAAGAAATAATGACTGTTGGTAAGGATGTGGATGAAAAGGAAATTTTGTGCACTGTTAGTGGGAATGTAAATTGGTGCAGCCCCTGTGGATAACAGTATGGAGGTTCCTCAAAAAATTAAAAAATATAATTACCATGTGATCCAGTAATTCCACTACTGGGTATTTACCTAAAGAAAGTGAAAGCACTAATTTGAAAAGATATATGCACCCCTATGTTTATTGCTGCATTATTTACAGTAGCCAAGATGTGGGAGCAACTCAAGTGTCCATTGATAAATGAATGGATAAAGAAAGTGTGGTATTCATTCAATGCAATACTACTCAGCAATAAAAAAGGATGAGGTCTTGCCATTTGCAACAATATGGATGGGCCTAGAGGGCATTGCGCTAAGTGAAATAAGTCAGACAGAGGAAGACAAATAACCAATGACTTCATTTATATGTGAAATCTAAAAACAAAACAAAACAGCAGAGACAGCCCCATCAATATAGAGAATAAACTGAGGGTTACCAAGCCGGAGGAGAGTACGCAAAATTAGTGGATGGGAGTGAGAGATACAGGCTATCAGTTATGAAATGTGTCCGTTACAGGGATGAAAGGTAAACTGCAGGGAATGTAGTCAGTGTATTATAACAGCATTGCATGGTGACCAATGGTAGCTAGTTACACAGTGTAACATCAGAGATGTGGAATCACGATGCTATACACCTGAAACAAATGTAACATTGTGTGTCAACTAGATTAATTTTTTTTCAAATAACAAAAATAAAGGTGTCCCTCCACTTGTAAAAGACAAAAAGAAAATTTGTTTTCATCCCACATCAAAATTACGTTTTGCATGATGTTTTTTTGTCAATTGCTCAGAAAGATTTTTTAAGTCCAAGATGAAAAGGATTTCTACTGTCTCTCTCAAGTAGTCTCTGCTTTTCGTTTTTTCTCCGTGTGCATAATTTCTCCACTCTTGGTTGAGATGTTCTACTTTGGGGTGGTTATTTCATCCTCAAAAACTTTTACATGCATAATTGAATTAACATGCTTAAAGTCAAGGAAGACCTTTAAAACCAGGTGCCTCCAAGGCAGCAAATAATTCTCTGGCTTTCAGCTTCCTTTTTATTTTTGGCCCCTGGAGGATTTAGCTTGATTTCTCAAAAGCTAAGCTATACATTTAAAAACATGTTTGTTATATAGTATCCAGAATGTATTGATGTTTTGCCTGGATGATATTAGTGATATCTGCCATATTAGTAGAAGTCACAATCTTGGTCAGTTGCTTCTAATTCTAGCAGTATCTCCTCTTTACTTTCATCCTGTGAATTCTATCTCCAAACTCTTCCTGAATTTTAATTTTAACATGAATACATCCAGGTCAGTATTAAAACCGGTAAGAAATTCTGGAAGGAGAAAGAGGGAATACGGTTCTGAACTTCTGAATCTGAAGTCTCCTGTGTGCAGCTCTTGCTTTCTAAGGCCCTTCTGAAGAAGGTGTGGGAGAGACACCTGTGGGATGTGGCGCTCCATTCCTATTTGGACTATGCAGCACCTCGGTTGTCCCTGCTCTTGGATACCAGTCTTCTCTGTCCCTTGGATTCCTCCTCCCAAGCTTGCTGGGTTTCACCGTGTGAAGCAGGGTGCCAATAAATTAAATCCCCTTTCCAGGAAATAAAATTTTCCTCTTGGAGTCTGAGCTGAAACTCAATATTCCATTTGAGCGGTACAGTGACATTTTCTGTAGAACACCACTAATGCCCGGCTTTCCCCTCCCCCTTTTTGCTTCATTATTCCCATCAGTAAAATACTCCCTCTTCCCATACTAGGCAATAGTGAATATAACCAATGCCACAATCACAATCACATATATAAACATTTATTATTGCCATGTCCTGGGGTCTGCTACAACTCAGCAAGAATCCTAGTTCTCAGGTGTTGAGAGAAATGTTTTAACTCAAAAAAGGATGTGATCAACTAAATAATGGCCCCCAAAGATGTCTGTGCCCTAATCCCTGCACCCTGTAAATATATGTTGCGTTACATGTTAAAAGTTAGGACTTTGCAGACATGATTGAATTATTGGTCTAAAGATGAAGACATTATCCTGAGTACCCCGTCATAATCACAAGGGTCTTTATGAGCAGGAGGAAGTAGAATTACAATCAGAGAGAAGGCTCTGGAACGAGAACAATCAGAACAGATTGGAGTGATGTGGGCAATAAGGCACGGAATACCAACAGCCTCTAGAAGCCGGAAGAAGCAGGAACAGATTCTGCCTTGGAGTCTCCAGATGGAACCAGCCCTGCTAACACCTTGATGTTAGCCTGGTGAGCTTCATTTTAGACTTCTGAACCATAGAGAATGTGTGTGTGTGTGTGTGTGTGTGTGTGTGTGTGTGTGCGCGCGCGTATGTGTGTGCTTTAAATGTTTATTTATTTATTATTTAGAGAGAGAGAAAGTACTCGGGAGTGGGGGAGGGGCAGAGAGAGAGAGGGATGGGGGAGAGAGAGAGAGAGAAAGAGAGAGAACCCAAGCAGGCTCTACACTGTCACTACACTGTCAGCACAGAGCCCAATGTGGGGCTCAAACCCACGAACTGCAAGATCATGACCTGAGATGAAATCAAGAGTAGGACTCTTAACCGAACCACCCAGGTGCCTCAGAATTGTGTTGTTTTAAGCCACTAAGGTTTATTATAACAGGTAGAGGACACTAACACGACCTGCAATTCAAATATACACAAGAATATGCCTTTGTCTCCAAGATAATAACTGTAAACAGAGACAATTTAGTAGTAACAATAGCAGTAAGTAGTCATAGCTTCCACTTACTGAGATTCCTTTATTTACCAGAAATCCCTCTGGGGGGTTTACTTTATTTAGCCCATGTAATAGCACTGCAAAAAGCATATTACTATTTCCATTTTGCCAAATTAAAACGAGAGAAACTAATTTACACACTGAATGAGTAGCGGAGGCGGGATTTGAACACAGGACTGTGATCACACAGTATTAATGTATCAATTTAAGAATTGGTACATTATATAAGCAAAACACAAATTTATGAAGAGAAGTTAAACATGACTGAAAAAAGTGTGGAAACCTGTAATAAGCAACATTATAGGTTGAAATGTCTCTCTCAAAAAAAATTATATTAGAGTCCTAATGCCAAGTCCCTCAGAATGTGATCTTATTTGGAGATAGAGTTTTACAGAGGTACTAAAGTTAAAATGAGGTCATTAGAGTTTCTCTAATCCAGTATGTGTGATTCCTTATCAAATGGGGAAATTTAGTTACAGAGAGAAACTTGTTGTTTGGGAGGGGCAGAGAGAAAGAGAGAGAATCCCAATCAGGCTCTGCACAGTCAGCACAGAGTACGGTGTGGGGCTCAAACTCACGAACCATGAGATCATGACTAGAGCTGACACCAAGAGTCAGAAACTTACCTGACTAAGCCACCCAGGTGCCATAGTTACATAGGGAGAAACTTGAACATAGGGAGAACACTAAGTGAAAACAAAGGCAGAGATTGGGATAAAGCTTCTATGACCAAAGATTGCCACTAAATCCCCAGAAGCTAGGGGAAAGGCGTGGAACAGAATCTTCCTCACACAGCTTAGAAGGAGCCAACGCTTTTGACATCTTGATCTTGGATTTCTGGCCTTCAGAACTGTGAGACAAAAAATTTCTGTTGTCTAAGCCACCCAGTTGACAGAACTTTGTTATGGAACCCTAGGAGACTAATAAAGGTACCAATGATAATGGTGATGATGATAATAATGAATTCTGTGGTTGTTTTTAAAAATCAACATCGATTCCTTACAAAATTTTAAAGTGTAGTCCTTAGAAATCCTTTATATATATATTAGCTTAGCACATTTTAGCAATCACTTTAAGGGAGGGGGTCTTTGAATAAAATTTGATCACATTTCCAATTTAATTAGATACCTGCAAATGTTATAAACAACATCAATAAAGAGAATATTTTCTATTTCTCTTTAAATATTTCACTGTCTGACTTAAAATCTTCTTGAGCACTTAAATAACTTCTAATTAATATATAAATATGTTGAATCCTAAAGACTATTAAATGTTCTAACACTGTATATAAATGGTAAGATTTCAACTTAAAATCACAAGCCTAGATCAAGTATGCTTAAATTTATTTTTATGGTTTACATTTTTTTAACATTTCAAGCACATAAAATACAAAAACTCCTTAATCCAAATATATAAAAGTTATGGGGTAGATATGCTCAAACATTCCTATGCTGAATTCTAAATCTTTCTCAGGTTGACGGATCCTTCTGAGGGAACAGAAAAAACATATCATCCCATACAATTCTGGGGTTACCTTCTCATTTTGCTGAAGCTACCTCTAAAGAAGAGAAGATCATAGCTGACATGTGACTGGGCTCCTGTCTATGTGCAGGTAGGAATTCTAAGCCTTACTCATGGCCTGCAACAGGGACGTAAGGAAGAAAATTGTCTTATGTTTCATATGCCTGAGATTTGAATCAAAGTCTTATCTACTTTTTAAGCCAAAACAAATTCTTTACCCTGACCCCATGTGGCTACACCGTTGAGGGTTTTTGCTTTTCTCTGACTCTTAAAAGCAAGAACTAACATGATATTAATAATGTGCCAGAGATGCCTGGGTGGCTCAGTCGGTTAAGCATCCAACTCTTGGTTTTGACTCAGGTGGTGACCTCATGGTTCGTTAGTTCAAGCCCGGCATTGAGCTCTGCATTGGCAGTGCGGAGCTGTTACTTGGGACTCTCTCTCTCTCTCTCTCTCCCTCTCCCTCTCCCTCTCCCTCTCCTGCTCGCATTCTCTGTCTTTCTAAATAAATAAATAAATAAATAAATAAATAAATAAATAAATAAAAAATAATGTGCCAAGCATAGGTCTAAGTTCTTAAAATATAGTAACTCATCTAATCTGTGAATTGAGGATTTATGTTTCAGTGCTGGACTCGGCATTATATCAGCATCAATAAATGAGGAATGTCTACTTTGCATAACAGAAATATCCTGTAGCTAGAGGGCCAAGGGCAACAGAGACAAATTTGTTCAATAATCATATCTAGGAACAAGACATTGGAGTTCTTTAGTTTGAATATAACCAGTTTTAGTAGGGAGGGAAAAGGAATGTCCCAGGGTGACAGATCAGTCAGGGAATAGCAGGCTGTGCAGATTATAACTCTGTACTATACCAAGTATGACAACTCATAGCTCAAGGGGACTTGCTGCCACAGCTGGGTTGCATTTTTGTCCCTCTACTGACTCTTGAATGTCATAGTCTCTGGCTGAAGCTTTAGGACCTCTCCCTGAAGAGGTCTGGCATAGGATTGACACTCACTAGCCTAGGAATGGTGAAAATATCCTTAATGACCAGGTAACTGATGGGCCATCAAATGTATCCAACCTAAAGTTTGAGGTACTGTGGCCTTGAATACCAACTCTAGTACATGGTTGTATATTGTATTTGTTGATTAGAAAGCTTATTCTGAGTAGATTAATTAATTTCATAATGCAACATTTTTATAGTAAATATTCCAAAAATAAGTATAAGTGATTTCGAAAGTTTACCTTCTGTAGTTTCCTCTTGAACATATAAGCCATTTGGGGTGCCTGGGTGGTTCAGTTGGTTAAGTGTCCGACTTCAGCTCAGGTCATGATCTCGTGGTTCACGAGTATGAGCCCCGCTCTGGGCTCTGTGCGGTGGCTCAGCGCTTGGAGCCTGCTTCAGATTCTGTGTCTCCCTCCCTTCTGTTCCTCCCCTGCTCACACTCTCTCCTTCTGTCTCTCAAAAATAAATAAAAACATTAAAATATATATATATATATATATATATATATATATATATATATATGCCAATGAACTGGATATGATGTGGTTCACCATAGAATTCTAACACTGTAACTTTGATAATGTCTTTCCTATATCTAATAATATAATTTTTACAAACCCCTGAGTTACCAATTAAGAAACTGAGTCTGATAGAAGTTAGTAAGAAGGCTGCTCAGTAAGAAGCAAAGCTTTGATTCAAACCCAGAGCTGTCTGAATCCCAGATTTGTGCCTTTGAATGTTCCATTGTCCTTCCTGCCCAGTGATTTCAATGGGCTTTTAGCCCATTGCCCCTGTTGCAATTGGTTTAGGAAGAAGACCCCCATTAGACCACTATATTCTGAAATTGTGGATTAAAAAAAAAAAGAAGAAGAACATGAGAACTTTGTTAAACTTAGTCCTCCTTTCACTTAATGATAAAAGATAAATAAAAAATAAAAATGGTAACCTTTTTGGAGTTTGTGACAAATAGGAATTAACATATTGGACAACAAAGAAAAAGACAGAGATAGATCCTCACTACATTTTCTTTGGATTGGGAGTTTGGGGTGGGCATATTTCAGGTGCAAAATAGGAATGGAAGGTGTTTCAAGTTTGGCATTTCAAGCTATCAAACTTGAAAAACGGCAACATTTCTAATCATTATCTCATAATGGCTATAAATCTTGGTGCAAATCTTGCCTTTATTTCTGTGATTTAATACATACAGCACCCAGCAACTTACATTTTAATAAGATGACAATTTATTGCTGGAAGTAATTTTGTTTAAGCTATTTTTACTTCTTATCCCCCTCTTGTTAACTGTTGGAAATACTCCGATCAGCATATTCAGCCCTTTCCTTGTTATGGAACTGTTACATGCTGCTGTGGTTTGTAGCTTTCCCTTTGTTTAAGGCCAGGGAAAATATTCTGGATAATTCATTTTTATTATTCCCTTTTCTAAGAGTTTGTGTTCATTCTTAAAGCAGTAAGCTTTATTTTCCTTTCTGTCAGACAACCTACAAATTATAAACATACCACAAAAATTCTTGAACACAATGAATCCATACCTTTTGCAAACTAAAACCAAAACTTCAGTTTACAACATTTTTTCAAAACAATGATCTCTGTATTTATTCCTTTTAGCCTGTTTAATTTAAAACACGGTCAGAGTCACCATTTGGCATATTTCAGTGCTATCCAGACTTAATTTTCTCCTCCTCGGCAGCCTCTGATCTTGCTCCAATGCTACCTTGAAGCAGGATCAGCATTTTGGTGGATCCTAACTCCACGAGATTAGGGTTTTCACCAAGGACTCCATGGGGAAGGAAGACATTTATTTAATAAAGTCCCCCAGTCAATGTTTCTGTTTCCCCCAGAAGTCCCCTGAAACTTCCATTAAATATTTTATCTCCCCTTTCTGAGATGTGATAAGACACCCAAATAACACATTCAATATTTTTTCAATAAACAATTTTGAAAAGATGGTTATAACTTTGCTTTTTAAGTTATTTAGCAAGAAGTGACTTACAATAAAATTACAATTGGTTCTAATTGTACTGTATTAATCATGATAACTCATGGATTCTTGCAAAGTGAGAAACTGTAACCTAAAATTGTTCTCATATATCATGACGTTTATTTTAGAATTCAAATTTTAATAGGGCGCCTGGGTGGCTCAGTCGGCTAAACATCCGACTCTTGATTTCGGCTCAGGTCATGATCCCAGAATCATGGGATGGAGCCGCGCATGGGGTTCTGTGATGAGCATGGAGTCTGCTTACAAATCTCTCTCTGTCTCCCTCTCTGTCTCTCTCTGTCTCCCTCTTTCCACCCACGCCCTGCTCACTCTTTCTCTCTCTCAAAAAAAAAAGCATTCAAAATTTAACAATTAATGAAGTTGACATAAGGTTATGCATTTGTAGACATTTAATTAAAATTTAATTAAATATTTATTTTCCACTATGTAGGTTTTTTTCCTGTGATTTGAAGCCAATGCTTCCCTGAGGTCTGACATATTTTCAGAGGACCCTGTAGATGTTCAGCATACTGTCTTTGAGTGCTAGTGGATAAAACATCCACAGCACTAGGGAAAATTCCTTCAGCGTTCTCATCCTGTTAGCACTAGCCCTCAACTCAGATAATAATAATGCACTCAGAAAAACAAATGCTTGATGATTAGCACTCCATAGCCCCTTTGAAAGATTTATATAATTTTTTTCTCCTGTATACCATGACATAATTAAGAAATATAAATTTGATGAAAGCAAATCTTCTACTTGAGAGGTTGCTAACTCTAAGAATAATGGTTTTCCTCCTATTAAACACCTCCTTCTCAACTAGTGTATATTTGCTACCCTCGGCAAATCTACATAGGCCGTTTTCCAACCAGATGTGGGTCAGACATTGTGCAAGAGTCTCCCTCTGGCACAGAAGGAAGTGTAACAAGGGTTGCGCCATCACAGCCTGCAGTCTCTGCATCCAAAACACAGCCAGAAGTGGACCGGATCTCATCGCCTCACCTACTAACACCCTGTCCACACCACCAAGTCTCTGGCTGTGCTATTTGAGTGGCCTCCTAACTGGTCTCCTGCTTGAGCCTTTGGCGTTCTGCAGCCATGATCCACACAGCAGCCAGGATGGTCTTCAAAGTGTCACCCCTTTGTATTGCCCCCATCTCACTACACGTCCTTACGATGGCCTCACCACATCTAGGTCCCTTTGCTTCCTGACCTCTCCTTTCGTTGTGTTCTATCTAGTACACTCCATTCCAGCTGCACTGGCCCCTTGTTGTTCCTGGAACATAAGACTTCCATTGAGGGCCTTTGAATTTGTTTATTATGCTTGGGACCCTCTTCTCCCAGTAGTCGACCAATTTCCCTCCTTTACTTCTTCCTTAGTCCCTTTTCAGTTTCCCCTTAGCACTTACCACCATTAGAACACACTACATATCTGACTCACTAATCTTGTTTGTTGTCCCTCTTTCCTCACTAGACTCTAAGCGCCATGAGGCAGGAGTTTTTTGTCTGTATTGCACAGTGTTGGGCCCCTTGTACCCGGAATAGTACTTGGCTTATTTTATATGATATTTTCATATTTATTCAATTAGTGGGTACATGATGTCTTCTTTTCCTAAAGGAGTCAATGAGAAAATTGACATGGTATTTACTGGTAGTTTCTAGGCCTCTATCACTTCAAGACTCAAAGATTCCTCCCCTAATCCAACGCCCAATTTCCTTTCCCAGGGGGCTGGGCTAACTCAACTGGGAGACCATTTTTAGGAGAGTTTTTACGTTGGGCAGGTGATTTCTACCTGGAGAAGGTTCATGTCTCCTATTCCTTCTAGGCATTCCCCAGTAAGAGCCAGGCTACATCTGATCCCGTCTGCGTCAGTCAACTCTGTTGTAATAAATATACTAGAAATAGGGTTCAAAAAGGAAAGGAACTGGGAGACGGTGCTTGCTTTCGAGCTGGGTCCAGCACATTTTAGGACAAGATTCGAGTCTGTTATGAAGCCCACGATCAAATGTTGAGAAGGTATCTGTTTATCCTCCTCTGCTTGAGTCCCTTGCCTATGGAGGACCGCATTTCAAGGACAAGCATCACTTCCTACTCCCCAAACACACCACACAGCCAAGCCGGTTGCTCTTATTCTGTGTAGAAAACACAAGTTACCTCCTTACTTTCCTCCCCATGTTCTCTCAGAACTGCAACAGCTCAGGAAGTCCTTGGTGACATTTTTCCAGCAGTAGATCCATAGTCCACATAAATTTCTCAAATGGTTCTGAACCCCTCAGGCCAGACTCTTCCAGAAGCTCTTATTAGCCCTTCATACCAGTAGAGTCCCTGTAACGCTCACAAAGTTCCCTTCTCACAGCCATCCTTCCTCTCCTGCTCACGTCATATCTGCTGCTCTTTTATAGGGGTGGCCATCCTGGTGGCTCCTCTGGTGAATTATTCCAGCACAACTCAACTTATTCTTCTGGTCCCTGGTATTTCACTCCCAACGCATGCTGTCTTTCCTGCTCCTATGTGAGAAAATATGAGCTCCTTTAGTTCATGTGACTGGTCCGGGCACAAACTGGCATACACAATCTTAATCTCTCAAGATCCCTTTTAGACACTAAAAAAAAAAAAAAAAAAAAAAAGTCAAAACTGCCTCAAAATAGTTGTCACGCTGTTAGTGGCCACTGAGTAATTGAATAAGAAAAATTGTGTGTGTAAAATATACCTATAATTTGCCTATAGAATCACTGATTTTTAATTTTTTAATGTTTACTTATTTTTGAGAGAGAGAGAGAGAGAGTGAGTGGGGGGAGGGACCAGGAGAGAGAGAGAGAGAGAGAGAGAGAGAGAGAGAGAGACAGAGACACAGAATCAGAAGCAGGCTCCAGGCTCCAAGCTGTCAGCACAGAGCCCGATGTGGGGCTCGAACTCAGGAACTGCGAGATCATGACCTGAGTTGAAGTTGGGTGCTTAACCAATTGAGCCACCCAGGCCCCCGAGAATCACTGATTTTAAGTTAGATAAATTTCTTATAGTAAATGTATCAGGGGTTCTGATAAAATATGGCATACTTAAAATAGGATCATTTGAGATGAGTTTATTTACAAAAGGCAATTTATTTAAAAAGTATGAGCGTAGGGGAACCACAAAGGATAGTGGAATAACAGAGCAAGTAGCTGCAAAGCTGTTACCACACTCAGCCTGAAAGGGGCTGGGGAGAGCAGTTCGAGGAAGCTGGGAGGAGAAGAAGTTGGCTACCTTGCCAGAAGCAGTGACTTCCGGTCACGTGTTATAAGGGAGCCAAGGGGTCAAATACCCTGAACACATTTTCCTGTCCCTCATTTTCTGCTGGGATTTCCTTTGGCCCTACATAACTGGAGGTCTGAGGGCATATTTAGTCCCTTTAAGTTGCCCCCATCCCAGGAGAAGGGGGGTATATTTAGAGTGAGTACGGTGAGCTTGTCTCCATTCCTAAACTATTGCAATCCCGTGGCAATTCTTCATTCCTCAGACATTTCTGTCTCTCAGTGCGAGACCATACCTTAGAAGAGACTTCTTAAACCTGCGCTTTTTGCCCTTTAATGAGGTTTCAAAAATAAATGGTCATTAATAAATGCTAGCTATGAAAATAGAAGAAAAATTCAAAAAGAGCAATAGAAAACACTATACTGAATATTTCTTAGACCAAAGAATTAAAAAGGTAGAAAATCCTACAGAGAATTTCTGAGGCTGAAATTTTAAACTGCATTGAAACCATCTGGAGGTTGATTTTGAAGTTTTCATGTCTGAAAATTTTTTTTCTTTTAAAACTTCCATTCAGGTTTTCAGATGTTGATGTATTACCCACAGGGAATAAACTGCAATCCACAAGGTGGTAGGTTGGGCTATAGAATTCTTCAGCCTCAGGTTATATTACCAGATATCTAGACTTTGGATTTGTTAAGAGGATCCTTGCGGAGAATCTTGCTGAATTACAGTGTTCTCTTTGCATATTGATACTGAGTACATAAGTAACAGAAATAGATTTTTAAAGGTGTGCATATTTTCTATGTGAAACAATATATATTAAATAGGTTAAACTTATTTTAAACACAAGAGAATATTTTGTCCCCCTAGAAGCATTTAGTAGAAACAAAAAAGAAGCACAATCCAGTTAGCATAATGACAGTCTTAACAAAAAACTTGATAAGATGAAGGGGTTGTCGGAAATTATACAAAGGGAACTTGGGAGGCTATTTTTAAAAGTCATTTCTAATTACTTTTTAATGGGAAGATTTCATATAGAGTGTGTGTGTGTGTGTGTGTGTGCGTGCGCGCGCGTGCACACGTGCTTTAGATTAGCTCAGATGAACACCAACTACAAAAAAGCTGACTGTTTTGTTTTACAGATGCATTTTTAATTTGTCTCTATACAAATAAACAGATCTCTATCTTTAATTTCACAGCCTTTCCATTTCATGTTTTGATGAAAAGACTCAATCCTTTGGCTTTCTTATTATCTGAAGTGCTTTTGTATTAACCTACTTGGAAAGAAAAAGAAAAAGAAAACAGAGCTCATATCCTAGGAAAGAAATTGTCTGGGCCAAACAGATCAAAGTGATGCTCTGAGTTTGTAGTGGACAATTTTTATAATAATGTTGCCATTCGAATGCATTTGAGATTTTACAAATAAATAGTAGCACTTTTCATTTAACTTTGGGTGTAAATTTTCCAAAATATCTCAGTCATATTCCTTTTTTTGCTCAATCTGATATTGTCTTTGGTATCTTCTGCCTATGTCCTATTGGAAAAGATTGCTGTCATAACGCATTATTTATTTTTTTTTGAGAATGCAGTTAATATAGCAAATCATGATTTGTTTCAATTCCTCCTAATTTTATGTTTGCTTTTGATATTAAATTTTAACTCTGGATATTTAGAATTGAAAATAGTTGTTGTGACACATTTATAATTTTCATTGATTTAACAACCAATTGTTAATTCTATACTTTGGTGTTATTTTTATGAAGAAAAAATAATGGCATTGGTTTAGGGCTTGGGCAGTATTTTTAAAATGGCACAGAGGGAAAGACTGATAAATTTTAATGCATTCAAATTAAAACTTCTATACTAAAAGAGACATGATTAACTAGATTCAAGGCACAGATCAGACTGAGAACATACATTTTCATCATATGCAATATACTATGAATTACTATCTAGATTACATAAACTACTCCTAGGAAATAAAATGAAAACTATGAAGAATGGGAAAATAATCAATGAACATAAGTAATTCAAAAAAGAGGAAGAAGATTGTCTAAAAACATAAAAGTTACTAAATTTTAATGACAAGAAAGTGAAATTTCAAATAATGATCATACTTTTCAATTATTGAACTGGCAAAAATAAATATCTGATAATACCAAGTTTCAGTGAAACTGTGGAGAGTCAGGAACCATCATATAGTCCTGGTAGGAATGTATTGTGCTACAAAATTAACCAGAATTAGTAAAATTATAAACACAATCATAGGCAGAATTCTGAGAAGGCCTCCATAATCATCCCCTCTCCCTACTCTGGTGTTATGCTTTGTATAATCCCCACTCCTTGAGTTGAGCAGGACCTATCATTTGTGACTAACAAAATATGGTAAAGGTGATAGAATGTCACTGTTGTGGTCAGGTGACAATACATAGTTAGTCCTTGCTTTGCACAGTTCTGACATGCACAAATTTCATTTACTATAGTAAATGATCTAAATAGTCCACTATACATTCTGATACCCTATGTCTTTTGGTTGGCACATTTAGTCCATTTACGTTCAGTGTTATTATAGAAAGATACAGGTTTAGAGTCATTGTGATGTCTGTAGGTTTCATGCTTGTAGCAATGTCTCTGGTACTTTGTCTCACAGGATCCCCCTTGGGATCTCTTGTAGGGCTGGTTTAGTGGTGACGAATTCCTTCAGTTTTTGTTTGTTTGGGAAGACCTTTATCTCTCCTTCTATTCTAAATGACAGACTTGCTGGATAAAGGATTCTCGGCTGCATATTTTTTCTGTTCATCACATTGAAGATCTCCTGCCATTCCTTTCTGGCCTGCCAAGTTTCAGTAGAGAGATTGGTCACGAGTCTTATAGGTCTCCCTTTATATGTTAGAGCACATTTATCCCTAGTTGCTTTCAGAATTTTCTCTTTATCCTTGTATTTTGCCAGTTTCACTATGCTATGTCGTGCAGAAGATCGATTCAAGTTACGTCTGAAGGGAGTTCTCTGTGCCTCTTGGATTTCAATGCCTTTTTCCTTCCCCAGATCAGGAAAGTTCTCAGCTATTATTTCTTCAAGTACACCTTCAGCACCTTTCCCTCTCTCTTCCTCCTCTGGAATACCAATTATTATTTCTCTTTAGTGCATCACTTAGTTCTCTAATTTTCCCCTCATACTCCTGGATGTTTTTATCTCTTTTTTCTCAGCTTCCTCTTTTTCCATAATTTTATCTTCTAGTTCACTTATTCTCTCCTCTGCCTCTTCAGTCTGAGCCGTGGTCGTCTCCATTTTATTTTGCAGTTCATTTATAGCATTTTTTATCTCCTCCCGACTGTTCCTTAGTCCCTTGATCTCTGTAGCAAGAGATTCTCTGCTGTCCTCTATACTGTTTTCAAGCCCAGCGATTAATTTTATGACTATTATTCTAAATTCACTTTCTGTTCTATTGTTTAAATCCTTTTTGATCAGTTTGTTAGCTGTTGTTATTTCCTGGAGATTCTTTTGAGGGGAATTCTTCCGTTTCGTCATTTTGGATAGTCCCTGGAGTGGTGCAGAACTGCAGGACACTTCCCCTGTGCTGTCTTGAATAACTTGCGTTGGTGGGCAGGGCCACAGTCAGACCTGATATCTGCCCCCAGCCCACCGCTGGGGCCACAGTCAGACTGGTGTGTGCCTTCTCTTCCCCTCTCCTAGGGGCGGGATTCACTGTGGGGTGGTGTGGCCTGTCTGGGCTACTTACACACTGCCAGGCTTGTGGTTCTGGGGATCTGGCATATTAGCTGGGGTGGATCGGCAAGGTGCATGGGGGCGGGAGGGGTAGGCTCAGCTGGCTTTTCCTTCGGAGATCCACTTCAGGAGGGGCCCTGAGGCAGCTAGAGGGAGTCAGACCCGCCGGAGGGATGGATCCGCAGAAGCACAGCGTTGGGTGTTTGCGTGGTGCAAGCAAGTTCCCTGGCAGGAACTGGTTCCCTTTGGGATTTTGGCTGGGGGATGGGCGAGGGAGATGGCACTGGCGAGTGCCTTTGTTCCCGGCCAAGCTGAGCTCTGTCGCCCTGGGCTCAACAACTCTCCCTCCCATTGTCCTCCAGCCCTCCCGTTCTCCGAGCAGAACTGTTAGCTTATAACCTTCCAGATGTCAAGTCCCGCTTGCTGTCGGAACACACTCCGTCTGGCCCCTCCGCTTTTGCAAGCCAGACTCCAGGGCTCTGCTTGCCGGCGGGATGCCCCTCCAACCCGGCTCCCTCCTGCCAGTCCGTGTAGAGTGCACCGCCTCGCCGCCCTTCCTACCCTCTTCCGTGGGCCTCTTATCTACACTTGGCTCTGGAGAATCTGTTCTGCTAGTCTTCTGGCGGTTTTCTGGGTTATTTAGGCAGGTGTAGGTGGAATCTAAGTGATCAGCAGGACTCAGTGAGCCGAGTCCTCCTACGCTGCCATCTTCCTCTCCCACCTCCTGACTTACTATTTCTAAAAAGTCGACTATATACAACACAACCCTATTAAGAACTTTTGGAGGGAAGATACAGAATTGTAAAATGACCATAAAGGAGAGGCTATTGTTATGGACAATGGAGAACCTAATAAATGTGAACTGATTGACACAGATGATGGAAGTGGCCATGCTGGAAGGCACGAAGATGTCCAGAAGAGACAGACAGAACACCTTGCATTCAAGGAACTCTGAGAGGCCACTCATGATATTGAAGGTAAAAACGTTAACATTTTGGAAGCTGACTCAGACTTAGAAAGGACGATGACATTTTACCAAGGCATGGAAAAGATGTTTGTTACATATAATAATTATATGATGAGAAGAAGGCAAGCACTGTTCAAACGGCTTGTTATTTATTTTTTTACAGAGAAATCAAACATGAATTCTGCACATTTCTACTGTGAAATTACAGTTCTAAATATATTTTTGTTTTACTATTTTAAAATATTTTTTATATATTTTTAACATACAGTAAGAGAGTTGTCAATGTTTTGACAAAAGTTTGACAAAATTTTTTTATGAGGGACAGGAAAATAATAATGAGAATTATAATTTATTGCTGCTAGTTAAGATCACTCTGCATGGTTTCAGCTTGTACTACCATTTTTATATTACATATATATAATATTTTCTATTGCCAAAATATAAAAGAGAGGACTGCTTATGTATCTGGTATTCAGTCTTCCCTGTCACACACCGGAAGACAGATATGCTGACCTTGAAGAATTAAGTTGTCCTGTTGTGAACTGCCAGTAGAGAGGGTCATGGGGAAGGGAACTGCTGTCCTCAACACTACAGCTGAAGGATCTGAATTCTGCCAACAGCTTTATCAGCATAGAAGAGCCCCTCAATCTGTAGATGAGACTATACCTCTCACTGTTACCTTGATTATGGCCGGTAGACTCTGTGCAGAGCACCAGGTAAACCATGGCTGGACTCGTGACTCATGGAAATCGTGAAATAATAAATATACATTGTTTTAAGCTACATTTATCTTAAATCCACGTTGATTGAACTAGTGTTATCTTTATCAACATGTATAGTTTAAAACTATTTTGACTGACAAAATCAAATATCAAAAAGTAACACATAAGGGGCGCCTGGGTGGCTCAGTCGGTTAAGCATCTGACTCTTGGTTTCGGCTCAGGTCATGATCTCGCGGTTTGTGGGTTCAAGCCCCACATCAGGCTCCACTCTGACAGCATGGAGCCTGCATGGGATTCTCTCTCTCTCTCCCTCTCTCTGCCCCTCCTCTGCTCTCTCTGTCTCTCAAAATAAATAAACTTAAAAAAAATTAAAATAAAATGTAACACATAATATTATGTCATTTATGTAAATAAGAAAAACACTCAAAATGCTATATATTGTCACTGAGAATACATATATATATAGTAAAGAAAATGAACTAGAAGTGTTTACACTGCATCGCAAATGATGGTTGTCTCTTGGGGATGGGAATGAGGTATCAGAATGAGACCTGGAGGGTCAAACAGTGAGAATTTTAACTTTGACAGAAACAATTTTTTTTTTGATAAAAAAGAAAACAATCACAAAAATGTCGATAACTTGAAGTTAAATGGCAGGTTCACAAGTATTTATTATTTGTAATTATCCAATATTTTGATTTGCTATAAAGCGGATGACTATAAATTCTAATCTCTAACACACATTTAAACCCTAATTTATATCTAGCCCTGGAAAGAAGATGATGAGGAATTAGTAAGGAAAATGTTCAAAATGTTTTGTTGACGGTAGAAGTAATTAATTGTTGGGTCCTGGAGAATAAAATCAAAACTGGGGAGATTCTTTCTTTCTTTCCAGAATGGTCGCTCTCTGGGTTTCAGGAAAAACTTTCTTCAGTTTCCTGCTAACCACTTGCCCTTATTCCTGTGCAAAAGCGAGACTCAGCTGGCTTCCACTGGGAGGAAGCTCAAAAGCACTTCAGCATCTCTCTCCAGGTAGTTTGTGATGATCTCTTTCAGAATCGCCCGGAGTGAGTGCTTATTAATGACACAGATGCTTGTGCCCACAGCACATTTATGGAGCTAAAATTTCTGGGGAATATGGCTAGGAATGTTCATTTTTACAAACTTGCTAGGAAATTCTTAGGCACTCTCATTTTTAGAGTAATTATTACTATTTTAATAGTAATATGGGTCATGAAAAAGACAAAATGTTGAAAAATTTAACAGCTCTATACACAAGTAACATTTTACTAGAAACCCCTCTTTTAAGGACATGGACAGGAAGTATTTGTGGTGCCATGATTGAAAATGTATAGTTTTCCCTTTGACAGACTCCACTCCCAGTCTTGGGTAAGGTACCAAAGTAAATTCAGGATGAATGAAAAGGACCTCACTCCTTTGTTCTTTCTATTTTTCTTTGAACTTCTAATTTGAAAAAATTACAAATGAATTAAAAAGTTTCAAGAACATTTTAATGAACTTTCTTATTTTCTTTACCCACATTCACCAATTGTTACCTTTTGTCATATTTACTCTGTGTGTGTGTGTGTACATATTTCTGTTCAATTTTAGAGTAAATTAAAGATATCATACATGCTTATCTCTAGATATTTCAGTTTGCATGTGTTCTTTAAAAAGGACATTCGTGGGGCGCTTGGGTGGCTCAGTCGGTTAAGCGTCTGACTTTGGCTCAGGTCACGATCTCACAGTTCGTGAGTTCGAGCCCCGCGTCGGGCTCCGTGCTGACAGCTCAGAGCCTGGAGCCTGGTTCACATTCTCTGTCCGCCTCTCTCTCTGCCCCTTCCCTGCTCATGCTGTGTCTCTCTCTGTCTCAAAAATAAATAAACATTAAAAAAATAAAATTAAAAAATAAAAAGGACATTCTTTTAGGGGCACCTGGGTGGCTCAGTCGGCTAAGTGTCTGACTTTGGCTCAGGTCATGAGTTCCTGAGTTTGAACCCTGCATTGGGCTCTGTGCTGACAGCTCAGAACCTGGAACCTATTTCAGATTCTGTGTCTCCTTCTCTCTCTGGAACCTGTTTCAGATTCTGTCCCTCTCTCTCTCTCTCTCTCTGCGAATGCTCTGTCTCTCCCTCTCTCTCTCTCAAAAATAAATAAATATTAAAATAAAAAAGGGCATTCGTTTATACACAGTGCTATTATAAAATATTTGATATTGTTAAATACTATTATTTAATTTACTATTCATATACAAATATTGCCAATTGTCCCAATAAAATCCCATATAAAATTTTTCTTCTAACGGAGGCTTCATGTCTCTTAGCACTCCTTTATTCTGGAATTGTTCATCACCTTTTGCCACTTATGACATTGGCATTTCTTGAAAGCACTAACCAATGGTTTTATCGAATGTTTCTTACTTTGTTTCGTTGTTGCTGTTGTTGTTGTTGCCTCATGGATAGATGCAAGTTCTGTGTTTTCGTCAGAAATACAAATGATTCCTTGTCCATCTCAGTGCATCACAACAGAAGACACATGATGCCAGTTTGCAATTATTTGGTAATGTTAACTTTGGTGACTTTTGATAATGTGTTGTTTGCCAGGCTTCACTGAAAAGTTACCATCTTCCTTATAATTGATAATAATCAGTTATGACACACACTGAAACTGTAAATATTTTATCCCTCACCAAGCTTTTTTTTGGTTTTAGCATACGCTGATAATGATTTATTTTCCTGAATTGATTATTTCTATGATTATTCAAAGGATTTTATGAGTCTAATTTTTCCATTTTATTGTAAGGAATATCTCTTTTCTCATTTATTTATTTAGGATTAGCAAAGACTTATTGACTTTTTAAATATAAAATGGATTACCATCACTATTTATTTTGATGCTCAAATTGTTGGAGATTTAGCTATTGAAAGCCCTTTGTGTGTTTGACATGGTTCTGTCATCTTTTGAGCACTTTAAAACTTTGTGGCACCATAAAATATTCCAGACTAGTTTGCACTTTTCCTCTAGAACCCTTCAATTAACCGTTTCTCCTTAGTACCTTGATTCTTCTTAGAACGAAATGACATGTTAGAAGTGAAAATGTGCTCAATTTGTTCACAGCTATGTGAAGTAAAGGCACTTCTCAGCTTTTCAGCCAGCAGTACTCATACCTTTCATTTGGTCCTTCAGGATTTTCCATTTCCTTTACCATTCCACATTTTGTCTTTCTTATTTCATGGTGAGATTCCTGGATCCAAAATTTATAGGTAATTTTGAGAACCAATGCAACAGTAGCTCTGAAGGCACTGTGGGTGAATGCCTGAAGCCAAACAACCAAATACATGAACCTTGGGAAGCTAATGGGAGTATGTGGTTTCCCCTTGGTTCTGTACTCAGTCACATGGGACAATGCTATCCAATGACTAGACAATATTACTAAGACATTTTTCATCTATACTGGAAAGGAAAATAGGGTGCTGCTGCCCTGTGAATGAAGTATTCTGAACAATCAAGCTGATTTACCTTAGGCTTCTTTTTTCTTTTCTTTTTTAACTCAGGGACTACAGTCAGATGGAATAAAGAAGGAGGTTGATAGGTATACTGTATTCTATACTTGATTAGAACTTTGTAGATTTATATTTGGACTTTTAAAACCATACTATATGAGAGTAAGCTAAATATTCTTATCCAATGTCCAGTAAGATTTCTTTTTTAAATTTTTTAATGTTTTTATTAATTTATTTTTGAGACAGAGAGAGACAAAGCATGAGCAGGGGAGGGACAGAGAGAGAGGGAGACACAGAATCTGAAGCAGGCTCCAGGCTCTGAGCTGACAGCACAGAGCCTGACGTGGGGCTCGAACCCACAAGTGGTGAGATCATGACCTGAGTTGAAGTAGGACGCTCAACCGACTGAGCCGCCCAGGCGCCCCTGTCCCGTAAGATTTTAATACAAATCAGAAAACAGAGTAGAAGTGAAAATAAATTTTATTCCCTTCTTGGAAATCTCCATATGTAATTGAATAAAGGCAAAATTAACAGTAAAAGGGAGAAGGCATTAATTTCTTCAAAAAATATTTCCTGGAGCGCCTAGGTGGCTCAGTGGATTAAGCATCCGACTTCGGCTCAGGTCATGATCTCACACTTTGTGGGTTCGACCCTCTTTTCCGGCTCCGTGCTGAGAGCTCAGAGCCTGGAGCCTGCTTCAGATTCTGTGTCTCCGTCTCTCTCTGCCCTTCCACTGCTTGTGCTCTCTCTCTCTCTCTCTCTTTCTCAAAAATAAATAAACATTAACAAAATTAAAAAAAATATTTCCCTATTTTAGCTGCATATCAGCAAAAATAATTTCATTTACAGCTTTTACTTTTCTGTTTCTCTTTTAACACAATAATAATTACTAATATTTATATACTGAGTGGGATGATAAGCATACCACATGCATTGTATTTATGTCTTGAAACAGTTATGGATGGAAGAAATTGCTGTCCTAGTTTACAGATACAGAATTTGGAGTTTGGAGAAGTTGAATGATTTGTGCATATCCACAAAACTGGTTACTGAACAACAGTTCTGTCCAGTTGAAGCCAATATATGCACTGATATAACACATTAACTAAAATGTGAAAGTCAACAATTTAAAATTTTAAGAAATAAAGAGAGTCTTTCATGTAGTTTATTTTTGCTCCTTATAACTTAGGAAGAGTTCATTTTAATTCATTACTTTCAGACAACTTAATTCTTTTAATTCAATAGCTAAAAAGAGTAAAGTATGATTTCCTATCTTTCATTGTCATATCATCACCATCTAAACATAGAAACATTATACTGCACTGGATTCAAAGTACTCATCGTCATTAGAAAGCATTTAACAAGATTCAAAAATTATTTGAATGTATAGTGTGTATTCTGGAAGTTCAGCATCAGTGTCAAGCTAAAAATAGTTATTACTTAGATTAAATTAAGATACAATTTTCCCCTTTATTGAATTATTATTAAAATATTTCCTGTGCCTGTGCTTTAGAGCTTAGTTCTTATATAAATCCATCATTCTCTCTCTCTCTCTCTCTCTTTTTTAAATTTATGTTAGAGTGAGAGAGAGCAAACATGAGAGAAGGGCGCAGGGAGAGAAGGACTCTCAAGCAGACTAAATGCTGCACCTGGGGCCCCAGGCAGGGCCTGAATCCCATGACCCTGGGATCATGGCCTGAGCTGAAAACAAGAGTCAGAGACTCAACTGACTGAGCCACCCACGTGCCTCACAAATCCTGTATATTCTTGAATAATTGCCTTTTTTTTGAGAGAGAGAGAGACAGACAGACAGACAGACAGGGGGTGGGCTTGGGGGGTAGAGACAGAGGCAGAGGGAGAGAGAATCTTAAGCAGGTTTCACACTCGGCACTGAGCCAAACATGGGGCTCTATCTCATGACCGTGAGATCATGACCTGAACCAAAATCAAGAGTCTGATGTTTAACCCACTGAGCCACACAGGAGCCCTGAATAATTGCCCTTTTAAGAGCCTGCCTATTCTAACTGGAGGAAACTCTAGCTCTTCTTGGTACTATAGGTCACTTGATTAGTCACCTAAGAGAAAAGCTGTCCTTGTGTATCAGTCTGGCCTGGGAAACAACCTTAGAGCTATTTGGATGGGTGGGATGCCTGGGTGGTTAAGTCGGTTAAGCTTTGGGCTTCAGTTCAGGTCATGATCTCAAGGTTCGTGAATTCAAGCCCTGAATCAGGCTCTGTGCTGATAGCTCAACGCCTGGAGCCTGCTTCTGATTCTGTGTCTCCCTCTCTCTCTGCCTCTCCCCCGTTCATTCTCTCTGTCTCTCTCTCTCTCTCTCAAAAATAAGTAAACATTAAAAAAAATTAAAAAAAAAACTGTTTGGATGGGTGATAAAATAATACTTTGCAATACTCCTCAGATCTGGGAAGTCTTTTCCTCTGTACTTCCTGAGAAAAAAAGTCCTTATGCTGCATTCTAGTTTAAATGTAAAACATCACCTTTAGAAAACTTTCCAAGACAAATTAAAACGTTTCACTGTAAATTCTCAAAAAAGAAAATGAGTCAGGATCAGTTCTTTGGGTTTATGCTTTCCATTCTATAAAGAAATTATTACAAATGTGATAATACTTTTATACATTTAATTTATATGTAGAAACATTTCCTTTCTTTTAGTGAAAAAATATTGAGAACTGGCTCTTTTCTGTAAGAGTATAATTGTGGTATAAATAAGCTTTATTTTTATATCTTTTTAAATTAGAGAAGAGGTAAATTCTTACTTAAAGCAATATAGTTTAGAAAATAAGGAACACAAATGCTGTGGAGTCAATTCAATATAATTATAAACCACAGATGATGATGGTGAGGATAATGATGACGCATACATTATGTAGCACTTACCATTTACCATGCACAATTTGAAGCATTTACATATATACACACACACACACACACACACACACACACACAAACATAGACGTACACACTCTCTGTGTATGTATATAAAATACATACATTTTATATAACTACTTTATGAATTACTACCATGCTTATCTTCCTTTTACAGATGGGGGAAAATGAGGTACAGAGGTTTAGTAATATGCCCAAGATCACCATTAGTGAGTACCAACTATGTTAAAGATCTAGGTGTTTCTATGAGGATTTAATGACAGCTGGAAGAGCCCACATTACTTCAGAACTGGTCTTGGATAGAGTAGATACGAGGAGCATGGAACTTATCTTTAAAGCACTGATATGAAAATGAGATTAGAAAAGAGTAGGACATAATATCACATGTCAACCATATTTCAATTACAAGAGTGGGACAAAAGTCAATATATGGAGAATGCAATTTAAAAACTCAATGTAAAAACTTTCTTACATAGCTGGGGGCACTCGTCTGTTTGAAAATTGTTCTATTGTTCCCAAGGCAGGCAGAAAGGACGATTGACAGGACATACCTTTAGAAGTAGATGGACGTGGATTTGAAGCTCAGCTTTACAATACCTTTTTCTACCTGAATAACCAAGGACAAGTTACTATCTCGTCTACAATTCTGGTTACTCATTAATGGGCTGGACACATTTCTTTGCAGAATGTGAAAGGATTTTATGAGCATCCTGTGCAACAGAACCTAGCACAGATGGTTGGTTCAACAAGGTTATTTTACTGCAGTTTTCCTTCTCGCACCGTTGACTTCTCCTATGTCGTATACATTTCCTAATTTTATTCTCCCAGCCCTTTACTCCCTTCCTTCTTGCTCTCAGCAAAGCATCTTGCCTTCTACATCACGGAGAAGTACATCAGGTATATCAAGTATAAAGTAAACTTTATCAGTTTAACTTCCTCTAGTTGGGAGGACAGACACTAAACTAGCAAAGACTCCAACATTCTGTAATTATAATCACGTATTCTCCAGAGGAAGCACAGTTCTGAGGACGTGTAATCTGTTGCCGTTTTGAAGGTACAACACACCACTGGGATAAGTGAGTCTTCATTTGTGACCTCTAGACTCTAGACATCAAAGTGGACTAGAGTGTCTATTAATACGAAGACTGTTGTTGTTGCTGTCACTCCCACTCCGGAACTTCTGAAGCAGTGTCTGTGGGGATGGGACCCTGTAATACGTATTCTTAGTAAGTTTCCCACGTGCTTTTAATGACCTGACATTTGAATGTAACTGAGTCAATGAGTCAGGATTACATAATTTTCACTCACCGGGAGACTAATGCCTCCTGCACAGATAATAGAAAAATATTTGAAAGAAAAACTAGGTGAGACAAATAGAAATCTCTGTTATTTCTAGAAGAAAGCCATTTTTGTTCAACTCACCAGACATTGCATGGATAGCTTTTGGTATTTACTTTCTTAACATATCTGTGTGATTCAGACAGTGGCAGAGCAGACGACCTTTGCACTGAGGCTCCCTGTCTGGTACACATGACTCTACGTGATCCAGCTTCCTTTTACCACGCTCACCTCTTCTTTCTGCTCTGCCCCAGCTCCACGGGCCTCACTGCCTCACACACAAGGCACATTCCCCTCAGGGCTTTTATACTTGCTGCTATGTCTTCCCGGAAGTCTCTTCTTTTAGATGCTCACAGGTTTGCTCTCTGACTTCCTTCAATCTTTGCCAAGTGGCCCTTCCTAATGAGGCTTCCTTGAGCTTGCCCATCTAAAATTGCAACGAAAGGGGCGCCTGGGTGGCTTAGTTAGTAAGCGTCTGACTTTGGCTCACATCATGATAGCATGGCTCATGGGTGTAGCCCTGCAGATTGGGCTCTGCCCTGACAGCTCCCAACCTGGAGCTTGCTTTGGATTCTCCCTCTTTCTCCATCTCTCCCTTCCTGTCCCCCACTTGTTCTCTGTCTCTCTTAAAAATAAATAAACTTAAAAACATTGCAGGTACATCCTTGTCCAGGGTTCTCAACCCACCTTCCCTGGTTTGTTGCTTTCCAAAGCACTTAGTAGTTTTGAATATGAAAAATTATTTATTTTATTACACGTCTCCCCAAACTGGATTACAAACTCCATGGTGGCAAGGCTTTGGTTATTTTTTTTTTCATTACTATAACTGGAGTGTCTAGAAAGTTACCTGACACATGAGTGTTCAATAAACACTTTTGACTAACCTGATATGTAAGTTTTCAACCTTCCATTAGTCAATAGAATCCACCTAAATGTATACATAACATGTAATTTCTTCCTCTTAGAATTTGAATTATTAGATGACAGGTAACATATTTACTTATTCAAATTCAGATAAAGTTTACATGTAAATCAGAAAGTATATTTTTGATACTATTATTTACATAAATAGCAATGGGGAAACATGATTACAAACAAAATAGTATAAACATAAAAACACTGGGGCTTAATAGTAATTCAGCCATGAAAGTTGACAGCTTCTTTTATTATTATCAGCCATGGAAGAGTGTATTATCTACAGATTTTAGGTTTAAAAAAATTAAATCAGAGGAATAGCAGAAGGCAGTCCTTTCAAAGTTATTAAATATAAGAAAATTTCCTTATATGTTTGAATGATAAGAAGATGCTTGTTCTTTATGATATGGTGGATTATAATTCAAATATTTTTCAACCACTCAAAATATATATAAATTTTGAAGAATTGGGGAGTGCATTACATTTTTTAGTTTAGTTTTTAGATACTTTCTCCCCTTATCTATCACTGTGTCTCACTGTTCCTTCTCTTCATATCTCACTAATCCTCTGCCTCCATTTTAGGGCAAACCACCTTCATCTCTGTTCTAAACAATCTCTACAGGTTATTCAACTGCATGTAGTACTTTAAAAATTGTTAAAGAGCTTTTCTCTTTTGCCTTTCCAATTATATGATTTTTTGTCTTAGTGTTCTGGAAACACCTGTCTGCCTCAAGATCTAGGGAGGGGGCTGTGTAAATGGAATTTGTTGCAGAATGAAGACTGAGAAATATGGTGTACATACCCTTCTTCCATGAGGGTATTTTGCAGGGAGACTATCTCTTGGTAGTGAATTCTGTTGAGAGAGAATAATGTGAATTCTTCCACCTCCACTTTATTTTTACAAGAGGCAAGAGATTAGAACTCAGTGTTTCCTATTACTTAAAAAAATTTTTTTAATGTTTATTTTTGAGAGAGAGAGACAATCTGCAAGCAGGGGGAGAGGCAGAGAGAGAGAGGAAGACATAGAATCGGAAGCAGGCTCCAGGTTCTGAGCTGTCAGCACAGAGCCCTAAGCTCAAACTCAGGAACTGTGAGATCATGACCTGAACCAAAGTCAGTCGCTTAACCAACTGAGCTACCCTGGCTCCCCTAGTGTTCCTATTATTGAGGAAAAGTTTTTCCATGTAATGGCACTGAGTGCCTCTTCCTGGTGTTAAGAAGATTTGACAGAACTGAAGTAACATGAAAACCTGGCTTTTTCTGATGATTTGGGGAGTGGAGAATATAGTGTAGAAGAGAGGGAGGGACGGAGAAGGCTGGAGAAGGAGGAGAATCTGAAAGTCACCACACTTCCTTCTCCATTTCCTACTCCCATGAAATCACCCAGCTGGCCAGTACCTTGGAAATATCCAAATGACACCTTTAGGGGGAGAATCAGGGAGTAGAGAGGGAAGCTTGATGACAGTGTTTACATCACAGAGAGATTAAACATCAAAGGAACCGTAAGTATCAGGTCTGATTAATCCTTATGCAGAATCAAACCTTTATTACGCCCCTCTGTGCTGACCAATGGGTAAGAGATAGGAGGAAGTTAAAGACAAATATGAAAACTTATAGACAAACAACACAATCCATATATTGTTATGCACACTTGTAATGTTGTTTTAATTAAATCCTGTGGGTAATTAGATTCTGTGATCTAAATCAAATTATCTCAATCCCATGTTTAAAAACCTTAATATCTTTCCCTCAGTATAATATACAAATCCTTAATATGCTAGGCCTAAGGTCTATGGAATCTGGCCTTTGCTTATTGAAATAATATCACCTTGCTCCAGCATCTGCCTGGGTCACAGGCTCTGACAGATAATTTCAATTCCTTAAATATGCCAAACACACTGCCACATAGGATCTTCCTAGGCCACTCCACTTACCATTTTTCACCTGTGTATTCTAACTTTTTCTCGAGTGCTTACCTGAAATGCTATTTTCTATTAATTTTTCTATGATTTCTCAACCTATAATGGCTCTCACATTATTATAATAATAATTATTATTATTAGCATTCTCTCCTTTTCTTCTTTGCACTATGATATTCTGTAATTATATACTTACTTGTGGATGTCTGTTTCATGCCTGCAAGCTCTGTGTTTGGGGACTGTACATATTTTATTTATTCACCTCTACCTATTCATGGCCTGGAACATAATAGACATTCCATAGATTTAGAGAATTAAAACTAAATTTTTCCCATGAAAACTGGCCATATGTTATTTTCAAGGCCACTTTGAAATTCCTATAATTATATGAATTATATATGAAGTTTCTGTAATTACAACATCAACATTTTGTGGTGATTTATACTCTTTAGCACCTTTAATATTGTCTGGTCTAGTTTTAGCCCAAGTGATTTTAACATCTAATAAATTGTCTTAAGTGAACTGGGTTTTTAAATGTGTATAAAGTCTTTGGAATGGGAGTAAAAGACAGATAAGAAATTATGAACTGCAACTAACTGGGAGTCATTCCTACTCATCAGTGACTCACTCTCATCATTAAGATTTTAAACACCAATAAACTACTGTTTCAGAGGTGCTCTTAGATCTTAGGGGAGAAAAAAAAAGATGTGTATAGAGAAAATGGAGTACAGTTAGCAATTTTCCTGTTACATTAACATGATGATTTGTGTTTGAAGAAATGAAAAAGAGTATATTTCCATGTGTTGGGACGTACTTGAACAACTCCAAGTGTGGATACGTTCATTGCATGTGTGGTGAGATTACAATTTAAGGATTCACAGGAGACTCTGAAGGTGTCTTTTTATTCTTAATGTCACAATGCCTCTGAGGATGGCTCTAGAATTTAGCATAAATAACATCAAGTGAAGGGTTACAGAGTTTCCCTGTTTGCCCCACTCCCTCATCAGCTGTGTGAGCTCAGGTAACTTGGTTAATTCTCTGAACTTTGGAGTCATTTGCTGCAAAATAGGGGCACATATAAATGGTCTCTATCATTGCTAATAAACATGAAGCACTAAACACTGCCACTTCACATAGTAGGTACTCAATTAATGGCAGATATTTAAAAAAAAATTTTAATGTTTTTATTTTTGAGAGAGACAGAAACAGAGCATGAGCAGGGGAGGGGCAGAGAGAGAGGGAGACACAGAATCTGAAGCAGGCTCCAGGCTCTGAGCTGTCAGCACAGAGCCTGATGCGGGGCTCGAACCCACGAACTGTGAGGTCATGACCTGAGCCGAAGTCGGACGCTTAACCGACTGAGCCACCCAGGAGCCCCAATAGCAGATATTTTACACCATAGAGCTGCTTTCAGCATACAGTGGGTGCATAAATACTGTGTGATACACAGTTCAGCCTCCAAGAACTTCTGTGGGTTGTACAAGTAAGAAGCATTAAAAGATCACTTACTTTTAACTCTTCATTATCGGGAGCATCACGTGAAAAGTGATTTTATTTTTCTCTCTTCTCCATTACACAGAATAACAGTGAAATTGCTTATGCATTTATAAATGACTATCTTTGGGGCATGTCTACACAAAATGGTAAAGAACTTATTACTGAACTGAGGTCAAGCATGGTGTTCTGCACACACCAGGTACTCAATATATATCTGTTAGTTACCTGTTGCCTTTTTTTTTTAAACATTTGCTTTTCAGATTTTAGCCTTTTAACTTTTCTCTTGGGGTTCTTTTTCATATACACCTTAATCGTGCTTGTGCTCACTTTTTTTCTCATTTAAAAACTTTGATTTTTTCTGATTCACTGCTATTTCAGAATCATCCCTGTTGTTAAGACTTGTACTGGAGCAGCTGGGTGGCTCAGTGGGTTGAGCATCCAACTCTTGATTTCGGCTCAGGTCATGATCTCAGGGTCGTGAGATCAAGCCCTGCATCAGGCTCCACACTGAGTGCGAGACTCACTCTCTCTGCCTCTTCCCTTCTGTCCTGCTCGTGCTCTCACTCTCCCTAAAATAAAAAAATTAAATTAAAAAAAATTCTGTGTTAATGATAGTTCAGGGCTCTCGCATTCAAATATGCCAGAAATACAAGTCATAATGACTCTGTACACAAATACATATTAAACAACCATTTTATAACTGAATAACTGAAGACATGGTTAATTAGTTAGCAACTGATATAAACCATCCACCAACTGGGAATTTGCATAGACTCATCGGTATGATCTGGTCAGTCACGTCAGTTGAGATAAAGTATTGTGCACGTTAGGAATATGAATGTAATAATATTGTTGACACTGGCACTTTGGAATTTAAAAATAGAGTCAAGATTTTAATCAGAAACTATTAATAATAATGGAAAATTTATATGTACAATAAAGAAGTATTAAAGTCTTTTTTTTCAGGCAACATTGAAATCTTCATGTCCTCTTTCTACTTTGTCAAGAAGAGCCCTGTGTAAAGTTCTGTACACTTACTCTATTTTTTTTTTGTTTTGTTTTCATCCAGACATTAGAGACTATTGGATCTCTAACAAACACACAAAGTCTCTAAGAAGGATTGCTAAATGTGAAATCTGTATTAAAGGACCTGCTTCAAAAATGTGCTCTCTCTGAATATGAGAGATATTGAAGGAGGACACATGAAGAGAGGTATTTGGCAAGTGTAGCCAGCAAGTAATCAGTAGCCAGAGAATCACTAGATGTCCTTATTCAACTTATTAAAATTATTTATAGGACATCCTTACTTTCTTTACTGTTCTCTTCAATTATGAACAATAGATTCTTGACATTTTACATTTACATTTACTTAAATTTTCAACTCTACTGTGATCCTGATTACTGGTAATGAAATCACACAAAATTTTAAAAAGTAAATTAAAAAAAAATTACCTTCACGTGTGTTTCTTATGTCATAGTTGGCAAAACATCAAGATAAGCAAGTAAACTCCATTTTCTGTACTTCCTTGGCTATTGTAAAATGGAGCTACAAAAATAAGATCCTGTAGGGTAAATACATAGACTGATCTTATGCAAAGAGCAGATAGGAAATTATATTGGGATGTTAGCGACATGAATTTATCGCAAACGAGAGTGGTCGTATTTTCTGAAAGCAAACCTTGAGAAATGATTGACTAGAAATAGATTTAAGGACGAACTTCTGGAAGTGTAGATTTCTCCAAGAAATCAAAAGAATCTTGAAAGTAGAGGCCCTATGGGAGTCTATTTGAAAGTGAACATTAAACATTTCCCTCAAATCACCTTGGGAAATTCTAGGATTATCCTTTATCTTAGGAGAATTTCTGAATTGAGAGTGGGTAGGCTTATACACAGAGAGACCCTTTGGAAAAGACTGAGTTAGGCATAATCTCTTGGAGGTCTCTGTTATGGGGCCTTGTCAGGTCTCACAAAGCTTCCCTAGAATTTCAGATTGTGAGTTCCAAGGTCTAGAGTCCATCTACAGTAGACATAAACCAATGATATTTAGGCACAGAACACTTTTGATGTGTCAGTTTCTGTCAGTGAGACCTGGTTATCAGGCATTTTCAAGGTAATTTATATGAAGAACCTCTAACAGTGCCAGTTATCAAAGCTGAGTGGAACAAATATGCAATCAAACTTTATTTATTTCACTTGAATATATGAATTAGTTCCTGCTGTTTTAACAAGTATCCAACTGGCATTCGTTAGAATTAAATGATGATCTCCAAGTGAGAAATATAGTATGTTGGTAATCATTAGCATTTTATTGACCAATTTGGAATCACTGAATAAAACTGAAATCAAACAAATGGCTGTTAGTATAGTAAATAAGAATAAGAAAAAAAGAAAAGATCTTTCCCCTGTTGCAATGTTAATTCTTTTCAAATGATTAATGAGGAAATATGAACAGAAAGTTAAAAAAATAACCCACCTATCAGATTTAGCATTAGCCAAAGGTCACGGACCATAAAGTCAATTATTGAAATTCTTAGAGATTTCCAATTCCTATTTATATTTTGGAAATAGTGTCCTTAAAATTAACAGAATTAAAATCTGCAATATTTATGGTCTCAAATAAAACTTGTTTTCACTTTGTTTACTTAGCTAATGTAACAAATTTTTGCATAAATATTTGAGTTTTATTGTTTTCCCAAGATGTTCACAACGCTTTCTTAATACTTTCTCTAATAATGTTTTCCCTGTTTGGTGATACCACAAGGACATACAATGGTGTCTCCAACATTTTTATATTTTTTTTATAAGGCAGGGAATTTAGAAAGTTGTGAATTCTTGAGGTAGGTCGGGGACTGCAGCAGTAGCGGTCTGTGAAGTCACACTGAAGGAAGTAAAAGAAAGGAGAAAAAGGAAAATAAAGGGAAGGATGGAATGGGGGAGAGTTCAGGAATTCATAGGGCACTACTTTCACGAGAAACATTACATGGGTCCTCTCATTTACTCCTTACACTTACCATGGATAAAAAACAGTGCTCTAATTTTAACATTAAAACCAACGAGGCCCAGATAGTTAAGTAACTAGTTAGACAGCTAGCCATTCTAAAAGAAGAAGGATTTGAACTCAAGTCTATCTTAAACCGTAGCACATTCATTTTCACTAACATCCTGGAGGGCCAGTATGTTTCAAAACTCTAATCAGTATTTAGACACTATGTGAACAGGGATAAAGCCTGATGGTGAAAGTTGCAGACTTGCAAAACTCCAGTGCACATTCCCACCAGGTCTCTCTTATGGTAAGTTAAGAGGGGTGGTTAGAAAAAAACAGGTCCCACAGATATGCCTTGAGGTCAAACAGACACAGATTAAGGCTGAGAATTTGAATCCTCGAATCTGTCCAAATATTCTTCCTTTTTTTAAAAGTAGGCTTCCCAGCCAGTGCAGGGCTTGAACTCACGACCTTGAGACCAAGACCTGAGGTGACATCAAGAGTTGGACGCTTAATCAACTGAGCCACTGATGTACCCCTGTCTGAACATACCTTTCTAATGGAGTAACCCCTCCTACCATTCTGCCTCTCCCAACTACTTATTCCTGTCTAAGAGAACCAGTCTTCTCCCACATTAAGAATTAAAGCCACAACAAACAAAACAAAACAAAACGAAACAAAACTTCAAATGATGTTACCTGGGGCAGATACTTCATAAGGAGGCATTGATTCTCTTTGGTATGCACTCCCAATGTCCCTCATTGACTCCATGTCCCAAATGAGAATTAAGTCCAAGCATAGCACAGAGAGATAAATTGGGGCCTCCTCCAGGAGAAGACTGCTATTATACCAAGACAGTTGTCGTCTTACAGGAAATTCTCTTCACTAAGGCATTAAGGAATATGTCGCTGAGGGGATCACTGGAATTCATGAAACGGGGTTGTACTCTGTAGGCTAGAGAAGACAGTGAGCTCTGCTGCAATGGAATTAGGCTCCCTGGTGGAAAAGATGGGACCCCAGAGTGGTAGAGGTCAGGTGTTCGCATGTAACCTTTAGAGATAGAGTGGGCACAATTACCATAATTAGCCACAGAGGTCTAGAGCAGTGGCTAATTATTCCCAGGGCTCTGGGAATGAAGTAGCTGAGCGGCCTCCTAATTGCTGTTTGACTTAGGTAAGCGGAAAAATTCCAGGTCTGCTGAGCAAAAACAAGACTTGAATAGTGTAGTGGGGTTCATGGCCTCTTACTCAATCCTAAACCTAAATGATCTCATGGACCAGAATGACTTAATTGGCAGGAAGGCCAGCCCTTTTTGAGGAAAGACTCTTGGAAAGGGCCTCAACTCTTTACTCTGAATCTCCCTCCAAGTCCTCTCTGGAGGCTTAATCCCTTAATAATGTGACTGAAAAAAAGCAAATAACCAGACCATAGGTGATTATTAGATACTGGCTCTGAATGGAACAGGGACTAGTGGAGATTAGGTGAAAGACAAAGTCTTGGCAAAGTCAATGTTACCCCAAATTCTCTGGGATTGTTTCTCCTGTTAACTCCCTAGTCCTGAACTATTTGAAGCAAACATACACCAACTGGTTCTCTATACGATGGAATGAGGCTAGAGCAGACAGTGAGGTCTGCTGCAGTGGAATTAGGGATCCCAGAGTGGCAGAGGTCAAGTGTTGGCAGGTAACCTTCAGAGATATAGTGGGCACAATTACTCTAATTAGCCAAGGAATTCTATAGCAGTGGCTAATTATTATAGAAATGTTCCATACAACTTCCTCTTATGGGATCCTCCCCCCTGAGATGCGATACTCAATCAAAAGCAATACCACATTCTTGGTGGATACTGCCGACACCATTAAGAACTTAAGAGATAACAGAGTAAATGTTTCTATTTTATACCCATTTGACTTCCCTGCTTGACTACTGCAAAAATTAGAAGGATCATGGAGAATGACTGTTGATTATAACAACCTTAATCAGATGTTCTGGATATATGTTCACTGGAGCAAATGAAAAGTAACGTTGACCATGGTATGCTATGTTATTACCCTAAAAACATTGTCTTATCTGCCAGCTACTTAACATAATCCGAGACAGTGTGCATTCATGTATCGGGGACAGCAGCACTATTTACCTTTTTTTGTTTTTATTCTATGACAAATCTTTTGCTTTCTGTCTTAATCTCACATGGGGGAAACTTTGTTGTTTACTTGTGGCATTCCATAGCCTACACACTGATTCATTGCCTTATGCTAACTGAAGCTGGTCAGAAGGAAGTTACAAGCACCATAGTTGCTTTAGTGATATACATGAAGGCCTGCCAAGTCCATGTCAGGAAGACATGTCTGGGGATACTTTCCTAAAGTAAAAGACAAGGTGCTGCACTTGTTACTACCCTCCAAAGAGAAAAAAAGGCAGAAATGCTTAATTTACTTCTGTAAAATTTGGTGCAAATATATAAAATATCTGGGCATGTTATTTTTTAATGTTTGTTTATTTTTGAAAGTGAGAGAGAGACAGAGCATGAGCGGGGAAGGGGTAGAGATAGAGGGAGACACAGAATTCAAAGCAGGCTCCAGGCTTTGAGCTGTCAGCACAGAGCCTGACGTGGGGCTGGAACTTATGGACAGCGAGAACATGACCTGCACTGAATTCGAACACTTAACTGACTGAGCCACCCAGGCGTCCCAGGCATGTTATTTTAATATATTTACCAGGTAGCGTATAAGGCTGCAGTTTTGAATAAGGCCCAAAGCAAGAGAAGGCTACACAGTAGGCCTAGGCTATAGTGCAATCATCCTGACATATGGACCTTATAACCCAGCAGGCACAATGATGAAGGGGACTGTGGTATACAGAGATATTTTATGAGATCTCTGACACATCTGAACATGAGAATAACAATGGAGACCACTTGGGTTTTACATTAGATCCATGCCCTATTCTGCCAGTGATTATTCTCCATTTGAAAAGTAGCTCCTGGTGTACACCTGGGTTTTGGTAAATAAACCCCAATTGCCTAATCATGGGACACCAAGTGAGTTTATGATGCAAGTTGCCCAAAATGGAAAAGCAGACAAGAACAGATTCTAAGGGGTACAATGCTGAGGGATGAATTGTGCTGATTTTTCTGTTTCTTCTTCCAGTTCAGTTCTTTACTCTTTTTACCCTGCTGTGTGCTCTGAGAAGTATATCCTGGGCCCCCTTGCACCTGCAGCTTCGAGTTGTGTTTGGCCAGTGAGAAGTAATGAAATGGAGGGCAATGGGAAATTGATTACTACTTTATTTCCTTTGCCTCCTCTCTGCTGAGCTGAGGTTTCACAGTAGTTGTGTTTCCTCTCTAGATCAACACCTCCTTTCCCTAATGGCCACAACTAAAACTCCTTGAAACAGTCTGAGAATAGTGTTGCCCCCCACACCCCCGCCCAAACCCCTTGCTAGTCCTTGGGACCTTCAACATTCTCTTTTGTTGCTCCTAACCTATTTCACACTTCTGTAAATAGTTCCTTTATTTAACTCTCAGCCATTATTCCTTTGAGTATGCAATCATTTTTTTTGTCCCCTCAGAATCAATGACAGAATGAAAAGAGGATCCTGGGAAAATATCAGGTCATACTGTACTATGCATTTATGGGCTTTTTAGTAAGAGATAAATAAAACCTATCTCTTTTAAAGATACTGTTACTTTGGGGTTTTCTATTATAGGCAGCCAAGCATAATCCTCAATGATATAATTCCTCACTTTGGTAACTCTTTCTCCCACTTGCCTGGAAAGTGCCGCTGTTTTGGCCTCATCCCACTATCCACTGTATCCCATAGATGTCTCTCCTTCCTCTGAGTGTCAACAGACTTAGTGCCTTTACTGCTTATTTTGGGCTGAGAATGTCTAAAATGTATCATTTCTACCATTCCCATATCATCCACTGTCCCTTAACCAAAATTCAGCCAACATGCCCTGAACTCAGTAGGTAATCAATGTATGTTGTTGATAAGATGATATTTCCCCATTTATTTAGGAGGAGTCAAATTTCATAGCCTTTTAAGTGCAGAAGACTGATAGTTTAAGTAGTTTCTTTCTGGATTCTTGCCATAAGTCTGTCTTATGACAAGCTTTTTTTTTTTTTTTTTTTTCCTCTGACTCTGCCAGAAAAGCAATGTGGAAGACTATCAGTGGGGGATGCTTTAGTAAAGAGGGAAGAAGAGACTCAGGCCGTGTCATCTGGCTCCACGGTCACGTGCTAGGGCAGCCTCTGGTGCACATGGTCCTCAAAGACCTTTCTGCAGGTTGTGATCCTGTCAATCTGCTCATTTCACTCCGGTGAAAACTCCTCTTTCTTACCCACACCTATTCTTCCAAAAGCTGTAGCTAAGACTGCTAGTCCCTCACTGAAGGATGATTTTTGTCAGTCTGTGTGTGACTGGCACATATCTCGTGAGATTAGAGGCACTAGAAGGGCAAAGGCTTTTTCTGCCTTGGGTACTTTTATATCCTTAGTGGCTAACACATGCCTGCGTTATAGCAGAAAGTCAAAGGAGTAATTTTACATAAAATAGTAAACACATCTCCAAGATCTCAGTCAAAATCCAGCATAGTATTCCTCCATAAAATCTTCCTTTCTACTATTTTTCGTCACCTTCAAAATGCTACATATGATAGATTTTACTCCCTCTATAATTCCATAGTAATTCATATATGTTTCTCTTATACATATTTGTTATTTGTCATGCTACCTCACAATTACATGTGTGTTTCCTACTAGCCTATGTCATTATCAAGCATAGTAGCTATACAACTGAGTGCTTAAACACCTGGGCTCTGAATTCCAGCTCTGCTACTTTATACCTATGTCTTCTTAAGTTAATGTAACTGCTAAGAGTCAGTTTCCTTATTTGTAAAGTGGAGACAATTTATTTATCCATGTATTTATTATTGATGTATTTGTTATGTGTTAGGTGCCAAGGTAGGTATTGGTGATAGAGTTAAGAGAAAAGAAAAAGAAAAAGGAAAGGAAAGAAGAGGAAAAGAAAGGAAAGTGGACAATGTCCTTGCCCTGATAGACAGCACCTTCTAGCTATAGATATATCCATATCTAGCCATGTCAAGATCTTCAAAACAAGCAAACAATACAATTTCATACATTTACAAGTCATCCAAAAAAAAAAGGAAGATAAGGGAGTAGAGCTTGATAGAGCTGGCAGACGGTCCTGGTGTTTGTTAGGGAAGCTGATTTGTGAATTGAAGAAGACCCTCAAGTCCTTATGTTCTGTTTCTTCTCCTTGAGGAATTGGTATGATTACACATTCTATTGTCTCTGGAGTTAGGCATGACCTTGTGAATTGCTTTGGCTCATGAAAGGTGGACAGAAGGGAGTCTCATGCAGAAACTTTAAGACAAGCCAATTAAAATTTGCTGTAACTTCTTTCCCCTCCTGGAATTATTATGGAAATATTTATTGAGAAGGGGCCTTCATTAGCTTAGGGGACCCACACTGGACATCGGCCCATGATTTGAGAATTGTTTTTGCTGCAGCGTAACCTATGTATCCTTACTGACACGTGCCTCTCATCACAATGTCTGTCACCCAGAAAGTGCTTGGTAAGTTCTTCTTCTTATTATTAATTTTATTTGGGTAATATTTGTATTTCCAATGTTGAAACATAGTAGGGAGTCAATATCTTTTTCCTAATAAACATGAGTTTTAAGGCATTAAAGTGCAAGTCTTTCGAGCCTACTTTCACAGATAGGAAAAGTAAAGTCCAAGTAATTCAAATTACCTGTCAGAGGGGGCACAGTGTCAGCCTGTGGATCCAAAGAGGACCCCCGGGGGGAAAATTAAACTTTAGGTTTCTAATGCTATTTTTCTATTGATTAGCAATATAAAACTAGATACACACACTTTTGAAGTTATTTTATTCGACAACATAATAAATCTAATTATAAATTCAGAAAACCTTTAAAAATCAAGTATATAAATAAAAAATGTTAACTCAAGTAAAATACTATTAGGAATAGGAAACTTTGCCTCAAAATGCCAATATAAACTAACAATGGTTATTTATTTTGAGCCACAAAATTAAATTTTAAAAGAAATAACTAAGTAACTTAACCAGACAGAAATGTCTGTTTGAACTGAAATATAGCTCAGTTTCTCTTAAACCTTTGCAAGGGAGCCACAGGAAAAAAAAACCCATAACTTTTTCTTGTGGCAGAAATTGCTAACAGCACCAGAGTAAATCTGCTGGTTGTGAAACATGTAAGGACAGATCTGGAGAAGGGGGAGAAATGCAAAACACATCAGAGGCAATTTTTCAGTGGATAAAATTAAATCAAAGGAAAAAGCAAGTTTACTGGGACATAAATATAAATGATAAAATGAGAACTACATTTTCTAAAATAAGAATGTGTCCCTTACGTATTTGAGTACTATCTATGAAATCAACTCCATGATTTAAAATTCTATAAATGAAATTTTAAATATTCTATTTCTGATGTATACTAAAAACTAGTGAATTGATTATATTGTTGCTTTTTAGAGCTCGCTAGCTACCACAACAACTGCTGGAGCAAAAGAATAAAATTGAATTTGTATTATATGTTGATGACAAATACAGTACGATCACAATAGTAGCTTTAATAGACTTGACTTGAAATAATGTGCTTTAATAGGCTTGATTTGAAAATATGCAGGTAATGGTTTTTCTAAGTTGTTGAAATAACCAATACAATTTCCTCCACTCTGGGAACTGAACAAGAAAAAATTAGTCAGTAGACTAGGCCATAGAGTTACACTGCACTTTAATTTTCCTGTTGTTCTACAAGACATGTTAACCTAAATAGAACAGATTTGTGAAATGTGTTCTAGTAAGAATGAGAAATTGCCTTTTGCTTTGCTTTTAGATTTTTTTCTTTTTATTCCAAGCTTGTAGCGCTGATTAGGTGACTATCAAACGAAACCTTAACCAATCAACCAAGTTTCCAGAAAGAGTTTTCTAGGAACTGCATGGTTCAATTTGTGTAGGTATAAAAAACAAACACCCATACAAAAATTACTACAACAATAAAAATGACGTAGTTCTTAAGTTTGTATCAATAAAAGTTTATTTTAATTGATCTGTATATCTATTTCAGTTGACAAGTAGCTTTTAATTTGGCAAATAGAATATAAAAATCTTTTCAAATAGTAAACCATTAAGAAAAATAATTATTTTTCAAGGAAGAGATATTCATATATATCCTATATTAAGTCATATATACGCTCTCCATGACTATATACACACACAATCCACATATAGAGACATACGTATGTATATGTGTGGCTTCAAGTCTGTGTTTGTGTACAATATTGGAAACAATATGAACAAGGTTTGAACTTATTTCTTTCTCATTTGTTTGAGAGAGAGCCTGCAAGTGGGGGAGAGGGAGAGAGACAGAGAGACAGAATTGTAAGCAAGCTCCCCGCTGACACGGGGCTTGATTCCACAACCATGGGATCATGACCTGAGCTGAAATCAAGAGTTGGATGCTCAACCGACTGAGCCAACTGCATGCCTCAATTTCTTTTGTGATAAAGTGAAAACACAGTTCCTGTCCTTTTCTTGAGTTCAGTGAGGTTGCTTTAAATGGCTTGACAGGGGAGTTGCGGCAAGATGGCGGCTTAGGAGGACGCTGGGCTCACCGCACGCCCTGCTGATCACTTAGATTCCATCTACACCTGCCTAAATAACCCAGAAAACCGCCAGAGGATTAGCAGAACAGAGTCGCCGGAGCCAAACGCAGACGAGAGGCCCACGGAAGAGGGTAGGAAGGGCGGCGAGGCGGTGCGCGCTCCACGGACTGGCGGGAGGGAGCCGGGGCGGAGGGGCGGCTCGCCGGCCAAGCAGAGCCCCGAGTCTGGCTTGCAAAAGCGGAGGGGCCGGGCGGACTGTGTTCCGACAGCAAGCGCGACTTAGCGTCTAGGAGGTCATAAATTAACAGCTCTGCTCGGAAAGCGGGAAGGCTGGAGGACAAAGGGAGGGAGAGCTGCTGAGCCCCCTGACAACAGAGCTCAGTTTGGTGGGGAACAAAGGCGCTCGCCAGCGCCATCTCCCCCGCCCATCCCCCAGCCGAAATCCCAAAGGGAACCGGTTCCTGCCAGGGAACTTGCTCCCTCCTCGCAAACACCCAACTCTGCGCTTCGGCGGAGCCAAACCTCCGGCAGCAGATCTGACTCCCTCCCGCTGCCACAGGGCCCCTCCTGAAGTGGATCACCTAAGGAGAAGCGATCTAAGCCTGCCCCTCCTGCCCCCGAGCACCTTGCCTACCCACCCCAGCTAATACGCCAGATCCCCAGCATCACAAGCCTGGCAGGGTGCAAGTAGCCCAGACGAGCCACACCACCCCACAGTGAATCCCGCCCCTAGGAGAAGGGAAGAGAAGGCACACACCAGTCTGACTGTGGCCCCAGCGGTGGGCTGGGGGCAGACATCAGGTCTGACTGCGGCCCCGCCCACCAACTCCAGTTATACACCACAGCACAGGGGAAGTGCCCTGCAGGTCCTCACCACGCCAGGGACTATCCAAAATGACCAAGCGGAAGAACTCCCCTCAGAAGAATCTCCAGGAAATAACAACAGCTAATGAGCTGATCAAAAAGGATTTAAATAATATAACAGAAAGTGAATTTAGAATAATAGTCATAAAATTAATCGGGCTTGAAAACAGTATACAGGACAGCAGAGAATCTCTTGCTACAGAGATCAAGGGACTAAGGAACAGTCATGAGGAGCTGAAAAACGCTTTAAACGAAATGCATAACAAAATGGAAACCACCACAGCTCGGCTTGAAGAGGCAGAGGAGAGAATAGGTGAACTAGAAGATAAAGTTATGGAAAAAGAGGAAGCTGAGAAAAAGAGAGATAAAAAAATCCAGGAGTATGAGGGGAAAATTAGAGAATTAAGTGATACACTAAAAAGAAATAATATACGCATAATTGGTATCCCAGAGGAGGAAGAGAGAGGGAAAGGTGCTGAAGGGGTACTTGAAGAAATAATAGCTGAGAACTTTCCTGATCTGGGGAAGGAAAAAGGCATTGAAATCCAAGAGGCACAGAGAACTCCCTTCAGACGTAACTTGAATCGATCTTCTGCACGACATATCATAGTGAAACTGGCAAAATACAAGGATAAAGAGAAAATTCTGAAAGCAGCAAGGGGTAAACGTGCCCTCACATATAAAGGGAGACCTATAAGACTCGTGACTGATCTCTCTTTTGAAACTTGGCAGGCCAGAAAGAATTGGCACGAGATTTTCAGGGTGCTAGACAGAAAAAATAGGCAGCCAAGAATCCTTTATCCAGCAAGTCTGTCATTTAGAATAGAAGGAGAGATAAAGGTCTTCCCAAACAAACAAAAACTGAAGGAATTTGTCACCACTAAACCAGCCCTACAAGAGATCCTAAGGGGGACCCTGTGAGACAAAGTCCCAGAGACATCACTATAAGCATAAAACATACAGACATCACAATGACTCTAAACCCGTATCTTTCTATAATAACACTGAATGTAAATGGATTAAATGCGCCAACCAAAAGACATAGGGTATCAGAATGGATAAAAAAACAAGACCTATCTATTTGCTGTCTACAAGAGACTCATTTTAGACCTGAGGACACCTTTAGATTGAGAGTGAGGGGATGGAGAACTATTTATCATGCTACTGGAAGCCAAAAGAAAGCTGGAGTAGCCATACTTATATCAGACAAACTAGACTTTAAATTAAAGGCTGTAACAAGAGATGAAGAAGGACATTATATAATAGTTACAGGGTCTATCCATCAGGAAGAGCTAACAATTATAAATGTCTATGCACCGAATACCGGAGCCCCCAAATATATAAAACAATTACTCATAAACATAAGCAACCTCATTGATAAGAATGTGGTAATTTCAGGGGACTTTAATACACCACTTACAGAAATGGATAGATCATCTAGACACACGGTCAATAAAGAAACAAGGGCCCTGAATGAGACATTGGATCAGAGGGACTTGACAGATATATTTAGAACTCTGCATCCCAAAGCAACAGAATATACTTTCTTCTCGAGTGCACATGGAACATTCTCCAAGATAGATCATATACTGGGTCACAAAACAGCCCTTCATAAGTTTACAAGAATTGAAATTATACCATGCTTACTTTCAGACCACAATGCTATGAAGCTTGAAATCAACCACAGAAAAAAGTCTGGAAAACCTCCAAAAGCATGGAGGTTAAAGAACACCCTACTAACGAATGAGTGGGTCAACCAGGCAATTAGAGAAGAAATTAAAAAATATATGGAAACAAACGAAAATGAAAATACAACAATCCAAACGCTTTGGGATGCAGCGAAGGCAGTCCTGAGAGGAAAATACATTGCCATCCAGGCCTATCTCAAGAAACAAGAAAAATCCCAAATACAAAATCTAACAACACACCTAAAGGAACTAGAAGCAGAACAGCAAAGGCAGCCTAAGCCCAGCAGAAGAAGAGAAATAATAAAGATCAGAGCAGAAATAAACAATATAGAAACTAAAAAAACTGTAGAGCAGATCAACGAAACCAAGAGTTGGTTTTTTGAAAAAATAAACAAAATTGACAAACCTCTAGCCAGGCTTCTCAAAAAGAAAAGGGAGATGACCCAAATAGATAAAATCATGAATGAAAATGGAATTATTACAACCAATCCCTCAGAGATACAAACAATTATCAGGGAATACTATGAAAACTTATATGCCAACAAATTGGACAACCTGGAAGAAATGGACAAATTCCTGAACACCCACACTCTTCCAAAACTCAATCAGGAGGAAATAGGAAGCTTGAACAGACCCATAACCAGCGAAGAAATTGAATCGGTTATCAAAAATCTCCCAACGAATAAGAGTCCAGGACCAGATGGCTTCCCAGGGGAGTTCTACCAGACGTTTAAAGCAGAGATAATACCTATCCTTCTCAAGCTATGCCAAGAAATAGAAAGGGAAGGAAAACTTCCAGACTCATTCTATGAAGCCAGTATTACTTTGATTCCTAAACCAGACAGAGACCCAGTAAAAAAAGAGAACTACAGGCCAATATCCCTGATGAATATGGATGCAAAAATTCTCAATAAGATACTAGCAAATCAAATTCAACGGCATATAAAAAGAATTATTCACCATGATCAAGTGGGATTCATTCCTGGGATGCAGGGCTGGTTCAACATTCGCAAATCAATCAACGTGATACATCACATTAACAAAAAAAGAGAGAAGAACCATATGATCCTGTCAATCGATGCAGAAAAGGCCTTCGACAAAATCCAGCACCCTTTCTTAATAAAAACCCTTGAAAAAGTCGGGATAGAAGGAACATACTTAAAGATCATAAAAGCCATTTATGAAAAGCCCACAGCTAACATCATCCTCAACGGGGAAAAACTGAAAGCTTTTTCCCTGAGATCAGGAACACGACAAGGATGCCCACTCTCACCGCTGCTGTTTAACATAGTGCTGGAAGTTCTAGCATCAGCAATCAGACAACAAAAGGAAATCAAAGGCATCAAAATTGGCAAAGATGAAGTCAAGCTTTCGCTTTTTGCAGATGACATGATATTATACATGGAAAATCCGATAGACTCCACCAAAAGTCTGCTCGAACTGATACAGGAATTCAGCAAAGTTGCAGGATACAAAATCAATGTACAGAAATCAGTTGCATTCTTATACACTAACAATGAAGCAACAGAAAGACAAATAAAGAAACTGATCCCATTCACAATTGCACCAAGAAGCATAAAATACCTAGGAATAAATCTAACCAAAGATGTAAAGGATCTGTATGCTGAAAACTATAGAAAGCTTATGAAGGAAATTGAAGAAGATTTAAAGAAATGGAAAGACATTCCCTGCTCATGGATTGGAAAAATAAATATTGTCAAAATGTCAATACTACCCAAAGCTATCTACACATTCAATGCAATCCCAATCAAAATTGCACCAGCATTCTTCTCAAAACTAGAACAAGCAATCCTAAAATTCATATGGAACCACAAAAGGCCCCGAATAGCCAAAGGAATTTTGAAGAAGAAGACCAAAGCAGGAGGCATCACAATCCCAGACTTTAGCCTCTACTACAAAGCTGTCATCATCAAGACAGCATGGTATTGGCACCAAAACAGACACATAGACCAATGGAATAGAATAGAAACCCCAGAACTAGACCCACAAACGTATGGCCAACTCATCTTTGACAAAGCAGGAAAGAACATCCAATGGAAAAAAGACAGCCTCTTTAACAAATGGTGCTGGGAGAACTGGACAGCAACATGCAGAAGGTTGAAACTAGACCACTTTCTCACACCATTCACAAAAATAAACTCAAAATGGATAAAGGACCTAAATGTGAGACAGGAAACCATCAAAACCCTAGAGGAGAAAGCAGGAAAAGACCTCTCTGACCTCAGCCGTAGCAATCTCTTACTCGACACATCCCCAAAGGCAAGGGAATTAAAAGCAAAAGTGAATTACTGGGACCTTATGAAGATAAAAAGCTTCTGCACAGCAAAGGAAACAACCAACAAAACTAAAAGGCAGCCAACGGAATGGGAAAAGATATTCGCAAATGACATATCGGACAAAGGGCTAGTATCCAAAATCTATAAAGAGCTCACCAAACTCCACACCCGAAAAACAAATAACCCAGTGAAGAAATGGGCAGAAAACATGAATAGACACTTCTCTAAAGAAGACATCCAGATGGCCAACAGGCACATGAAAAGATGTTCAGCGTCGCTCCTTATCAGGGAAATACAAATCAAAACCACACTCAGGTATCACCTCACGCCAGTCAGAGTGGCCAAAATGAACAAATCAGAAGACTATAGATGCTGGAGAGGATGTGGAGAAACGGGAACCCTCTTGCACTGTTGGTGGGAATGCAAATTGGTGCAGCCGCTCTGGAAAGCAGTGTGGAGGTTCCTCAGAAAATTAAAAATAGACCTACCCTATGACCCAGCAATAGCACTGCTAGGAATTTACCCAAGGGATACAGGAGCACTGATGCATAGGGCCACTTGTACCCCAATGTTCATAGCAGCACTCTCAACAATAGCCAAATTATGGAAAGAGCCTAAATGTCCATCAACTGATGAATGGATAAAGAAATTGTGGTTTATATACACAATGGAATATTACGTGGCAATGAGAAAAAATGAAATATGGCCTTTTGTAGCAACGTGGATGGAACTGGAGAGTGTGATGCTAAGTGAAATAAGCCATACAGAGAAAGACAGATACCATATGGTTTCACTCTTATGTGGATCCTGAGAAACTTCACAGGAACCCATGGGGGAGGGGAAGGAAAAAAAAAAAAAAAGAGGTTAGAATGGGAGAGAGCCAAAGCATAAGAGACTGTTAAAAACTGAGAACAAACTGAGGGTTGATGGGGGGTGGGAGGGAGGAGAGGGTGGGTGATGGGTATTGAGGAGGGCACCTTTTGGGATGAGCACTGGGTGTTGTATGGAAACCAATTTGTCAATAAATTTCAGAAAAAAAAAAAAAGAAAAACAAAACAAAACAAAAAAACAAAAACAAAAAAACCCAAAACAACTGTAAAAACACATTTTGAGGGGCGCCTGGGTGGCGCAGTCGGTTAAGCGTCCGACTTCAGCCAGGTCGCGATCTCGCGGTCCGTGAGTTCGAGCCCCGCGTCGGGCTCTGGGCTGATGGCTCAGAGCCTGGAGCCTGTTTCCGATTCTGTGTCTTCCTCTCTCTCTGCCCCTCCCCCGTTCATGCCCTGTCTCTCTCTGTCCCAAAAATAAATAAACATTGAAAAAAAAAATTTTAAAAAAAAAAACACATTTTGATATCATTTAGGCAGTGTGAATATGGACTCAATATTATATCCTGTATCCTATATCCTGGCATTTTTTTATATTTATGATACTATAAATTGTAAGAAAATACATATATTTTAGATACTGTTAGTGGAGTATATGGAAGTGAAATGGCATAATGTCTGTGATTTGCTTCAAAATACATCAGTACAGAGGAGGCCGGTTGGCTCAGGCAGTTAAACTTCTGGCTACAGCTCAGGTCATGATCTCATGTTTGTGAACTGAAGACCTGCATATGGCTCTGTGTTGAGAGCTCAGAGCCTGGAGCCTGCTTCATATTCTGTGTGTCCCTCTCTTTCTGCCCTTCACCCCCTCTCCCCGCCTCAAAAATAAACATTAAAAAAATTAAAAAAAAAATAAATAAATAAAATAAATGGCTTGACATGGGGCTCCTGGGTGGCTCAGTCAGTTAAGCGTCCGACTTCAGCTCAGGTCACGATCTCGCGGTCCGTGAGTTCGAGCCCCGCGTCGGGCTCTGGGCTGATGGCTCAGAATCTGGAACCTGCTTCTGATTCTGTGTCTCCCTCTCTCTCTGCCCCTCCCCCATTCATGCTCTGTCTCTCTCTGTCTCAAAAATAAATAAACATTAAAAAATAAATAAATAAATGGCTTGACACAACTGTATTAGCAGGGGTAGTCATACTCCCCTGAGTTTCTAAAATGTATTAAAATAAAAGACTCTTCCACTAACAAATTCTACTAGAATTATCAATTCTTCACCACTGAAGTTTAGTCATTAGGCAGATGGATGGGTTTTTACTCCTCCTATCATTTTTAATTGTCATGGAATTACATTTATCCTCCCTAAACCAGTACAATGTATGCTGTTCTTGCTTCAGTTGAAAGGGATGCACCCTAGAAGAGATAAATTATTCCATTATCACCAAAACATTTATTAAATGTCCATATTTTTAGGAGGCAGGGATGAATGTTATAGATGGGAATTAATTAGGCTCAATTCCTGCCTCATTGGAGGTTAGAGTGTAAGATGTCCAGACAGCAATGATGCAGGCATTTTAAGGCCATGCATCAAACACGGGGAAAGAGATGAGTTAAGTTTCTATCAAGAACATTTGCACCCTTGAGCAAAGTATATCAGTGAACTGGGTGAAAAAGGACACCCTCGGGTGATGCATGTCATGGTGATTCACAACCACTCCACCAATCATGTAGGAAAGACCCCTGCCGAAATCCCAGGATTTAACTGAGTGCTGTTCAGGATAAGAAGGGGTAGGCACAGTGGGATTTTCCCTAAATCTTCCATATCTCATCTCAGAAATTACTGAAGGGAAGGGATTGCCAGCTACATCTGCTCTACATATTTTTTAAATGTCTTATGTGCTGGGGGGAAGAGGGGTCAAATAGGGAATAAGCCACTTATTGGCAAACATCATGGAGAACTACACTAGAGCAGTGGACACCTTTCATACTGGTAGAGTTTTAAGTAAGTGCTTAGAGAATTACACCCATTTCACATATCAGATATCCCTAATACACCAATATATCACTACCTCTCCTTTACTACCCACCGCTAGGTGGTTCCCGGATCTTACTAATTCTACCACATTTCTATTGCTCAACTTATCTCTTCCTTCATCTTTTGCAAAACAAACCAAATTAACATAGATTGCTAATGTTTTCTTTTTTTTTCTTTTTTTAAATGTTTTTATTTTAGAGAAAGAGAGTGCCTATGAGAGCAGGAAGGAAAGGCAGAAGGAGAGGGAGAGGGAGAGGGGGAGAGAAAGAGGGAGGGAGGGAGAGAGAGAGAGAGAGAGAGAGAGAGAGAGAGAGAGAGAATCTCAAGCAGGCTCCATGTTCAGTGCAGAGCCTGACACAGGGCTCAATCCCACGACCCTGGGATCATGACCTAAGTCATAATTAAGAGTCAGTCATTCAACCAACTGAGCCACCCATGTACCCCTGTTTATCTTTTCTTTCTGAATAACTGCCTAGCCATTTTTTTCTCTCTAGTCTGTCTACCAATTCTTTCCATAATAGGTCCATGTGGCCTATTAATTTGAGATTAATTTTTTTCAAAAATATGCATCATATTATACATTTTTCACTTAAAAAAATCCAAGAGCTTTCCATCAGTTAGGCAATGAATGCTTGACTCATGAAATTAACACGTAAATGACTCTGATGTATCAGTTTTTTCTTCAAGAACTATTCCCTCACTGCCTTCCTGTTCCCCCATCTCAGCCATGAGCTTGATGAACGCATTGTGAGTTTTCCCGCCTATCTGTATGTATATATATTGTTCCCTCGGCTCGAAATATTGTTGTCGTTCTTCTCCACTTGAAGAGCCCTTTATTTACCTCCAATATCAAGTCTAAATGTCGTCTCTTTTACATAGATTTCTGGTGTGTTCCGAGTCAGCTCAGCACTCCCTACTGTTTTACCCATTACATTTTATGGGTCTGATTCTTCCAATGCAGGAGAGCTCTTAGAAGGCAGACACGGTCTTGTTCATGCATCCTCACTTGCCAACACTATCGGTGAATTAATATCATTTTCTTACGTGTTGATTTTTATTTTTATAGTTATTTCAAGCACATCGTTTCATTTTATACTTTCCATAAGTTTGTAAAGTATTACACAGCAGATGTTGTTCCCATATAACAGATAAGGAAATTGAGTATTAAAGCCAACACATCACTGAGAGCTTTTGCTTTGTTTTAAATATTTGCTTTGTTTTGTTTTACTTACAGCTTAATATCTTTCCAGCATATTATGGCATTTGTTTTATAAACATTACATTTAATCACATGTGAGCGTGTATGTGTTTCCCTCTGCTATGGGGTAAAAAGAAAAACTACCCTTTTGCATGTATATGACTTTCTTTGAACATTCATTGAAGATCAGCATATTATAAACAACAAAAAAACCCCTCTTATCCCTTACTTCTTTCATTTTGACTCTAACCTCATCATGACATAAAACTACTGCTTGACAGATGATCCAACCAAGGTATTATAAAACATTCTTGATAGGTGCTTTAGGTTAATGATTTATGAAATAATTGTTGAGGTCAACTACTATGAACAGAGCATTCCAAAAGTCTTAGTACAAAAGTTCTAATAGATCATATCCTTTGTGCACTTTAGGGGAGGTAACCATAAATTTATTTTGATAATGTCTATGTCAGTTGGTATGTTTAATTTTTCTTTCATGCAAAAGAATGAGTATTAGTATAAGGGAAAACCTGTGATTAATAGAGGCAAATGCAAAAGGAACTAGTTAATGTTGTTCCTACATTTCTGTGTTGAAAATAAACCAGATTAAGTTTTCAGCATATATGAGAGGAAAGAGGGGAAATAATTATTAGCCAATAAAACCAACTCATTTTTCTTTCCAGAAAACAGCAAGATTTAGGAACATAGATAGGGAAATATTGAGAGAAAGAACACTCAGGCATTTTTAGAACTCTTAAAAGGAAAGGCAAATGACTAGATGATGGGTTTTGTGGGCTAATCCTGTGTTTTCCTATACACGACAAAGTCACTCAGGCAGCTGTCAGTGGGGCACATTGTTTCAATTGCTTCTATAGTGGCTGTGATGGTTTTGTCCTGGCTCATTCACATTCGGGAGCCCGATCCCATTTGTGTGCACAGCCCTGCATTTATAAGCCGATGCCTGAGATCGGTTAGTGATTTTCTTCTGACCAAATGTGTGTGTACAAATATCTCCTCTTATCTGAACATTTTGAGGAAAGTTTGGTAAATAGTGCAAGAATCAGGAGGGAAGACATAAATCAAAAGTAAAATCATGATTTCAACGCCTTGAACTCTTGCTGTGTATTTTGTCACTCTTGGGCCTTACTCCAATGGTTAATGAGACCAAAACTATTTGAAATGCATGTCTCTAAAATTTAAGTGGGATGCCACCACATTTGAGCAAAGAGCTATTAAAATGATGAAATCATTATATTGGGTCCAAGGATGAAAGACTTTGTAAATATTTAGTCTTTCTCAGTCACAAACCACTTAAATGGATGAATATAGTCTAGTCATTGGTTTATGGTTCTAATAACCTCCAGGAAATGTCAAATTCACATGCTGTCCCAGAACACAAGATTTAGCTTTTGGATTTTTAATTTAACTAAAAGATGTGTAAAAGCACACAGTCATCCAGCTCCCTATTGGCTCCACATCTGTGTAGGATTATATGCAAACAATGTTTGAGTTAACATTGGCAGTCACATACGCTTGCTAGCTGAAATGTAATTAATTGTATTTTTTTTTTAAATAGACAAAATGAATGAAGGAGGACAATTTGGAGTAGCACTGTTTTCAGCAATAATCTTACATATGAGGTAAGGCTCAAAGTTGCCAAAATGGAATCTGGAAATAGAGATCCATCAGCCTTATGTCTAAAGTAAATCATAATTGTTCTGAAAATGATTAACGCTGGGTGACAGCCAATGTCCCTTTGATAAAATAGTACTTAGTCTGATTCTACAATTGAGCAGACAGGAAATGGCTCACCTTTTGGTAATGAATTAACTCTTTCCTATAGGACTTCAGTAATTCCTAAGCCTAAGCCCTGAAAATGTCTAGGATACTAGGATATTAAACAGAGTTTCCAAGGGTCGCAAACAGTTATTCTTTCTCTATAATTATCTTACATTCCTTAGTTTTACTCTTATCTGAAGATTATGTTGGACAATATGCCTATTGCTCAGGGAACTTAAAAATTCTCTCCGTTGATTTGGCTTCCTCAAAGTAGAAGTTCATAAACAATGGCATGGCAGTACTCCTTGGTGACATTTTCAACCTGCAAAAGTTACACAAAATAATTTTCAATACTTTATAATAAAGTGAGACACAAGCAGAGCAAATTTCTACAATTTGTCAAATGTAATCCATAAATTTGTAATAAGATTTGCAATTTCCTGATTCCTGGAATGCAAAAAACAAAACAAAACAAAAAAAAAAACCTTTAAATACCACCCCCCCCAACCTAAAACAACAAAGTATGAAGCTGGGTCTCCTTCATCATACTGTGTATTTAAATGCCTCTGTTAGACACATGTCTCCCCATTCCACACCATGCACCCTATATGCAACGTTGCCAAGCCCAGTCTCTTCCTTCCCATGGGGATAAGTTAAATCCATCTAGAAAATGATTTGATCTGCAGAATGCAGATCATTTTAAACTGGAATGAAGAATAAAGACTTGGAGACAGCACAGAATGTGGTTATAGTAGTCCACGTTAAAAATGACCAGAGCATCAACAAGGGATTTGGCTGCTAGACTAGTGTGGTTATTAATGGACAAATGCTCTTTCCTCAACCGGGGAACTGCTTCTACTCCTTGTGGTTATGGGAATAGGAAATGGAAGGAGACAACACTTTACTGGCAGACACATTACTGACCCTGCAGAGGCAGCAAGAATAATGAGCAGAGAAGGCTTTAGAGAAGAGTGTCCTGCCAAGCAGAATAATTGCTACAAGAAGTACAGGATACATTGGACATGATGGTGACTGGGTTGGATCATCCTCTATCAGAGTAGGGTGGGTCAACCAAATGTGCTGGTGAATCAAATTATCCTAGAATGTTGAAATCGCTGGGTAGGAAGCAAGGGCATCCTAATTCCTGTCCATTTATGAGTCATGGATATTTGAAGGAACCAACTTTTTATGTCAGTTATGACACATGTAGACAGCTACTTGCTACCCATACATCTGGAATGGTCCTGAGTTCAGATATCCATTATGCAATCTGAATATGTCCTGATTTTTTTGCTTTAATCAATATTGCAATCAAAATTATGTAGAAATGCAGTTTTAGACTAGAACAACTCTCCAAGACATGCTTAAAACCAACCAACAAACAAAAGGGTTAGGATGTTTTTTTGTAATTACAAGTTTTTGCAGTTATGTTTGGTTAGAAATGAACAAATATTAAATGTATGTTTTTTGGTTTGATATTTTGCTTATTTTGTGTCTCAAAATTGTTTACTTATGACAGAATCAAATCCTTGTGAAAAACATATCTGGAACAGAGTCAAGACAATATAATGCATCAAACAGATGAAGGAGAAATAAATAATGAAAGAACATAAATAAATAAAATAAAGTGAGAAAACAAGCCATGTTACTGTAGGCTAAATGATATCTAGACGGGCCCCTCCTTAGAAACAGATATTCTGTTTAGTGTTTTTTCTCTTTTCTCTAACACCTTGACTTAGGGAGCCCAAAGAATAGCTTCTCCTGAGAACAAAAGCACAATTAAAGGAGTCATGCAGAGGGACAAACCAGTCCTCACCTCTGCCACTTAGAACTTGACACATAAGTGGATAATTTCTGAAGTAAGACAGCTTTTGCAGAACTATATTTTTGAGATGCTTAAAATTCCTCCACTAACGATATATTCTTCCACTTGTGATTTATTATTGAATTTTAGAGCAGGAACTTATCAAGGCTTTTTGGGGTCTCTAAAGAAACAATTTGTTGAAATGAAACTGCCCCTGGTAAGGGTCAGAACATTATGAGCAGGCACTCGGGCAGTTTTCTTCATAATCATGTTAGAAAATCTTGCTTGCTGGAAAGGGAAAATAAGATGACCCCTCTAAGGAGCTATGGGAAAAGGAAAATAGGTGCTTTGAGTGGGAAGCAATGCAAGTGAAAAGGTATTAAAATGGACTTTCTTTGGATCCCTGCCTTTTCTGCTGTTTGCCCCCACTCTGCATACAAAGGGGTCCAGCTCTGGCTGCTCTTCCTGATGATATTATTGGCAGTCAGCTGAAAGTCTGCACAGAGAACGCCACAGTCACGGCAGGATTGTTTCTGCATTGAAAAAGCAGAGAGCAACTTCTTGGCACTCCATCAGAAGAGATGTGATTTCCTAACGAAAGTGGAATGCTCGGTCAGAAGAGTTGTTGGAACTTCCCCCTCTGCCATGAAACCTGGTGAATGGTTTGAGTTTTTCCAAAATTATTTCAAATTGACCTGCTAGGAGGCTGTGCCGACCGTTCCAATTTTCCTCTCAATTTTGCATTTTGTTGGATGCTTCCCTCAAGTCTTCCAGTGTAGTTCAGTCATTAGTCAGAGCTGGAAGGTTTATTATTTATTTTGACAGTCACCAGCCTATTTTGTCAAACAGTACACATTACTGCTCCATTTGACAGGTGTTACTCTTAAAATCCTCAGTTTCTTTTTCCTCCTTTGAGCGAGGCTTCTGTGTCTGCTGTCTTGTTTGCCTTCCCAAAGGAAGCACGATACATTTTCTGGTTGATAAAAGCTTTATGTTGTTGCTACTTTTCAGTGACAGATTAGGCAGCCATTGGTCAAAAAATTTTTCTTGATTTAATCTAAATTTTGGTGATGTGCTTAAGCTGGGATCCAGTGGGAGATTAAATAGAAGGATAAAAGAAAGGATGGTGGGCACAGTGTAACTAGAGGCAAGAAAGCACTGCCATTTCGCTGAAAGATGAATATTATGAGGTTACAGAGGTCAAAACGAGCTTTAAATTTAACGGTGTGAGGATTAGGCTAGAGGGAAAAAAAGCCACATCATTTATTTGTTGCTCTTACAAAAGGAAAATGCATGTGACCGTAATGACCTAGAAGAGAATGGTAGGTCGGATGAAAGAGGTTAGGTAGGTCTTTGTGGAGAAGATGGCTTCTGAATTGATTTAAAAAAAAATAATGTTTATTTATTTTTGAGGTGAGAGAAGAGAGAGGGAGAGAGAGAGAGAGAGAGAGAGAGAGAGAGAGAATGAGTGGGGGAGGGGAAGAGAGAGAGGAAGACACAGAATCTGAAGCAGGCTCCAGGCTCTGAGCTGTCAGCACAGAGCCTAATGCAGGGCTTGAGCTCACAGACCATGAGATCATGACCTGAGCCTAAATGAGAGGTTTAACCGACTGTCCCACCTAGGCGCTCCATGAATTGATTTTTAAAGGTAAATGGTAATACAGACAAAAGAAGAGGTAGTGAGAAGGGCTTTCTATAATGATACCAATATAGGTGGGATGGTGAATTTGATTTTGGATATGTCGCTTACAACATATTATGAAGTGTTTGGGAATGAAGTTTTCTCTGATATTCATGGCCCATCACTGTTATCCATTTGGTTGGCTAACTTCCTTATCTACTCAAGTGTCATTTCCTCAGGAAGACTTCTGACTTCTGACTTGCTGACAGTGTGGAGCCTGCTTGGGATTCTCTCTCTCTTCCTCTCTTTGTCTTTCCCTTGCTTTCTCTCTCTCTCTCTTTCTCTCTCTCTCAAAGTAAATAAATAAACTTAATAAAATAAAGTAAAATAAAATAAAATAGGTATGATATTTCATCTCAGGATGATTGTGGAGATTAGTTTTGAAAAAAAAAAAACTTTCTAGAAGGCCTGAATTTGTTAAGTACTTACCAAATGCAAATTTATAACTTCATGAAATCTTTCTATAGCACTCATCTGCACCATACTGATTGGTAACACTTTAAGTACATGCTATATCTTCACAATTAAGGAGTAAACTACTTGAAGGCAGTGACTCCCCAGATCCTTGGCATAGGGCCATACACATTTAGAATTTGGAACATGATAAAGTCTGTTGATTAAGGCATTAACATTACTTTAAAAATATAAGCACCATTTTGGGGGGAGTAAATGTGAACTCACTGGCTTTACTGGAATTAAGACAATGTGTATTAGTTTGTTACTGTTTTGCATTCTACATTATGCTGTCTTCTCTATAAAGCAAACTTTACTTAAAAGAAATGTATATAAGAAAATAAGAGGGCTAGTGTTTTGACAGTCAGAGGAGGGTTTTCAAAACCTAATGCCAGATGTTAGGTCAATCTTGGGAATCATGGTCATTTTAGTTTTACATTAAGAATTTTATGTCTCTTTTTAAGACATCCAATAATATTGCAGCAATTACATTTTTAGGCAAAAGCATTTTAGAGATCAAATGCTTTTTTTCCCCTCTTTCTGAAATATGATTATTTCAATTACTAGTAGCAACAATTAATCACTAACTGATTCATCAGCCTGCAGCTGGGATTGGAGAGCTGACTTCCTTTCTTTATTCCTATTTTATGTTCTACTGTGCTCAGCAGGGATTGACTAATAGCAAGCTAATAACCTTTCCCTACTCTCAGTACCTTTTTCTAATACCCACAAAGAAGAAAATTTTAAATACTTTTTCCCAAGTACATCTTTACCTCACAATTTCTGAAGGGAATTTTAACATTACAAGTGTCGATCCATTTTGTTGTAAGAATAAGGAATTATAGGAAGACATTTCCTTAAGGTTTGTCCGACCATTCTTTGCTATGTTTCGCTAAACAAGTCATGCTAGAGGGATGGTTATATAAGTCACTCCAAATGGGTAACGATTTTCTATTTCTTGGAATTTATCTGAGTCCTATGACTCCGTATCTATAATATACCAATATATACATACCCATCTATATAGCAGTAGATCTTCTCCAAGCATTCTAGTGTTCTGATTATCAGTATGTTGTATTTCCTAGAATTCAGTGAGAAGATATTGTAACCTATTTGGATTATTCCTAGGAGATGCCAGAAGCTTGGCCCAGAAGAAGCATACTCATCCTCTACTCCAGAGGAGTAGGTTCTTTTAGAGCAAGGGCTCTCAAATAAAAAATCCATAGACTTCAAACTATCTGCAAACATCAAAGAACAATTTGTGTCATTGGGCATTTTCCATATTTTGTGTAAGTTTCTCCAAATTATTAACATAAATCCTCTTAATGGAAACCAGAGTTCCCCTCAGGACATACAGAATAACCTTCTAGATAACCACATTCATTTATTTACTTAACTATTTTAAAGTCTAGTATCCTTGGAAATTTTTCGCTACAAGATCTATAGGCTAAAATTCACTCTTCTTAATGTAACTGAAATCATAATTAGTAGGTACTGGTCATACAGCTGTCAAGAACTTAGAAGGGTCTGAAACTTTACCCTACCTATGTGCCAAGTTGGCTTGCTACAGTTCCATGGGTGATGGCAGAAGACATGACACCCTTGAATAAGACACAAAGAATTTTATTACTCACAGCAATGTTAGTAGTCAGAATATCAGCATTTTATGCTGGTGTCCCACAGGGCAATGCTAAAAGGGTGAAATGCCTGCTCACACATAGTGGTTGTATTATAGGAGTAGAATTCCAACCATAGGAATAATGAATCTTTTATAATGGGCAGTAAACCTGACTTATCTTTGCCCTAAAGAGAAACAATATCTTTGTTGTATTGAACTGTAAACATGCAGGACCCATGGAGAATTGTCTTCCAACTATACTTACCCCTTGATTCAACACTCTTTTGACTACTGGAAAAGTTTCCTATTAGTACACCACTCTGTCAGGTGCATTGATCAATGACTCATAGAGATTAGGACCAAATCTCTTAAATTTGTCTCATACTATATTTAATAAGGTTACTATCAATAGGACTCTGAGCAGCAGGATAAGGCAATATTCAATATTAACATCAAGTGTTCCAGACCCAACCATGTGAGCAAATCTTATAAACCATCTCGATCTACCTTAGAAATCCAGGTGTATTTCTCCTTAAGTTTCCACCCTGACCTTCCCATCTGGATCAAGGCACTAATCCAGGTATAGTAGGATATATCAGTGATCACACAGACTCTACCTTGCCCTGCAAGAAGAAAATTTATGGCCAATATCATCTATAACAAGCCTGGCCACTGAGTTAAGGTTAACCTGAATACATTCCAGGACTGAGGTGGTATCTTTGATCACTTCAACTAATATTGAAGAGAAATTTTGTGTCACTTTTTCCTTCATGAACTTGTGTGTCATCCTTGTGCAGGGGCTATGCTAATCTTCGCTGTATCATTCCAATTTTAGTATATGTGCTTCTGAAGCAAGCACTTATATCACCTTGTCTAATACAATTTTCTAATTCTAATTTTTCCTACTATGACTCAGATTGTAGGGAAAACTATGACATTGGTATAAGTGGCAAATCAGTTACCCCTCTAGAAGGCTCCCCAAGCAACTAAGTGTAGCTCATTTTGGAGATACAATGCAGTCATTTAAGGGTTACATTACCCACTGGGAGTGTTTTTTAACTTGGAGACCTCTTGTGATTACTCTAAGAGGACAATAATAATTTTATGGGAGAGAAATAAAGTAATACTTGGCTTCCACACAAGACCTATAATCCCAAAAGTACTCTTGATGTCCCTAAAAGGATGGAGCCATTTATAATTATTGGAGCTCCTAAAGTGGAATCTATATCATCCAAGGTCACAAGGTGACATTGCCCAGTGTGGCCTCCTAGCCATCTGGTAGGTCTCAGGTTTCTCAATTCAGTCTGAATACTTCAGTCTAGTCATTGTTTTTGTAGGTAATGTTTGAGGACAGTTACTCCACTCTGTCTTATGTACACCATCAGCCAGATAACCTTCATCCATTCCAGAGAATCACTCTGCTACAGCAGTGGAAATATGGATGAAACAGATAACTAAAGGTGTTTACAAGAATTTTACTGGGAAGTATAGGGACTAGGATTATCACCTTCTCTTTTGATAGACTTTTTGGTAATTTTAAGATGAATGGCAATCAAACGGTGGCCAGAGCTTCCTTATAGGAAATTACAGACCCAGAAATCAATTAAATTTAAGTGCTTATTAGCTTGGGAAAGATACACAAGAGGATTTTTCTTGAAGAAGGCTCTAGGAATGGTCTATAGGAAAAAAGAAATATTAATGTTCCTTTGCCATCCGTCTTTCCAAGGGTCTAAGATGATCTTGCCCAAGTGACAGTTTGTTACTCTCCTCCAGTGCCTGAAATACTTGTATCTCATTACAGTAGCTGTAACTTTACCTTTTCTCAATCATCCCCTCCTGACAGTCACAGTTTTAATTTTGAAGGGACAGGTACAAAAGTTATAAGAACAATTTAATTAAAATTATAAAGCTCTGTTATTTCCCTTACTTTGGCCAGTATGGGCGACTGTTGGCAACTTAACAAGCAATGTACTCAACCAAGTGGTCATTATCTTTATAATGTAACTATGCCACTCTTCTAAGATAATCTAGGTGGTTGAATAAGAATTAAATAAAGTTTGTACAAACCAAGATATCCCAGAGTTGATATTAGGGGAAAGTAAAAAGTACCATGCTCAATAATGGTCAGGGTGGAGTTCCAAAATCTGTATCTATCTCTATCTCTATCTCTATCTCTATCTCTATCATCTCTATCTCTATATCTCTATCTCTTTATCTCTATCTCTATAATCTATTTCTATTTATCTATCAATCTATCTAATCATTTTATCCTTTTTGGAAGCAGTGACTGAAAAGAGATGACCCATTTCTGAGCACAGCTTTATTTGGTGGCAAAGTGATATACTAAGGTGTGTAAATGAGGAAGACTTGAGGGAGATATACCCAGAAACCTTTTTAAGTCAATTTTTGAGAGTATTCCAATGTTCTACAATACAAGATGCCTGTGGTTCTTATGTAGTATAGGAAGTCCATTGAATCGCTTAATTATTAGCTCATCATCATGTGACCTTTAGATAAAAGATGCACCATTATAAGTCTGTAAGTGGTCTATAAAGCTGAACATGTGACATAGACTAGTTTAAAGAGCCGTTGTAATGTGTCAGACTATGCTGATCAGATATGGAACTGTAATCTGAAAAAAATGTCAAGAGCTGTGAGGCATTGCTGATCCCCCTGAGAGGGCTCCATAGTTTGGTTTAGTCAATATGCTTTGAACAGGTGAGTGCAACACCCAATTTGCTGTGGCTTCTCCTACCACAGGACAAACACATCCACTTATGGTAATATTCATATGTCTGGCATGCTGTGGTAAACTGTAGATTATAAATTTATGGTCCTTGGGACGCCTGGGTGGTTCAGTCGGTTAAGCCTCAGACTTCAGCTCAGGTCATGATCTCATGGTTCATGAGTTCAAGCCCCACATCAGGCTCTGTGCTGACAGCTCAGAGCCTGGTGACTGCTTCAGATTCTGTGACTCGCTCTCTCTTTGTTCCTCCGTCTTTCCCTCTCTGTCTCTCTTTCTCTCAAAAAATAAAAATAAACATTAAAAAAATTAAACTTATACTCCTTGACTTTGTGCTCAATGTATGGCGATGGATATGTTGCCATATCTGGTAGGAGGTAAATCTAGACAAGAACAGGAACACTCTAGACAATGCAGCATACCAGTTCCACTTGGTCTCATCAAAGAACAGGTCTTCACCGATCACTGTAAGCATCTCCATGATTGGCCCAGATGGTTCAATAAGCAGTATGGTTTGTTTCCACAGTTTGTAGTCCTAAAGAGATATCTCTAATCTGCCAGTCTGTAGTTCACCAGGTGGCAGAATAAATAATCTAGACTACTGGCAGCAGCTCAAGAGGCAGTAAACATAAAATGAGTTTCATCAAGGAGTGTATTGGTTAACTGAATTGAACATCATGTCCATGCTCAGTTATGCATAGCTGGTGTTGCTGTTGTACAGCTGTAGCAGTCCAGTGGATACCATCAAGTGTCAGTTTAGATGAAATATCAGTGAACAAGGCCTAGGCATTTAGGGTAACCTCCGTGAATCAAGGATCCTGTTGGATCCAAGGACCCAAAGCCAACAGCTTTGCTTCAATTGGTGGAGAGGAGGATAAAGATTTCCTTAGAGAGATGATTACCATGTTTTTTTTCTTTTCATATAAAGAAAAGATGCTATAGGGGCCAGGCAGGCACTATTTTTGAATATACCATTTCTATTTGACAAGTGAGGATTATTGGACCCTTCCTTGTTAGCCATTGTTACACATTGAATCCAAGTCAACCCTACCCCAAATGGTAATATTAGGCTGGAAAGTCACAAAGCCTTCAAGGAATCAGTGTGCAGTTTTAAGTAGAGTCTTACAGCAGCTGATTGCTGCTTTTCATAAGTGGTAACTATGTCATGGAGGCAACAAACCCAAAATATCAAAAAACATCTCTGAATGTAGGGTGCCTCCTTTTGCCAGAGACTCCAGACAGCAAAACTGTCAGTCAGAGGCACTTGCAGCTTCAAGAGGATAGTAGTTTAGAGCTCATTGGATAGCTTCCAGCATACATTTTGGTCTGGACCCCATTCAAAGGATGCTTATTTGTGGTCTAGCCAATATAATGGTCCAAGTAGAATGCCCACTTGCTTCAAATACCCAAAGAGTTCAATAAATTATTGGATCTCTCTTTGGTGAATAGCAAAGTGACAGTAGTTTTTCCTTAACTGCTGGAGGTTTGAGAGTTTTTATATAAACTCACATAGGCCCAAGATACTCCGTGGCTGGTAGCCCTCTGAATTATGTTGGGATTTATCAGCCACTCTTGTTGGTAGAAATATAATAACACTGCAGTCAAGGCCATTGACATAAAGGCTTCTGACTTGCCAACCCCCAACTCATCTTTTTAGTGAAAACTTCAGACGTTAGAAAGTAGAGGCATTAGTGTTATCCTGGCCCAACTCCTGGTGGCAAATGGCAGGGGGAACTTACGTACTCGTAGATGAGTACTGCAAATGTATATTGAAGGTCTTACTATATGAAGGCACTTTGGTCTTGGTCCCTGGGTACCAGTGGGACAGAAAAGAAGGTACTAGCATTGTTCAACACAAAACACCAGGTGTTATCATTCTGTGCAATGGATTCCTTTATAGGACTATAGCAGCAACAGCTGGATCCAGTTAGCAATAATCTAAAGTAAAGCTTTATCTCCTGTTATCATTTTTCACTGACCATAGGTTTGTTGTGTTAATTGGAACCTACTCTTGCTACTTTAAGATTTAACCAAAGCTGTGATTTCCACTTGTCCTCCTTATATTAAATATATATTTTTGTTGGACCACTCTGAGTTGGACAGGCAGACACATTGGGAAGTGATTTATACGTGCCACTAGCAATTTTCTATATGTAACACTCCCTGATTGGGAGAATCCACTCTGGATTTTATAAGTGTTCACAGCACACAGATTAATATACATAAATGTGTATAAAACATTAATATACATTACTGTACATTCAGCAGTGGAAATCCTAATAGTATGTTGAATTGGCCCAAAGAGTCTCATCCACAAAAATTTATTAGCTCTTCTTCCCCAGTGTGTACCTAGCCTAAATCTTATTGCCTGAATCTGGATACCCCTACACCTATGGAACCAGAGAGGATTGTGAGTTGGGCACCTTTCTCCAAAAGAATTATATAAGTTTGAGTTTCTTTTTTTCCCAAATTTTCCAGCTTACCTAGATGGGTGCACATGGCCTTTAGTTCTACTTGTGTTTCAAGGACACCTAGAACTCATTCAAACCATCTTTCTCAAAGTGGCTTAAGTTAGGGTAATGAACAGAGAAGAATCAGAGAGCCTGGAGGAATTAGAAGGCAAGGCACACTTGCTTTCAAATTTGAACAGTGGTGACAGCATGTAGCTCAACCAAATGAACCTCTAATATTTTCAGTCCACCCAAAGCCCTATATGAGCAGCAAGATCATCCTTACTGACACCCGATATTTTAGATTTGGGGACCCCTTCATTCAACTGCCATTGTCACATTGCTTTCTGGTTGAAGCTGCGCAATTCATTTCCTTTGGCTCATTTGTATTTAATATACAGAGTAATGCTGCCCTCCTCCTCTTCCTCTTCCTCTTCCTCTCCCTCTTTCTCCTCCTGTTCCTTTTTCTCCTCCTTCTCCTCCTCCACCACTTCTTCCCCTTCTTCTTCTTCTTCTTCTTCTTCTTCTTTTTCACAGATTTCACTCTAATCTAGGGCATTTTCAGTTACATTATCAAAATAACAACTAGTAAGTTCTTACAGAGTTTCAACATAAAGCCTAAGGGAGTTTTTCACGGTGGCATAACTTGCTAAACAAATTTATCTAGATTTCCTTGGGTCCATTCTCATTCATTAGTGGGCCATTTCCATCAGCACTCTAAAGCTAATTCAGGGAAGTAAGAACCCCAATATTAGTCAATGCCTCATCCATGGTTTCTCAGAAGAGTTTGTCTTTCCCAAGGAAATATCCTTGAAAGGGACAAAACTCCCTCAAAGTAGCCAGGACCCACTGCAAAAAAACCCTGAGGCCATTACTGTCATCTCTGAAAAGATCTAGGGTTGGCATGCTATGTCACAGAAGCCTCTAAGTCATAAGACAACTCATCTATGGCCATTCTTTGTTAACAGGCAGTATGTGCCCCAAGTTAAGCATTATATTCCTCATGTCTCATCTCCCAAATCAGCTAACAAAAACTCTAATCCTTTGCCTGATTTCTGCCCACAGAGGTCATAAATTTCCCTCTATTTTTCCTTGGCACATCTCATTTGAATGAAAAGTGGTAGAACTTTCTGTCATCAAACCCCAGGAAAAATTTTAGTACCAGTTGTTGCAAAGCCAAAGACCTGAGGATGATCACTGGGTGGGAGCCCAGTTTCACCTCTTACAAGAGAATTAGCAACACCCTGGGCATCATTTTAGTAGTTGTCTTTATACTTACTTCCTAGTGCTTGGTCTGAAACCATCTCTTCAATTCCTCTTAATTAAAAGATTATAAAGTAGAAGATCCTACCTAACCCACTTAATGATACATGAACTTTCCTCTACCCCTATTAATAAGCCCGTGAGACCCTAATCTTTCTGCTTGGAGAAAGCCATGTTTCCATCAGCATCCCATCTCTCAGAAAAATGGAGGGATTTGAGATTTCACCTAACAAGTTATTCTACCTCTCTTTCACGGATGCTCAGAGAAGATGATCAATCAGGCAGTCAATCTCTTGGATAAGAAACAAAGAACTTTATTATTTCCTATGACTGTTATATCAGTATTTATGTTGGTTCCTCAAGCTCCAGTTCCCATAGGGGAGCACAAAGAGGTTCATGTAATACCTATATATGTACTGGCTTACAATACAAGGAGAAAACCTGAGTTAGAAAAACCAAATCCTTTCTACCAGGTAGAAAGTATGCCTGATTTTTACCCAAAGGGAAAGATATTTTTGTTGTACTGGACAGTAGTATTAATGACAACAACAAAAATCAACAAATCCAATGAACCAACCAACCACCAACCAACCAATAAAACAAAACCAAACAAAACAAAAACACCAACACCAAAACCCAACCAACCAACCAACCAACCAACCAACTACCCAACCAACCTACCAACTGTTCTTGCTCCAGAGGAAAGAACTACCTCTATTTCCTGAGGCTATTTGCTATGCTAACATCCTTGAAATAATAGTCCAGAACAAAGGCCTAAGACTTGCAGAAATGTGAGAGACCCATGAAGAATTATCTTCCAACATTACCTGTAAAAATGTATTAAAGTGCCTGCTTTCCCTATCTTTGTCTCTGTCTCTGTATCCATCTCTGTCTTTTCTACAGTCTCTCTCTCTCTCTCTCTCTCTCTCTCTCTCTCTCTCTCTCACACACACACACACACACACACACACACAGCAAATGTTGAAGAAGTGTTTCTGAGGTATCTTACAGCTTTAAAACAATTCTCAGGAATTTTATAATAAAAAATATTAGGATGTTCATTTGATGTGAACCTTAGAATTTCTTTAATAGCTGATAGGATAAGAAACTCTGACTTCTTCAGTAATCATTAATGGGAAATGGAATGAATTCCTGCCATATTCATAAACTAGATAAGAGGAATGGTGGCAGAGAATAAATGGGAAACTGATATGTGGCAATGTTGAAAGTCACAAAATTAGGAGCATTATGTGCAGCTAAGCAGATATCAGGCTGAGGAAATAGGCTGGAATGAGAAAGTTTGGCAAATATTTGAAAAAAGAAAACAATTTGAGTTAAATTTATAAATGAAAAGAAATCCAGTCAGTTAAGGTGATGGAGGAGGAGTGAGGGTAAAGCAGTCCCGCTTCACTGAGCAAGATAATAGTCTGCTCAGAGTATTCTGGACCCTGGAATTTTAGAGACTAAAGATTTAAGGTGGCTATAAAAGAATGAATTGTAGTAGTTGACATAGGAAGGATGAATAAGGATATCAATTGAAGCCTACTCAATGTAAGAAAAATCTGGCAATGTTTCAGAGATGATGATAGTCAAAACTATATATGGAAGAAGAAAAAATTCCTCTCAGAATTTTTCAGTACAGAAGCCATTTAACTCACATGGAAGTGAAGGTCTTTGGGACAGCCAGCTATTTCACAGGACATAAAGATCTTCTCCAGTGGGAGGTAACAGATATAGCCCTCCCAGCTCCTGTCTGAAGATATATGCAGCCCAAGTTTAGGAAATGCCTATTATTATATTATTTTTATTGTACCATAAATATTCATAGCATCATACCACAGAGGAAAATTGTGCCGAAGGAGAGATAGAATTCCAGCATCAATGAGCTTATGGAGCAATGTAATATGCAGAAGGAACAGAAGGAGAAATGTAATATACTGACTTTTAATTTTTATTTGAGACTGATGTTCATGCCTATCTAAAGCCAGGCTCATTAGCAGAGGAGTAAAATAAATTATATTAGTACAGGAGGGAAGCATACTACAAATCCCAGACTCTAGTTTTGACAGACTTATTTATTGCATAAATATGATGAAAATGTAATGATTACCATTTATAATTATGTTTTGCAGCCAGGTTTTGTTAGTCCTTTTTAGAAACGAACACATGTAATGTACAAGAGATATAGAATAAGGCCAGTTTATTCTCTCAAGAACAAATATCTTTGTACAGTGAAGGGTCTCACACATAGAATGGACACTTCTTATTTGATATTCCCGTCTGGATCTGCCTTGAAACTGAGAACTAAAAAGAGCAATGCAGAGGTTTAATACATCAAGACTTAGTCTTCCTAAAATCTCTAGCATAACTCCACAATGAAATACAGACCATTTGTACTTAGCTTTCTCAGAAGCCACCTACTTTGATTGACTCTTGAATCATGCTGCCTGTGTAGTCTATCTTGCAACAAAATCTAAGTTTATGTGTATATGTATTACAGAAGCTAAACACATCTGGAAAGTAGGACTGTGGAAACACATTTGTATAGATTTGTGTACATTGTCATGTACACAACAAAGTGGATTTTGAATTGCAACTTTGGAATACAGTTCTATCAGTAGCTTTGTGTAGACATGAGTATGTGGAATTGACTTTGAATTCTAGAAGTATGGGTTCAGTTTGATTTTACTTGCAACATCTCTAGGGAAACCACTGAAGAAAGTTGTATTATCAAGTAAATAATAATTTTAACATTTATCCAGTCTTTTCTATGTGTCAGGCATGAGATAAACATTTATATGCAAATTCTTATTTAATTCTCACCACAATCCCATGAGGCAGATACTATCTATTATCTCAATTACATACATGAGGCTTAGGAAGTTATGTAACTTTCCTGAACTCATAAACCAGTTAAATGATATTACCAGGACTTAGGCCAGGTTCTAAATGACCTTGGAGTCCAAGTTCTTCATCAAGATCTCTGCATGATCTTGAGAAACACCTAAGCACAGTCTAGGATTCTGCAAAGAAATAAATCTAAAATTGATTTGAAAAAGAAAGATGAGGCATGTAATTCAGTTAACTCAATTTGTTAGAACATGTTATTTAAAAAATGTTTTCTGTTCTACTCTCCCACATTGGAAAGTTATCTTTATCAAGAATCCTGAGTCACAGAGTGGAAATCCAACCTGGGAAACTGCCCTGCAAATACAAGCTGCTTTTTTCCAAAGGGCCCTGCATTATTGTGGGTGGTTCAGCATGAAATATCACCTTTTTCAGAATCATACTCAGTCCATTATAATCCCAATGATAATTTCAACATCTCAACTTTATAGCTAAATCTCTCAACAATAGTTTGTTATGAAAAATAGGGACACCTGGGTGACTCAGTTGGTTGAGCGTCCGATTTTGGCTCAGGTCATGATCTCATGGTTTGTGAGTTCAAGCCCCACTTTGGGCTGTGTGCAGATAGCTCAGAGCCAGGAGCCTGCTTTGGATTCTATGTCTCCCTCTCTCTGCTCCTCCCCTGCTCATGCTCTGTCTCTTCTGTCTCTCAAAAATGAATTAACATTATAAAAAAAATTAAAAAAAAGAAAAAGAATTTTAAGAATTAAAGACATACCTTAAAACTCTGCAAGTTACAGAGTCCATGTTTAGACATATCATTGAGTACAGAACAGTCATACTTAGTAGTTCAATGTATATTGATCAGAAATAATAGTTCTCTAATCTTGCAAAATGATTTACTCAATAAAATATTTAAATGATCTATATAAATGTTCAGGTGAAAGCTGAACAATTACATTATTTAATTGTGCTCAATTATTTTCCTGGGAAAATAAAATGGATTCTGCTTAAAATTTTGATAGAATAAATGAATCACCACTTTGTATGAGAACTAAGAGACAAGAGTATTAAAAATATATAGCCACAATAATTTGTTAATGGATACACAAGGTAAAGAAGATGTAAATTATAACATCAAAACCATTAACTATGTGTGGAGGGGCAGTGAGAGAGTTAAAATGTAGAGCTTTAGTATGTATTCAAAGTTAACTTAAACTAGACTGTTATAAATATAAAATGTTTAAATATAGAGAATAAACTAGTGGTTGCCAGAAGGGAGATGGGTAGAGGAATGGTTGAAATAGGTGAAGGGAATTAAGAGGTAAAAACTTCCGGTTATAAAATAAATAAGTCATGGAAATGAAAAGCACAGCGTAGGGAATATAACCAATAATATTGTTATAACTTTGTATGGTGGCAGATGGTAACCGTACCTACAGTTAACATTTCATAATGTATATAAGTGTCAAATCACTGTGTTGTACACCTGAAACTAATATAGTATATGTCAATTATACTTCAATTTAAAAAAATAAGTAAAGGATGTTTTATGTAAACCTCATGGTAACCACAAAGCAAAAATCTATAGTAGGAACACAAAAGATAAAGAGAAGGGAATCTAGAATAGAATATCATCATATAGAATATCATCATATCACGAAGAAGAAAGCAAGAGAAAAGGGAAGAAAAAAGGAATTACAAAACAGGCACAAAATAACAAAATGGTGACAGTAAATCCATACCTATCAATAATTGCTTTAAATGTAAATGGACTAAATTCTCCAATCAAAAGACGAAGAAAGACTGAATGGGTAAACAAAATAGCACCAACTATATGTTGCCTATAGGAAATCTATTTCAGCATTAAGAATACACAGACTGAAAGTGATGGGATGGAAATAGATATACCATGCAAATGGAAACCCAGAGAGGGCATGGGTAACTATACTTAGACAAAATAGACTTTAAGACAAAGTTTGTAATAAGGAACAAAGAAGATCATTATATATTGGTAAAGAGGTCATTCTAACAAAAGGATATAACATTTATAAATATTTTATGCACCCAACATCAGACTGTCTAAATATATAAAGCAAAAGCAACAGATCTGGGGAGAAAGAAACAGCATAACAAAAATAGTAGGGAACTTTGATATCCCACTTTCAATAACTGATTGATCATCCCAACAGAAAATCTATATGGAAACATTAAACTTAAACTATGCATTAGACTAGATGGACCTAACAGGCATACACAGAATATTCCATCCAAAAGCAACAAAACACACATTCTTCTCAAGGGTACATGGAATATTCTCAAGGATAAATCATATGTTGAGCCTGAAAGAGGTATGGTGTCCATGCAGACATGGCCAAATAGGTACAAGAGGACTCATCCTGGATTGTGCAGGAGCAGGAGGTTGGACCAACATGAATATCTGCCACTGGACAGAATGGGTCACCATCAGCTGGCCCAAGGGGAAGCTCTGTGAAGTCCTGATGGACATTGTTGTGGAGAATTCAAGATCATTGAGCTGAAGGAAGTGGAAGGCAAGGTTTCCAGCAGCAGCCACAAAGGAAAGCCGATTTTCCTCAATGAGTGGAACATGAAACTGGGGTGGAAAGGTTCAATTAAAGAATCTGGTGTGAGGCACAAAGGATTGATTGAAATTCTGAATCTCTCTGAAGAAAATGAAGTAGATGACGCTGAGGTAAACATGAGTAAAAAGAAAAATGATGGAGATATATGGAAGGATATTAAGAAAACTTTAGGCACCACCAAGTCAGGGAGGTTCTTGGAGATTACCTGAAGCAATTTAAGAGAGAATTTACAATGGGAATAATTTTACCATTGAAAACTTTGGCAACCCAGGAATTGACTGCTAAAAGGAAAGTGAGTGAGAGTACTTTACAGGCCTCATTTCCAGTGGCGTTGGGAATAAGGATTCTAACTGTGGCATTACTCATGTTGAAACTGTTTGGCACAACTGTGAAACAGCTGTGCAGCATCTTCACTGTGAAAGACTTTGTGCAAAATTTTCTAAATCTTCAGTTGTATTAGAGGCTGTAAAGGGACGGAAATTCTATGAATAAAGGATACATCACTGGTGAATATATAAAATTGTTAACAAATAAAAAGGTCATCATGAAATGGAGATGTAGGGACTAGCTAGAAGAACACTATTCGACAGTTGCACTGAATTTTGTGTCCTCATCAGGGCAAATGAAATTACAGTTGAAAGGTAAAAGAGTTCCTGTCCCTAAAGAAGAGAACATGAAATTCTGTTGCCAGAAGCAGCATTTTGAAGAAATAAAAGGTTTGCTGCAGCTGACCACCTTAAATTGTGAATTGGAGAATTTTATAAGGGGATTACTTTCTGTAAGTAGAAAAAGTGCCAAGTTTACTTCTTCCCCATTGTTACTTTTAAAAAAGAAAACAAAAACTATTAGTTTATATTGGATGAAATCCATGAACTTATAGGGAACGTAAAGCATTGTTTTAATCTTTACTATGGCTTGATTCTGCATTGAGTTAAAAGCAGCAAGCAACCTGAAATCAGATATTAACCTTACCTCCCATAGATACTCCTTTGGGAATAGATTGAGTCCCTGAGTACAGATAATGGAAGTTTCCCAAGCTAAAGTTTGTCTGAGCAAATTTAGTTCAGGAAGAAAAAATAATAAATTGCATGTTGATAGTATTTATTCATTGAAAAAAAAAACAGGGGAAAAAAACAAATGAAAACAAAAAACTCAAAATGAAAACCTTAAAACATACTTGTTTTTTCTTCATGTTTTTACATTTTAGTAGAGAAGTTCTACCTGACCTCTCATTACATTTTCTTGAAGAGAGCAATGCACCTATTATCTATTCAAATTGTTCTGCTAAAAAGATAGGGAAAAAATTAAGCACAGTATTTACCAAATTATTAATACTCCAGAATTGCAATAGCCATTTTTGTTTACATTTTGAAATTAGATCCAGAGAGGAAGCAGATGATCCATTATGGAAAAATCTTTTAAAGTTCAAACTGCAATTTTAAAATAACCCCTTCAGGGGCGCCTGGGTGGCGCAGTTGGTTAAGCGTCCGACTTCAGTCAGGTCATGATCTCGTGGTCCGTGAGTTCGAGCCCCACGTCAGGCTCCGGGCTGATGGCGCAGAGCCTGGAGCCTGTTTCCGATTCTGTGTCTCCCTCTCTCTCTGCCCCTCCCCTGTTCATGCTCTGTCTCTCTCTGTCCCAAAAATAAATAAACGTTGAAAAAGAAATTTTTTTTTAAATAAAATAACCCCTTCATTCTCCCTATTTTGTGAATACAGGGTGGATATGGATTAGCTTTGAAAAGGAAAAGATTCAAAAACTACAAAATGGACAGGCCTGGGGAGCAAGAGACCCAAGTCATGCTCCTAGGTTTACTGCTAGTACTAACGTGGGCCCCAGTTGCAAGGTGAACAGCACAAACCTCACTCTTGTCTTCATACAGTGTGAAGAAACTTTACAAATATCTATGAAATGAAGCGCGTGGCTGTTCTTCGGAGTTTCAGCATGGCCATGAAATCTGTCTGTGCAAAGCAGTTCTAGTGCTCCCTTGAGGGTTAGAAATAGTCACAGAAGAAGCTAGCCTTGGACCCAGCTCAGTCAGAAGGTTCTGTATGAAATGAGGTAATGAGGTTTTGTTGAAGTGGGGATCAGTTTAGAATGCTCCCAAGGATCATGAACAAAACCAGATGGTCTTTGAGGTAAACTGTCAAAGTTCCCAGGAAAGAACTCCAAGAATGGACTAAGAATGATCCATCCATGACTCTACTATAAACTTCTCTGGTCCCTTAATGGTAACTGTCCTTCCAGAATTTCTTTAAATCTCCAAATTTATATCTGTGTAAAAATTCATGACTGGGAAAACTTCTGTGCTGCTGATTCCCTTCCTGAGATACAGTTATGCACACAGGGGCACTGGTCAGTTGCCTCCAAATTTACAGAACTCAGAGATTTGTTCTCACCATAGGAAGTCCAACCACTCTAGGGGCTAGTGCAAAAGCAGTGCATTGAGAAAGGCCCATTCTTTGTGTAAAAGAGTTTCATATGTTACCTTGTGTCTTGCAACCTTGTTATGATCACATATTAACTCCAGGAGACCTTTTCTTTTCTTTTCTTTTTTCTTTTCTTTTCTTTTCCTTTCTCTTCTTTTTTTTTCTTTTCTCTTCTTTTCTACTCTTTTCTTTTCTTTCTCCTTGCCTTCCCTTCCCATCCCTTGCCTTCCCTTCCCTTCCCTTCCCTTGCCTTGCCTTGCCTTGCCTTGCCTTCCCTTGCCTGCCTTCCCTTGCCTTCCCTTCCTTCCCTTCCCTTCCCTTCCCTTCCCTTCCCTTCCCTTCCCTTCCCTCCCCTTCCCCTCCCTTCTCTTCTCTTCTCTTCTCTTCTGTTCTCTTCTCTTCTCTTCTCTTTTCGTCAATTCTTTTGGGTTTTCTACATAGATAATCTTATTCTCTATGTCATCTATTTTTCATTGTCAATCTGGATTACTTTAGTTTATTTTGCTCTTTCTTTATGAGAGTTCTTATCATGAATGGTTGCTGGACTTTGCCAAAATCCTTTTATATAATCATGTGATTTTTCTTTTTTAGCTTATTGATGTGATGAATTACATCAATTCGTTTTTGAGTGTTGAACCAGCCTTGCATACCTGAGGTAAATCTCACTTGGTCATGTTGTATAATGCTTTTTATACATTGTTAGATTAGATTTGCTAATATTTTGTTTACTATTTTTGTATCCATGTTCAGGAAAGTTATTGGTTTTAGTTTTCTTTTCCTATAATGTCTTTTTCTGGTCTTGGTATTAGGGTAATACTGGTCTTTTAGAATAAATTAGGTTGTATTCCTTCTGCTTCTATCTTCTGAGTTTTCAAAGAATTGGTATAGATTATTTCTTAAATGTTTGGTAGAATTCACTGGCCTGGTGCTTTCTATTTTCAGAGATTGCTGATTATTGATTCAATTTCATTAATTAATAGATGTAGGCCTATTCAGAATGTATATTTCTTCTTGGGTGAATTTGGCAGATTAAGTATTTCAAGGAATTGATCTATTTCATCTAGGTTATAAAATGTGTAGGCATTGAGTTATTCATAGTATCTAATTTGCTTTATTATTATCCTTTTACTGTGCAATCTTTATCTAGTTTTTTAAGCTGGAAACATAGGTTATTGACCTAGATCTTTCTTCTTTTCTAAGATATGTATTTAGTGGTATATATTTCCTTCTACTTACTGCTTTCACTGCATCTCACAACTTTTGATAAGTTGTATTTTCATTTAGTTCAAGATATTTTAAAATGTATCTTGAGATTTTTTTTTTTGACCCATGTGTTATTTAGAAGTGGATTTTGTTTCTGACACTATTCAATATGCAGGCTATTTTTTCTCCTCAATGATTTTAAAATCATACTTACAACGCACAAATTTGTATATATACAAAAACATATTTCATGCTTCTTATTCTGTTTTACGGACATATTTGTCTATTTCCATGTATACACTACAATGTTTTGCTCGTTTGGCTTTATAGTGTGCTTTGATATTTTCTACACCACTAATTCTCAATACCATGTTGTTTCATGTCGCTAAGAAATATTTGGAAGGTATGGGAGTGTTTTAAGGTGTCACAATGGCTGAAGGTATGCCACTTGAATTTACTAAGTGAAGGCCAGAGATGTTGATAAATTCCAATAAATGAAAGAGTGCCACTGAGCAAAAAAAAAAAACATTTTAATCAAAATGTCAGAAATACCTTATTTGAGAAACCCTGTTTAAGGAAAAAAAAAACAAAAAACAAAAATAAAAGAAAACAAATGAACAAAAATTAAATAAAAACCAGTATAGAATCAGTAGGTCAAGTACAATTTTTAAACATGAATTTGGCTGGCATTCTTTTGAACCTATTAACTAATTTGGAGGAGAATTAACAATTAAGGAGAATTAAGAATGAAGGTAAAAGCTGATCATCCAGGAAAACCAATTTTCACCTATTTGACATCTTTAAGAAAGTTTTATTTTTTTCCTCCACTTAGGTTTTATACATCCTTGTCAGATTAATCCATAGTAACCTCATAGGTTTTGCTACTACTGTGAATCAAATTTGCCTTTTATTTTGCATGATATTTTTTATCATATATTTCCATTGTATTTTCTAGTAGTTATAGATTATGTGAAAGAATAAGAAAGCCATCAAGTTTTGTTTTTTGTTGTTGTTATTGTTCTTGTGGGTTTTTTTTGTTTGCTGATATACTCAATAACATTTTAGAACTCTTTAATTAGACCTAATTTTTAAAATTTGTTTGGTTTATTAATTCTACTATTATTTTGAGATAGACTGTCATGTTTTTTGCAAGAGCAAATTTTTTCTACCATTCAAGTATCTCATGTATGTGTTACTTTGTATAATTACATTAACTAGGAACTCAAGTAGTGATGATACTGGCATCTTATTTCTCACTTTAATGGACTGTTGCTAATATTTTGTCATTAAATATACTGTTGGCTCTGTTTCTACTAGATATGCTTAAACAAACATTTTCCTTTATTCCCAGAATATCAACTATTTTTTTATAAAGAAATGTTAATCTGAGTATACACTCTGCAGAAAACACTAAATTATTATGGTTTAATTGTTTAATATAAGATGAAAAGTGGGAGACACCTAATTGACCAAGTTGTTCCAATGGCAATTTTAAAATCAATTTTAGTAACAATTCCCCCAATACTCTCTTCTCTCTGTATTTACATATTTGTATTTATTTTCTTCAAATTTGAAATGGCTCTAATGTTGATTCTACCTCAGTATTACTACTGCTAGTTAACAAACACCTGTAAGGTAAATACTATATGCTGGATATTACTCTAAATGTCTTGTGTATATTACTTAGTTTTTCCTCCTGACATCCTCATGTAAATATTATTGCCTTCATTATAGAGATAAAGAATCAATCACAGGAAAGATAAGTGACTCATACAACTGATAATTAACTATAATGAAAGATATTGGATGAAGATGGCATACTAATCAAATGTCTCTTAATACCCTTCCCACTTAATCTCAAATAATGAATGGCTTTATTGCATTCCTATGTATCACTGAAAGATATGATCTTTTGTTTCTCATCTGTTCGTTTTGTATTTTTTCTGATAGTTACCAATGATCTGTATTGGATTAATGTCCTTCAGATTTACGATCTATCATTTTCTGGGGTGTGTAGCACTGTTGTATCTAGCAGCAAATCTGTACAATGGCACCAGTGGTACCTATGGGGCATCCACACAAGTGCATTTCTTCAGCATAATCTTGGCTGTGATTCCTCCTACAAATCTTCTGTTGTTTTCTGCCATTTTCCTAGCAGCTCTTCCATCCTGCCAGCTAATTCTGTGAGCTATCCAACATTCTTTCAACAAATTTATTTTCTCTTTTTATTAGCTAGAGCTATTTTTGCTGCCCACAACCAAAATCCCTAACTGAGAAAGTGTTACCAGGGAATGGGGTGCATTGGATACCTGCAAGAGAATGTGGAGACTATCAGTCCTTTATCTGGCAGAGCTGGGTCAGAAACTAGTCAAAATCTTACTTAAATGCCAATATGGGAATTCAGCAGCCGTGAAAAAGCTAATCAAATCATTGCCTGTGGTCACCTGGCATCAAGTGCTCGTTGCAGGCATGACTTTTGGGAGTTGAGTTGCGTCTACCATACAACAATAGGATGTACATGAAGAATTTATGGACTTAGTAAAGGGGCAGCTGCTTTATACATCAATGGGCAGCTTAAAGAAAGAGAATGACAAGTTAAAATCCTTGAATTCTAGGCTCATAGCACTGACTAAAATCCAGGGAGTTTCTAGGATCAAGATAAAAAGAATCTCTTATCTTTTGTTGCTGCAGGGACTGAGCTGGGTAAAAAACAAAATGTGGTCTTGGAGATAGCAAAATTCGACTATCAGTTGAATTCAGAGCTTTTCCTTCTCTTGTGTGAAAACTACAAAATTGGCAGGAAAAGAATATGTCGGTGTTCTGAACACTAACTTCCACCCGTAGTCCATTGACACTGAAGAACATACTAAAAAACTTCCTCATAGTTCTCCCTAAAGACAACTGTAACCACTTACCAGGACCAGGGTTTATTCCCCAGGGAAAGGGGAATACGCAAATCTTTGGAAGATGCTTATATACAAGCCTTAAGCATATATTAATCCATTGTGCCTATTGGGAAGATTTTCTTTCTTTATGACCTACAAGACCACTTGTGGAGCTCAGGATCAAAATAATGCCACAGGAAGTCCAGTTTTCTCTGGTGCTGGTATATCATGTAGGTCTTCACAATTGTTTTACATTACCTTAAAAAACAATCTACAGGAGTTTATGGGAGGTGGCTGTTGGTTTTCCTAGATAATAAGGGATTCCCAAAGCAGCTAACTTGGAGATTAATAACAAGGATTTGGGGGAGAGGGGAAAAGCAGAGAATTTCTTAAAATGAGCTAAGAACATAAAGAATATCCACGCTGCATGTTAACTCAAAGGACATTTCCTCTCATAATAATCGGGTGGACAAGAGACCATAATTTCTCAGTGTCAGTTACCTCTCCTTCATAGCAACTTCAGACGTTACTTAATGAACAAAGTGACTGTGGTGATAAAGACGAGTGCCATTCACAAGTGCAGCAACACAGGATTCCCTTTACAAGTGTATGAGCATAATTTTCCAAAAATGGTAAAAGTGAACCTTTAATATTGCATCATATGTTTTGGTGTCCATTGAATTTCTTTTTTAATAATTTTGCCATGAAGAGTCCCTATATTGTGGATTAGATACTTATTTTGGATTTGGGTTTAGATTTAACTTCTCTATACATCACGCCTCAAGTGAGCATTGTTAATGAATGTCTGAGACAACTGGGCGCCTTATTCAACATCATAACCTCTCATATTTTCTTCCAAGTAAAGAACTTAACCTTCCATAAAAGAAGAAAGACAATGGGACAATGCCCTCATGTTACTTTAATCTTATCACATACCTTATTGAAGAATCAGTTGTGATACCAAATCATAGAATGTTATTTATGATTTGAAATATTGACTAATGTATATACCATTTCTTGCATAGTCAGTATGTATGAGTCCAAAACTTAGGATTGGAATTGGAATTAACACCTCTCCCAATTAGACTTAATTAACCACATTTTCCCCCATTCTTGAAATTACGGCAAATACTGGCTTAGAAGTCAGTAATAATCAAGGAAGAAATGTTCTACCAGAGAATTCAGCAATGGTTACATGGAAGTAAACAATGCCATCTAGACAATTTAGTGTCTGATTACAATGAGTGAGTAAATGTTGGGGGTACTAAATAGATCCTGAAAATCAAGAGAAAATGGTGTTGATGCTGGGGAATTTTGGTAAAATCTCTAGTTGTGAAAGACTGAGACTCTACATATGGGGCTAGCAAGAGCTCAGAATCCATTGCAATGAAGGGTTGATGACATTCTGGCTAAAGAATTCTACAATAGTAGATGACAGAGTAAATATATAATGTATAGAGAAAAATAGAAGTCATATATATAAAACTTTGCAACCATTATAAAAATGATTATGGCTTTAATGTATATATCTTCACACATACATAGTCTCTGTAAATCTGATTATGAAATATATATAGATATATATAATTGTAATTTATTTCTCCTTTCATTTCCTTTCAATTCAGGCATTGCTGCAACAGGAATAAGTAATAGTGAAGGTTATACTTATGGACATATTTTGTTGAGAATCAAGACTGGTGTCAAGTGAACTAGGGTCAGAGTGGACATTATTCAAGGATTCTGGTCTTGTAGGGAGATGCAGTGACTAAAGAGAATTATAGTTTGCCCTTTTGAGACACTGGTGAAAATGGATTTTTCTATGAGAGGAAGTTGCATGGTGTTAGACAAGAGGTTTTATCTGTTATAATAGGAAGAAGACTTTACATGAATGCTTGATTGCCAAAAGGACAATTACTGGTGGATATATTTGGGGACCATCATACAAATGGTTGCCTTTTGGGGAAATAAAGTCCTCATTATGTGGATCTTGGAGGGAGTCAGGTTTCAATATCAGACAAATAGGGTCAAATACCCTTTTTCTTTCTTTAGTCACCTAGAGCAGGGAAACTGAGTTAGGTTGTACCAACCGGATGCCCCACTTTTAATTTTGAAGGAGTGATACAAGTAAGAATTTGTTAAAAATTAATTGACCATAGTTGTCACATCGCAGGGCCCAGTGACAGCATGTCTAATTACAGAAGTATCCAGAGCAGCAAAGCAAGGAAACCTATGTTCTAACCAGGGACTTCTTTTGGTGGAACTTACGTGTGGTCTTTGAAGATTGACATTCTTGTTTTCTAAAATATGATTATGTAGCTTCAATTCAAGTCCAACCTCAACATCACCTCCAATAGAACACTCTCTCTGACCCCATATAGCTTATTTAAATGTCACTTCAGGTGCGCTTGGATGGCTTATTCGGTTGACTTCCTGACTCTTGATTTCGGCTCAGGTCATGATCTCACGGTTTGTGAGTTCGAGCCCTGTATTGGGCTCCACACTGACAGTGTGCAGCCTGCTTGGGATTCTCTCTCTCCTCTCTCTGCCCCTCCCCTGCTTGCACCTTCTCTCTCAAAAATAAAATAAATAAACTTTAAAAAGCTCCTCTTCAAAAACTTTGTATTATTACCTCTATCATGGTACTTCTTATATTATAACTGCTTTCTTTATTATATTACCTGATCCAGTTAGAAACAGGAATAAAACTTTCTTATGTTTAAGACACTCTAGCCTTACACAGGGCCTTGTATAAAGTAAGAACTCTGAAACTATGGTTCCAGTAAAGGAGTATGGCTAATTTTTTGGCCATGACCTATGCAAGCTATCAAGTTATTGCCTTTGAGCTCAAACTCTTTCTTCTAGACCCTGTTCTGTGATGTTAAGTAGGGCTGGAAATTTTCAAATTGTGTTTGCTTTGCCAGCAGCCTCTCTGTTAGTCTTGGCCAGTAGAAAGCAGCAGAGGGAGCTGTAAGGATGGAGGAAGAAGAGGGACTCGCATCTTTGCTTGCTGTTGGCTTCCTGTTGGCTTCCTGTCCCTTTTAGCATCACCCTGGCCGCTTCTCACCTCTTTTCCCTGGCAGCAGCTGTTTGTTTCAGCAAAATGTTGAACTGAGTTTTCAGGGTTTCAGCGCTTACAGAACCAGCCTCGATGTGTTGCTGTTGCTCAATATCCCCCGTTAGATGACTGGTCCTAGTCCCATGAGTCTTTTCCTCCAAGATAAGAGACACCAGCATGGGTCAAGCAGCAGCCCCTTCTCCAAATTCTTAGTTTCAGCTCTGTGGGACCCCTCCTCCAAGCTTGCATGTTTGCCACTCCAGCCCTAGGATGTAGACACTCCTATAATTACTTAGTTTTCCCTCTTCATTCTTCAATACCTAATTATCAACTTTTGTATAAAACTGCTTCTGTTAAAATAACTGATTGGATTTTTTTCCTCTTCTGACTGCACCCCCGCTGCAGTTAAACTCCTGTTTAAACTCCTTCCCAGGGTAGTGAAGGCAAAAACATGTTCTATTGTATCCCGAACTTCTGTTCTGGCCTATTCAAATCCTAACTAGCTCAGAAAAGTGCATCTTACTGTTTGTGTTTCTGCGTGTGATATATTGACTCAGAGAACTAGAAAAATCCAGGTGCTGAAGCCAATTTGAATTGTATTTTCAGTAGTCACAATCAAAATATGTAATGAGGATGCTCATGTTTCACTCTATTTTTGTATTGTTTGAATAATTTACAAGAAGAATCGTGGATCAATCAAGGTCCTGCAGAAAACAGATTACATATTCAAATCAGGTCATTTGAGATGAATTTAATAAGAAGACTATTTACAAAAGCTAGGGTCGGGTATAGGGAAAACAAGAGAGAAGATGCAGTACCCCAGGGTGAGTTATGTGGACAGACTTGTTACCACCCTTAGATCTGAAAGGACTAAAACCCATAGGGAGACCTGTCAGCAAGAATCACCTGTCAGGAGCTGTGACCTTTGGTGGAGGTACACAGTCAACCTGCAGAGAAGGAGCCAGGGGAATAAATTCCCCCACCCAACTCTGATCTCTTGCCAGGGATCCCCATTAGCAGAGCTCAACTGGAAACCAGAGGGCAAGGGAATTGCTTGATGCAGTTCACATAGGTCAGTTTCCTGGTCTAGCTGGGTGGAGAAGGAGGAACAGAGAATCTAGAGGAGTAAATGAGGGATGCCTTGCACAAATGGGTTAATTGCATATGTAATTAAAATGCTTTTAATAACAGCAACATGTTTAGGAAGAAATTGTTTTGAATAAATGAAGAAAATATACTGAGGGTCGGCAGAGGGGGAGTGGGGTGGGAAGGGAAGAGAAGCACATTCACAAAACATTTCTGGAAGCACAGAAGTTAAATATCAAAGAGAAACACTCTGTCATCTGAAAACATGAAAAGAATTGGAAACATAACGGTTCGAAGTAACATTTTTATTTTTAACAATAAATACAGATTTTTTAACAAACTTCCATCTTGATTCTGGAAAGCATTTTAGTGCTAAGTAGCATAAAAAAAAACACTGAAACAGTTTGACAAATACCTCTACACACATATAACATGTGTATATATGTATGCTTTAACATTTCAAAATATAATATGTGATAAGTTGCAGAGCATTTATAATTAATTAAGCTGTTTTCACAGCCCTCTAGAAGAATATTTTTCCAGGATAGCTGACTGCATAATGTTGTGCATGATTTATTTATAGACTACTAATGAAGACATATCTAATCATCATAATTAATTGGTATTTTTGTGCTTTGGGGCCTAATCACAAAATCTTTCATATGCTGGCTCAAAGTAAACCTGGCTATGGGGCAAACATTTAGGACAAACCCTGCTTGCTTTTTCTAATATACAGCTCCATTGTATTGATTTATTTACTCAACATTTCTGGCTGTTATTATACAATGTCAGGGCAAGTAGCCCATTTGGTCAATCCAGTTTTTCTTTTAAGGATTTTCTTGAACAAATCAACAAACAAAAAGAAACCAGGGGAGTCATATGTGGCATGATAGACGAACACTTGAGTTGTTTACATTATTTATTATGTTATATTACTGTCAGGTCATCATACTATTTATGAGAATTTTGACTATCTTGACGTCAAAGCAGAATTTTGAAGGAACTACCACTGTAGAATCAAAAAATACATTTTTCCCTTCAGATCTACTTCTTAGTTTTTTTTCTTTTTTACTTATGTGAAAAGTAATTCAAGCTCATTGCTATGAAACAGAGAAGGATTTGTTTATTCTATTATAATTATTGGGAGTTTCTGAGGAAGACCCTCAGAGTACTGTCTTTCAAGTTCAGACACTGAAAGAGTAAGGAATTATACAATAAGTAGTGAGGGATATGGTCAGGTTTAGGATGTGGATTATATTTGCAGAGTTAGGCTAGTTCTTACTCCCATTCAGAGGCAGCCCCATTTGGAAGGACTGTCCTGGGAGAGTATAGCAGAACCTATGCCATCTTTGAGCAGCTTCCGAAAAGGAGGAAGGGCAGAGTGGAGTCATGTAAGCCCAGCTGTTCCTACCCAAATTTACAAATTCCTTACATCACCACACCTCTGAAGAACAGAATGAGTAAAGAGTTAGAGAGGGGAGCACTGTTATGCTGATTGATATCCTTTCAAAGGAGAGTTGGGGATAAAAGATTTGGTTCTGTTACAAAGAAACAGAAAACAATACTTTGTTTTTGCCAACAGCTTTATTAAGTTTTAGTGCTTCTTTGAATATTTTAGGATTGAAATATTCTAAGCGTTTCATTTTATAGGTCTACTGGTAATCAAGCAAACCTATAGCATGGCTGCTGTTTCCAAAGAAGACAATACTGTTTCCAAAGGAGAGAATAAGCACTTGGGTATTAAGATTTCCTCCTTATAGTATTCACCCCAGGTAAAATATATGGTAAAAAGGAATTAGTCATTTTGTGGGTCTAATGGAGCAAGGGTTGTGACCAGAAGATGAGTAGATGACCAGTGTGCTCTTCCACAGTGAATCAGCTTCTTCAAAAGTAGCCAAGTGGTGACCTTAGAAGCCTGGGTGATTGGGTATGGACATGGCAGAAAGTAGCCATGGACAACCCACTTATTTCAAGAGTCATTATACTGTTTTTTTTTTCAAGCTATTCTGACATAGGATTTAGGATGTTCAGAGCTTACTTTTACCCATATTACAATGGTAGTCTAGGTATTGTGGAAAAACTGACATGTGCCAATCTGATCCCACTTAGCTATAGGGAGAGTAGTCAGCAGACATCACCAGCAGTCAGCTCTTTCAGGATCTATCTGTCTCAGCTCCAGACAGCTACTTTCTTTGACTTTCTCAGAGTAGCTCCCATCTAGTTGCTAAGGGAGGTAAAGGTAAAAATGCCAGCCCATTTGGGCCCAAGGCAGGTCAACTCTGATGGGCAACATTGACCCAGACTTGATAAGCCTCTGACTCATAATCTTACTTTTCTCATTTACCAGAGGTGTCAATCCCTATTAAACATCTTGAATCCCAAACTCCACCTCAGTGTTTGTTTAGAGAACCCACCTGTGACAGGTGCCCTCCCCTACATATATATATATATATATATATATATATATATATATATATATATTTGAGCATGTTTTTATAATGAGATGTGAATTGAAATAGATTATAAGGCAATTATCAAATATAACACTAATGGTAAGAAATTAGAATATACCCTTACATATTTACTTCCTTCTTTAGATTTATCCAAGCTTTTGAATATTCTTTTGCCTTTTAACTAGAAACATCATTTGTTTGATCATCTGTGAAGTATAGTGTATCTTCTGGATATTAATTTCTACTGAATTTTCTGTAGTTAGAATAACCTTCATAATTAAATTAGAAAATCAACTAATTTTTTATTATTTTTCTGTAGTCTGTATATTTCATTTAAGCCAGTTCTTATTGACTCAGTGTTATGTACAAACTTGTAATAAACAATTAAATCATCCCTATTGAAGCCCTCCTGAGAAACTACTAGAATGGCCAGAAAAAGAAAATGCTTTATCTAAAAGAAGGAATCAAACTAAAGGAGCAACAGACTAACACAAGTGGCATAAATTAATCTTATATAATTGCTTGAAAATTCAAGTATTAGGAACTTGTTTGGTAAAAATGGGACACATTTTTAAAGTGATGCATTTGTGAAGATGTTAGCTATCTAAATATTTGTATTAGTCAGCTTGGGCCGTTATAATGAAACACTGCAGACTGTAGGACTTAAACAACAGATATTTATTTCCTAGAGTTCTGGAGACTAGGAAGCCCAGGATCAGCATACCAGCTGATCCAATCCTGGTGAGAGCCCTCTTCCTGGATTGATGACAACCTTCTCTCTGTGTCCTTACATGGCAGAATGCAGTCTCTCTGTCTCTTCTTGTAAAGCCACTAATTTCATCATGAGGACCCTTCCGTCATGACTTTCATTTAAGCGAAATTCCCTCCCCAAAATCTTATCTCCAAATACCATTACACAGAAAATTAAAAAATGTTGAGGGCACACAATTCAGTGTATACCACAATTCACAAAGGAATATTTTGAGATGAACAGAAAAATGAGTTTTCCCGACTGGAGCATTCAGAGTCCATTGAGTCTCGGTATGAGAATACTGAACTGAAAGTACAGAGACCTGGGACTGAGTTCCAATGACTTGGCATGGATTAGGAAATGTCTAGCACTTGACTTTCTTTGGTAGTAAGCTGGGTCTACCAAAAGGTTTTTCCAAAGGGTTGTTGTGTATTTCTAAATTAGATAAGGAATATGCTGTGTCAAAACAATAATGGAAAATTACAGGTAAGATAACGTTAAGATCACTTCTTTGTTTTAGAGATTGACATATGAGCTAAGTTTTTAAAGCAATTATGAGAATGACAAACTTTTTTTTTTTTAATTTTTTTTTTCAATGTTTATTTATTTTTGGGACAGAGAGAGACAGAGCATGAACGGGGGAGGGGCAGAGAGAGAGGGAGACACAGAATCGGAAACAGGCTCCAGGCTCCGAGCCATCAGCCCAGAGCCTGACGCGGGGCTCGAACTCACGGACCGCGAGATCGTGACCTGGCTGAAGTCGGACACTTAACAGACTGCGCCACCCAGGCGCCCCGAGAATGACAAACTGTTTAGAGGAGAGGCCACTTGGGAAAAAAAAAGTAGTGTTAGTATGTAAGAAAGATGTTTGGGGAACTCTGTGTGAAGTTTTCTACCACTGACTGTCTTACTAACATTTCTATACTCGTTACTGGATATTGTTCTTCCCAGGAAGTTTCATTTCCTTTCTTTAAAATAGAATCTATGAGATTTTAAACTATTTTTTGCACTCAATTTCTCTAATCACTTAAACAGAGTTGAATGGTTTCATAAGCAGTGCTGTCAAAACTGATGGGTAATTTGTTAAAGAAAAAAAACAAAACAAGAGAAAAAACAACAACACACTGTGAGATTGGGAAGAGAGACACAACATATAAAGAGACCCTTGTGACTGTGTTAGAGCATTGGGTTAATTATTACTTTCCAGAAGTTAATGATGAGGACTCTTGGCTCAAATGTGAGAGTGAGGACAAGAACACAAATAAACTCAACAGTTATCTGTTTTTCAAGTGTGAGAAAATATCATTTCCCTACAATGTGACTATCTATTTTTATGGGTAGATAGATAACCTTTAGGGACTGTGCCCAGCCAGCATTAGGTATTGGTAATGAGTGTGTAGCAATACATTCGATTAGCACTACAAAGCAGGTATTTTCCAAATGAACACTTTGCCTAATTTTTATTAAATATAAGCACACATTTTCTCCTTCCCCCCAGTCTTCCTCTACTTGTTAAACATTTGTCATCCATCTTTAAAAATTATGCAGAAGACACGAAAGCCCTTTATAGCTTGAACAATAAATTGTGCCTAGGAGATGTACAAGTTTAGCTAGCACAGGGACAGAAGACCTGCTGTGTTTTATTCCAACTATAAAAATAGAAATGATCCCCAGTGTAGTTTGATAGATAATGATGGAGGTTGCAAAAATTATTGTGACTAATTGTGTTTACCCTTTTTGGTTAAGCTCATTGAAAATCAAAGTAGAATCTCCCTCTAGATAAATTCTATATTTTATTACATTTATAAAATCATAAAACAGTATGTCATCATCAATTTTAAAAAATAATTATATTGTTCTTGAAACTGTCAGAACATATTTTTTGACTGTGTATTACATAAAGAGGTAAGCAATCTGATATGGTGACCTAAATGTTCCCAGTAACCATTACAAGGCTTGGTTCTCTGGCTTTTGTTTAGAAACAGTGAATCAATTGCATCTTATAACATTTTTTCCTATGAAGTGGATCCATTATAACAGTGTACTAAATACTAGAGATTTTTGTTCTATAAAAGGTCTCAGGGTCTTAACTTTATCATTAGGGTTATACATTGTACAAACTTTGAAGAAACTTTATATCTTTATGTCTTTATATCTTTCTAAGATAAAAGGAATAATTTAAATTCATTTTGAGAATTACAAACTTTGGTAGTCGATTGTCTTCTTTTGTGCTCTAAGTTTGCAATTAATGAAGTTTAAATAAAACTTCAGTCTGGTGGATAAACTGGTTTGGGCTTTGACTTAATTGATTGGTCAGTTTGAAACTGTCAATTAATTAGTTTGCTTCCACTACCTCCTCTGCCCAACACCCCCCAGACCCTGAATGAGCTGTTGTTTATCTGAGTAACCTATTAGCCTGATTTTATGTATTAGCATAGACTCCGGTAAGGAAGCTTATCCAAATGTATTTGCACTTTGACAAAGCACTTGTTCAATAGAAAGGACCATAAAAGTATTTATCATATTTTTGATGTGTATTGGTCAATAAAAAGCATTATTCATTGAAATCTAACTGGATGCAGTATTAGTCAGGGTGCAACTCCAAAGGGAAAGTAGAGATCTTTCTGTGCTGGTAAGAAAGATACATCTACATCGAACACTATCTATATTGTAAGGATGCTGGGAAGCAGGCAGCTGGATGAAATCCTGAATCACCTCACACACAGCTGCTGCTTCACTCACTGTGAAGAGCAGAGTTATGCTGATTAAGCTACGGGTATTTGTAGAGGTGTTGTTGGTGTTGTTGTTGCTGTTTCCTTTTGTTATTTTCTGGCAATCTGTGCATCACAGGCAAACAGGAATGGGTGGCTCTCTCCCTGCAGCAGCCTGTTATCAATCCAAATACTCCTCTTCACCTGTAATTTTTCCCTGGCCAAACTGTTTTTCCTTATTTGATTAGATTCTCCGTTTTCTTCTACCTTTCATCCTGTGTCTTCTGCCTAAAATTATTTGACTCCAATCTTCATTCATCAAAAGGTACCTGTGACCACCTTTTCACCAAAACCTTTGCTTATCACTTGTTCTCCTGTAAATACTTTGCCTATACCACCGTGCTGGAATTTTTTTTCACACATAACCTAGCAAAAAACAAACAAAAAAAGACATGTCCACAAATTCCTTGATACTCCTTGTTACAAAAGGTGCAGTTTAATTCAGCAATTCCTTAAGTGAAGGTTGGACTTAATTCTCGTGAATAGCATTCGGAAGAAGTAATGGAGTGTCACTTGCAGCAATAGATTATAAAGATCTGCGGTTTCCTTCCAGGATGTTATGTCTTGCTGTCTCCTGAATCACTTTCTCTGGGGGAAACCAGTATTGTGAGAAGACTCAGAAAACCCTTGGAGAGGCTCACATGGGGAGGAGGAACTGAGACCTGCCAAAAGCAGTGACCTTGGAAAGTAATCCTTCCCACTGAGCCTTGAGATGCCTCCAGCTCCAGGCAACAGCCTGACCGAAACTTTGTGAGAGACTCGTAGGCAGAATCACTCAGCGAAGCCTTGTGGAACAGCCACTGATCCTCAGGAACAGCGAGATAGTGTTTTTTTGTGTGCACTGCTAAGTTCGGGGTCATTTGCTTTGCAGCAATAGGTAACTAATACACTTATAGTTCCTTGCTTTCTCTTCTACTAAAGTATAAACTTTTGGAAGACAAGCATACCTGCTACTGATATTCCATTTTTAGTCAAGGTAATATGTGCCTACAGCTGTAAAAATAAAACCTCAAAAAACTTAATGCAATAAGAATTTACTTTTTCCTAACACCAAATCCAATATAGGTATATTTCTCTAAGTGGTGATTCGGGTGTTTAGGCTCCTGATATCTTTTGGCTCCATTGTTCGTTAGTCACCTCAGAGGCATATGTTACTTTCCTTGCATCTGGAGAGCTGAGAAACAAAAACAGAGTAAAAGAGGCATGTTGGCTCTTTAATGTCTTGGAATGGAAGAGAGCCATTGAATTTCACTCATATTTCATTCCTTTTAGAACTCAATCACATGGATCCATCTAGTCAGTCACACAGGAGGCTAAAAAATACAGTTTTCTTTTGTTCCTAAGGAGGAAAAGAACCAGATATGGGAAAAAACTAGCAATGTCTCCACAAGTTTCTAAACTTTATAACATTTAAGTCAGTGTTCTATAAAATTAGTGCTCTAAAGAATTTGTTGAATGAATGGATGAATAAACTAATGAATTATCATAGAATAAAATTTTATTTTAAAATTAGTTGTATAAATGTTGCATTTGATATTAATTCAAGACAAATGTTTATTGAGCAGTTACTGTGTGACACAGTTCTATGGGTTAGCACATAGCACATAGCAGCAGCGATCAACAAAGACAAAATTTACTCCTGACATTCCAGTGAGTGAGAGATAATAAAAAATAAATAAGTAAATAAGATAATTTCCAATAGTAATTAATGTTCTGAAAAATATAAAATATTAATTTGACAGAATGACTGAGGAAGGGAAGGTGCAGGGCAAGTTTAGGTAGAGTGTTTAGAAAGGTCTCTAGGAGGGGCTGATATTAGAACTGAAATCTGAACATGACCAAGTGGCTCTACAAAGATCCAGGGAAGAGCATTGCATACTGAAGAAATAGAAAGAGCAAATGCCCTGAGGAAGGACTTCCCTCCTTAGCTGGTTGACAGGGAATGATGTCAGATAGGTAGGTAGCCGCCTGTTAAATAAGTATTTAGTGGGCGGCAATGAAGAGGGTGAAATTTTGGAGAGTTTTTAAGGAGAAAGATAACATAATTTGACATACATTAGGCTTTTTCTGTCTTGGGGTCAGTTTTCTAGAAGCAGAGCATGAGGCAATAAACAGTATCGGGACAGTTTCAGTGAGCAGGCAGCACAGACCATGGAAGACACACAGTACATGATTTATTTTGCACATTTATTTAATGTTTTATTTATTTTTGAGACAGAGAGAGACAGAGCATGAATGGGGGAGGGTCAGAGAGAGAGGGAGACACAGAATCTAAAGCAGACTCCAGGCTCTGAGCTGTCAGCACAGAGCCCGACGTGGGGCTCGAACCCACGGACTGTGATATCATGACCTGAGCCGAAGTCAGACGCCCAGCCGACTGAGCCACCCAGCACCCCTTTTTAATACTTTTTAAAAGAAGCTACAACTTTTCAAAAATCACTAAGTTGGGAGTTATTTTGAAAGCTCTTATGGTTGGCATTCATTTATAATACAATAGTTGTTGTTATTCAGGCCAATGTTTACTCTCCCCCCCCCCCCCCCATTTAATGGTGTCTTAATGTGGACTTTCACGCTTAGTCCTAAAATTAGAAGTGGAGAAATCCAAAGTTTTTCCTCCAGGTCAACTCTTAAATATCTTAAAACTGTTCCCTTTCTTTGGTTCAACATATCCTCTGTTTATCCTATTAAGGACAATTTTCGAAGAATTAATCAAAAACAGATTTAAAAGAAGGTAAAAAAATCTGAAAACAAACAAACAAGCCCACTGACATAGATGTTTTCATAATGAATGGCAGATATCAATAGAAGATGTAACAGGTTATTGAAAAAGTTCTTGGCATTTAGTGCTTAAAAGCAGGTTCTATGAAGAAAAATCCTTTGCCATACAACAGGTCCTGTGGTAAATTTGGGCAAGAAAATACTCTGCTGGATATGATAGGGACTATTGGTCACATGGTCATCATCACCATGACCCCTAAAAAATAAAAACTCAATATACAAAGCATGAAGATACATATACAGCTCCAAAAACATGTCACTGATTCAGATTTGCAAAAGCTGGCAGCTTCCTGTTCCGTTGTAGTCGTGGAAGTGTTACGTTCCCTCCAGTGCAGATGTGTGCTGTAAGTGCACAATTAACATCTACTGAGATCCATAATCAGGGATTGTTTCTAGTTTTAAATTTAGATTGTCTATCAGAAGAGGCTTTTCATAGGCAGTTTGAAGCCACAAGAACTGATTTTTCCCCCAGCTTTATTGATATATAATTGACTTCTAACATTGTGTAGGTTTGAGGTATCCAGTGTGGTGACTTGGTATACATATATATTGTGAAATGATTACCACAATAAGGTTAGTTAACACATCCTGACCTCACATAGTTTTCATTTTTTGTGTGATGAGAACATTGAAACTCTACTCTTGTGGCAACTTTCAAGTATACAATACAGTATTGTTAACCATAATCACCGTGCTGCATATTACAATTCCAGAACTTACTCATCTTATAAATGAAAGTTTGCACCCTTTGACCAACACCTCCCTATTCCCTCCTCACTCCCCAGCCTATTGCAAGCACTGATCTACTCTGTTTCTAGAAGTTCAACTTTGCTGATTTTTTTTTAATTTGGCAAAAGAATTTTTTAGAGGTAGATCTTATTTTCACAAAAACTTCTTAGACATTGTGATGTTTTAATATGTTCAAATGCTTTTGATTTGCCTTAACTTTGGATAAAAAAAACTCATTAATATGGCAAATCAATTACAGAGAGGAAATTTCAATTAGATTTATCAAAAGTTATTCTTAATACAGGGTGCCTGGGTGGCTAAGTCAATTAAGAGTACGACTTTGGCTCTGATATCATGATATCAGATATGTATCTGATATCTGATATCACAGTTCATAGGTTCGATCCCCACATTAGGCTCTGTACTGACAGTTTGGAGTGTAGAGCCTGCTTTCCATTCTGTGTCTCCCTCTTTTTTTTTCTCTCTGCCCCTCTCGCGCTGTGCTCTCTTTCAAAAATAAATAAACTTTAAAAGGAATGTTAAAAAAAGTTATTCTTAATACAAGGATAGGTACACAACTATTCATGGCAATATTCAATGAAAAATTGCTAGGTAGAGATCTTTTAATCTATATAAAATTAGCTTATAAATAATGCATTATCTCATCAAAATATATTTTAAATACATTAAATTTCTTCTAGATATCTTCCTTGCTCGATTAGTATTCATAACGTATTCTTTTTTCCTCTTTAATTTCAAGTCTAATTCTATTTAAATCATCATAAATTCTCAATTAGTGAAAATTACATTGCAAAGATTTTACTGAATTGGTGAGAGTATTGGTCCATTTTAATTTTGAAATTAAATTATAAACTGTTTTGTTACATAATAAAGTGAACTAATAGAATTAGGACAGTGACTAAGTAATTTAAAAATAAATATGTATTCAGTAGTCACTTTATAATTCTCACAATTCAGATTATAATTTCTCTCCCCCCCTCTCTCTCAGACACACCCTAAATGAGAAAATATGGAGATAGAGACTCACGCAGGTTAAGTAGCAATAGTAAAACACACAAAACTAATTTTACTTTAAAATCTTCTTGATAGCAAAACACATTGGATCTCTTCTTGCTTTGAGAAATTTAGTGAGAAAATGACAATAGGAGACAGACCTCTGTACTCTGAGGTGAAGAAGTGGCTGTATAGAAGCTATGTGTTTCTTGGGGCGCCTGGGTGGCTCAGTCGGTTAAGCGGCGGACTTTGGCTCAGGTCATGACCTCGCGGTCCGTGAGTTCGAGCCCCGCGTCGGGCTCTGTGCTGACAGCTCGGAGCCCGGAGCCTGCTTTGGATTCCGTGTCTCCCTCTCTCTGACCCTCCCCCGTTCATGCTCTGTCTCTCCCTGTCTCAAAAGTAAATAAAAAACGTTAAAAAAAATTTAGAAGCTATGTGTTTCTTAAAAAAAAAAAAAGAAAAGAATGTAAACCTCTAGCCTCTGGTTTTCTCTTCTGCAAAGCAGGTTAATATCTACTTTACAATGGTGTGAGGATTAGATTCCGAAAGGCCTGTTTTACCCAGGTGTATTTTTTCTTGCACTTTTTAAATGAATTGGCACATAAAATGAGAAGCCAAAAGAGGAAAGACACTCATTTGCCATGTTGTGCAAGTGAGGAGAGAACCGTACCCATGATGGTTGGGCAGCAGAAAGTTAGCTAGATCGTGTAAGGCAAATGTTGTCTCTGCCAGCAGCAATCAGTGAGGGGTCTGTGACAAAGAAAAGGGATTCCATGCACCTGGCATCAAGATAGACAACTGTATTTGTTTTCTACTGCTGTGTATCACATTTCTACATATTCAGTGATTTAAAACATCACTTATTATCTCACAGTTTCTTTAGGTCAGAAGTTTGGCTCTGGCTTAGCTGGGTCCTTGTTCCAGGTTTCACACAGTTGAAATCAAGGTATCACCTGGGGCTGTAATCTTATCTGAAGCTCAAAGTCCACTTTCAAGCTCTGGTTGTTGGTGCAATTCATTTTCTTATAGATATAGGATAGGTAGTGGTGCTTGGTTTCTAGAGGCCATGCATTGCTCTTTGCCATATGGCCTTGTCCACAGCATGGAAATTTGATTTCTTTAAGGTCAACATGAGCACATCTACTGCTGCTTCCTAATTTTTGCCCCTAGATCCTCTTTTAATTGCTTCACCTGATTAGGTCAGAACCACCCAAGATAAACTTTTTTGATCAACACAAACTCAACTGAATAGAGACCTTAATTATATCTTCAAGTTCCCTTTATCTTTTCCATGTAGAGTAACCTAATTACAGGAGTTATCTCATTATATTTATACATCTCACCCACAATTTAAGGAGAGGAATTACAAAATGGGGTCATTTTACAATTTCATCATAGTTGATATTGGGATATTGTGATTGTCATCTCATGATCTATTTCACTTCTTTCCCTTATGTAGCAGTCACACAGTTTGGGACAATACTTTGTTTCCTGGAATAAGCCCTGATTAGAATAAGCAAGTGCTGGAGTGCCTGGGTGGCTCAGTCAGTTGAGTGTCCAATTCTTGGTTTTGGCTCAGGTCATGATACATATATATATCATATATATATATGATAGATAGATAGATAATATGATATATATATGATATAATATGTAACATGGTATACATATGATATATATATCATGTTATATGATATATATATCATATGTATACCATGTTACATATTATATCATATCATATATATATCTCAAAAACATAAGCAAGTGCTTTTGAACATTTTAATGCATTTAATAAATGCATAAACACGATGCATTGTAATCCAATGCAGATACACACATATAAATGTATAAATTAAAACATCTGGGATTACTGTGTAATTCGTTCTATTATTTTCTCATCTAGTCTAATGTAGTCTATTCCACTGCACAGTTAAATGTTACTTGTACTTCATCAAATTGATGAAACCCATTCATGTATTATCATAGGAAGTAAAGACACATTGGACTAAGACAACCATTGTAACTCTATTCCCTTGCCAGTGACTGTTGTAAGAAAGCTAAACATTTTATCCCTCAGAATAAGACAGATGAAAAATTTAGAAGGAATGAGTTCTCCAGCAGGATAATTAGTAGGGAAATTGGGGCATTTAAAAGCAAAGAATCTGGAATACATGAGAGTGTGTATAGAAATATTTGCAACTATAAGTGGAAGACACATTACAAACTCATATTTGTTATCCCACTAAGGCTGTCCTGGGTTTTTAGCAAGCCATACTAGCATTGATGGTGTCCCTATTCATTCTACATATTCTCCTCGATTGAGTAAAGCAATACTGTGGCTGAAACATTGTCTTGTTTCATTTGTTTCATGTCGCCATGCTTAAGAATGTAGTGGGAGACTTGGAAGCTGGCGTCACAGTTTTACATGTGCGATGGCAATATCAGAGTCTGAAATTCAGCTTCAGAGGATCAGGTTTGCGTACCATGTGAAGACTAATTGTATAAATGTCAGTCTTTTCGGGGGTTCATTAAATTATGATATTTAATTAACATCAATGTCAGTGAAACAAAAATACCCAAGGCTTTCCTAAAAGCTGTTCCTATTCAAATATATGTTGATTGATAGAAGCCTATTGTTTCTCAGTTCCTGGTAAAGATCTTCACTGCATATATTACCTGGAGACTTCACCAAACACTGAGGTATTTGGAATTCTAATGGAAAAATAGCTTCTGTTTTCTTAGAAAGTTCATTTTCATGAGCAGACCTAGTGACTCTCCCTATCCATCTACTGAGCATGTATCTACAGCTTGATTGATTTCGACACATTCTTTACCAGCTAGTTATTGGTCACAGAATCCCATGAATAAAAATAAGAATCCATTTATTGGTTGACATATCAGAACATGTTAGGAAGGCCTGGTTTCAATTTATGAAATATCATATCGACTTTATTCCTAGGTATTAAGGCATAATAATAAACATGCAGCTCTGTGATTTCTTAATTGAAATGGACTTATTCAATATAATTTAAGTTAATTTTGTAAAATATTTAGTAAGTGATTACTAAATAATGAAAACAATTAGGCCAGGAGTAGGGTCAGACTCTAAAGTAGCCATGCTGCTAACAAGTAAGAGTGTGAAAGGAAATATGAATCTAGTCACATCTTTCTTGAGCCTTATTATTGGCTACATAAAATGTATTAGTTCTCTGATATTTGTAAACAAAAAAGTGATTCTAACTTCTTTTGCAGAATAAGAAGAAACATGAAGTGACGAAACATATTGAACAGTGCAGATGGTAGATATCCATGATCGGTTTCAATGCACATTTGTGATTCGAGATGAATAGGTTACGGCAATCACAGTGATCCTATAACAGGGCAGAGTATAAAGAACAGAGAAACAAATTAAATAAAAATCAAACGTATTCATTAGGAAGCACAAAATGTATCAGCATGTTTTTACTTAGCTTATAAGTACATTGTTTGTCAACGCCTTCAGCATATGGCAAAAATGAATTCTTTCTTTCCCTGTACCCTTAAATGCCTTTAAAGTCATCAAAAAGAATAATGCAGCACTAGAGAATAGGCCCAGAAATAGAAAAAAGCAGTAGAGAAAAACACAAACAAGTGAATCTATAAACCAGCAATCTAACTCCTAATGAGAGAGGAAAACTATAAGAATAGACTCAAATAAAAGCTATAGTTATAATATAATATTAACTTCCAAACAAAATGTAATTAAGTGTAGAGGCAAGACCTAGTTCCATAAATAGCTATCCATAATCATATACAATTGGCATGCCATTATTTTCTATTAGAAAAAAAAGTAAATGAGAGTAAAATGCAATATTAAATGTCTGATAAAATTGAGCTCCTAATTAAGTCTTCAGCTGAATTAAGTAAGCATTTCCCTTTCACTTTTTCTTTATGTGTCATGTATAGGCTGTTAAAAATGCTTGGCGTCATTACAGTCAAAATAGATGTATTTTTGCCTGTTCTGAACAACATGAAGTTTGGCAGGAAATGAAGCACCCAAACCACAGCCAAATTACTGCATCCTTGAATTGCTCATGCAAGCAAGAAAAACCTATGGTCTCTTAAACTGGAAAAATAATTATACTTTTGTGACTTCTCTGTCCAGCACACAGTTTACAACAACAACTTCCTGCCACATCCAAAATAATCCTTTACTGGCACTCAACTGTAAGCAGTAGTTTAATCCACTGAATATTTATTATAGGATCCTCACTAACATTTCTTATATTAGTAAATTTTAAAGAAATGTTTAAATCCTTCACCTTTTTTGCAGCAAAGGGTGAATTTTTCTTCCAAATTGGTCACATTTCATTAGACTGTTACACTTTGGCCTTTTTTAATAAGCTTGAGATCTCTACATTTCAATTCCTAGAAAAGCTCAATTTTGTGGCTGAGGGAAAACATGTGGGGATATGTAGCCTTTAACCACTAAGTTTTACATTTAAATCCAGTGTCAGTTGTCAGTAACCAAGTGTCATTGCATCTCACAGCCATTCTAGAGCTGCTGAAAAAATTTCAGTTGCCTCGGTTTAATTTCTAGTGAATATGCTGTTTTTATTACTTCAAACTAAAGCCAGATCTGGCCAAAAATCATAGTGGGTCCACAATTAAAGGGGCCAAGAGTTTAGATGCACTGAGTCTTAGTTGTGTGTGGAAATTCTAATTTATTTGGGAAACTTTTTCTCTCTTCTATAGTTTCCAAGAGTTTTAGAAAGAAACAAAAAATTATAACTCAAAAATTTCCGTTAGTATGTCATAATTATTTAAAAAAATTACTGACAGAGCTATGAAACTTTAAAAAAACTATGTTTCACCTATATTAAAAAAATACTTATGACTGCTGGTCTTGGCCATGATGAAGTAGCTGGTATTAATACTATTATAAGAGCTTCATTTTTTGTCATAAAAAATGATAAATACTGGAAATATATGTAAAACAAGTTTTTGAGACATTAGACAGCAAAAAACAGAGTGCCACAGTTCTTGAGATGAAGAACCACACATTTACCTTGACTTTCTCTCAGAAAGCATTTTCCAAGTTACATAAGGAAACAGAGCCTAAGCTGACAGCAACTCTGGATGGGGCAACAGAGTTTGCTATTCAGGCTTGCCCCTAAGGGGGTTAGCTGGGGTGTGGTGGATAGAAAAGAAGGAAACCACAAAGACCAAATCTCAAAAGTCTGCATCAGAACATCCAACATATCCTTGGCTAACTCATAAGTTGTGTATACGCAAGGTGAGACTCCAGGAGGCATAGCAGAACTGAACAGAGATTTCAGAAGTCGCAAACTGCTGTGGAGATATTAGAATTCAAGCCCAGCCAGAGTGGAATGAACTTGATGAACAGCCCAGGCACTGAGTTGAGACTTCAAAGGACCAAGCTCTTATAGCCAGGGCTGTCCTACCCCTAAGAAGTAAGGACAAGATTGAAATAGACCTGCTCTGGAAGAAGGTTAAAAACCTAGGCTTGAAGTGATTTAACTGCCTACTGGAAAATAAAACAACCTTCTTTGCAAGAATACAATATAATCTAGAACCCCAGCAATGGCCAACATCTAATATAAACTCACTAGGCATGTGAATAAGAAAGAAACAAGTGACAGATAATCAAGAGATAAAGTAGTTTGTAGTCACAGACCCAAGCAGGAACTAGATGTCAGTGTTAACAGACAAAACTTCAAATGTGATTAGATGTTGCTACATGTTTAAAAATTTAGAAAAAGGTGAACACAGGGACTAACAGATGGAGTAATTAAAAAGAGAATCAGACGACTAAAAAGAATTAAAAGACACTTTATAATTGGAAAATACAGTATCTGCAATAAGAACTCCTTTGATAGCTCTTGATTTGCATCAGCAATGTCACTGCAATTAATGGGGAAAAGAAAGTACTTTAAATAAATGGAGCTATAGCAAGTGGATATCTATATGGCAAACACATGAACTTTGACTCATTTCATTCCATTAATAAAAAATCAACTTGTGGGGCACCTGGGTGACTCTGTCTGTTGGGCGTCGGACTTCAGCTCAGATCATGATCTCGCCGTTTGTCGGATCGAGCCCCGCATCGGGCTCTGTGCTGACAGCTCAGAGCCTGGAGCCTGCTTCAGATTCTGTGTCTCCCTCTCTCTCTGCCCCTCCCCCGCTCACACTCTGTCTCTGTCTCTCTCAAAAATAAATAAATGTTAAAATTTTTTTAAATCAACTTGAAGTGGATCAGAAATCTAAATGTGATAGAATACTAAACTTCTATTAGCAAACATATAAAAACATCTTAATACTCTGGAGAATACAAAGATTTTAGTCATATACAAAAGGTACTGGCAATAAAAGGAACATGATAAATTTGACCTCATCAAAATGTGAAATTTTGCTCACTTAAGAGACCACTAAAATTTTAAATTCAAGGCAGATACTGGTAGAAAACATTTGCAATACATATGTCTGACAAAGACTTTTATCCAAAGTACATAAATAACTTTTACCAATCAGTTTGTAAAACACAAACGATTTTTTTTCTTTTTTAACAGACAGAAGACTTAAACAGGCATGCACACAAGAAATAAAAGCAAAAAAGAATAACTGAATGGTCAATCAGATTATTTATCAACATCACTCATCATCAGGGAAATGAAAGTTAAATATATAAGTTAGAGTTAAAGTATAACTAAAACATACTTTCCAGATTGAGTCAACAAAACAGACTTGCAACATCAAAAGTTGGAAATGATATAGAGCCACTAAAATGCTCATATATCGCTGGGAGGAGCTTGAAAAGTATAAGTAATTTGTAAAATGTTTGATAGTATTTTATAAATTGACATGGTAATCCCATTACTAGATAATATACCAGGGAAAAAAAAGGTACATTTTTTCAATTCATGGCCAGTGTATTCATGACAGACCACTACTAGAAACAATCAGGGCAAAACTCAAAAAACAGAAGAATGGATAAATAAATTGTAGTATATTCATTAAATGGACTACATCTCAGAAATTAAAAAAAACAAGATTGTGATATTGATACACATAACAGCATGGATAACCCTCAAAAAACATTATGTTTATTGAAATTAGCCAGGAAACAGAGACATTTTGTGATTCAACTTATTTTAGGTAAATAAAGGGAGAGGGACAAATCTATTTATGGAAATAGAAATTGTAAAAAGGATTACCTCTGAGGAGTAAAGGGAAGGGAGGCGATTGACACAAGGGAACATTCTAGGTAATGAAAATATTCTTATGAGTACACGCATATACAAAATTCATTAATCTGTATACTTCATATCTGTACATTTCAATGTATGTCAATTTTATTTCAATTTTAAAAACCCATTGCATGGCTGTAACAGTTGTTGAGAAACTGCAAAAATCTGATTTGTGACTTCAAATACAAGTGGATAAAAAGCATCTAATTTAAGCACAAAAAGAAAACAAAGAATCGAAAAGCAAAGTGAGAGATATGTGGGAAATGGTCAGATGATCTTATACATGCTTAATTGGAGTATCAGGAGGAGAGATGATAGAGAATGGGATATAAGTGATAGTTGAGGAAATCACAGCTAAGAATTAAAAAAAGAGAGAGAGGGAGAGAGAGGGAGGAAGCCAAACCATAAGAAACTCTTAAAAACTGAGAATAAACTGAGGGTTGATGGGAGGGTGGGAGGGAGGAGAGGGTAGGTGAGGGGTATTGAGGAGGGCACCTGTTGGGATGAGCACTGGGTGTTGTATGGAAACCAATTTGACAATAAATTGCATATTAAAAAAAAATAAAACAAAATAAAGACATTAATCCGTAATTTCAAAAATGACACTGAACTCTGACCAGAAAAAAAAAAAAGAAAAATAATTAACTTACATTATGGTCAAAAACTGCTAAAAACTAAAATATAGACTCATAAAAACATCAAGAGGAAAGAAAGACACATTACCTTCAGTGGAACAAGAGAAATGTCTGACTTTTCAATAACACTATAGAAGCCAAAAGACAGTGAATACACATCTTGAAAATGGTAAAAGAAAAAAAAAGCTTTCTCACTTAGAATTCTATATTTATTTAAAATATATTTTAAAAATAAAAATGATATACAAGTTTAAAAAAAAAACTATCTGTCACCAAAAGACTTGCACTACAAGAAATACTAACGAAAGTTCTTTAACCTAAAAAAATTATCTCATATGGAAGCATGAAAGTGCAAGAATGAATTAGCAACATAGAATGAATGTATGTGAAAATGTGAGCAAAAACTGACTGTTTAAAACAACATGAATTTTCATGTTTGATGAGGTATATAATTTATGAAGAAATAAAATACATGAGAATAATAGAATAAAGATGGACATTATAGATGAAATTCAACACCAGGTATCGTATGGAAGTGTTGAATCACTATACTGTCTACCTGAAACTAATATTACACTGTATGTTAACTAACTGGAATTTAATAAAGACAAGAAAAACATAAAGTAAGCTCTTCCAGGGGTTTTTGTGTTGTTTGGGATATGGCAAAAATAACTACATATAGTAGATAATAAGAATATGTTGTGTAATTTTAGTGTAATCAGTAAAAAAAAAGACTAATAGAAGAGGTTAGTGGATTAATGTGAAATTCTTTTTTTTTTAATTTTTTTTAACGTTTATTTATTTTTGAGACAGAGAGAGACAGAGCATGAACGGGGGAGGGTCACAGAGAGAGGGAGACACAGAATCTGAAGCAGGCTCCAGGCTCTGAGCTGTCAGCACAGAGCCCAACGCGGGGCTCGAACCCACGGACCGTGAGATCATGACCTGAGCTGAAGTCGGATGCTTAACCGACCGAGCCACCCAGGCGCCCCAATGTGAAATTCTTAATTAACACAAAAGAAGGGAGTAATGGAGGAATAAAGTAACAAAAACACTCTTGGCACAAATAGGAAAAACAGTGGAGCTAAGCCTATTTCATCAAAACTCACGTTAAACAATATTTATCAATATCTGACATAGGTACAGAACATACTTTAAAATCATAACCTGTGTTAAATAGTCAAAAGCCCAGCAGCTATAAATAATTTTTTAAAATTAAGGAAGAAACAGATTTTAAAGTTTAGTTTCCATTCTCATGTTTATTTGTCATGTTCAATTTATTGTGTAAGTATGCTATATTATTATGAACAACAGGTGATATACTGGATGGATGGACTTGATATCACAGGAAATGTACTCACTCATGAAAGATAAATGTTATATACATCTATTGGTATGTTAAGAATACTTTGTATTTTTCACATTTTGCTTTGACTTTTTTTCATGCTTATTTATCTTGAGACAGAAAGAGAAAGCATGCATGTGCAAGCAGGGGAGAAGCAGAGAGAGAGAGTGAGAGAGAATCTCAGCAGGCTCCGCAATGTCAGTGTGGAGCTTGACTCAGGAGTCAAACCCACGAACCCTGAGACAAAATGAAGAGTCTGAAACCTAACCAAGTGTGCCACCCAAGCACCCCGCTTTGACATTTTTATTACAGTTCAACAATTTTGTCGAGTAAACATTTGTGTATCAGCATATTGTTACTGATCAAGTGACATAAACCACTCTGAGTCTGGTATCCCAGAAAGACAGTGTCTTAATGTGATATTGATATATCAGGGTTCGTGAATACAAGCAATACTGTGTGCAATCAATCAATGTAGAGTTCCAGTCAATGACCCTGTTAGATTAAACCCATGAAACAAGCTTGGACACTCTCCTTAGTCCTTAAGCAAAATGACGTTCATTGTTCAGTCAGTTCAGGTCTCCATCTGCCAGAACTTGAGACTTGTATGGGGCTCTCTGAGTTTATCTTCCTGATTCTTTTATATTTTAGGATAATTCTTTTCAAATCATCCCAGAAATACAAATTTATAAATTTTTATAATTATACTTATACAATTACACTTATACAATTGTTGTTGTATAATGCAGAATCCTTAATTATTAAATTGTGAATACTATGATCATTTTCCATCGGTGGGGAGATATGAAGGATAATGTAAGCAAAATGCAAAAAATAAAATAAGGGAAGCAAGACTTTGCAATGTTTAGAGACAAATTCTTTTATCAGCTTCTAAAATACAAACAGCTTGGTAAAATATGAACAGCCTCTATTCTGATAGCGTATTACTTCTCATTGCCTCAGCAAAACTATTTTTGAATCTACAAAGCTTTTGCCACTATCCTATTCATGGGAAATCTATCACAGTTCTGCAAATCACTCAAATTTTGTAGGAAATTATAATGCTGAAAATGATCACACAAGGCTCCATTTTAGCTTCATCCTAGTTCTGTTCTTGGGTATCAGAATATGCTGCAGGTGTTTAATCCTGAAACGACTCCACACAATTTGTTTCTTATTACCAATGAAGTAGTCATTCCTTTTCAAAAGTCATCAATCTCATATTAGTGATGATTGTATTTTATACACTTTTTATAGTTACCATACATTAAGAAGTTTGTGTTTCCAATTTTTTAAAGTCAGTATTTTTATATTTACTGCTAATATTTTAATAGTAAAATATTACATTTGGAATATATCCTAATTCTAAATCTATCTGCCTTGAGATTAAACATTTTCACAATTTCCTAGAGGACAAAGTAAGGCAATTTGAGAGGCAGGAAAAATCTATTGAATGGAGTTAGAAATTGGTTCATAAAAAGGTAAATAGACTTAGGAAATGAGACACACATATTTTGTGCAAGTAACAGCTAATCTTGTTGCCCAGGGCTTTATGTCTAATTTTGGAATACCTTAGAAAGAAAAGCATACTTTTTTGTTGTTGTTTGATTGATTGATTTTGGGCCAGTAGCTACTTACTTCTATCAAAGTTAAATCTTAGTTAAACGTATCATTCGTGGGCATGTACTTCTAAATTTGCTTTTCAGCTAAGACAAATGCAAATTTTAAGATATAAGGAAAATCTTTCTCCAAACACTGCAAGGTTCCAATAACTTTATAAAATTGCGTTAAAATGAGTAAATTGACCCAGGAGGCCACTGAAGTAAAATTAACAATTAGAAGTTGGCATTTGAGATATTAGGAGATATTGAAATAGATTTATTTCATATAGGATATGCGACTCCTAAAATATTAATTAAGTTCATGATTACTATGAAAGTTTTAGACAAACTATGTATTAGAATTAGATTTAAATCAGAAACTAATTAAGGTTTGTTATAATTATATGCATTCTTATGTAGGTTCTCATTTATCTACCCAACCAAATTTCTGTTTTTATAATCCAGAGACAAAATTCACTAAAATTCCCATATGAGATCAGGATAGAGTCAAGCAAATGCAGAGAAGCTTTGTTTCTTCCTCCTTCTCACCCTCTCTGATATGAGAAATTGGATGCTGAGAGAGTTCTACTTTTCTGAAAACTTTAAGGTGCGTGAAATCTTGTCATTCTCTTGTAACTCCTGATGCTAGGTTGGTATTATCAGGAAGAGACCTATTTTGATGGTCATGCCTGTAGTACTTCTTGCATATTTATTTCTTAAATTATTTGACTTAAATAACCATAAATGGCCAAATATATTTGAGCTATGGTTTCTCACAGTTCTAAAATTTATAACATATTTGCCTCTGCTCATAAGACGCATTTGTAACTGGTCAGGTAATGTTTTGTGGGAAGAAAATCCAGGTACCAACTTTGGCTCAAACCAGAGTCAAGATGAGCAAGTCTTGGAAACAAGTTCTTCAGATCAGGTGGGCAAATTGGAAATATCTGAATTTGTAAATAATTTTATCAGTATCGTGTAATTCTAAAGGGGGTGGGCTTCACAGTTAGGAATTAGCTCCAACCGTGCTACTTGTGTGCTTGTGCTAATTTCAGAGCAGCTCTCATTCTTAGTGTTCTCACGTTAAAATCCGTTTATTAATTTAGCAAGAAATTGATTACGCTCAAGCAAAAAGCAAAACATCATGCAGTGGGTGAAAACGAAGAAGTACGGTGGTACAGGAATATTAAAATAGGTATTTCATAATCCCCAAGGAAGGGTCAAGCAACAGGCCTCATGACTGGAAACAAGAACTTAGAAAGACATTAATAATGAACCCAGGACATGCCCTGTGTTATCTAGGGACACATGGTCTCACAATTTCACTTTTCTCTGGCTCTGCTCTGTTATTTGTTCTTTCTGCACGTTTTTTTTCTGCCTGTCTTGTATAAGGTAGATTCACAGCACTCTCTAATTCTAGCATTCGTAATACAGTACACTTAACAATTTGCAAAATAATCTTCAACTATACTTAGTAGTTTTCTGTCAATAGTGATATGATAATGTAGCTTTGAAACCATTTTATAAATATTGTATGAAAATATATGTGTGTGAGAATAAATAGGTAGAGGGAGGGGGGATTTATTATGAGGAATTAGATTGCATGATTATGGTAGCTGAGAAGTTTCATAATCTGCCATCTGCAGACTGGACACCCAAGAAAGCTGGTGGTATAATTCCACACTGAATCTGAAGGGGAGCTGATGGTGTAAATCCCAGTTGAAAAGCAAAAGACATGTCACAGCTCAACAGGCAGGCAGGCAGTCAAAATGGTGAGTTCTTCCTTTCTCCACTTTTTGTTCTATTTAGGCCCTCAAGGGATTGGATGATGCCCCTACTTTACTAAGTCTACAGATTCAAATGCTAATCTCATCTAGAAACATCCTCACTGACACAGGAAAAATAATGTTTAATCTAGCCAACCGCGTTGCAGTTACGTTGACACACAAAATTAAATATCATAACACCTCAATGAAGTCATAAAATTCGGCATCATTAATGGTGGGACAACCTAACAATATATGCTTTCTGTATGACACAATAAAAAACTATACTGCCTATAAAGTGCAATTTTTCTACTACGACATGTATCTTCATAAGGTAAATTAACATATTCAATTGGTAAATTGGGAAGTAATGTCAATAGAATATAGAAAGTATGATGGTTTGGGGTGCCTGGGTGGCTCAGTCGGTTGAGCGTCCAACTTTGGCTCAGGTCATGATCTTACAGCTTATGGGTTCGAGCCCTGCGTCAGGCTCTGTGTTGACAGCTCAGAGCCTGGGGCCTGCTTCAGATTCTGTGTCTCCCTCTCTCTCTCTGCCCCTCCCCCATTCACTCTCTGTCTCTTTCTCTCTGTCTCTCTCTCAAAAATAAATAAATATTTAAAAAAGAAAGTATGATGTTTATTTATGAATTGTTTTTAATCAAGAAGAGCAGAAATAGAATTATTACCTGGCATAATATTGCCAGAGAAAACTGGCTCAAAGAAGAAAAGATGTGCTGTGTTTAAGGCAGAAAGTTATCAACATGTATAGAACCAGTCAATAACAGGTATAGGTATATTCAGAGGTAGGCCGAGGAATAGGATGGGACCTTATCACAATTAGCTACAATTATAAATATATTTTTTCTTGATTTCTTCTAAAAGCTTTATATTAATACTTTTCACATTTAGTACTGCAATTCATCTAGAATGAAATTTTGCATATGGTCTCATAGAAGTGTCTAAGTTTGTTATTTTTTTTGTGTATGTATATGGTTTAGGTAGCATCACTATTGAAAAGACTGTGCTCTTTCCCTTGCTCTATAGTGTTCTCTTTGTCATAGACCTTCCTCTATATGTTCGTGGGTTTGTTCCTAAACCCTCTATGCTGTTTCTCTCGTCTAGTTTTCAATCTTTGTCCTTGTTGTACACTATTTAGTGAGGCATTATAAGATGTTTAAGTAGTCTAGTAGTTTACGATTGCCAATTTCTACTTATTCAAGGCTATCCTGACTATTCCTACCCGTTGCATTTCCAGATAACTTTTAGAATTAGCTTGTCATTTTCTAACCCCTCCAAAACTGAAAAAAAAAAAAAAAACACTAGGAATTTTAGTGAGATCATATTATCTCTATATAAAGTTTGAGAATTGCCTTCTACTCCATTAGACATAGGATAGCCCCAGTTATTTCGATCTTTCCTAATACTTGTCAGTGTTTTGTTGTTTTCCGCATATAGTTCCCACATAACCTACATTAGATTGATGTGATTGTAAACGGTATTATTTGAAAAATTAATTCTTGTTTTTGCTAGTATATAACTACAATTAATTTTTATAGTAACCTCATGTCCAGTCCAGTGATGTAGCTCAATTCATTAATTCTAATAGTGTGAATGTATTTTCTTTTGAACTTTCTATGAGAAAATCATGCTCTCTGCACATTCAGAGATTTTTATTTTGACATCATCATTATCATTTTATCATCATTTTATTACTATTATCATCATTATCATCATTTTATTACTATTTGGTTTATTGCACTGGGTAGGCCTTACAGGAAAATCTTGTGTTAATAGGTCATAGGAGCCATTCTTGTTTCACTCCATAAATCAAAATCTTTCATTTTATTACTAAAATTGTTTGTGTTTTTTTAAAAAATAGATGCCCATACCAGAATAAGAAAGTTCTGTTTTATTTCTAGTTTTCCATTATTTAAAATTATGAATGGGCTTTGAGATAATTACTATAATTCTTTCATTCTTTTGTGTTAAATTAGAAAATTACATTGCATTTATTTTAAAATTTATTTTATTTTAAAATTTAATACATTCTTGAAGTCCTAGAATAAACATAGTTTTATGACATATTGTCTTTTTAATTAATTAATGGATTCCTTTAGATAATATTTTCTTTACAGTCTTTACATCTATTCATTAAAGATACTTGCATTTTAAGGTTTTGGTATCAAGTTAATCTGGGCTCATAAAAAGAGTTTTGAATATTCCTACTCTTGATTTATAGAAGTAACTATTTTGATTATATTTTTATTTATTTGTTTGTTTAAATATTTTCACTTGGAGTTTTATCTTAAATATTTTATTAATTAAAATAAATTATAAACCCTAATTGGATTTTTATTTCTTCTTTCAATTTTGAGAAAGCTAAATTTTTCTAGGAATTTCATTTACATTTTCATATTTATTGGCATAAAAGCAGCTTAAATATCCTTTTCTTTTTTGGCTCCACAGTAGCTCTATGAAACAAATTACCTTAAGGATAATTGGCCTAAAAAAAATTCATTGCCTTTTGTGCATTGACTAGGTGTCCAATGAACTACATGAATTCATTAATTTTAGTGGCTTAAATAGAATTTGTTTGTATTATCTTTGTAATAACATGTTATCTACAAATAACAAGAATTTTTTTTCTACCTCTCCAATCTTACACATCTGTTATCTATCTACACTATTTACACTATCATCTATCTATCTATCTATCTATCTATCTTTCTATCATCTATCTATCTACCTATCATCATATATCTATCATCTATATTGGCTTTGTTCTTTCTGCTTGTCAACTTGGCATAGTTCTTACAGTCTAAGCTGTACTTGAAGGGATCACATCCTTCATCGCCAGCTGTGTTAAGCTGGGCAGTTGTGCTGGTTTTGGCTGGGTCCCTCTCAACATATCTGGAGCCTCAGCTTTGTCTTTTGTGCTTATTCAGCTTTGCTCCACATGGTCTCCCATCTGTTCAAACTAGCTTGGGCTTGTTTATAAGGAGGACATAAGGGTCCAAAAGAAAGAGTCGAATCACAGAAGGCATCTTGAAATCTAGGCTTAGAACTCATATGCTATTGGGATGCCTGGGTGGCTCAGTGGGTTAAGCATCCAACTTCGGTCCAAGTCATGATCTCACAGCTTGTGAGTTCAAGCCCCACATCAGGTTTGTGCTGACAATCAGAGTCTAGACCCTGCTTCAGCTTCTGTGTCTCCCTCTCTCTGCCCCTCCCCCACTCACACTCTGTTTCTCTCTCAAAAATAAATAATAAAACATTAAAAAAAAAAAAAACTCACATGCTATCATTTTCTACCACATTTTATTAGCTAAGAAAATAATAAGACCCGGTTCAAAGAATGTAACCAACTGGGTGGCTCAGTTGGTTAAGCATCTGATCTTGATTGTGGCTCAGGTCATGATCTTACAGTTCATGAGTTCAAGCCCCACATCAGGCTCTGGGCTAACAGTATGGAGTCTGTTATAATTCTCCTCTCTTCCTCTCTCTCTGCTCCTCCTGTGCTCTCTTGCACTCTCTCCATAAAAATAAATTTAAAAATAAATAAAAATTAAAAAAAGAGAGCTGAAATAGATTCAACCTGTCTATAGGAGGAGCTGAAAAGTCAGATTTAAAAAAGAAAAGATAGAGGGAAAAATGGAAATAGCCATTTTTACAATCAATCTGTTACTCTCCTATTTTCTTTTCATTGCCTTTACCACTGTAGTATTTTCACTTTTTTTCATTTTTGATATTAATTGTTCCTCTTTGTTCTGTTTCTTGGTTAATCTGTATAGGTTTCTTTTCAAAAAAATCTTTTCAAAAAAAATCTTTTCAAAATCTTTTCAAAATAAATCAAAATTTGGCTTTGCTGATTTTTTTCTTTCTCTTTTTTATTTCATTAATTTCTGTTCTTATCTTTATTATTTCCTTCATTCAGCTTTTTGGAGCAGTAATTAATTACCTGTTTCAACATTTTACAGAAATTCTTAAATAATTGACTTTCAATCATTTCTAAGTAATTGACTTTTAACTTTCCCTAACATATATGATTTCAAATATTTTCTACTTTGCAATGTGATCTATTATTTGAAAAATAAGCTACTTATGGGAGTCTCTTTATTTCAAAATGTCTGGAGATTATCAATAAATTTTTATTATTCCTCTATAATTCTATTATTATCAACAACAACGTACACATTTTCAACCTTTTGAGTTATTTTTTCCCCCAGCATATGATTCATTTTTTTTCTGTTTTCATGAGTATTTGAAAAGTATGTGCAGTAATCATTGTTGGCTGCAGTTTCTTACGTGTATCATTCGGTCAAATTTGTTCATCATTCTGCTCAAATATTCTAAACTCATACTGATTTTGGTTTTCTTTTTTCTTCCTGAAAACAGTATGCTACAATTACTACCAGGATTGTGGATTTACTTGTATCTCTTGTTTAAATCCATCCATTTTATTTTCAATTGTTAAGTATAAACATTTTTGGATAAGAACTAGTTATTAGATGATTTTAAGAAATTATTACTGATTTTTCTAGGTATGAAAATGGCATATTTATCTAGGCTAAGATTATTATATTTAGAAGATGCAGAATGAATAATTTAAGGCAGAAGTCATCTGAAATTGAAACCTCTTATCACTATTTCAGGAAATAAATTTTGTTTTTTATACACATATAGTTTTACAGCAAAAAATTTATCATTGCTAATTCTAGGAGTTAGGTATATGGGTTTTATAGTATAATTGTTTTAAGATTTCTGTATGTTTAAGGTTCTCATAATTAAGCATATTATAAAAATATGTAGAATGTTCTAAAAATATTTCTGAAGTTGTTTTTTAGATGCCTTATCATGCTGACTAGAGACAGAAAAGGATTCTTACAGTAGAATGGGGGTAAGTTTTTCTTTGTGTATTAATACTGGCACTTCAGTATGTATGTTAATCTTTTCCTCAAAAATCTGATTTCATGTATTCAGAAATAATCATCTAATCATTTATCTCTGTATTATCAATCTATTTAGAATATTCTATGGCAGAAAGTATCTGTTTCCCCATATTACGCCCTTAGTCAACCTGTGTTGAGTCACTGCAGATGAAGATCTATGTTCCACAGTATGTGATTTTTTCAATTTAGGGCACTACAACTTGGTCCAATAGCAATTCTATGTACTCCACGTTTTTCTTTAAGGATCTCATTGCTTGCAATTCCACTCAAAGAATAAATACCAATATTGAGCCTTATTTAATTGCAGGGAACAGAAGCCTACTTAAGTTTGATCAAGAAAAGGAGATTTATTATACAGCTATTAATGAAAAAGAGTGCTGATCAAAGCCTCAGAAAGAGAGGAAATTTAGGCAGTCATAACTTGTTAATAGGAGATTGCTTTTAGTTTCTTTTCTCTCTTGGTTTTTTATCATCTTATGTCCTCAACATCTTTGTCTCAGATTTATCAGGAGAGAGTTTCTGATTGAATCAGTCCAGTTGATGGATTGTTCTTTGGAGTAGGAGTCTTCCCCATCCATTCAGATGCTCTTAGGTGGGAGTGAGGGTATAGGTCTCATATTCTAAATGGGAAAACCATAACTGTTGGTCAAAAAGATTCTTTCAGAAGAGGTTGTGGGCTGGGAAATAGTGGTCACAGCTTCAAGACATTCTGTCAACTCGAGCATTGTCAAGGCCCTCAGCAAACTGAGCCAGTTTTCTGCAATGATTCTAATTTAGAAAAGTAAAAGGATTAGGTCTGCATGTGTGTGAATTCAGCTGATATTTTATAATAAATTATAACAGTTAAAAAAATCTTATCTTCTATGTTTTATAATCAGCTTTTTGGAAAAAGAGGCTTCCCTTAATACATTACTTTATTAATATTATATGAAATGCCTCAGACTTTCATCAAGGTATAACAAAATGTTTAGATAAACTAGCCAATTTGGTTGTTTTATGTTTATTTATTTACTTTTGAGAGAGAGAGAGAGAGAGATAACAAGCAGGGGGGGGGACAGAGAAAGAGAGGGAGACAGAATCTGAAGCAGACTCCAGGCGCAGCACTGTCAGCACAGAGTCCAATGCGGGGCTTGAACTCCCAAACTGTGAGATCATGACCTGAGCTGAAGTCAGACACTTAACCAACTGAGCCACCCACCCGTCCATAAAATAGCCAATTTGTAATCACAGCAGTGATAGAATCTGCTCTATTATTTGATCCATGGATCTGCCACAAGAAGCTCCTTGAATGTAGCAAAAGAGGGGAGAACAGATTTACATTTACATCTGTCTTCCTACAGAAATATGATGAAAGAAATTCCATACATTTTAAAGAGGTTTCCAATGGATGCTCTCTGGTTGGACCCACCTGTCTCATAAAGGTATTTAATTCAACTTAACAAATATATACCTTTATAGCTGAAGAATACTAAGTTTTGGGGGGAGATTAATACAAAGTCAGTACCCTCATAGAACTTAAAGTATTTATGATAATAAGATACACATAAATTTGTGAGCAATGCTGTTACGTGGTAATGTTTCTGGTATAAACTATGTGAAAGAATAGTTTGGAGTAAGTGTTATTAAGGACATTTTCCAGGCAGGGTGTGTAATGACCTTGACAAATAGGTCAGTTTAGGATAAATGGAGAAGAAAAGGGAGATACAAGCACAATGGAGGAATATTATAAATAGAGTGTGATGAATTAAAGATTAGGCTACTAAAGACCAGAGGCTAGAATTGCTATAAGTTTACAAGAAATCTTTGGAGAAGGGAAAGGGGAACATATCCTCTCCACTCTGATTTTATGGAGGAAGTTGTTGTGTTTTGTGGAATTAGGACTGGAAAATTATTCTGAACAAGTCTGGTGAATTTGAAAAAAGATGTTTCATTTCTTTGTTAATCTAACTGAATTTTTAATGACTCAGGAAGATGTGAGTGTCATTTTTGTGACTCAATATTATCTATTTTCATAAGTACCATCCAAACACTGAAACAAACACAAAGACAAACGATGAATTGTTTGCTGCTTCTTGGCAGTAGCATAGTAAATGGTTTTACTAAACTCGATGTTCATTGTTTTTCAAATATTGTAATTAAAGTCTGACAAAAATTCTATTAAGTAATTTTTTTCATTAAAGACACACATTTTAATTTGAAGTACCAAGGATACATTTGACTATTTTTCCTAGGAATCACTCAAAACCCTGATATTTTTTTTCCCATAGATTGGAAGTTCATGTAATAATACAATATGTAATTTATTGTTATAGCTTATCATCGAAAAATAATTCTTACCTTTTTCTCCCACTAGCTCCTTAGAACTCGCACATTTTAAAAAGCTATCTTCCGCATTTTTATTTTTCAAAAGTAGTTAGTGATATCTTCCTGTAGGGTTATAGTAAGAATTAAATGAGATATTGCAATAGGTCTATTTTTTTAAGTTTATTTATTTATTTTGAAAAAGAGAGAGAGAGAGCAGGGAAGGGGCAGAGAGAGAATCCCAAGAAGGCTCTGTGCTGTCAGCACGGAACCTGATATGGGGCTCCATCCCACTAACCGAGAGATCATGACCTGAGCCTAAATCAAGAGTCAGATGTTTAACCAACTGAGCCACCCAGGTGCCCCAATATTAAAATAGATTTAAATGTGTGAACCTGAGTAGGAGCAGCTGCAATAATCTAAGTAACAGTCTGATACCAAGGTATATTCATAGCAATTTAACACTGTTAATGGCCTGTCAAACATGGGAAACAGCATCATGTAGTATCACTACATTGTAAATATGATACCTTTTTACTCCTCTCTTTAGATGTTATTTCACCTTTATCCTTCATTCCTTATAATCAATATCAATACTCTTTCTTGATATATCTCTTTTTTCTCCAGCCAACTATTATTCTCTACAAACAGTCCTTCAATATGCAGAAAATAAGCATTTAAATGCTAAGTTTATGTAATTCATAGTATATATAAGTTCTCTGTTGTGACTTGAAGATGTGAGTTGGTCTTTAAGAATTCTGAACAAAGAAGCACCTGGGTGGCTCAGTCATTTAAGTGTCCAACTCTTGGTTTCAGCTCAGGTCATGATCTCATGGTTGGGTTCATAGGTTTGAGCCCTGTGTCCAGCTCTATGCTGATAGTACAGTGCCTGCTTAGGATTCTCTCTCACCCTCTGTCCTTTCCCCACGTGTGCATGCCCTCTTTCTTTCTCTCTCTCTCTTTCTCTCTCTCAAAGAAAAATTCTGAACAACTTGTGGGGCTTGGGGAGCTCAGTCAGTTGAACATCCAACCCTTGATTTCGGCTCAGGTCGTGATCTCAATGGTCTGTGGGATTGAGGTGCTAGGTATTCTCTCTCTCTCTCTCTCTCTCTCAAAATAATAAACTTAAAAAAATAATTCTGAACAAATTGAGAAGTAAATATAGCTTCAGAAATGGCCCCAAATATCAACTTCTTTTTTGGATTGGAGAATGAGATAAGTCACTACTGCTACCATGAGGAAGGGTTAAAGCTTATAAGAGCTGGAGGGAAAGTGGAAATATTTTATCCACATGCCCCTGGAACAGCAGAGGTTATTGAGAGAAATTTCTTTCTCCTGGACCAAAGAAAGAATGCAGAAGATAAAAAAGGACATGTCCTTCTACACCATGCTACCTGTTCACAGTTGGGAAATAAGATATATGTACAGTTTCTTAGTGATCAAGAGAATATTTATACCAAAGGTGATGTTAACAAATATTCCTCTGAGGTTTGAAAATGCATGATTCTTCTACATACCTGTGATAATTCTACTTCGACCTTCTGTCTCATACCAATATTAATGTTTTCAGCACCATTTCAGTCTCTATACTATTTTAATAGATTGCTGTTCCTGAAACTCTAAGAGACTACTGTTTTAAGTGAATCCATAAATTTCTTCTTTTATTCTAAGACCTGACAATTCTTTCCTTGAGAATAGCCTAAGGAGTTCCATTACAGCAAAACTTGTGAATGTCCTTAGATCTTATTGAGCAGTCCTTAAATTAGAACATCTTCATGATTAGTTAAACAAAGCTCTTCTTTTTATTTGAATGTAGGGCATTTTCTGGAGATTTAGCATAGAGATTTTATTGAGAAATAAGCCTATATTATTGTGAACACATTCATAAGGCTAATATTTTACAAAATAAATTCTCTCTGTATTTCACTCCCCTTCTTTATAGTTCATGTGACTTAACCTTTTTTTAGATACACATGATTCATCATCCATTTAGGTTATATTCTTTATACACTGAAGATAAAGCTAACAACATAACATGCTTAATTTACTGTTGGTGATTGTATCTGATAAAATGACTTTAGCTACATGTCGTGCAAACTGATTAAAACTGGCTCCAACAATCAAAAAATTTATTTTTGTCTAAAGATAGGATAAATTTCAGGGCCAGTTGATTTCAGTTTCCTGTTTCCACGTGTGTGTGTGTGTGTGTGTGTGTGTGTGTTATCCTAATCGTACGTGTTGGCTCCAACCTCAGGCAGCATTTCTTAAGGTAGTGCCAGCTTTCCCACTGGCATTCTTCAGCATGCAAAGAAAGAGATGAATGCTTTTGTCCTAATAATGCCAGGAAAAGTCTTAAGATTTACTACAACCGGAATGTTCAGATCACATATACCCTGATGCTAGTCATGGGAATAAAATACATTGATTAATTTAAGCCTAACTCAGGAATTAGGCGTATGGTTGGTTATACCCAAAGCTTAGCTATAGCTAAAACTTAGATGTCTTAACCAGATTGCAATATTTATTACTAAAGGGAAGAAACTGTGTAAGTGATCAACTTGCTCACTACAATGATCCTTTTTTGAAACATAACGTTTGTCCCGTGTATTTTTTTTTTTTTTATGATCAAGAACAGTTTTATTCTACATCATGTAACTTTTCACATCAGGAGAACTTTTTCCCCTTTACAAATCTTACAAGTACATATCTAGTTAAATATCATGATTCTTAACATCCTATTTAAACCCTGGGACTAATTATCTCAGAGGTGATCCATTAGATGATTAAGGACAACATTTAGGTTATTAAGATCTATTGATTATTTGTCTAATTTATTCACAGGGATGGTGGTTCTAATCATTGCAATCAGAATGCGCTTACACATACTTTCTAAAACTGTGTTTTAAAAGTAATATTTTATAATCATGCTTCAAATATTCTGAGGTTTGCATTCTTGGAAAATCAGTGTATGCTCAAGTGAGGGATATCAGATATAATGATCCCATAGAAATAATTTTGTAAGGGGAAGTTATCTTGTTATATTGCAGATCAAAGGTCTGTGCATTTTTATTTTTATTTTGTTTTAAAAATGGCTACAAACAAACCATTTTATCAATATTTAAGTCAAATAAAAATATATTTCTAAGATAAGTAGTGTGTTTTTCAGTGGGTTTGCTGAATTGGGCAACATTGTGCTCAAGTACATAGAATTTCATAAATTCTGATAGGATTCTAGATTTTTTTTTTTACTTTAGGAAATTAAAAGTAGAAAAAAACATTAATCAGGAACATAGGATGTAATGGCTCCTTTGAAACAATTCTAACAGGAAGCTTTAAGCTATTTTTAGGAATATTAAGGATGACTGCTGGATTTTGTTTGAATATTTACTTGGTTGTTTGTTTGGAAGTTGGTTCATGAGTGTTTATTTTGATAACTTGTATTGATCATTGTAATATTTTCGGCAGCAAAATAAGCTTGGATTCCTCTCTATTTGACATTGTATCTATTTCTTCATGATTGGGTAACATAATTGTGTTATATCTAAACTGTTTCAGAAAATTTATATGCGCTTAAAGTACAGCGTTAGGCTATCATTGCCAATACTTAATGATCTATTTTTATTTTTCTAGCTTGATTGATTGATTGTACTTGGAAAGAAGAGATTGTAGAGTTTGGAGGGAACACAGATGTTCCCATCCAATTATTTATTCGTGGGGAATTCCTTCTACTGCAGGATTGTCAATGCTGTCCATGACAGACGTTAGGCAGATACCCAGTGCAGGCTAGCTGAGGCCAATACAGGGGTTTTGATCAGCTCACAGAACCAAGAAAGTCAGGAATGGAGCTGGGCCAATGCAGGAATAGAAATCAAAAGCATTCCTTGTTCAGATTCTCCAAGTGCTTGTCTCATTTTTTTCTCTTCTAAATATGCTTTCTCCCTGTGCTACTGCCAACTTTAAGGTTTAATCAGTTTAGCTCCAGATTTCAGAAAAAGAGGGCTTTTCTCTCTGTCTCCATATATAAAACAGCAGGCAGTGAGGTCCAAATAGTCAGACATGGGTCATGAGTTTGCAGTCTGGACTCATGAAATAACCTACCATATCAATGTAATACAAGCCTAAGTCTCTTGTGTGTAATCCTGTGTCTAAGGAGAAATGGAGAACTATGATTGGACTCCCTCCATCAAATTTATATGGAGCAGGAGAGAAGAAGAAATTTATGAAATGAAGGTGACCATAACAAGAAGAAAGCATAAAGAGATGATGGACAAATAGAAATACTAAGTACCCAAATGCCTACCTACGGTAGGCATAATGGCCCTGAAAGATATCCACACCCTAATCCTTGGAGTTTATGAGTGTTACCTTATGGGACAAAAAATGACTTTGTAGATATGATTAAGTTGATAATTTTGACATGGGGAGATTATCCCAAAGAGGCCCTAAATGCGATCACATGTGTTCTTATATGAGAGAGCCAGAGAGCAATTTGACATATGATGGGCAAGAAAAGATATTGCACTACAAGGGTAGAGATTAGAGTAATGGGACCATAAGCCAGGAAATGCGGGAATCCACTAAACCTGGCAGAGGCAAGGAATGGATTCTCCTCCCAGGTCCTCGAGAATGAAGGCCTACCCAACATCTTGAATTGTGGCCAGGGATACTGACTTAGGAGCTCTGGCCTCCAGAAATGTGAGAGAATAAAATTATTTTATTTCAAGTCACCAAGTTGTTGGTCATTGACACAGCAGTCACAGGAAACTAAAACAACACCTAGCAGATTGATATTTACCTCATTGTAATTATTACTCATTGATGAGTCTTGATTGGATGTCTCAACAACCAAAAATTGGTTAAACTGCTTTTCTTTCTTCTTGGTCCTTCTGGAAGTTTTTCAAAATAACACTCCTGGATTTTCTTTTTGAGGCTACATGTATAATCTCGATCACTCAGCTTCCTTCCACTATACTATATTGCCTCAAATCCTTTTAGGAAGGAAATATGGATGATAAGAAAGACCATGCCTATTTTAATGAAGATAAATAGGTTCATTGCTAGCTTCAAACTTCTCAGTTGTTTGATTTATACATATTAACTAACTTCTTTGATGTTTACATACGCACATATTAATGGCACACTTACATAGGAAATTTGGCATACTGTAGGTACTAAAACCACTCTTAGTTACATTTGTCAATTCACCATCACCTTCCTGTCCATGCACATGGAGAGATATCTCCTATTGTTAATGGTCAACATCTCTCTTAAAATATTGCACCAATTATCAGTGCATAATAGCTAGGCACAATAAACCATATGTGGGACTAGTTAGCACATTATTTCCCATTATCTGGAATACATACACACAAATTATTGATTACAAAGTATTTCAATTGATCATAAAACAATACTACAGGTACTGATTGTGACATTGTGATTTATAAATAAAAAATACACATATTTGGTCATCCAGGTGACCAAAATATATTTCTTATATATATTTGTCTTCATCCATGGCTCCTGGCTCATATCTCCCTAAACAAACACTTGAAGTTTTGGTAAGTGTTAAGAGTGATAAAGGTGTCTTTTGTTATGTTGATAAAGTGACTTTTGGAAATCACCTAAGGAGGGGTGCTGGTTGCCTGTGGAGCCAACCTATGATTAGAAGGTTGGAATTTTAGTCTCACCCCTTGGACTTTAGGGAGGGGATAGGGACTAGAGATTAAGTTCAATCACCAATTGCCAATGATTTGATCAATCATTCCTGTGTAAGAAGCTTCCATAATAAAGCCAAAAAAAAAAAAAAAAGGGTTCAGAGAGCTTTCAGGTTGGTGAACACAGTGGAGAGGCTGGGAGAGTGTTGTGCTTGCTCACAGAGCATGGAAGTTCCGAGCCCTTTCCCCATACGCTACTCTATTTATGTTTTCCATCTGGCTGTTTCTGAATTATACCCTTTTATAAGAAACCAGTAATCTAGTAAGTAAAATGTTTCCCTGAGTTCTGCGAACCACTCTAGCAAATCAATTGAACCCAAGGAGGGAGTCGTGGGAACCTTTGGTTTATAGCTAGTTGGTCAGAAGTACAGGTTAACATCCAGACTTGTGAATGACATCTGAACTCCAAGGAGGAGGTCATGGGAACCTCTGATCTATAGCTAGTTGGTCAAAAGTACAGGTAACAACCTGAGTTTGTGACTGGCATCTGAATGTATGTGTGTGAATCTTGTGAGACTGAACCTTTAACCTGTGGAATCTGATGCTATCTGCCAGAGACAGTGCCAGAATTGAGTTGAATTCTCAGACACCCTGCTGGTGTTTGAGAATTGCTTGTTGGTGTGGGAGAATTCCATACACACACACACACATTGAAATTGGGTGCAGGAATCTTTTTACTAATATACCCCAAACCACAATAAAATAGATATTAACGTTGGCCATTATTGTTTCATGAAAAGAAATCAAATTTGACAGGTTTATTAAAGTTCATCTTTACCACCCCTACTCACTTTCTTAATCTCTACAGGGAAAGACTCACCTGAAACCAGCATATTTCAATCTGATATATGTTTTGGTCACTTGGCAGATATAAATGCATTCATACACATTATGTTATTGCTTTGTACAGTTTAAAAATACAGAAATGGTGTAATGTATGTATTACTTTATAATTTCCTTTTAACACCTAAAAATATTTTAAAGATTTATCCATGCTGAATAATGCAGAATTAGTTCCTTTAATTATTCTTTATTATTCAACTGTTTGTTAAATGCATATATTCAAATCATTCATTTATACATTCCCTTGCTGAGGAATAATTAGGCTGCTTCCTCTTTCCCCTATTACAGTCATGCAATTAACGCGCTTAAATATGTTTTCTTGTAGTGTTCCCTATGAACCCATGAGTGTAAATTATTAAATAATGAGGGATATGAGCATTTATAATTTTATTACATATTATCAGATTTCTTTGCAAATGAATTGCTCTACTGACAGCTATGCAAGAGAGATTCTATTTTCCCTCAACTTCATCAACACGTGGTGTTTTCAAAATTCCTATTTGCAATCATATGATTTTAATGATACCTTAGAATTCTAATTTGCATTTTCTGGTTTCTGTGTGAAATTAAATCGACAAAATGTTTAATATTGTCAGTGTTAATTGCCTTTTCATACCTTTGTTCATTTTTTTTTGATGGGGAGTGTTTTTTGTTTTGTTTTGTTTTGTTTAATTTTGTTTTAACTTAATAGATTTAGAGGAGTTTCACATTCTCTAAATTTTGAATTTTCATTAAATTATATATGTTGCAAATATTTTCTCCAAGGCTTTCCCTTGTTTGTCATTTGGTTGATGGTTGTTTTTGTTTTCATGATTTTTTATGATATAAAAACTTAAATTTCAATGTTATCAAATTTAATGACCTTATCTGATTACATAAAAATATCTTATACATTATATTGTAATAATATTCATATTCACATCTTTAACCATTTGGCATTTAATGTATAGGTATGAGGTATGAGTTAGGATCCAATTTAAATGTTTCCATATAGATCGCAAGTTATTCCATTCTTTCTCCATTGTTTGTAAGGTATGTGTGTATATATATATATATATATATATATATATGTGTCTATTTCATATATATGTCTATTTCCAGATTCTCTCATTTGTTACATTGCCTCAGCTTTTTATAGCATTCTTAAAATTAGTCTTATTTTATTGTGAATTTTATATGTTTTTGGATAACTCTTCAAAGTTAGCTGGGCTGTTCTTGGACCTTAAGTCTCACATATACATTTTAGCATAGCTTTACAAGTTCAGAAAATATCATGTTGGGATTTTAATTGAAACTGTTTTATATTTAATTTCATATTTAACTTGGGCAAGATGACATCTTTATAATTTGGGTCTTCTGATCCTGAATATGCTATAATCTCTCCATTTATTTGCCCTCTTTTATGTCTTCCAATAAAGTTTTATATTTTTTTCCATAGAGAATTTGTACTTCTTTGGTTGGATTAATTCCCAGAAATCTTATGATTTGGGTTGATTTCATGAATGCTAGATTTATTAGGCTACATTTCTTAATTATTTTCTTGTGGCAAAGTAATGCTATTGATTTCAGAAATTGTTCTCATTTCCATCAAACATAATTAACTATGTAGCCTATCAATTAGGAATAATTATAGCTTTTTTCTCATTCACTTCAGAGACATTCTTGTCTTGTACTGAATAGGATCTCCTGTACAATATGTATAGATACAAAGATCATGAACTTTCTTCTCTTGCTTCTGATTTTAAAGATGATGCCTCCAGAAATACAACAGTAAGAACATTTTCTATATTATCACTGTTATTATTATTATTTAAAAAATTTAATGTTTATTTATTTTTAAGGGAGAGAGATAGAGACAGTGAGAGCAGGGGAGGTGCAGAGAGAGGGAGTCACAGAATCTGAAGCAGGCTCCAGGCTGTCAGCACAGAGCCCAATGTGGGACTCAAACTCACAAACTGTGAGATCATGACCGGAGCTGAAGTCAGAGGCTTAACCAACTGAGCCACTCAGGCACGCCTGTTATTATTATTTTAATTTGAGAGTGAAAGAAAGAGAGCAGGGGAGAGAGGAGAGGGAGAGACTTTTAAGCAGCCTTCATGCTCAGTACAGAGCCCAATGTAGGGCTCGATCCCACAACCCTGAGATCATGACCTAAGCCCAAATCAGGAGTCATACACTCAACTGACTGAGCCTCCAAGACACCCCTATTTTCTATATTTTCATTGTTAGTTACAATATCAAGTTAAAGAAGTTTGTTCTTGTAGTTTGTTATCAGTAGCTTTCTTTTAAATAGATGATATGAGTTCGAGCCCCGCGTCAGGCTCTGGGCTGAGGGCTCAGAGCCTGGAGCCTGTTTCCGATTCTGTGTCTCCCTCTCTCTCTGCCCCTCTCCCGTTCATGCTCTGTCTCTCTCTGTCCCAAAAATAAATAAACGTTAAATAGATGATATGTTTTTTCTGCATTTAGTGAAATTACCTTTGGTTTTCTTCATTAATCTGTTAATATGTTGACTAATATTAATTAAGTGTCTACTATTCAATACCTGAATTGGGGAAATGAATCCAGAAGTCTGGAAACATGCCTTTGCTTGTACTAATTTTGCATAGTTTTGCATCATGGACAGCTAAGCTGACCAACCATCCCAGTTCTCCTGGGACTGTCTTAACTTAGTACCAAAAGTCCTGCATCCTGGAAAACTCCTTCCTGGAACCCAAAAAGTCTCATTTTCCAGTGGTAAGTGTGGAAGTTTGGGAGAAAAGTAAAAAAGTCAGATAACAACCAAATAATAGATACTGAAAGCAACGTCGTTTTTAGTATTAAATGGACACAGTAGGCATGGTTGCCTTCCACTGTCCCTCCTGCTAGTTGTCCCTGACCGCTGATATTGGCAGTCACAATTTGTAGCTCCTGATAATGGATCATCCAATGGTGCCATCACTTGATTGATGCAAAGTAATTGTGTAACTCAAGTGTGTTGTATTTGTGAACAACATTAATAATTTGCCTTTGATTTTTTATGTGGATAAACCATTGTGCCTTGTATCAAGATACCATTAGTTGAGTTTCAAACATTGTAAATATTGTGATTGGCTTTTCCAAGAGTTTAGATGATGAAAATGAGAAAAATTTTATATTAACATCAGAATTAATTAGAACTGAATGGAAAAAAAGGACTAAACAACTGTATAATTTGATGACACATAAAACAAGGACACAGGAACTATGTAGCCAAACAAATCACACTGTAAAATATGCAGAAATTAATTTGAGGGTGGGCATGGGGGAGGAAGCCCATATGAAAACTGAATTTCATAAGTCAAAAGCAGCCAAATACTTGTAAGTCAATTATGGTATTTTTTATCTCCCCAAAACACTAATGCTCAAAAATTAAGGTTACTGAGTTAGCCTAGGCATATAACATGCAAAAACATACGTGACCATATCTATCCCTTGTTTGCTCAATGACAGTGAGTATATCACATTTTCTGATACAGAGGTTGCAACTAAAATATGTTGTGCTTTTTTAAAAAAAATAAGAAAATGTTCCTTACAGGGTAGTGCTGCTTCTGTTAGATCCTACTAATGATCATACTTATATCAAGGTAATAAGTCAAATCATGGCAACAAAAACAATGGTAATGACAAAAAATATTCCTCCTGGTTCCTAGATACTCTAATTTCTGAAATGAAGGTTAGAATAGTCTGCTTAATTTTCATGAAAATTTTAATGAAATCATAGAAACTACAAGAGAATACATTGCTGATATCTCATCGAAATACAAACCAGGCCATGCTTATCTGTCTGCTTATTCAGCAGAAAGTGTAAATACAAAATTTGGCAAATTCCATTCATCTGTAAACTTTACACCAAAGAAAATAAACACCTCTAATCTGCTATATGCCCTGCATACCTTACATACTAAAAAGAGGTGTAATTTTCTCACCTATAATATTGACACTACTATAATGAAAGTTTTTGGTCACTTTTCATTTCATCAGAAGCACAATCAGAAGAACTTGCAGAAGTTCTTATAAGATATATATCATTATTGCCTCCCGTAGAAAATATTTTTTAAATCTGCTATAGAACATATTTGCAAAATGTGGGAAAGAATATCCTTATTTAATTTGGAAATATGTTGATGATGAGTGTGGAGAAAACAATTACAGTAAAGTAAAAACTTATATGCTATTTCTCTGAAACTCACTGGTGATCTTTTGCAAGAGGCCATAGGGAGTCTAAAAAAGGAGTTAACTAACTGGGAACTGAATTGCTAGAGTGATGTGTAGGTTGTGACAAAACTTATATTATAAAAAATGAACAAATTTTTAAATAGAAATAAGACTGCTTCCAAACCCAAGAATGTGATCAGAAGAGGACAATGAGGTAAACAGGGCTTTTTCCATTGTTTAACAAAACTGTAACTTAGTGGAATATAATTTCAATTTCACAAGCTCTAATTGCCCTATGCTTCAAAATTTTTTCCTGAAAAAGAGAGGTTAAAATCTGACATTCAATGTGAGTCAGTGTTTAAAAATGTTGGCTATTTTAGAGATAGATGCGAATCTATAGATGCGAAGAACCTGACTACAAAAACTGGCTTGCCTAGGAGCCCCTGGGTGGGTCAGTCAGTTAAGCCTCTGACTTCGGTTCAGGTCATGATCTTGTGGTTTGTGAGTTTGAGCCCTGCATCAGGCTCTGTGCTAACAGCTCGGAGCCTGGATCCTGCTTGGGATTCTGTGTCTCCTTCTCTCTCTGCCCCTCCCCCATTTGTGCTCTGTCTCTCTCTATCAAAAATAAATACATAGGATTGTAGAGAGAAGATGGCAGCATAGGAGGACACTGGGCTCACCTCTTCCTGCTGATTGCTTAGATTCCACCCACATCTGCCTAAATAACCCAGAAAACTGCCAGATGATTAGCAGAACGGACTTTCTGGAGCCAAGCATAGGCAAGAGGCCCACAGAAGAGGGTAGGAACAGTGGAGAGGCAGGGTTTGTTACACTGACTAGAGGGAAGGAGCCAGGGCAGTGGAGGGGCAGCCTGTCCAGCAAGACAGAATGCTTAAAGTCTGACTTGCAAAAGCAGAGGGGCCAGACTCCATGAGTTCTCACAGCCAGTGGGACTTAACATCTGGAATGTTAAAAGTCAACACCTCTGCTCTCAGAGAGCGGGGAAGGCAAGAGGACACCAGGAGAGAAAGCTGTTGAGCTGCAGGGCCTCTCCTACAGGGGACCACCTGCAGCAAACCGATCTGAGCCTGCCCCTCCCGCCCCTGTGCACCAGGCAGATCCACCCCGACTAATATGCCAGATCCCATGGAAGCAGCACCACAAGCCTGGCAGTGTGCAAGAAGCCCAGAGATGGGCCACAGCACTCCACAGTGAGTCCTGCCCCTGCGAGATGGGAAGATAAGGTAGACACCAGTCTGACTGTGGCCCCAGCGGTGGGCTAGGGACTGACACTGCCTCTGACTGCGGCCCCACCCACCAACACAAGTTACTCTGATAGCACAGGGGAAATGCCCTACAGTTGTGAGCCACCACAGGGACTACCCAAAATGACGAAACGGAAGTACTCTCCTCAAAAGAAACTCCAGGAAGTAGCGACAGCTAACAAATTGATCAAAAACGATTTAAGCAATATAAAAGAACAAGAATTTAGAATAATAGTCATAAAATTAATTGCTGGGCTTGAAGAAAGCATAGAGGACAGCAGAGAATCTATTTCTACAGAGATCAAGGGACTAAAAATCAGTCATGATGAATTAAAAAATGCTATGAATCAGGTGAAAATAAAATGAAGGTGACCACAGCACAGATTGAAGAGGCAGAGGAGGGAATAGGTTAATTAGAAGATAAAATTATGGAAAAAGAGGAAGCTGAGAAAAAGAGAGATTAAAAAATCCAGGAGTATGAGGGGAGAATTAGAGAACTAAGTGATGCAATCAAACAGAACAATACCTGTATCATAGGAAATCCAGAAAAAGAGAGAGAGAAAGGGGCTGAAGGTGTACTTGAAGAAATAATAGCTGAGAACTTCCCTGATCTGGGGAAGGAAAAAGGCATTGAAATCCAAGAGGCACAGAGAACTCCCTTCAGATGTAACTTGAATTGATTTTCTGCATGACATATATTAAAACTGGCAAAATACAAGGATAAAGAGAAAATTCTGAAAGCAGCTAGGGAAAAACAGGCTGTAGTCTACAAAGGGAGACCCATAAGAATAGTGGCAGATTTATCTACTGAAACTTGGCAGGCCAGAAAGGAGTGGCAGGAAATCTTCATGTGATGAACAGAAAAAATATGCAGCCGAGAATCATTTATCCAGCAAGTCTGTCATTCAGAATAGAAGGAGAGATAAAGGTCTTCCCAAACAAACAAAAACTGAAGGAATTCATCACCACCAAACCAGCCCACAAGAGATCCTAAGGGGGATTCTGTGAGTGAAATGTTGCAGGACCACAAAGTACCAGAGACATCACTACAAGCATGAAACCTACAGACATCACAATGACTCTAAACCCATAGCTTTCCATAATAACACTGAATATAAATGGACTAAATGCTCCAATCAAAAGACATAGGATGGATAAGAAAACAAGACCCATCTATTTGCTGTCTACAAGAGACTCATTTAGACCTGAGGACACCTTCAGATTGAAAGCAAGGGGATAGAAAACTATCTATCATGCTACTGGAAGTCAAAAGAAAGCTGGGGTAGCCATACTTATATCAGACAAACTAGAATCTAAATTAAAGGGTTTAAAAAGAGATGAAGAAGGGCATTATATAATAATTACAGGGTCTATCCATCAGGAAGAGCTAACAATTATAAATGTCTATGCGCCGAATACGGGAGCCCCCAAATACATAAAACAATTAATCAAAAACATAAGCAACCTTATTTATAAGAATGTGGTAATTGCAGGGGACTTTAATAGTCCACTTACAACAATGGATAGATCACCTAGACACATGGTCAATAAAGAAACAAGGGCCCTGAATGATACATTGGACCAGATGGACTTGACAGATATATTTAGAACTCTGCATCCCAAAGCAACAGAATATACTTTCTTCTCGAGTGCACATGGAACATTCTCCAAGATAGATCACATACTGGGTCACAAAACAGCACTTAATAAGTATAAAAGAATTGAGATCATACCATGCACAGTTTCAGAACACAATGCTGTGAAACTTGAAATCAAGCACAGGAAAAAGTCTGGAAAACTTCCAAAAGCATGGAGGTTAGAGAACGCCCTACTAAAGAATGAATGGGTCAACCAGGCAAATAGTGAAGAAATTAAAAAATATATGGAAACAAATGAAATGAAAATACAACAATCCAAAATCTTTGGGATGCAGTGAAGGCAGTCCTGAGGGGAAAATACATTGCAATCCAGGCCTATCTCAAGAAACAAGAAAAATCCCAAATACAAAATCTAACAGCACACCTAAAGGAACTAGAAGCAGAGCAGCAAAGGCACCCCAAACCCAGCAGAAGAAGAGAAATAGTAAAGATCAGAGCAGAAATAAACAATATAGAATCTAAAAAAACTGTAGAGCAGATCAACGAAACCAAGAGTTGGTTTTTTGAAAAAATAAACAAAATTGATAAACCTCTAGCCAGGCTTCTCAAAAAGAAAAGGGAGATGACCCAAATAGATAAAATCATGAATGAAAATGGAATTATTACAACCAATTCCTCAGAAATACAAGAAATTATCAGGGAATACTATAAAAATTATATGGCAACAAACTGGACAACCAAGTAGAAATGGACAAATTCCTAAGCACCCACACACTTCCAAAACTCAAACAGGAGAAAACAGAAAGCTTGAACAGACCCATAACCAGCGAAGAAATTGAATCAGTTACCAAAAATCTCCCAACAAATAAGAGTCCAGGACCAGATGGCTTCCCTGGGGAATTCTACCAGACATTTAAAGCAGAGATAATACCTATCCTTCTCAAGCTATTCCAAAAAATAGAAAGGGAATGAAAACTTCCAGACTCATTCTATGAAGCCAGCATTCCTTTGATTCCTAAACCAGACAGAGACCCAGTAAAAAAATAGAACTACAGGCCAATATCCCTGATGAATATGGATGCAAAAATTCTCAATAAGATACCAGCAAATCGAATTCAACGGCATATAAAAAGAATTATTCACCATGATCAAGTGGGATTCATTGCTGGTATGCAGGACTGGTTCAACATTTGCAAATCAATCAATGTGATACATCACATTAATAACAGAAAAGAAAAGAACCATATGATGCTGTCAATCGATGCAGAAAAAGCATTTGACAAAATTCAGCACCCTTTCTTAATAAAAACCCTTGAGAAAGTCGGGATAGAAGGAACATACTTAAACATCACAAAAGCCATTTGTGAAAAGCCCACAGCTAATATCATCCTCAGTGGGGAAAAACTGAGAGCTTTCCCCCTGAGATCAGGAACAGGACAGGGATGTCCACTCTCACCGCTGTTGTTTAACATAGTGTTGGAAGTTATAGCATCAGCCATCAGACAACAAAAGGAAATCAAAAGCATAAAAATTGGCAAAGATGAAGTTAAGCTTTCACTTTTTACAGATGACATGATATTATACATGGAAAATCCGATAGACTCCACCAAAAGTCTGCTAGAACTGATACATGAATTCAGCAAAGTTGCAGGATACAAATTCAATGTACAGAAATCAGTTGCATTCTTATACACTAATAATGAAGCAACAGAAAGAGAAATAAAGAAACTGATCCCATTCACAATTGCACCAAGAAGCATAAAATACCCAGGAGTAAACCTATCCAAAAATGTAAAAGATATGTATGCTGAAAACTATAGAAAGCTTATGAAGGAAATTGAAGAAGATATAAAGAAATGGAAAAACATTCAGTGATCATGGATTGGAAAAATAAATATTGTTAAAATGTCAATACTACCCAAAGCTATCTACACATTCAATGCAATCCCAATCAAAATTGCACCAGCATTCTTCTCGAAGCTAGAACAAGCAATCCTAAAATTCATATGGAACCACAAAAGGCCCTGAATAGCCAAAGTAATTTTGAAGAAGACCAAAGCGGGAGGCATCACAATCCCAGACTTTAGCCTCTACTACCAAGCTGTCATCATCAAGACAGCATGGTATTGGCACAAAAACAGACACATAGACCAATGGAATAGAATAGAGACTCCAGAATTGGACCCACAAAACTATGGACAACTAATCTTTGACAAAGCAGGAAAGAATATCCAATGGAAAAAGTCTCTTTAACAAATGGTGCTGGGAGAACTGGACAGCAACATGCAGAAGAATGAAACTATACCACCTTCTTACACCATTCACAAAAACAAACTCAAAATGGATACAGAACCTGAATGTGACACAGGAAACCATCAAAACCCTAGAGAAGAAAGCAGGAAAAAACCTCTCTGACCTTAGCTACAGCAATATCTTACTTGACACATCTCCAAAGGCAAGGGAATTAAAAGCAAAAATGAACTATTGGGACCTCATGAAGATAAAAAGCTTCTGCACAGAAAAGGAAACAATCAACAATGCTAAAAGTCAACCAACAGAATGGGAAAAGATAGTTGAAAACGACATATCGGACAAAGGGTAGTATCCAAAAATCTATAAAGAACTCTCCCAACTCCACACCCAAAAAACAAATAATCCAGTGAAGGAATGGGCAGAAAACATGAATAGGCACTCTCTAAAGAAGACATCCAGACGGCCAACAGGCACATGAAAAGATGCTCAACATCACTCCTCATCAGGGAAATACAAATCAAAAGCACACTCAGATACTACTTCATGCCTGTCAGAGTGGCTAAAATGAACAAATCAGGACACTATTGATGTTGGTGAGGATGTGGAGAAATGGAAACCCTCTTGCACTGTTGGTGGGAATGCAAACTTGTGCAGCTGCTCTGGAAAACAGTGTGGAGGTTCCTCAAAAAATTAAACATAGATCTACCCTATGACCCAGCAATAGCACTGCTAGGAATTTATCCAAGGGATACAGGAGTGCTGATGCATAGGGGCACTTGTACCCCAATGTTTACAGTAGCACTTTCAACAATAGCCAAATTATGGAAAGAGCCTAAATGTCCATCAACTGATGAATGGATAAAGAAATTGTGGTTTATATACACAATGGCATACTACTTGGCAATGAGAAAGAATGAAATATGGCCTTTTGTAGCCACGTGGATGGAACTGGAGAGTGTTAGGCTAAGTGAAATAAGTCATACAGAGAAAGACAGATACCATATGTTTTCACTCTTATGTGGATCCTGAGAAACTTGACAGAAGACCATGGGGGAGGGGAAGGAAAAAAAAAAGTTAGAGAGGGAGGGAGCCAAACCATAAAAGACTCTTAAAAACTGAGAACAATCTGAGGGTTGCTGGGGGGTGGGAGTGAGGGGTGGGTGGGGGATGGACATTGAGGAGGGCACCTGTTGGGATAAGCCCTGGGTGTTGTATGGAAACCAATCTGACAATAAATTTCATATCAAAAAACTAACTAACTAAATTAATTAATTTAAAAAAACTGGCTGCCCTAAACAGACTGTAGAAACAAGGTATAGGGGCAATTTGAGAGAACGAGAAAGTAATTCCAACAAGTTTAAAATTTTGCTATTGCAGGGAGCAGTAAAATACTGGTATTCCATGCTCAAATGCTTTAATTGGGAGGCTACATAGCTTGATGGTATCCGACTGACACCAGAAATTATTGTAATGGGACTTGCTAAAAATAGAAATGGAAATTGAAATTAATCTTGTGATTGATTTTATTCAGTTTTACCTCCAAATAAAAGAAAGATGTCCTAAAGGCTGAAGGCAGTGCAGGGAAGAATTATTGGAAAAGGAAGCAGAGGGGTAAAAATACCCTACTGTATCTCAAAATACAAGGAAACATGTCATTATTATTTCGTATTGAATATAGGTAATATTTGTTTAGTTAGTCCTATTGTGTTATGTTTTTATTTTAAAAGGTATTACATTTATAAATTTGAAACACAATAGTCTTTTTATTTAATTTAACATTCAATAAGAGTAAAAAAGAAAATAACTTGCTGTGTGAGAACACAGGAAGAAAATTTCAAATCAGCACGAATTTTTCATATTTTTAAAGACATGTACGTGTATGACTCTTATATAATATTTACTATTACTTATTATAATTGTTGTAATTATTTTTATTGTCTCACATGGCTGTGTCTTGGGTTTACTCTCCAAAATATTGACTTTGCTAGGTACAGTCTATGTAATGATCTCTGGTATTTGTTGTATTGTTGTTTAATACGTGGTTAATTTTTGCTTGAAGAGAATATATTCATTAATTGTAAGGGTTAAGAGTTAAATATTCATGTCAATATATAGAGATTAATATATTTTAAATTATTTATATTCTTTCTTTTATTCTGATTGATCTACTCATTTCTGAAAAAAAAATGGTATTATGGTCTCACACTAATTGAAGTTATGGCCAGTTTTCCTCACAATACAGACAAATTTTGAATTATTTATTTTGAGAATTTTTTTAAGCTCATTCCTGTTTCAAATTACAGTGTCTTGTCAAATTATTCCTTTAATCATTGTGTAATGACTTTATCTCTAATAATCATTCTGCCTTGAATTCATACCTGTTTGATTAATATCACTATATCGACTTAACTCTCATTAGTATTTGCCTCTATCATTTTATATCCTTTCACGTGCAATCTTTCTCTGTCATTTTGTTTTATGTGGGCTGCTTTATACATCATATAACAGATTTCTTTTTAAATATATTTTAAGAATTTATATCAACTAATGACATTGACTTGTGTTTATTTGTTGTAATATTGATATATTTGGATTTATTTCTGCCTTCATGTTTTGTACTTTATATTTACCATGCTTTTAGTTCCTTTCTCCTTACTTTTTTTAAATTTAATAAATTTTATTTTTAGAGCAGTTTAGGTCCACAGGAAAACTGGGTGGAAAGTACAGAGAGTTCCCATCTACCCCCACTTCCCGTACATGTATGACCTTCCCCACTATCAGTATTCCCACAGTGGTACATTTGTTACAGCTGATGGACCGACACTGACACATCATTATCACTCATAGTTTACATTATGTGACTTAGTCCCTTCAGGCTTCTATAATAGAATGTCCTAAACTGAGTATCTTATAGGCAACAGAAATTCATTTCTCATAATTCTGTAGACTGCAAAATCCAAGAAAAAGCTCTGGAAAATTCCATGTCTGGTGAGAGCCAGCTTCCTGGTTCATAGATGGCTGTCTTCTCTCTGTGTGGAAGAGTGGAAGGGGTGAGGGATTTCTCTGGGGTCTTTTTATAAGGGATGTAATCCCATTCGTGAAGGTGCCACACCCATGATTTAATCATCACTAAGGGCTCCATATCCAAATATCATTACATTAGGAATTTCAACATATGAATTTTGATGGGACATAAACATTCGGCCTATAGCATTAAGGTTCAGTCTTGGTGTTGTACGTTTTATGAATTTGGACAAATGTATAATGACATGTATTCATCATTGTAGTATAATACAAAATAGTTTCACTGCCCTAAAAATCCTCTGTGCTTCTATCCATTTCTCCTTCCCCCAACCACTGGCAACAACTGATATTTTTTCTGTCTCTATGGTTTTGTCTTTTCCAAAAGGTCCTATAGTTGGAATCATATAGTAGGTAGTTGTTTCAGATCGGCTTCTCTCCTTTAGTAACATGCATTTCAGTAACCCTCCCCCACCCACCCCATGTCTTTTCATGGTTTGATAGCCCAATTATTTAAAAATTTTTATTTATTTATTTTTATTTTACATTTATTTATTTTTGAGAGACACAGAGAGACAGAGTACAAGTCGGAGTTTGGCGGGCAGAGAGAGAAGGAGACACAGAATCCAAAGTAGGCTGCAGGCTTGGAGCTGTCAGCACAGAGCCCTACGCAAGGTTAGAACTCACGAACTGTGAGATCATGACCTGAGCTAAAGTTGGGCGCTTAACCGACTGAGCCACCCAGGTGCCACTGATAGCCCAATTATTTTTAGCACTGAATAATATTCTATTGTCTGGATGCACTACAGTTTATCCATTCACCTGCTGAAAAACATCTTGGTTTCTTCCAAGTTTTTTCAATTATGAATAGACCTGCAATTTTTTTGTGTGGATATGTTTTCAATTCATTTGGGTAAATACCAAAGAGCATGAGAGCTGGACCATATGGTAAGAGTATTTAGTTTTGTAAAAGCTGACAAACTGCCTTCCAAAATGGCTGTACCACTTTTGTATTCCCACCAGCAATGAATAAGAGTTCCTATTCTCATCAGTATTTGATGTTTGTAATGTTCTGAATTTTGGTTGTTCTAGTGGAAATGCAGTGGTATCTCATTATTGTCTTAATTTGTGATTCCTTAATGATGTAGGATGTTGAACGTCTTTTCATATGGTTGTTTGCCATCGATTTATATTCTTTGGTGAGATGTCTGTTAAGGTCTTTGGCCTATTTTTAAAATTGGGTTGTTTTCTAATTGTTGAGTTTTAGGATTTCTTTGTATATTTTGGATAGCAGTCATCTAGCAGATGTGTCTTTTACAAATATTTTCTCCTGATGTGTAGCTTGCCTTCGCATTCTCTTGGAAGAGTTTTTTCAGTGCACAAGTTCTTAATTTTTATTAGTACAGATTATCAAGTATTTCTTACATGTATCACGGCTTTGGTGTTAAATTCAAAAAGTCATCATTATGCCCAATATCATTTATGTTTTCTTCTATGTTATCTATAGGAGTTTTGTAGTTTTGCATCTTATATTTAGGTTATCACCCATTTTGAGTTAATTTTTGTAAGGAGATTAATTTTTTTAACATGTGGATGTCTAGTTGCTTCTGCACCATTTGTTAAAAAGACTGCCTTTTCTCTGTTGCATTGTCTTTACTCATCTCAAAAATCAATTATGTTAATGAGGATCTATCTGTGGGCAGATCAATTCTGTTCCATTGATCCATTTGTCTACTGTCTCACGAATACCACAATGTCTATTGTTATAGCTTTATGGTAAGTCTTGAAGTTGTATAGTATCAGTACTCTGACTTTATTCTTCTTCAATATCAAGATGACTACTCTGGGTGTTTGGCCTATCCATATATAGTTTAAATTAGTTTATCAATAGGCACAAAATAACTAGATGAGATTTTGATTAGAATTGTGTTGAATCTATAGGTCAAATTAGTAAGAACTGACATTTTAAAAATATTGAGGTTTTTGTCCCTGAATACAGACTATCTCTTCATATATTTAGTTCTTCTGTGATTTCATTCATCAGGGTTTTGTAGTTTCCCTCATACAGATCTTGTACATATTTTGTTAGATTTACATCTAAGTATTTTTAGTACAAATGTAAGTGTCATTGTGATATATAGTTATATATAATTTCAGATTCCACTTATTTATTGCTAGTTTATAGGAAAATGAGTGACTTTTGTATATTAACCTTGTATTTTACAACATTGCTATAAATGTTTATTAGTTCTATGAGTTTTGTCTAGTCTTTTGGATTTCCTAAATAGATGATTATGTCATCTGCAAACAAAGACAGTGTTATTTCCTCCTTCTTAATCTATAATATGGGATGTTTGGGATCTTTGATGTATGTATTTCCCACCATCTGGGGGAATGCAGTAGGTAGGGAAAAAAGTTAATATAGAGAGTAGAGTCAGTAAAAATGGCAGGGAAGATTTCTGGGACAGTCTTGAGTGCCTGGTAGTTTTTGAGGCTAAGCAAGAACACTTCTCCTTTCAGAATCTGAAGGTTAAAATTCCCTTCAACTCTTTTATACAAGCTACTATCTTTTCAGCAATTGCTTCTGTGCTTTTCTGTCATTTGCACATAAATGTGTCTTGATATATTCACATTAGAATGTTGGGTAAAAAAAAAAAACAACAACAGTGGAACTAAAACTGTATTTACATGTATAAGAACAACCTGAAAGATGCAAAGTAAAACATTTTTTTAAATTTTATAAAATATCAGAATTCATTAGTCCATGCACTTAAAAAATAGTATTGAGCATATACTCTCTGTTAGCCATGATTTTTTTAGGCATTGAAGTTAAAAGTAATTGTTTTCTTTTGGTGTTGGGATCACTGTTAATTTTATTTCTTATTTTTCTTTTCAAAATGTTTTAAAATGAACTGCTATTTTTAAAATAAATATACAAAATGGAAAAGCGAAAATATATCTTTTGTTACAATATAAGCAAATAGATTAAAAGACTAGTTGTAACAAGTGTGTTAATAGATTATATACTTTTTAATGTTTAATTTTGAGAGAGAGAGAGACAGAAAGAGAGAGAGAGAGAGAGAGAGAGAGAGAGAGAGAGGAGGGGCAGAGAGAGAAGGAGAGATAGAGAATCCCAAGCAGGCTCTGTGCTAATAGCACAGAGCCTGACCTGGGGTTCAATCGTGATCTGAGCTAGAATCAAAAGCTAGATGCTTAACCCATTGAACCACTCAGGTGCCTCAAGTGATTATATTGTTAAAATGATAAAAGATGGAGATAGCCACACATTAATGTTATTTATCAGGGTTTTCTAACCTGTGTGCTGAGGAACATAGTAAGCTTACAAATAGGCTAGGGTGGTGTTACCTTAAAGATCTTTTCAGCTTTCCTAGGAGCTGAGTGGAGGGCGGGTGGGGGTGGCCAGATGTATATAGGTTGTTTTCCACACAATCTAAAAGACTTACACAGTCTACCTTCATCATTACTTTCTTAGTGGGCCATCACAGAGGCTTGGGAATATTGTTTTAGGTGATAACTTGTGTGACGTCTATGAATTTTGAATATAACATTCAGCTCCATCAAGATGACAGATGGACAAAATATAAAACCCTTCTGCCACACATAGCTAAAAATCTTTGAAATAAATTAATTAATCAAGATAATTTGAATGCATGTCTGAGTTCCTGAAATTGGAAAAGAAATTTGAAGCTTCCAAAAATGGAGCAAAAGGCGGAAAATATAAATATCAACTTATCACATGAGGATGGCTCCCCCTACCCCTATTTGGACATGTATTCCCTGCCTCCCTTTCTTGGTTGCCAGAGCCATTTTAGGGCTGCTTACAGGTGCGAGATAAAAATACATACATCGTACTGTCTCTGATCCCATACCTTCACCAGAAACATAGTTCAGTTCCAGACAAACTGTGAAGGGCTGTATGGGGGACAGTCTGTGTGGCCGCTTCTGACCACCTGTTCAGAAGCCCATGCCTTCATTTGCTCTTTCATCCTCCCACCCCACGCTGACTGAGGAAATTCTGCGTGGCTCCCAAGACTGAAAATAAGGGGCAGAATGGAGGGATGTCAGGGGGGCAAGATATACCTCCACTTCTAGGATTTTTTCCACCCCTCCCCCAATTTTATTCAAGGCCCATATACTTTTTTTTTAAATATAAAATTTATTGTCAAATTGGTTTCCATACAACACCCAGTGCTCATCCCAACAGGTGCCATCCTCAATGCCCATCACCCACTCCCCCCTCCCTCCTACCCCGCAGCAACCTTCAGTTTATTCTCAGTTTTTAAGAGTCTCTTATGGTTTGCCTCCCTCCCTCTCTAACTTTTTTCCCCCTCCCGCTCCATCCCCCTCCATGGTCTTCTGTTAAGTTTCTCAGGATCCACATAAGAGTGAAAACATATGATAATCTGGCTTTCTCTGTATGACTTATTTCACTTAGCCTAACACTCTCCAGTTCCATCCACGTGGCTACAAAAGGCCATATTTCATTCTTTCTCATTGCCAAGTAGTATTCCATTGTGTATATAAACCACAATTTCTTTATCCATTCGTCAGTTGATGGACATTTAGGCTCTTTCCATAATTTGGCTATTGTTGAGAGTGCTGTTATAAACTTTGGTGTACAAGTGCCCCTATGCATCAGCACTCCTGTGTCCCTGGGGTAAATTCCTAGCAGTGCTATTGCTGGGTCATAGGGCAGATCTATGTTTAATTTTTTGAGGAACCTCCACACTGTTTTCCAGAGCAGCTGCACCAGTTTGCATTCCCACCAACAGTGCAAGAGGGTGCCCGTTTCTCTTTTTGAACTGGCTTTTTTTTTTTTTTTTTGGTCACTTAACATTCTTGTTAGTCTTTGGTTTATAACATAAATGTTAAGAGTCCTTCACTGTGCTGAGCTTTAGCTTTTAAACCTCATGAATATCATCTTTGGTCTATTGTTTGGACCTAGGGTTCCAAAGGCATAATTTGAATTTCAAAGCTGGGAATTTTTTGTTTTCTTTTCTAATGTGACAGCCCTTTCCTGCAGCAACAGATGAGTCAATATCACGTCTAATTTAAGGAGAGAATCCACAGACTAATAAGGGAATTACAGTCAATAAAGAATACATGGTCTGATATAACCAAAGTTTACTTTGTCACTTCGTTATAGCTTTGCTCTACTCTCTCCTGTGAGGCAGACCCACCTTCCTGGGTCACTGCCAGTACAAGAAGAGTCAAGTGAAGCAAAAGGCTGACCACATGGCTCGAGTCCCTGGTCAACTCCTACAAGGATATAAGGTAATAAACTTCAGCTTTTCTGAAATCTATGGTTGCCTTCAACAGTGGAAATGGCTAGAGAGTAGAACAGATAAGACCATGAGAAATTTGACCACAGGCTGATTAACTCCACTGACTTAATTAGAGTCAGCAGGAGAAGGAACAGAAGATAATATTTGCCCCACTTTGACATGAGAGAAAACTCAAACACTGCGTACAGAGCTCACTGACATTATGGTAATGATAGATAAGCATCATACTTCATTAATTTTCTATTACTGCTGTTACACATTACTCCAAATTTAATGTTTTAGACCAACAACTATTTATATCTTATATGGGTCAGAAATGCACGTGGGGTTAGCCAGGTGCTCTGGTTAGGGTCTAACAGGGCTTAAATCAAAGTGTAAACTGGCTGAGTGCTTAGCTATGGACTCTAAGATCCATTTACAAGTTTATTCAGATTTTTGGCATAACTTGTTTCTTTGCGGTCGTGGTTACTGATGTCCCATTTCTTTGACGTGTTGCCCCCACCATCTTCAAGCCAGTCACGGTGCTTCAAATATTTCTTATCCTTTAAATCTCTCTGACTTCTGTCAAATCTCTCTGATGTCCTCCTGTGCTTTAAAGAGCTCATGTGATTCCACTGGGCCATCTAGCTAATCCAGAATAATCTCACTATCTTGAGGTCAACAGATCTGTCACTTTAATTAAACTTGTAACGTCTCTTTTGCCATGTAACATAATAAAGTCACAGGTGTTACACAAGGGGACAAAGACCACGGAGGCCAAAATTCTGCCTATCACACATGTATACAATATCAAAATTTTAAAGATGACACAGATTAACATATAGCATAGTTGGGCTCTATGATTCCAACATTCACCCACAATACGCTTGCCCTGCACGTGATATCTGGCCACTTACAGAAACAGAAAAGCTCTTCTAGTCTTTGTTTAGACAGTATCTGGCTTTAGATACATCATTTAATTTTTCCATGCCTCTGTATTTTTATCTCAAAAAAGAAGTAATACATGTTACCATACCTAACTGGATTAACTGATGTAAGCATCACACACACGCAAAAGCAAATAGTGGTATTTCAAGAATTTAGTGACTATTTCTTATTTCTTATCATTGAGACTACAACAAGATTAGAATCACTACTCTTGGTATAAAAAAAAAAAGAAATAAGAAAAGTCAATGTTTAGAAGATGATGTATTTATATTTTTTAACTCTAATGAACTTTAAAAATCCTATGGAAAAATCCATATGGTGTGTATAAGTGCAAATAGAAAAAAAACATCAGATGAGGAATCTATTTCTTTTCATGTTTCATTTTGCCAAGAGATAATGCAGTCCTCGCTCTGGAATCTCATCTGTCACACTGTGCTCTATAAAGTGACAGGACACAATGTGACATGTTGATGAGACCCTACGTGACACAGGGCATGGTTTGTGGTCTGTGTTGGCACAGATAATTAGGAAAACCCTGGAAAAGAGTAGTTTGAGAGGGATTGAATGAAGAATTATTACGACAGATAAATAAAAGGTAAGAATGAGCACACCTTTTTTAATAAAATACAACATGCAGAATATTAGATAGTCTCCCCTTGGACCCAAATTTTATAATCATCTGTTGGCATTTAACCTTCAGATATGATTAAGATAGCAAAGCTCATACCATAGCATTCCCTTGTAAGAGGAGAATATAGTGATATGAGGTAATTGAATTTTGTTCTGACCCTCTTTGGCCTCTGTGCAGAAGCAATTTGTGAATTATTTAGGGAAAAAAGGAAAAGGATATTTGCCTCAAGAGAGAAATGCTGGGTGCAAAGAAGAATTTAGTTCAGTGGCACTGTCTCTTAGAATACATCTGCTTTCCCAGCTTGAAATGAAAATCGAAATGGAAATTTCTATTCATCCTTATGCATTAACAAGATCCCTTCCTTTCACTGCCATGCTTCATATGTCCTAAACTAGACCAATGGCAGATCTAAAACTTTATAAATCATGCTGAAGCCTTTGTTATTAAAATGACAATTTATGAGTGAGCCAATAAATGAACATAACCCCATTGTAAATAAAAACAGCATGAATATTTGAGCTTTTCAAGCCAAAACTAAAGCCAAAATTAAGAGCAGTAGAGATGTTAATTGTACCATTCCTGTTCAGTTATACCTCTGTATATTTATACACTTTAAAAAAAGAGCTGTAGTTTATAGGCCAAAGAATGGTGGTGAAATGAATAAAAATTCCTTTTTTCTTGTCTCTTTCTTTGGTTTTGAAGTACTTTTTTAATGTTGTGATTATATAACTTTCCGTCTGAACGAATAAAACATGCCGGTATTATCACTGAGCTTTATTTTTTTTTTAATTTTTTTTAACGTTTATTTATTTTTGAGACAGAGAGAGACAGAGCATGAATGGGGGAGGGTCAGAGAGAGAGGGAGACACAGAATCTGAAACAGGCTCCAGGCTCCGAGCTGTCAGCACAGAGCCGATGCGGGGCTCGAACTCACAGGCCGTGAGATCGTGACCTGAGCTGAAGTCGGACGCTTAACCGACTGAGCCACCCAGGCGCCCCTATCACTGAGCTTTAAAATAAATCACGAATATGTCTATAGAACACTGTTCCTCAAAGATTCTGCATACCTTACTTTTTATTATTATTTATTTTTATTTTTATTTTTATTTTTTTTAATTTTTTTTTTCAACGTTTATTTATTTTTGGGACAGAGAGAGACAGAGCATGAACGGGGGAGGGGCAGAGAGAGAGGGAGACACAGAATCAGAAACAGGCTCCAGGCTCTGAGCCATCAGCCCAGAGCCCTACGCGGGGCTCGAACTCACGGACCGCGAGATCGTGACCTGGCTGAAGTCGGACGCTCAACCGGCTGCGCCACCCAGGCGCCCCAATACCTTACTTTTTATAGCCATCAACAGTACTAGCATGTATGTGACAGCAAAAGGGTCAGAATGAAAATGATTTAATAAAGAAATTCCAAACTAACGTAAACAAAAATGAAATTGCAGCCAGCCTGTCACAGCCTTAGAGAGTTGAGAGGCCAGTATGAAACATTTTGCTTTATTTCTAAAGCTTTGATTGGCCTGCCAACATGCATTTGGGCCGTCACTCTGAGGACCCTTCTAGCAGCACTGAAGTGGCAGGCAGCTCGTGATTGATGAGTGTTTGCATCTATTTTATTATTTGTTGCATATTTCTTCCCTGACATGCTTAACTAAAAAAAAAATTCATACAAGAACTTTTACAATGACGTGAACCAACTTGCACCAGCATTCGATTTCTGTGTGGTTAGCAAACTGCAGCAAAAACAAACGCTGGCACAAACACAACAGGCTCTTTGGAGATAAGGAATATTGTGTCAGTTCTGTAACATTATTAATACATTCCCATGGAAGAAATGGGGATCAGAACATCTAATACCCAAAATACAAGGTTGTAAGTAAATCAGACTTGGTGGAGAACTTTCTGAAATTGTTTCTAACAATCTCTTTGGTTGTGGACTACCTGGCTATTTTTCCATTGCAATTTTTATTGGCCAAAGATAAAGAACTTTGAGATCAAGACTCTAAATCGCAGCGTTTGATTGTCTAAATCTTCGTGGGCAGTGATTAGAGGTGACAGTGGCCTTGTAACAAAAGACTTAGTATTCTCACTTCCTGAGCTTCTGCAGGTTTGTGTGGTGTTAATGCCATAAGCCCAAGGTTGGCTCCGGGAGCAGGTTGGAGTGCACATATTGGCTTCAACTTGGTCTTCTATTGTGCCACCTGGCTGAATAAAATGCATGAAAAATATATTCTCTCCTTGATTATTCTCCCCTTGATTTCACTTCCCTAATATAATGGAGCAGTTTTAGTGTGTGTGAGGTCTCTTTGTGTTTCAGTTAAAAATAAATCAACGCATACTGGCTTAAATGGTACTTGATAGGAGGTGGGGTTTGCTTGATCCGACTTTTATAACTAGAAGATCCACGGGTGGGCATAAATCAGGACTGACTTGCTTTAGTTGCTCAGGGCGTCGCCACTCTGCATGCCTTGTTCAGGTTCGGCCACATCTTCCCACCGGGTTCTCTCAGAGAAGCAGAATGACTGTCATAGGTTTGTTTACACTTCACATTCACCCACCGCACACTCAGGAATTAGACACAAGCCCAGTTTCTTTCTCAGAATCCACAGAAATTTCAGTTGTCCTAATTGAGTCAGATATTCTTTCTTGAGCCAATATAAAAAGCACAGTTGACAATCACCAAATACCAAACATAAAACAAAACTTACTTAAGGGAATTTTAAGGCTCGTGAATTAAGGATTAGTGTGTTGATAAGTGTGATGAAGAAATTTTTGTGGAAAGTGAATTAATGAGTATTGAAAGCTTCTCTGAAAGAAATCATTATTTTAAGAGAAACCAGAAATATAGGAAAGAAGTGTGATAAACTAGGGGGGGGGTGTATACATAATCATTCCTATTTTAATACCTGTATGCATGCATCCATGATGTATGCATCATGTATATAAGGAAGCACTTAAAAACAGCTTCCCTAAAGCACTATTGTAAGTGCTATGCTGAGTTCTTTATAAATATTAATTCATATCATTAGAATAACCCTGTTTAAAATTACATATTATTATCTTTATTTTGTAGATGAAGAGATTGGATTTCAGAGAAATTAAGTAATTTTTCCAAGATCACTTATAGAAAGTGATGGAGGATAGTTTGAATTCATATCTTCCTTAAATTTTGTGGGGTTTTTTGAGTATAGTTGACACATAACGTTACATTAGTTTCAAGTGAATAAAATAGCGATTCAACATCTTTATACATTATGCTATGCTCACCACAAGCACAGCTACCATCCGTTATTGTGCAACACTATTACAATACCATTGGCCCATATTCCTTATGGGCACCTTTTATTCCTGTAATTTTATCACAAAACTGGAGACCTGTATCTCCCACTCTCTTTTACCCACTTGCCCATCCCTCCACCCACTTCCCTCTGGCAACCGCCAGTTTGTTCTCTGAATTTATAGGTCTGATTCTGCTTTTTGGTAGTTTGGTTACTCATTTGTTTTGTTCTTTAAATTCTACATGTAAGTGAAATCATATGGCACTTGTCTTTCTCGGTCTGACTTATTTTACTTTGCATAATACCCTTTTGGTCTGTCCATGTTGCTGCAAATGGCAAGATCTCATCATTTTTTATGGCTGAGTAATATTGCATTGTGTATTTGTGCACACATACCCGCGTATATGTGTATACATATTACACACACACACACACACACACACACACACACACACCACATCTTCCTCATCCATTTTATCTATCATGGACACTTAGGTTGGTTCCACATCTTGTCTATGGTAAATAATGCTGAAGTAAACATAGGGGTGCCCTATATCTTTATGAATTAGTGTTTATATTTTTTTGGTTAAAATATACAGTGGTGGAGTTAGTGGAATTATTGGATCATATGGCATTTCTATTTTTATCTTCTAATTTCAAAGTTCATGATCATAACCACTGCATTATGGTTATACTCATATTTTTTTGGTTTACAGGTCAATCTCTCATTATTGTGAACCCCTAAGGGCAGGGATTTTTTCTGCTTCATTCATTACCATCTTCCTCAGTGCCTAAAATAGAGTCTGGATTAGAGTATTGCTTAGTTAACATTGAAACATTATTGAATAAAGGATTGTATCCCTTTGGCTAGAAAAAAGATGACACTTAATGATTAAACTTTGGGAAACCCTAAAGTTTATTGCTGTATAAGACCAGAGGGATAGAATTTACCATACCAAAGTAAAATAACTACAATGTCTGCTATGACCCTTGAGAAAAAAATTTTGGATTTGTTATTTGGCACCAATTTTCATTAGCTATATAACTTAAATATAATTCCTTGCCTCTCTTTCTTCATTTAAGAATTATGGTAATTTACAGCATATATAACATTTTTTATGTGTTACTGAAATGATTAAATAAGGTTACATATATTAGACAGTCATCATACTATCTGCTGAAAGTGAAAAATCACTGATTATTAAATATTATTTTTACTATTATTACTTTCTTCTTCAATTTCATCCTCCTCCTCATCATCATCTTCATCACCATCATCATCAAGTCCCAAAGTGACTTATTTATATTTATCCAGAGGGAAGCCATCTTCATGATCCGTTTTCAACTGTAAGATGGTTCTTAATAGCATCAATAAATCTCTTTCAATTGGATAAGTATGCCTGCGAAGAATATTTGGATTTATTTGCCCTAAATCAGAAACTCCCTAGAGACTGTCCTCATCAGAAGTCATTAAAATTCTATCTAATGAGGGTTTGCCAGTAGCAACACAAAGAACTTAAAGGGTCCCTTTGATATCTAAACAGAATATTTTAAATTCTGACTTAGTAGATGCAGGTAGCCAAAATAAATTACCCAATTTTTCTGTTTCTGGAAAGGTAGAATTTAGGAATTCTGGAAAATAACATTTGATTCCGAAGACTTAATTAAATTTTATTCCCACTCTGTAAGACTGATCTTAAATTCACCTCTGCTTTAGAAAACTGTTTTTAATCACTTTTCATCCACTGAAATCTTAATGCTTACACCTGACATTTGTAGCTATTTATCACAAAGAATATGACAGTATTATTTGTTGTTTAATGTGTATTAGACTTGTTTTTCTAAAAGTTTTTGATCATTACATATTCTCATGCTGACAGCATCTTCAAACCTTAAAACTCACAATATAATTAATTGTATACAGTGAGAGAGAGAGAGAGAACTTAGCAATTCTTTTAAAATACCAACCTTATATGACATAGTGAGAGCAAGTAATTTTATTTTGCCTTGGAGAAAAGTCTAAATTTCAAAGCATTAAGTCATTTATTCAAGGTGACTCATCTAGTAAGTGACCACAGCTTTCAACTCAGGTAGGTCTTTATACTTCAAATCTAGTACATTGGGTTTTTTTATCCTACTGTAAATATTGGTGTTGCATGTATATATTCTTGTACTAGATTGGCAGATTTATGAAAGCAGGTACTTTTTCTTGATTTCTTTATACTTCTCAGAATGTTCAATGTATTTCTCGGAATATACATAGTGACTATAAAAAAAAAAAGGTATCCTTAAATGATAAGAAAGGAAGCTCAGAAGGGTGTACAGAAGCTGTATGTTGGAATGATCTAGTCCTCTCTCCTGTGAACACTTTCAGGTAATAGCTTTAGGCAATGCTGATATTCAGCTTCTTAGTTTATAAAACACTGGAAATGGTACACTCAAATTTCGATAACCTGGTCACAGTTTATTTAAAAACATAGTAATAATAAAAATGCAGTGGGGTTTAGGGGAACTGTAGGGAATAGTGTAAGAACCTGGGACTTTTCTCCATCCTCAGGTTTGAAGAACCTGGAAGGAGAGAAAGTCTGTAGAGCAGACTCCCCACCCAACTGGAGAGAACTAGACAAGATGGAATCATGGGAATAAGGAATCTGACTCTACTCTCCTTCCTTTCTTTTGCCAATCTTTTGAATGGCAGAGCAGTCTATTTTTATGGTCCAGAGAGGCTAATCTAGAGGAACAGAGGGGATGTGGAAGGGTGGAGACTAGAGTGGAGATACAACAAAGATACTGAACACATGATCTTTATGTATAGTTGTGAGAAATAATAAAATCACATACATAAATGTGCCTGGTAAACTGAAATGAATAAACATATTATTTATGTTATTTGAAGGCTTAATAAATAATCGTTAGCCAATTGGATCAGAGTGTAATTCCTTTTATAAAATATACAGATCTGTAACTTGTCCAACCAAAGAACAAAATCATAGTTCTATGACATTTTCCAGGAAAATATGGTGGTTTAAATGATTTTTTTAACGTTTTTTTATTTTTGAGACAGAGAGAGACAGAGCATGAATGGGGGAGGATCAGAGAGAGGGAGACACAGAATCTGAAACAGGCTCCAGGCTCTGAGCTGTCAGCACAGAGCCCGATGCGGGGCTCGAACTCACGGGCCACGAGATCATGACCTGAGCCGAAGTCGGCCGCTTAACCGACTGAGCCACCCAGGTGCCCTATGGTGGTTTAGAATATCTCACCTATTTTTTTTTTAATTTCTGAGTAAATTAGACTTATAGTTAATTAAAAAAAAAAAAAGGATGACACAAAAACAAAAACTGCATTTGGGCTGCGAATGTCATCAGCTTTTTCTGTCTTCAAGTCCTCTGCACTTACTTTAACAATACTTAAACTGAGCAAACTCATTCCTCTAAAACTCATAAATAAGAAATGTGGGGAGCCTGGGTGGCTCAGTGGTTAAGCCTCTGGCTCTCGGTTTTGGCTCAGGTCATGATCTCGCAACTCTTGAGTTCAAGCTCTGCATTGGGCTCTGTGCTGACAGTGTGGATCCTACTTGGGATTCTCTATCTCCCTCTCTCTCTTCCCCTCCCCCACCTCTGTCTCTCTCTCAAAATAAATAAACTTAAAAAAATAAGAAAACTAAGTGAAATGACTCAGAATTTTACACTTAGAAGAACTTGAAGATGATTAAGTCCTCCATTTTCTAACTCCAAATGATGGAAGTAAAGCACAGAAACAGAAAGTAACTTGTCCAGGGTCATGGCATTCTCAGCTGGGATTGACTATGAAGGCTCTGACTTCCTGCATGGGTCTGTTTGCATTACTCTATCCTCATTCAGCTATTCCCACTGAAGAGGGCTGATTTATTTAGGCAACCTCTGATTTTTTTTTTTTTTTTTTACAGAACTCTTTTTTTTCCCCAGTGTTTTTTATTTTCTGAACATTTATTATAACATATAGAATAGGAAAGTAGTGTGTCAACCCAATGACCTCAGAACTGGTTCAATTTATTTCACAGTATAGATAGGGGTTCTACTTTCTTCTGTACCCCCACAGTCTTTTCTAATATTGCATCCTTACACAAAGATGACCATTCCATAGAGATGAGGAGATGAGAATGCAGAACTTGCTAGAGCCTCTAAACAACTAAACATTATTTAACCAACTGATTATCAAGCATTCATCCACGTCTTTATGTGTTTATTCATTTAATAAATAATTATTCAACTCCTGTTGAATCAGCAGGGATATGACAACGAATATAATAAAGTCTCTGACCTCAGATGGTTTATAGTCTAGTAGATAGGGCAAAAAGGAACACTGATAAAACCACAGAGATACATTTGATCTTTGGAGCAACCATTGGGTGTAATAAAAGTACTTACCATGCACCAATATCCGTTCTGAATAGTTCACATGTGTTGGCTCAAGTAATATTCACATTTGTCTGAGAGATAGACAGATATGATAGAGAGATATGATGTATTACTTCATCATACACATAATACAAGAGAGACCCAAATAAATACAGTAAATTTCGCAAGGTGGTTATAATTATCTGATGATGAAATCAAAGCTTAAAACTACGCTGCCTGACTGAAAAATCCATACTACTTCCTTGCAGTCAAAGTACTTTGTGTGTACTAATATGTCACTCATAAGATTCTATGATATATGGTAATCTGTGTGTATGTGCTATTTTTTTTCTGTTAGATTTTTAGCCCCTCAGAGAAAGGAACCATTATTTCATATATCTGGGACTTACTCACAGTATCCATCATCATATTTTGGAAATAATTACTTTAGAAACAATTAAGAAGTAAATGACCACTTCTTTTTATAAACCCACAATTAAATATATGAATAATATCAAATGTACAGAATCAGCCAAACACACCGAGCAAAATTTGCAAATGCATTTTGTAATAGCAAAATGTAGGCTCTTATAGTAATGCAGGATGAGCTTAACACTCAAAGAATAATCCTGTTCTATTGTTAAATCAAATAGGATGTCTAATTAGCTTAGCATAGATTTTTTTTCTTTCTTTTTTCCTCCTCCAGAAACCCATTCAATTTTTAAAATATTCAAAATTCTTAAATGAAACAATTTTAATCATCTATCTGTAAGTTGGTAGCACTATAGGAAATTGACAGCCTAGCATCAGAGTTAAACACCCTTTTAATTCTTCTTGCTCCTAATTTGTATCATTAGCGTATCTTAGTCTGTCAAAGTAATCAAAGCCATCAGTGGGGGAGAAAATGTGACTTGTACGTACAGGTATCATGTATTTATTAATATGATTATTTAAATCATTTAGTTGGAGAGCTTATTTGTAATGAGCGCAGTTGCTGACCACGTATATATTAGCATCTCTCTACAATGGCAAAGGTCCCATCCACAAGTAAGCAAGCTGTGACTGGCATCGAGGATTGATAATACAGCTCTGAGTAATGTGTGCTCATGCACTCCGAGGGCACACATGTGTGGCCTTTGTGTAAGGCATAAGTAAACTAGTAAACTCAAATCAAAGGCATCTGGGATGGCATCTCTCATTTCATTATTCTCCAATTAGAATAATCTGAGACCTTGTGGGCACGTCATCTGGAATGAAAAACCAAGTTTCACACTGAGTATGCACACACGGTGCACCTTAATTGTTGACAAGAAATGCTTCTCTCCTGTTCAGGAAGTTTCTTTCTCAGCCCATTACCTTCCAGGAGCTGCTGCGTCAGGTGGATGATGGCGAACTTCTACCTGCCCTACTCTTCCTGGCTTCTCACAGCACGTGTGTGATTTTATGCTGCAACTGCAAATCTTCCAATATGCCAAACTGAGTTTGGTCAGTGCCAACCACTAGAATTGTAAAAGCAATTTGAAGAAACTAACATTTGTTTTGGGTCTTTAGGATGGACTCCTTTTTCCTCTTCCTCTTGTCCACTGCCTGATTCCCAGCAAAAGAAAAACACACGTAAGCAGATATGTGCATGAGCTATACATATGAAAGTAGAGAGTCATATTCATAGATGAGAAACAGACACTTACCCCTTCAGAATTCCCTAGGAGGAAGAGCAGAACTTAATAGAATGCGGTGTTTTATTTTTAGTTTTGAGAAAGTATTCATTAAGGGTAAAACAGGAAAGACGATCAAAGCACATGAAAGAGAAACTGCATTCTTTGTACTTTCCTTGTTGTCTTGACTGAAATTTAGTCCTCTTCACCTCTTGCCCCACTGGATTCACTAACCTCCAGTTTTCTTCTCCCTATTGTGCTAAACTCAAAAAAGTGCCTAGAAACCAAAGAATAAGGTTGCCTGTGACTTATGTATGTTTGGAATAGGGAATTACCATACCTAAGTCTTCTCAGATACTTTTGAATTATTTTTACCCCCTCAAGGAAATGGAATCTTTTTTTTCCCTTGCTTGTTCCCCATCCCACCCCACTTTGTGGGTTTAAATGCTGTCTGAAATAGGCACTGTGAAAACACTGGGTGGCAGTCCCTCTCCCTTCCAGTCACCAACACTGGAATGGACTGTCATCACCAGTGCTCCAGCTATATAGCATTGCATTATTTCTGTGGGTTTGTCTTGCAGCCCTGAAACTCTAAATTCTCCCGAAGCCCCACAGTTCAGTAGAGACAGGGCAGTGCAAAGCAGCAGAAATAACAGCTTTTCCTAAAAGCGTGTGTCACAAAGCAAAACCATGAGATTTCCTAGGTCAGCCAAAACATGAAAACTGGAAGTGAAAAATGTCCTGTTCAGTGATCCAGTCAATGGGATTAAGTCAGAAAACTCCCAACAGTTGTTTTCAGTAATCTCACCCGTGATTTTCTGAGTACAGATGCATATCTTGTGATCCGGTATCTTTTTCTGCTTTCCACATCTATTCTGTGTACTGTCATCATTTATATGAGTTTCCTGTAATGAAAGCATCTGTAAGCTCTAGCATCTGGAATCTTCTGTTTCTTTTTACTCTGCAAACGCCTCCTCCCCCACCCCATTCAAGACATGAATTTGTGTTATGGAGCTCCAAAGTATGCAGCATACATTTGCCCCCTCAGACTCCACAGTGCCCCAGTGCAGGACTTACAAGTCAGCTCCTTTCTGAACTCCTGATCACTGCTGGATGGAAAATAAAGATTTTTTCAATTTACTTTAAAGATTTAAAACTGTGACAATACAAGACTCTCAGAAAGTAATTAAATAGTCAATGTGTGACGGTATAAATACTATAAGAAAAAAAAATCCCATATGGTATATCTGATATAAGATATTTAACTAAAATAGCCCAAACCATTTAAAGATCCTGAGTTTCCATCAGGAAGAAGCAGGTGGTTTAACCAGATGTCATAAGACATTGTACCTAAATGGAAGTTATCCATATCTGTATCTTTATCTACATCTAGTGTTTTTTTTTTATTGTTGATGCTATGCCACGAATATTCTAAAACTCAAAATAAGTAAACTAACAAAGAAAAAAAGCAAATAAATACATTCCAAAAGGTAAAGGCAAATTTTCTCGGCAACAAATTAACCATGAAGTGTTCCATGTCCCTTGAAAGGACTTTTTCTTTATCATCAATGACCATAAAGAGTTAATAGGAATAATATTTCTTTAATGTTAATTATTACAAAATTAAACAAAACAAATTATTAAGATATAGCCTCCAAAATCATGCATAATAGTCAGAAAAGGGTTGTAAGAATTTATCAGTGAAGTAATTTTGTAAACAATAAGAATTTGTTAATAATTCCTTCTTTTAGCAAACTCTGCTTGAGTTTCTTATATGTGGTACATTTTGTTGTGGGTTCTGGAGATTCAGCAATGCACAAAATAGACGAAGCCATCCTTATAGGGCGTATACCTCATATATCAAGCATCTGTCTCCAATTCTACATTAAAAGGTGAGGTAACCATTTCTTATACAACATTAAATTATCTAGTCCCTTATCTTAGTCTTTGGAGATGCTCAAATTTTGTTTTAAAAGTAAATTAATTACAAATGCCTTTGACGACGGGATGCTTGCTTGTAAAAAGCAGTATGCCTGCATGCACAATGATCAGCCAAAAGATTTTTTCAATGCCTACTTAATTATAAAGAAAAATTACATTAAAGTCTGTATTGTAATGTCAATTATAATGTCTAGCATTTTGATAACACATTTCTAGAGACATTACTACTTTGCTTACTCCTCTGCCTACAATTTAATTTGAATATTTATAATAATATACACAGAAATGGCAACATTTTACTTTTACCAGAAATTCAATATTGAAGTTTTTATATATAAAGTGGAAAATCTTGCCCATGTGACTCATACATTGTGCCTGTGACTTTAATGCCTTTAACAAGACAGCCTAATGGCCCATTATTGTTTTTAACATGCCACCTTAAAATAACCTTTCGGCAAATTTTCTGACATATTTTATCTTAGCCTCCATTTATTTCATTTATATTGACCCTGGTCCCTTTAAAATAGCTGGTTTTTGAGAAACATTGGAGTAAGCACAGCATTTCTGCAAAGACTTTCGGATTCTTCCAGTAATTCCACGTTGACGTTGCTTAGTTTTATGGGTAGCAATCTGCTCTTCTTTTGGAATCTGTCAGGATCAGAAAAATACACATTAATCATTTACTATAGGAGCCTGTGCAGCTCCAAATGTCCCCTATTTCAAGATGACGATTGGACACTTATCAGGAATTACCCACATCCTTACAAGTGAGTAGTTGGCTATGCCGTGCTAGCTGTGGACTGCAGCTCTGCATCAGATGGTGTTCCTAGAGACCCGAGCGTGGACCTCTACAGATTGTCATGCGAATACAGGGCCTGCCATCAAAATGTTCTTTGTTTACCGGTGTGCCATAGCCATGGATGTACGATAGTGACTGTTTCACCTCCAGATTAAACCTGAACCCTGATGCAGCTCCAAAGGAGCGAGGCAGCTATTGAAGGGCTTCTGGGTCAGGGGCAATGCCACCTGCAAAAGCCCTCATCAGACTGGAGTTGGGTCTAGTAGTGGAGGAGGCCAGGAAGATCGTGGTTCTAAACTGGACAAGTAGTGTTGTGGGGATTCAGGGAGAGATTTAGTTAGTTTCTCCCTCAAACGCATGAAAACACCTCTTTGACTGTTTGACATTGTGTGAAGATGTGTGGTCCCAAGAAATCATTAAGCAGAAGTCTTGTAGAATAATTTTCACCAACTGAATGTCTTTACATTTTTGTTATGTTTGAGATTCTTACCTTCTCTAACATTCTGGCCTCGGAACATAGCCTTTAAATTCCTCTTCCTGTCTGTAGCAGGTAGTGCTGTGGATCGGGGTGAGGGGGGGCAGGTGTGGGCAACCCCTCCATGTAACCCTTGGAAATGCAAAACTCAGAGTCGGCCATGCTAGCTGACTAGAATATTACTTTTCTAAAATATATGAGACCTGAATCACTCTTTTTTAGAATGTAAGCAGGCAAAACACAAAAGAAAGGCATATGTTACTTCTTACTTATTCCTAGATCATTCTGTCTCTGAAAATACATAATTTTTTATTTTTCATATTTTGACTCACGTTATCCCCAATATTACTAGGTCATTTATAGTGTAACTCCTACCCACATATATGTACACATATATTTTCAGTTTGAAAGAGAGAAAAAAGACAGCTAATATATGTATTCACATCAATTCATTTCTTTCTCTTTTCATACTGTTTTCAAATCTATTTTATTCTATTCACTATTAAGAGATTAAAACTGGAAAGTAAAGATTTAACATTTAGTAAAAGATAAATTGCAGTATGAGTGGAAATCAACTGTTGAATTAAAATATTAAATAAAAAATCTCAAACACATGAATGTTTTTGCAATGCAAATTCAATATTTTTGTCAAATACACACATAGATAAAGTGTGAGAGGTAAAATGAAAAAAAAAAAAAGCTATGAAAGACATTAGAACTTGCATCTTTAAAAAGCCCTCTGGGGGCGCCTGGGTGGCGCAGTCGGTTAAGCGTCTGACTTCAGCCAGGTCATGATCTCGCGGTCCGGGAGTTCGAGCCCCGCGTCAGGCTCTGGGCTGATGGCTCAGAGCCTGGAGCCTGTTTCCGATTCTGTGTCTCCCTCTCTCTCTGCCCCTCCCCCGTTCATGTTCTGTCTCTCTCTGTCCCAAAAATAAATAAACGTTGAAAAAAAAAATTAAAAAAAAAAAAGCCCTCTGGATAAACTTTACATAATCTTTCCAATAAAAATGACCAAAGTTAGTGTAAGTGTTAAATCCAGTGAAGGTATATGTAATTCCAATACACATTAGATCCTCAAAAATTTTGTTGAATAAATGAATGGATGGATGAGTGAGCAAGCCAGTAAATCAATCAATCAATCAATCAATAAATAAATCAGGAAAATTTGTGTTGTCTGGATTTCATGAAAAATCAAATCTGGCCCTTGAATGAAAGAAATCTGAAAAATAGATACGAAGAGCAGAGTGCTATGTTAACATTCAACATGTGGAGCTGAGAATATGGAAGTCATCTTAGCAACCGAGGTTAGAAAAAGAGGGAACGTTTTTCAAAACTTATGTAAGTGAGGTATTCAAAGTGATTCTTAGGGAAGATTATTTTGGCAAAGTAGGAATATAAATTAGCAGAAACTTTCTACCAAATAACTTGATAAAACATATTAAAACCCCTTTATTTGAATGTTTAGTATTTTCCTGGCCATCCAAATTTAAAAATTTATCATGAAATAATTGAAGATACATAAAAGTACATAATTATTGGGGTGCCTGGCTGGCTCAGTTAGTAGAGCATGTGACTCTTGATCTCAGGGTTGTGAGGTCAAGGCCCATGCTGGGGGTAGAGCTTGCTTTCTTTAAAAAAAAAAAAAAGGGTATATGATTATAGATATTGATTTTAGCATAGCTTTTAATGATAAAGAGATGGAAAATGGAACAGACCAAATAGCTAAAACAGGCTTATAGGTTAAATAAATTCATCCATAAAATGTGTGAATGATTTCTGAATGATTTCTGTGGAAAAAAATGCCCAGACCATACTTATTAAAGAAAAAAATGAGTTAGAGATTTTATTATATAATCTGTATGTTAAAATATATATTTCTTTTTTTCTGAATCTTTTTGTAATATGCAATATGACCTTTTAAGGCATTCCATGATTCCCTTGCTTTGAATCTGCATTTTTAAGATTGTCTCATTTATGTATATCTATCTATCTATCCATCTAAATTTACCTATTAGTTCTACTTAAGAAGAATTTATCCCTAAGCACACATTTCTCTTTCCTGGTTGGCAACGCTGCTTTTTTGCCTTGGCTATGATTACCTATCCATTACGATTTATATGTCAAGGTCCTGTTAAAGCCATCCTTAATTTTCCAGGCCAAACATAACTTCTCAAAACTTCCAAGGCAATTTGCCTATAGGAGAATCCTGATGTCTGCCTCAGTAACACACAGATTTGATTCTCACTACCCTTCCTTATTAGCTCTGGTCTGAAGGAACTAAATTTTGCTATCTGAACCCCAAGCTCTTCATCCTGAAAATGGAGCCATTAAGTGTGAATTCATAGGATTGTTGTATATATAACATATATACAACACCTAGAATAGTGTGCCTAACTCAGGTGAAGGGCTCTAGACATGTGAGTTCTTCCTCTAGGCTGCTTATATGATGTTTCCTGAACTACACTGAATACTTTTTTAAGCGTAAATAAATTGTAATCCTTTTATCCCTGGTGATATGATAGAGCACTGTGTATCTAGTAGTTGTTTGACAAATATCTGTTGACAGTGTGAATTTAATTCACCGTAATGGAAATTTGAAATGGCTTTTTAAAGTATCTTTTTGGGAGACATGCATAAAATGGAAGTATTTCCAAGAATATACACCCTTTTCTCTTTCCAAATGTCTTTATCTGTCCAATATCATGGCAAAACTTTGCTAATGCAATAGGAAACACAAAGCAATAGCCTTGGTGAAGTGTACATTGATGATTTTCTAGTTAGTCACCTACTCATTTGGTCAGACAATGGTGAGAACCACAGAAGAAGCAGAGACAAAGCTCAGAAAATACGACAGAGCTCAGCAAAAGAAGTTATGGAGTTTGTCAAAATTATAAAAACAGCTTACTTTTTAAGAAATGTGAGTCCTTAAAAGAGACTTCTTTTTCTTATTAATGAAATATGTTGGCTTTGTTAAATTTGCAAAAAATTGCCTTCTTGATCAAGGCGGTTATTATTGGGGAAATTACTATTACTATGGGTTTTTTTTTTTTTTTGGTTCAGTTGTTTCCTTTAAGAGAAATAAGCAGTCAAGTGAGAAAAAAAATCCCTGAGAGAAAGGACCAAGATTTTGCTATTAAAATTTATTTTTTAGATTAAGAATCATTACAATGGAATACTATGATCACCTCAAAGTAAAAGCTAGTTATATTTTTTTTAGGCATTTAGTTGGCATAGTCACAGACATTTACCTGGAGAGAATAGAACATGTTTTGTTGGAATAGATATAAGCATATTTGAAAAAAATTGCAAAAAAAATTTGCTCAAGTTATTTGCAAAATGCACTAGAAACTAAATTGGAAAATATTTGCAAGGCCTGGCTTCCACATTTAATCAGGTGGTATCTACTGGGCTCTCAGCTAACAGACTATAAATGAATTCTGTAACATTATTAGTAATTGTAGCATCACATTTCACAAAACAAGCTAAAAATAATAGCAGTGTGTAAATCTCATTGCCATAAGGCCCCCACTGCTGAGGCAACTATTTTGCATCATATCCTCACCAAAAGGAAAAAAAAAACAAAACAGATCAATAGAACTGTCACTGAGTCATCGACACTTCTTAACTCTGTTCCCTTCCAACAGATACAGCACCTGCTGTTGTTTCTGGTTTTCACTCTTGCTTGCCTCGAGAGTGATGGTATTTACTAGCAATGTTAGCAACCGAGCAGGTTCTGACTCAGTGTCACTGAGGCCAATGTATCTTGCACCCTGTAAGTGAGGAGACCTGCCAACAACATGTTCTCAATTCACAATGGAGGGATTATGAAACTGAAACACAAACACAGAAGCTGTGTAGGAAGGGAGGAAGAAGAGATGAGAAAGAGGAGAAAGTGGCAGATGTAAAGTTTTTGTGTTTGTTTTTCCTTAATGGTTCTAGGTTTTGATAAACGACTAATGAACAGAGTGTTTTAGTCATGCTTTATAAAAGACCCATCTCTGGCTAGAAAGTGAAGAGATACTACTTTGAATTTTGGAATAGGAAGCTGTCATTATTTTCCAACTATTTTTCTTTTTCTTTTTACCTCCCCTCCGTCCTTCCTACTTTCCTTCCTCTCCTTCTGTCCTTCCTCTTTCAAAGTATATAATCACTGGAACAACTTTTAACTAAATATTTTTGAAAGGAAGAGAATGTTTCTGAGTGTGTGTGTGCGCCTGTGTATGTAGGGGCACAAATAAAGTAACATTTTCTGAACTGTGTCCCTGTTGTTTTTAAATCCTTCCCCTGAATTTTTTTATTTTGCCAGAAATGTATTTGTTTTTCTTTAATTAGATAAAATAATTTTAACTCTCAAAACTTGTGTGAGGACATCTACTTATAATATTTTTTCATGTCTTAATACTTGAGATTTAATAAAGGTTCTTATATGTAACTAGAAAAAATGAAAACGATGACTACATTGACTGTTTCTTGAACTAATTGAAACAACTTGTGTTCACTGGAAACAGCACAAATTAGCCTTTTGACAATGGGAGAAAAAATTGGTTCGCCCTGATTTTACTAAAGCAAAATCTTGTTACAACATACCATTTGTAAAATAACAGCGCAATCTCAATCTCTAATATAAATACTGGCAAGAATTGTTTTGTTTCTTGGGTCTGGATTACATAAATCTAAATTATAAAATGATTTGATGCATAAAATATTTAGCAAGGTATTGTGCTTTAGAAAGAAATCATTTAAAGTAGCGCTGCTATTTTCAAAGAATCTTGCAGTCTACAATATATCAAGGATGTGAAAATGACTTTATATGTTAGAAAATTGGCCTTTAACAAGAAAAAATATTAGACAATTTTAAGTGCAAAGCTATTAACTGGCTGATTTCTGATCCCTGACACAGGATGTCATCCTCAACCCAGTGGCTGGCTGCTCAGCCTCCTGTGGGAACCACAGGCTTCGGAAGATTTCTCTTTACAAATAACAATCAGTTCAGATGGAGGAGACACAAGGAGAGCCAGTTAAATCTTTCACATCATTACCAGCCTCATTGTTTTGCAAATCAGTAGCATAAAGTAGAACACGTGCATGAATCCTCTTACAGGCTCCTGAATGCTAGGGATTTCAAAGATGTGAATCCTGTTGATTAACAGTAAATGAGTAAGCCACATGATAAATCATTACCTTTATCAGCTAGGTAGCTAGTTTAAATTAAAGATTATAGGTTATCATTTGAATTCATCAAGCCTTGTCCATCTGAAATGATGAGGCTTTCCCCTATTCATATGTCAGTCCGTCATTATTGTGAAGTCTGCCACATTTGATCACTAGCTCACTTGAATAGCTCGAAAACAGCATTTCGAAAGTATCCTATTTATAGTGGAGATATGTAGAGTAATCCAAAACACTGTCTGCTTTAGCATGCTAACCCCTCTCTTGGCAAGAAATTCTTCTCAGGAGACACCACAATTTCTGAAACGATCAGGTCCCAAAGCTGAGTGCTGCAACAATGGGATAAAAAGTGATTTATCTGTATTTTAACTGGCTGTCCCCCCCCCCCCCACACACACTTCGTAATTTGCTTTTACAAATGCAATTATTCACTTTCTTCAGTAGGTGACTAAGTTGATCATACTGCACTTATAGCTATTTAATATTCATTTTCTTGTAATGCTTTCTCAGTACTATTTTCCACAAATGTCAAAATCCTAGGTTGTTTATTTGAATCCTGCGTTACCGCTCTAACAATGAGAAGCTCTAATTATAGAGTGCAGTGAACTAGGCAGCAGAAACAGAGCTTGCATCCCAAATATTACTGCTAATATCGAGACATATGATGAATGCTAGTAACTTCTTTAAAAGACATTCCCTACTTTCTTGTGTGTGGATACAGACTATTGTCTTACTCTTAGAGGGGTTGCCGCAAGCTCTGGAGTTAGAAACTCAGTAACCTTGTTTGTACTCTCTATTCAAATTGAACTTCATCTCTGCAAGCAGAGAACTTACCTGAAGCGTATTGCCCTGCAGTGGTGACATAACACTTTCTCACTCAACTAAAATAGCAGCAGAGAAAACAGAGTTGGCATCGACCCTCACCCTCAATCATTCATGTGGGTGGTACGATGCCACTTCACTTCAAGCACTTGTTTGTTACACACATCTAAACAATATTAGTTATAGGGAGCACACGAGGAAAAAAAAATTCCCCTCCTACTCCCCATCTGTTGTGGAAAACACACAGGTTTTTCCACCACAGGTTTAGAACAACCTCATGTCCTTGGAGCACAGATTCAGACTGTGTTGTAATAACAGTGTGATCCTCCTTCCCACTCCTCAACCCACAAAACTATTTTTAAGGCTGCACTCTGAGAATAGCCTTCACCATGATGCCGTTGGAACATAAGCTACCAGGTTAAGCAGCAATGACGTGAGACTAGGTTGGAATACCTGCACTATTCTCTCAAAAGGTAAATGGTACCAAACTACTTTTTTTTTGAGAGAGAGAGAGAGAGAGAGAGAGAGAGAATGCATGTGCCTGCGAACAGAGGAGGGCCAGAAGAACAGGTAGAGAGAACCCGAAGCAGACTTGATGCTCCGCGAGGAGCCTGGTGTGGGGCTCGATCGCACTGTACTCTGGGATCATGACCTGAGCCAAAATCAAGAGTCAGAGACACTCAACTGACAGAGCCACCAGGATGACTCAGTATAAAACTACTCTTTATTAAGGCAAAGCCTAATTTTATTATTTTTTAACTTTACACATTTAATGTTTTCACTAAATATTTGATGATTTTTTATTAAAAAATTAAATGCAATTTCTACATCAGTTGTTAATGCCTCATCTGCGGACTCAGTGATCAGAAAATATGCATGAGGGATCAAAATGACTTAAAAGATAGACCTAAGGAAGAACGTTGAAGAAACAGCTGATTCAGCAATAAAGTTGAATTACAACTCAGAATACCTCTCTCTCACCTGACTAGCACAAGTGATTTAAACAAAGTGTGACATGTAAGACAAATTAGACGTGGGCATCAGATTATACAGCCATGGATCCAAAGGCCTCGGTGCTATTCTTGGCTTAATCACAAGTAATTTGTAGACTCTTTCCTAAATTATTTTTAACCATTTCTCCATATTAAAATAGACTCGACATTAATTGAACTGCCACTCTTTTAATTAAATAAAAGTACATTTATTAGCAATTGACTATGGAAAGCAGAAGAACAAGATGGAAATAGTCCTTATAGATCCTACTACTTTTTTTGCTTTAATACACTTTTAGTATCACTCAGGAATTTTTAAAAAATGATAATACCTGAAATAAAACAAGATAACCTAACTTATTTTTTGTTACTTTTTTTAAACGTTTATTTACTTTTGAGACAGAGCATGAACAGGGGAGGGTCAGAGAGAGAGGGAGACACAGAATCTGAAACAGGCTCCAGGCTCTGAGCTGTCAGCACAGAGCCCGACACGGGGCTCAAACTCACAGACCGCGAGATCAGGACCTGACCCCAAATCCGACAGTTAACTGACTGAACCACCCCGGGTGCCCCAAAATCTAACTTATAATAGCTAATAACATCTGTGTAGCTCAGTCGATTGAGACTCCCAACTCTTGATCTCAGCTGAGATCATGATTTTAAGGCTCATGAGCTCGAACTCCAACTCAGGCCCTGTGCTGACGGCGTGGAACCTGCCTGGGAGTTTCTCTCTCTCTCTCTGTCTCTCTGTCTCTCTGTCTCTGTCTCTCTCTCTCTCTCTCTCTCTGCCCCTCCTCTATTCACTGTCTCTCTGTCTCTCAAAATAAGTAAACATTAAAAAAATAATTTTACCTCAAAATTTATTTAATAATAAAATTTTTAGATAGTCAATAAGTGACAAGATTCTACATATAACAATTAATTTTTTTAATGAAACTTAAAATTAATTGCTAAAGACACCATAAACAAGAACAAATACATAGCACTTCCTACTGATTTCCCTGGAGACAAGACTCCAGAAGAATGGAGACTTGATTCTGTTGCATACGTTACCAGATGATTTAAATATTCCGTGGAAACAAAGCACACTTCATTTTTCCATAGGTTAACCTAGTAGTGACATTTTAAGTTCTGAAAAGAGAATGACAATAATAATTATTTTTTTCAAGTTGGCTCTTATCTGAAAAACTAACTCTTCATAGTTAAACTTTTTGCCCTGGCTTAAGCTTCTTAAATCTTACCTTTGGATAACTAACTTTTCACAAATAAGTCTTCATAATGCATTTCTCATAGCCAGCCCTTTTTTCCTGGAAGATATGGTCATTACCTTTTATTTAGTCCGCTAACATCCTTCCATTGTTTGGTACCTCCACATAACGTTCACTGGTGAACGCTGCTCACCGGTGGGTGCTCTCCTTCTGCCACTCAAAAATCCGGGTGGAATCCTCTCTTTGTAGCTGGGTCTCTAAAGAAGATTTGAATTCTTACCTCAAAGGTCTTTCCAAATACTGTTAATTACAAGGAGATAGATACTGAACACTTACCAAAGGAGACCAATAGGTTTATATCAATAAATAAATAGGTTTATATTAATAGGTTTATATTAAATAGGTTTATATAGGTTTATATTAATATAGTAATAAATAAAATAAAATAAATAGGTTTATATTAATATAGGTTTATATTAATATAGTTTAATAAAAATAGGTTTATATAATAGGTTTAATATTAAATAGGTTTAATAAAATAAATAAAATAGGTTTGTAAAATAAATAGGTTTATGTTAATAAAATATAGGTTTATATTAAATAAAAATAGGTTTATATTAATATAGTAATCAATGATATATAGCAGAAGAACCTAAGAATATTTTTTTGTATTTATAAAAAACCTAAATTTATTTGAAATAAAGAAAAGTATTAGTCGTGGAAAATTAAATGGAGAAATAAATTGAGATCAATATGAATTAAAGTAGCAGACTTGATATAAAAGCTTTAAGAATTGAGTGATAAGAAAATAATGAAATTTTCAATAACAAGCTCTCTTTTATCCAACGTTAGAATGGGGCTAACTTATATCTCAATGACATTCATCTCTTTTTTCTTTTACCATATCAATGGGCCAATACTCAGTAATACTTTGAATACTTAGAAACCCTAGTGATTTATTTGGGTTTACACTATATAAACTTACGTACTCCCAAAGAACTTGTAATGCCAATGGCATTTATCAGTTATTGTTTGTAAAGGATATGAATAATAATAGTCCATCTGCTCTATTCCCTGTGCAGCAGAGGAACCATACAAATTAATGTCGGCCTGGATGTAATCCATTTAGGATGACTCATGAGAGCCATAAAAATGAGATATCTCTCTTTTAAAGAAATTCCCTAGCTAGTGTTTGTCCACTAGTTATTTTTCCTGCTTCTTTTTGTAAAGTCCATTTTAAAGTCCTTTAACTCTGTCAAGTACTTTATGACTATCTGGGAAAAATACCCAGCAACATCGACAGGACCACCACTATCAACAATGATGTTAAATTTATATTTATTTATTACTATATTTTATTTTTCTTTAGAGAGAGAAGGAGAGCACAAGTGAGGGAGAGAGAATCTTAAACAGGCTCCATGCTCAGCAGAGTCCAATCCAGGGCTTGATCTCATGACCCTGGCTGGCATCATGACATAAGCTGAAATCAGAGTCGGATGTTCAACTGACTGAGCCACCCAGGTGTCCCCAAACTTATATTTATAAAGACCTAAGCTTATGCTGTGATATTTATGGGAGAGAGAGAAAAAAGAGAGTATATGCAGGTGTATCAGTATCACAATATAAGAAAAATGAAAACATTTATTAAGGGTTTACCAATGACTTTTAAAATATTATCTCCTATTGATTTTCACAGTATCTCTTTGAAGCAAACACACAAATTAACCTCACTTTACAACTGGGGAAACAGAACCTTAGAAAGCATACAGCATCATCTTGAGGCCACACATTGAGAACATGACAGAGCCAGTACTGAAATGCCAGTCTATTTTCTGACATATGTATGCTCTAACTTACTATGAAAAATAGTCTTTGTTCATGGGCTGGTGGAAAGCAAACCTAGATAATAAAGTGGTGTGGAATGACAACATTTTATGACTAAATAAATTCTATTTATTATGAAAATCATCTCTATGTAATACTTTTTAATATTGGTAAACCATATACACCAGGTACAATTTATGTCAGTTCTCATTCATAAGCCAATAGAATTTTCCCTCCAATTATTTTCTGAGGAGAGTAGCAAACGAGCTCTATTTAGTTGTATCTTTACATTTTCTGGTACATGACAAAATGGAAGATTGGTAATAGCTCAGAAATAATAAGAAAAAATAATACATGGACAGCTCATGAGTGGGAGCTATCCCAAGTCTTACAAAAATTAGAACATATACGGTTTTGGGGAACACTTTCTATTAAACACTCTGGCTTTTTCTTCCATTATATTTTTTTCATCCTGTCCCATCCTCCCTTTTTTTTGCCAAGTTGATCTATTCTTTTCCATGTTTCATCACAATCTCCTTTCTTTAACTTATGTACTACTAATGTAATCACAATGTAAATAGTTGAAGCAGAGAAGAAAAGATTATACTATGGAATTTTTTATTCCAAAATGTAAGATCTATTTTTTGAGTGACTTTCTTTCGGACAATAAAGGATCTCTCTTGTGCTTCCTTATTAGAGAGAAGGGTGGTATAGTAGAAAGCAAAGACTAAAGAGTCACACACATTGGGACTTAAATTTTAGCTCAGGCTACCTACAAGGTATAAACATTTGATCAAGGAGTTTTTGTGTTCTCATTTTATCTGTGCATTGAGCTAATAATACTTATGTTTATTTTTTAATAAGTTAAAGATCATTTATATATTTAAAAAATGTATTTGGTGCTGGGGCACCTGGGTGCCTCAGTTGGTTAAGCGTCCGACACATGCTTTTGGCTCAGGTCATGATCTCGGGTCATGGCTCAGGTTTGTGAGCTCGATCTCTGCATTGGACTCTGTGGTGAAAGCACAGAGCTTACTTGGGATTCTCTCTCTCCCTCTCTCTCTCTGCCCTTCCCCTGCTCTCTCTCTCTCTCTCTCTCTGTCTCTCTCTTTATATATATATATATATATATATATATATATATATATTTTTTTTTTTTTTTTTTAATGTATTGGGTGCTTATCATGAGACTAGTAGTTTTTCAGGTTCTTGGGTATACCATGAACAAAATAGATAATTATTTCACTACTTTTACAATTCACATTTTAAAGAAGAGAGACAAAGTGAGTAATTAACATAATAAATTATTCTTATGTTAAAAAGTGATTTGGAAAAAGAAAAAGTAGTTGCACTTTCTACTCTTAATCCGATTCTTTAAGCATAGTATGGACAAACCTGAATTTTTATTTCTTTAGGGAAAGCTGACACAATTTTTTAGGAACCTGAGGGGTCATACCCAAGTAAGAATCTACAGTGTTCAACATAGAAAGTTGTTATGGTTCCTTCCTTATATTAGTGTACAAGACCTACAAGCACAAATGGGATTAGCTGTAAAATCCTGATCTCCACTCAATCACTCATGAAGCCATTGGTTATGGCACCCAGATATTAGAATCATTGACGAATACAATTCTCGTGGTTGAGGAAACTAAAGAGTTTACATCATCCAGTACTCTTATTGGAAATTTAGAATTCTCATAAAAAGAGGGAATCAAATATATGTGTGACTTTAATCTTAAAATAATTTAAAAATTGATCTCACATAAATGTGTCAACCAGCAATGTCCATCCAATATTTAGCATGTACGAGGAACTGAAGTATTTAATTAAAGCATGGCAAATACTCATGATTTAATATTAAAAGAAAATTTGATTTTCAGCTAAGGATTCTCTAAGACCACTTATAGTTCTCAATAATACAGTACACAGAGTGATTTTTGTGATTTTGTTACCTATAATGTTGGGATATATTAAAGCTAGGAGCTGTGAGAGGTGAAAAAGCCAAGGTATTATTGAGATGAATCAGTGAAAATTGAAGATCTAAAAAAGTAACTTAAATGTTCAATCAAATACTTTACCCAAAGGACAGAAATATCTATCATGTTACAAATGAGAAAAAAAATGTCATGTTGAATCAGGAAGAACTTTTTTTTTTAAGGAGAACTTTTAACTGTTTCATACCATTCTATCTCTTCAGTCTTAGTAGAACACTGAGGATAAAACTTGCTGCATGAAGAAACCAAGGTGACTATACAAGTAAGCAGCAATAAATTCGTGTCCGCTGATTATCTCTGCAGAATTTTTTCATGTAGACTTCCTATTCTGACATACCTTCTGTATATGTCACTATTGTATTCTACGATTTTTCAGCATCTTACATTAAGTAAGGGACTCTCATGAGAGGTATTGGTTATTCGATATGCCATTTAGGTCTTAATTTGTTTTGGAAAAAAATCACTATGAACTACTGGTATAAATCCCACTTGATTTTGAAAAAAGTCACATTATTACGTTACATAATGCCTTATATATACAGCCAAGTTATTACAAAAATATAGCTGGGAAATTTGAATTCTCTTTTCCTTTTAAAAAAATTTTAATGTCTATTTATTTTGAGACAGAGAAAGTATGAACTGGGGAAGGTCAGAGAGAGAGGGAGAGAGAAAATCCCAAAAAGACTCCACGCTGTCAGTGCAGAGCCTGACACAGAGCTTGAACTCAAAAATCATGAGATCATGACCTGAGCCGAAATCAAGAGTCCAATGGTTAACCAACTGAGCCCCCTAAGCATCCCTGAATTCTGTTTTCTAACTAAAATAAAGAGTTTTATTGTGTTTCTGGTGTAACATTAGGCTTTGTTTTACTTTGTTATGTTTCCTTTGTTTTACATGTTTAAGTGTCATGAACTTCACCTGACAAACTAAAGAATTTTTAAAAATTTAAAATCTCATTTACTTTTACTTTTAATACATATAAAAGTCATATATTATCACCTGTGTTTACAGGAAGCTGCTACTCATAAATTAACGGATTTACTCCATATTCCTGGTTAGTATATAAAATTAAAGAAATTTAAATTCTAGACACCTTGAGATTTCTACTTTATAAACTTTCTAATTGTCATACATCTGATAGAAGAATGTCTGTAGAGTAAAATTATGTAGTCCATTGATAATGACTTCAACTTCATTTTTAGGCAAGCTCTTCAAGAAAGATAGTTAACCTTTTATATTTCCTTTAAAAAAAATCTTGGAAAGAAATAGGCTGGCATTCTTCATTCTCTGACCCAAAGCCATCACAGGTTCCATTAAGAGCCTCTTGTCCTACAGAAGCAGAAATACAATCAATGTAGGTTACTGATCATTTTCCCAAAAGATGAAAAGGGTAGCTGAGAGTTAGGAAACACAATTAAACTGCTCAAATAAAACTTTCTTGACTGTGATATACAGTATGTGTCTGGCATGAAGGCAAAAATGGATAAAATGAACACTTTACATGTATTAGAAATTTAGTGCATTTAGTTAGCTTTTATTTGACTTAAATGATTGCTCTTTTGCTCAACGTTGTGCTGTTTTTCTTTGGACCGCTTTCAATTTGAGAATGCTATTTTCATGTATTCCTCTTTATAATATCTGAAAACCAAATCACTTTTAATTTTTTAAAATCTAAATTGATTCATCATTGAGTTTTGTACAATTGATCCACATGAGGCACCGTTCTTGGTTCTAGGAACACAACTGTGAAGCAGACTGACATTCCTTGTTGCTGAGGAACTTGTGGTTTAGTGGTAGGTACAGACAGGGAAGCAATTGAGTACAACGTAGGATAAGGGTTGTGAATAGAAATATAGGAGCTCGGTAGATGCGGGAGCTCGAGGGATCTACTAATCTGGACTTGGCACCTTTCAGCATGTTTTTCAACATCAAAGGTGGAGTCTGACAGGTGAGGCAAAGTTAGTCAGATAATGGGGAAAGGGGTAAAAATAAACAGGGCAAAGAGAATAGAGGAAGCCAAAGAACTTGATGACTAGTGAGGTATGGGGAGTGAGAGAGAGAAGTGAGTCAAGCTACTGAGAAAAGAGCAGGCCATTCAGCATAAAAAGAAGGAGGAGAAGAGAACAAAGTTAGGGGCAGATATATTGGCTTTAGTTTTGGACTCACTTAGCTTTTGGTGAACATGAGATGATCAGTAGTAACGTGTGTGTGTGTGCGTGTGTGTGTGTATAAAGAAAAAACATGTGTGTACAAACATATATTTTTTAGTTTTTGTTTCTAAGAAGCATATATTTTCACATTTTAATTTTCAAAAATCCAAATACATAGCACAAGCAAAAGTGTCTTGGAATTATAATTGCCAATGGGCTTTCTTTCTTGCTCGTACGTAAAGTATTGGTGCATATTACAGTGAATCGTATCTCAAATTGAATGAAATATGATATGCCATAGACTTCAGTCTCATCCTGCAATATTTAACTTGAACCTAAATCATTCATAGCCAACTTCCAGCCATTATATATCATTTTTGATATCTTTAGTGAACTTCAAACTCTCTTCACCCTGAAACCAATTCCAAATCCAGGCAGCACAGCACTTTCTAAGTCATGATTAGAATCCCAAAACAGGTATGCTCCCACCATGCTGTTTAAAAGAGTGATTTAGAGCCATATTATCATTTTACTATTCTCTATCTCTCAATCCCCACAATGTATCTGGGAAACAAAAGAACATTCTTACCTGAGAAGTTGTCCAGGTACCTTCCCATGAATACAACATATCTTACAGGCAGAGCCAGGAGAAGAATCCATGCCTCCCCGACTGCCTTTGCGCCTGTCAGCAGTATTCAGAGACTGTGTGCACACTTATGTCAAACCTGCTGGGATTCCAGGTGACCCAGTCCTAGATTTCCCTCCTATCACCTCTTTTCCATTTATTTTTTACAAGAACCATGCAGTAACTCTAAGTAATTTTTAAAATGACCTTCTCATCTAGTAACTCTGTGAGACCTCATGCTAATTAAGGGCTTAAGGGTGATAAACTAACATAAAATATATCTCAGACTTAGTCTCTCGTGAGATTCCAGAGAATGTGCTTAGTTGAAGATTAAAGCTTCGCCTGGAATGTTATGCTTGATTTTTTTGTGAGTCTTCTTGTGGTAATCAGAATGAGTAATGTTGTTTTGAATGAACAAAAGGTTACTTAATAACTAAGTTAAGTAATCTTCAGTTTTAACTTACTGTTTACTTATTTTTAGTTTTATTATTTTTTTCTTAAGTTGTTAATTTTAATTCCACTGTAATTAACATACAATTTTAACTTATTTTAAACTATAAGCTAAATAAAGTGTGTGTGTGTGTTTGTGTGTGTGTGTGTACACGTTACTAGAGATACAAATAATGAAAAGATGCAAGACACATTTCCTTTTATCAAGTGGTAGACACACATGTAAATATTCTCTTTCAATAGAGTGAAAGAGAGCAGAAAAACAGTGAGAACAAAGGAACAAAAGATTTAATCTGGAGGTGAGAGGGCTTGAAAGAAGAAGGTGTAGTTAAGATATGCTTGATTGGTGGGGGATTAGGAGGCCATTAAAGGGTAAGGAATAAGCACAGATGCCTAGAAGCATGTAATGCATCCTGGGAATGACAGCAGTCCTCTGCGGCAGGGAAGCAAGTTTGCAGAAGGCTAAAATGGGAAATGAAGCTTCAAAGGTAGTTTGTACAGTTAGGGCCAGACCATTGGGCTGCGCTAAACTGTTTGTTTATTATTTTGAGGAGATGGAGAAACTATTGAAGGGTTCTGAGAACTGGAGAGTCATTACTGAACCCCTGCAAAGCTCCAACATTGAACAAGACCTTGGATGTATGCAGTCTTACACCACACCACAAATGAGGAAACTAAGGTCCAGAGAGAAAGCTGGTTAGTATTAGCCTTGTTCAACCTACTGTCCTATTGTTTGAGAAATAACAAATTGGCCTTAACAATATTATTATTACTGACCAAAATATGTAGGGATTCTAAATGAACAAGAAATGTTTCAAGAACCTCATATTTAACTACACAGACAAGATACCTTTAAATTAGAGTCACAAAGGTATCCCTATAACAGAAGAACCTCCCACCCCCCCAAAAAACAACCCAGAGATGTCACAGTATGCTGGGGACATGAGACATCACACTGGGTACTAGGAGGGCTCAGTTTGTTCCTGGTCCTTGGCTTCTAGCTGACATTCCAATGAAGGAGTCAGGATACAGATATAAAATCACAAGAAATTATCTGAGGGAAAAAGAGGTGAATATGGTAACTATCCAAGCTCATATCAGGGAAAAAGTGCATATGTGTAAATTTGGGGTAAGAGATAGAAGAGCTGAAAAGGAAGAAGTTGCATTTTATTTCTGCTTTGACTACTTGTTGTAACACTCCTTGAATAATCTTCCTCAGTTTAAGACATTTTTTCCTATTGAAGCAAACCATTGGGGAAAAAAAACATAGTGCAGAAGAGTGTGAACTTTTAATAATAGAACACCATTAAGTCTGATATAAAACTGATCTCGTCTTGTTGTAACATAAATATAGGATAATGTTAGTCAGTTTAGGCTGCCATAATAAAATACTGTAGACTGGGTGACAAACAACAGAAATTTATTTTCTCACAGTTCTGGGGGCTGGAAGTCTGAGATTAGGATGCTCGCATGATTAGTGAGGACTAATTGGCTTGCATAATTGGCAAGATTTCTTCTTGGCTTGCAGATGGCCACCTTCTTGCTGTGTGCTGGCATCACCTTTCCTCAGGGGGTGTACATGGAGAGACAGGGAGAGGGAGAGGGAAAGGGAGAGAGATGTGTTCCTCTTACAAGGCCACCAGTCTTAATCAAATTAGGACCGCACTCTTATGTCATCATTTAACCATAGTTACCTCCCCCAAATCCCTATCTCTAAATACAGTTACACTGGGGGATAGGGGTTCAACATGTGAATTTGGGGAAGGGGATAATTCAGTCCATAGCAAGTCATTATGGAAAATTTGGAATGTGTGGAATGACATTCCAAAGAAAACACTGTCATTGTTCATTCCTCCTCTCAAAGTTAACCACTCTACTCTTTATGAAATAACGGTTATTAATATTTCAAGGATACTTGACATGTCTTTTCCCTTTAACTTTCAGAGAAGTTGATAAAGCTCCTTAGTAGTGTAGTCAAAGAAATCCTTAAAACTGAGGAAGTCAGATACATAATGGATGATATGTGTTCACTCCGTTCGTTCATTCATTCATTCATTCACTTATTCATGCACTTAGGATTTACTGTATGTAAGAACTGTTTCTGCCAATTTGGGAATTAGGTAGAGATAGGAATTAAACAAATAGTCACAGGTTAACATAAAATTGAAAAAAGTAATGAAGAAAAAAATTGCAGAGTATATGGTAAATAGGCTAAATTTAGCCCGCATATGAGGGTACAGAGATCAGAATTCCTCTTTGATGAGAAGTGCTGTTAATATTGTTGAGGATTCCTTGTATGTGGTGCATTATTTTACTCTTGATGCAAGATTTTCTTTTTGTCTTTGTCTTTTGAAAGTTTGGCTGTGATATACCTTGGTGTGGATTTCTTTAAAATTATCCTACTGGAGTTTGTTGAGGTTCTTGGTTATATACATTAATACGTTTCACTAAATTTGGAAAATTTCTGGCCATATTTCCTCTAATATGCTTCATGTCCCTTTCTTTTTTTCTCCCCTTCCGGGACTCCCATTATGCACATGTTGGTACATTTGATAGTATCCCACAAGCTTGGGAGGCTTTGTTCATTTCTCTTCATTATTTTTTCTTTCTTTTCCTCGCACTGGATAATCTCTATTGACCTATTGTCAAGTTCACTGATTCTTTCTTCTGCAAGTTTAAATGTAGTGTTGAGTCCCTCTAGTAAATATTTCATTTCAGTTATTGTACTTTTCAACTGCAGAATTTCTGTTTGGTTCTTTTTTCTAATTTCTTTAGTTTTTTTCTAAATAAATTTCAGATTTGGATAGGTTTTTAGATTATATTATTGATAGATAGATAGATAGATAGATGATACATAGATCGATGACAGATAAACAGATTTTATTTTCAATAAAAGGTGATTTAATATCTTTATCTAGCACATCCAAAATCCAGCCACCATAGGAATAGTTCTATTGGTTGTTTTCCCCCCTGTATATGGCTTATATTTTCCTATTCTTTTAGAGTCATTTAATTTTTTGCTGAAAACTGGACATTTTATGTAATATATCGTGGCACTATGAAAATTATATTCCTCCCTATCCAGCGTTTATTGTTGTTATTCTTTTTGTTTGGTTAGTGACTTTCTTGGACTAATTCTACAAAGTCTGCATCTCATGAAGTTTGTGTTTACTGAAATTGCTGCTCATTTGGCTTCACAGTTAGCTAATGCTTAGTCAGAGATTTCCCTAAATGCCTGAATCTGGTAAATCTCCTATCTTTTGTTGAGGGATACTGCATGCATGAGATGGGGTGGGGGGAGGATATCTTATATACTATGATACATCTTTGCTTTAGACTTTAATTCCTGTTATGCAGACCTTCAGGTTCAGACAGAGATGAGTAATTCGGACCTCTTAGTTATTTTCTGAGCATTTTCACAGTCCTGTGTGTGTGTGTATGTGTGTGTGTGTGTGTATATTCAGCCCTTTAGATCACCAGGATTATGTCAGAGCTTTTCAGAGCCCCTGTGATCATCACTTTCTACAAGTCTTCCTTTAATTTTTTTGTAACCTCTTGCTTGTCCCAACTTGTATCTCAGTCTTAGGCAACTATGATATTAAATAATTGCAGCTGATTGGTTTTCAACAAACATATCAGGAATATATATATCAGTAATAGCTTCCGATCCTCATATTCTGATACTATATTTTTGCATCCATGTGTGGATGCTGTTATCACTACATTTCGACTTTCACACTGTACTCCAGGGTGGCCTTCTGTAGAGACATTAGGTCATCCTTCTGCCTGAATGTCATTCTCACTGTGTTTGGGCTTGGACAACTTACATCAAACTTCTCTTTCTACATGGATGTCTTTTTCATGCTAAACTTTTACATCTCACACCGAGAGCCCTTCTACATAGATTCATCTCTCATTCTGCTCTGGTTCCAATCCTGTGCTCTATATAACTGTGAATTCCCCTTTACCACCCTCCCAAATATGTATGTTTTGTTGGCCTGGTTATACCTAAAAAATTCTATTTTTTTTTTTTTTTGGAAAAGAAATAAATAAGAGGAAGGAAATGAAAAAGAAAAAAATGAGAATTGCGTAGAAACATTTTAGTCTATACTGGACATTGTAAATATTGTGCTGTAGAAACTCTGGATTTAGTTTTCTTGGGGTTCCTGGCTGGCTCAGTGCTAAGAGCATGTGACTCGTGATCTCAGGTCATAAGTTTGAGTACCACATTGGAAGTAGAGATTCCTAAAAATATAAACTTTCAAAAAAATAATATTAATTTCCTTCCTTAAGGAGTGTTGATTTTTTTTTTATTTTGGTAACATTTATTTATTATTGAGAGACAGAGAGAAACAGAACAGGTAGGGGCTGAGAGAGGGGGAGATGCAGAATCCAAAGCAGGCTCCAGGCTCTCAGCTGTCAGCAGAGCCCGACAAGGGGCTCAACTCACAAACCATAAGATCTTGACCCAAGCCAAAGTCGGACGCTTAACCGACCGAGTCACCCAGGTGCCCCTAGGAGTGTTGATTTTTTGTTGTTTCGGAAAGATAATTCTGGTTGATCACTTTGAACTTGTGTAGGCTTCGGTTAATGCTTTTTACAGGGTGGTCTCTTTAAGTTTTACGATTACTCCTAGCTCTTTTTAGTCTCTAAGTATAATTCTATTCCTAAGTTAAGAACTTTCTGGAAATTTAACTGGAAACTGCAAGATATTTATCAAACTCTTTTAAGTTAGTGGGACTCAAATTCCAACTCTATCTCCTTTGTAGTAGGCACCAGCTGGCAGTCTCTGCTCAGGCTTTTCAAACTGTAGCTTTTCTCTGGACACTTGAAGTCTTCTCCACGCATGTTCAATTCAGTGGTAGGCCAAAGATTTAATGGCAATTTATACAGAGATTGGGGGTTCTCTCTCTTTTGACTTCTTTCTATGATTTTCTTCCTCAATTTCCATCTGCATTAAGAGTTCGATACTTCAACTTTTATCACCTCAACTCTGTGAAACAAGCTTTCTCCTTAAATTCCAGACAATACACACAGTATAAGAGAAGCTCTTCTTTTAGAAGAAAGGTATGCTAATGTGCATATCACTAAGTTTCATTCCATACTTTCAAGGGTCATGTGCTCCACTTTCTATCTGTAATTGTTGTATATCAGTATCTTCAAATATTTGTGTATGTGTTTTAAAGATGTGTTCTGACTGTATAACTGTTATTAGCAGGAGGCTCAGTCCAATGTAAGTAATTTCACCATTACTAGTATTGCAATCATTCCTTGTATTCAGTTTTAATATCTCCTAGGCATGTACTAAGTACTTAAAAATTTTAATTTTTTTTTTCTGTTATAAAGTGTTAAAATTATTTTGAATAAACAATACAAATGTTATTCTTATAAATAAAGGTACAAATGTAACATTTACATATTTTGGTATGTTATACAAAAGAAAATATCATACATATATTCTAGAAAATTTCTTTTAGGTTTAGTAATTGTGATTTAAATGCATTTTCTACATTTTTGTATATATATATATATTTTTCTTGTTTATTTATTTAAAGGAAGCAGGGGAAAGATCAGAGAGAGGGAGAGAGAGAGAGAGAGAGAGAGAGAGAGAATCCAGAGCAGTCTCCTCACTGTCAGTGTGGAAATCGATGTGAGGCTCAATCTTACAAACTATGAGATCATGACCTGAGCCAAAATCAAGAGTTGGACACTTAATTAACTGAGCCACCCAAGTGCCACCTACCACTTTCTTTGAATAGTTAAAGCTATATTGATGATAAGCTTATGAATAAAACATGACACTGCAAAAAGTATTTTGGAATAGGGCTAATATTTTATTTTTCAAATCACATATTTATGCAAAATATTCATGCTTATGTATTTGGTAAAAATTCACCTCTATTTATATTGAAATTTTAATTCAATGCAAATATATTGAAAGTTGAAAAGAAAAACACTGGACACAATTGAGAATTAATATGCTGATGGTTTTCCTAGCTTATATAGCTGGTAAAACCAACATTCAAACCTAAACGTTATCATAGATTTAACTATCTATCTGTCTATCTACCCAGACGTGCTTGTACATATACTCATAAGCATATACACATATATATGTATATATGCACACACACAAATACACACACACTTTTAAATTATATGTCTCTTTTTTTTATGGACATTTAAATTATTTACTGGTTTTGTTAGCATGTATTAAATATTTGAATATAATGCATAGTTTTACAATTATACTATTGGACTACTGTATATTATTAGAAGCAGAATTACTGGATCATAGAATTTCTGTAAGTTGCACTTTACTAATACAGTCAAATAGATTTCAGTTCATGCTCATATAGTTTCCTCACTCATTTCAAAGACTAAATAATTTAAAATATGTGATTTCTTAGGATTTGGCTTAATAGTTTAGATGGAAAAAAGTATCACATTGTTGTTTTAGGTTGTATTTCCCTGATATGCACCTTAGTCTCCATGTCAGGTTGACATTCTGTTCATTTCTTCTTCAAATTGCCTGGTCACATACTTTACTTATTTCTCTATTTGACTATTTTTGGGTAGATATACAGGACTCCCCTTGTAATGTGAATAATTAAGCTACTTTTGTTACATTCATCTTAAATAATTGTTTTTAGTCCATTGCTTGTTTTCAAATTCATTATGGATGATATGACATGCAGAGTTTTTAATCTTCTTAATCAAGTCCATCAGACTTTCTTTTTTTCCCCCTGAGTTTCTGATACCTTAGAAAGACTCCTGATCCTAAAATTATGCATATAAAAATATTTTGCAAGCCTTCACAAGTATAATATGGACATTAAATTATTATCTTTTCTGGCCTTCAAGCTGTATTACAGAGCTGTAATAATCAAGACAGTATGGTATTTGCACAAGAACACTCAGATCAATGGAACAGAATAGAGACCCCAGAAATGGACCCACAAACATATGGCCAACTAATCTTTGACAAAGTGGGAAAGAATATCCAATGGAATAAAAACAGTCTCTTCAGCAAGTGGTGCTGGGAAAACTGGACAGCGACATACAGAAGAATGAACCTTGACCGCTTTCTTACACCATACACAAAAATAAACTCAAAATGGAAGAAAGACCTAAATGTAATACAGGAAACCATCAAAATTCTCAAGGAGAAAGCAGGCAAAAATCTCTTTGACCTTGGCCGTAGCAACTTCTTACTCAACACGTCTCCAGAGGCAAGGGAAACAAAAGCAAAAATGAACTATTAGGATCTCATCAAAATAAAAAGCTTCTGCACAGCAAAGGAAACAATCAGCAAAACTAAAAGCCAACCTATGGAATGGGAGAAGATATTTGCAAATGACATATCGGATAAAAGGTTAGTATCCAAAATCTATAAAAAACTTATTAGACTCAACACCCAAAAAACAATCCAGTGAAGAAATGGGCAAAAGACATGAATAGACAGTTCTCCAAAGAAGACATCCAGATGGCCAACAGACACATGAAAAAATGCTCCACATCACTCATCACCAGAAAATACAAATCAAAACCACAATGAGATAAAACCTCACACCTGTCAGAATGGCTAACATTAACAACTCAGGCAATAAGAGATGTTGGTGAGGATGCAGAGAAAGAGGATCTCTTTTGCAGAGTGCAAACTGATGTAGCCACTCTGGAAAAACAGTATGGAGGTTTCTCAAAAAATTAAAAATAGAACTACCCTATGCCCCAGCAATTGCACTATGAGGTATTTATCCAAGGGATACAGGTATGCTGTTTCAAAGGAGCCTATGCACCCCAATGTTTATAGCAGCACTATTAACAGCCAAAGTATGGAAAGAACCCAAATGTCCATCGATGGATGAATGGATAAAGATGTAGTATATATGTGGAGTATTACTCGGCAATCAAAAAGAATGAAATCTTGCCATTTGCAACTACGTGGATGGAACTAGAGTGTATCATGCTAAGCAAAATTAGTCAGAGAAAGACAAATATCATATAACTTCACTCATATGAGGACTTTAAGATACAAACGGATGAACATAAGGTAAGGGAAGCAAAAATAATATAAAAACAGGGAGGGGGACAAAACAAAAGACACTTAAATATGGAGAACAAACTGAGGGTTACTGGAGGGATTGTGGGAGGGGGGATGGGCTAAATGGGTAAGAGGCATTAAGGAATCTACTCCTGAAATCATTGTTGCACTATATGCTAACTAACTTGAATGTAAATTTAAAAAAAATAAATTAAAAAATATTATCTTTTACTTTCAGTAATTTAATATATATTTATTTTATGTAATGTGTATTGAGGTAGTTATAACATCTTATCCCCCAATGGCTTATCATTTGACTCAATGAAATTTATGTTATGTATCCTATGATTATGATTTTTTATTAAACCACTTGTCTCTTTTAAAAGTTCACATTTTTTAAAAAATTTTTTTTCAATGTTTTTTTATTTATTTTTGGGACAGAGAGAGACAGAGCATGAACGGGGGAGGGGCAGAGACAGAAGGAGACACAGAATCGGAAACAGGCTCCAGGCTCCGAGCCATCCGCCCAGAGCCTGATGCTGGGCTCGAACTCACAGACCGTGAGATCGTGACCTGGCTGAAGTCGAACGCTTAACCGACTGCGCCACCCAGGCGCCCCAAAAGTTCACATTTTTAATTACTATTTTTAATGTTATTAATTTAAATAAATGAAACTTCTTGTCTCTAATTTGATCAAAAATATCTTAGTCATGATAAAAAATTTAACATAGATATTTGGTCAACTTTTTTTAATGAGTTTACCATCTCTTTGAAAATATTTTCTTTTTAAATTATCTCTTTACATTTTTAAGGTATATTTATGTATATATTTATGAATGTATTTATACTCTGTCTCATACAGAAAGAAATTTAAGGCAGCTTCAAAGATCACAAAATACAAAGATATAACTACAAATGAAATGAATTTATGGGAAAAGAAAGAAAAATAGTTGAGACGTAAAAATTGCTTCATAAGTGAGATGAGAAGTGAAACACAATAACCTATCTACATGCTTAGCTGAGACCTGTTCTGAAGGAGTAACGGATACCAGACTTACCCTACATCTTAAATTAAACTGGAAACTTAGATAAATTTATGAAACAATGGTATTGTGTTGTTAATAGGCATTGCAAAGAAGGATTCATGAGAAAAGGAGAATAAATAAGTTAAGCTTTGTGAGAATCTTACTTTAGTGCCTGGAGAGTTTCCAAGCTCTAGTATAAGATGGGAGAGCCAAACAAAGCACAACACTCTCACTGTGTAGAGAATATACAGTTTGGCATTTAGAGAGGCCATGGAAGCTAGAATTTGCAGAGCAAAACATCAGAGTGAAAAAAGCTGCAAAAAGAGAGAGATCTGTGAAGGGGTCACCTCAAGTCTTTGACAGAATCCTTATCTGAACATGTGAGGAAAGTACCCAAGGGAGGGGTTGATGAAAGAATACTTTAATAAAAGTGAACAGAACAGTCCCTGAAGCTCACACACTGCTGGAAGTAAATTTTGTTTCTCCTAGTCAAAGTTTAATGTCCTTTTAATACTGGCATCATGTAGAATCCTCAAAAGCTGATTGCCTCAGTTATGGGGACAACTAATTAGACTGTGACTTAGACTAAAGACTTCCCTGAACACATGCTACCAAGCTTAAAACAAGTCACGGAGGATCAAAATGATCTAAATTAACATAACAGTATCTGGGATACTGTTGTGTAACTAAAATGCATGTATGCATATAAAATGTATGTATGTAAAATGTAAGGGAATATAGCCCTTAATAGCATAAAATTCTAAGTGTTTAGTACTGAGTAAAAAGGAGGATCTTTGACCCGTAACTAGTAAAAATAATCAACAAAAACAGACCTGTGGTACAGATGATAGAGATATAATGATACAGATTATAGAATTAGGAGATTAAAACATTAAAAACATTATTATAAATAGACTTCATACTTTGAAGAAGGTAAAACATAGACATGATGAAAAAAATGGAAGGTATAAAAAAACACAAATCATATTTCTAAGGATGAAAAATATACGCCAAATGAAATGCATTTTCTATAAAATTAATAGAGGGTTAGATGTTTTGTAAGAAAATATTGGTGAATGAGAAAACATAGCAGTATAAAGTATTCCAAAGAAAGCACACAGAGAAATAAAAACCATAAGAAAGTGAACTAAGAATCAGTAACCATTTAGTAAAGTACAAAAAGAGGGCAGGAGGTAAGAACTATTGGCCAGAACTTTTCTAATTTTGTGAAATATATAAACTTACAACATTAAGAATTTCAACAAATTTCAAACAGAAATAATTACAAAAAAGATCAAACCAAGGCATAATCAAATCAAATTTCTAAAAACTGATAAGAAGTAAGCCTTGGAAGTGGTGCAAGGGGTGGGATGGGAGAGAAAAGACAAATGATATCTATTAAAAATTATATGTATGACAGCTGACTGGGTCATAAAAATAGTGTTTTATTCAATAAAATGGAACAAAATCTTTAGATTATTGAAAAAAAAACACAAAGCCACCAATTTGGAGTGCTACACCTAAAAAATTACCATTCAAAATGTAGATAAAATAAAGCTTTTTATAGACAATCAAAGCATATATGCCCTATCCTTTTATAGACAATCAAAGAAGTGTTAAGGAAAGTTATTAAAATAAGCAGAAGGAAACTTGGATCCGCACCAAGGAATGCAGAGCACCTCGTTAAGAACTATGTGAATAAATACATGTTTTAAAAATCTCTTTCTTCTTCATATCAAATAATTTATAAATATCATTGATAATTTAAAATTGAATAATAATGTTTTGTGGAGCTTATAGCATAAATAGAAGAAAAATATATGCGATCAATGTGGGAAATATAATTTATATTTTAAACTTCTTATAATAAACATGAAGTAGGATTCTTAAAGATAAAGCATTGCATGTTTTTCCATAAGATGGGAAATAGAGTTAAAATTCCCATTTTTCCATGCCTGTTCAACGTTATTCTAGAAGTCCTAGTCAGTTTAATAAGGCAAGAAAAAGAAATAAAATTGGAGGTTGTAAAAGGAATAAAGCTATCTATGTGTACATGATCCATTTGGGCACGTAGAAAGCCCTAAAAAGTATATACTTAAGGTATTAGAAATAATAAATGTGTTTAGCAGTGTTGCAAGTTGAAAGTCAATATATGAAAAAAATCTAATATACTAGTAATAATTAATTCCAACTGAGAAATGAAAACATATAATTTATAATAGTAAACAATATAACATTTTAAGTTGAATTTAACAAAACATGCAGGAATTGTACAATAAAAACTAAAAGCCTTACTAGAGAAAAAAAGAAAATGTAATTAAATGAAATATATATAATGTTTATAAATTGGAAAATGCAGATAGTGAAACTGTAAATTCTCCCAATTTTGCTCTATATGTTTATACACCATAAACAAAATTCCAGAAAGATTTTTTTATAGAAATTGGCAAACTGATTCTAAAGTTTATATTAAAATACAAAGGACCTAAAATGGCAAAAACAATTTTAAAATAAAAGGACAAGGTTAAGAGAATTTATATTATCTGATTTTAAGACTTACTATAAAGTACAGTAAGCAAGGTACTGGGGTTTTGGCTTAAAGACAAGCTAGGTCAGCTCAACAGAAGAGGATAGACTTGTGCATATACAAATGAATTTTTACTAATATTTCCAAGGGAAATTTAGTAGAGGAATTTAATGGGATTTCTGAGAGAAATAATAGTTTTAAAAATGTTTATACCATAGACAAATTTATACAAATTTTATACATTTTGTATATACATATACAAATTTTAACTGTAAATAGATCATAGTCCAACATAAAGGATAAACTATAAAACATTATGGAAAACATCGGGGAACATAGGAGAAAAATCTTCATTTCCTTAGGATAGGCAAATGTCTTATAGATCAAAAAATAATAAATTGACTAGTCTCCATAAAAATTAGGTAATTCTGTTCAACAAGAAACACTGTTCAAAAAATAAGAGGCCAAGCCACCAATGGAAGGAAATATTTGCACTAAATATATCTAATTAATGACAACATACAGAATATGGAAGTATCATTTAAAACCCAGTTATCATCAACTCAGTAAAAATGAACAAAATGTTTTAACAGACACTTTGCAACATGAGATAGGAGAAGGGTCAAAAAGCACATGAAATGTCCAGTGTCAATCATCAGGAAAGGTACCATTGAACACCAGAATGAAAAACTTCTATACACATTTTAGAATGTCTAAAATAAATTGACTGGCAAAACCCAAATCCTGGCAAGATTTCAGAGCAACTGAAACTCTTCTTACATTGCTGTTGGGATTGTAAAATTATACAAGCATTTTGGAAAACAGTTTGGCAATTTTTTCATGAAGTTAAACATATACTTACCATGAGACCCAGCCACTCCACTGCTAGTTGAAATGAAAACATTTTTTTTTCCATAGAAACATTTGAACATGAATGTTTACTACAGCTTTATTCCTAAGAAGTCCAAACTGGAAACAACATAAATATAACAGTTGTATGGATAAAAAAAATAATGGTATGTTCATAAACGGAATAGTGTTCAGCAGTAGAAAGAACGAAGTATTGATGAGATGCATTGACATGGGTGCATCTTAGCAACATTATCCTGAGCAAAAAGAAGCCTGGCACAAATGAGGGCACACTGCATGATTCCATTTATTTTAACATCTAGCAGAGACCAATAGAATCATCGTGACAAATGAAAGTTTGGTAGTTGTCGTAGTGAGGGTAGAATGGACCAGAAAGGGTTATAAAGAAACATTTTGGGATGATGGTAATCTTCTGCATTTTCATTGTAGTAGTGGTTACACAAATCTGCCAACTTCGCAAAACTCAGGAGTACACTGTGTGGCAGTTTGCCCATGTTCATAGGATCCATAAAACAAACTGAGAAAGAACTTTCCTCATATAGCACAGAGATCCAGTGAATTGATCAAAGTGCAAAATAGCCATCTTGAAACATCAGTATTCATAAAATAGAAAAAAAAGTCAAAGTTTAAAAGCTTAATCAAGAAAAATAAAGATATTTGAAAAGTTTGCAGAAAAAAGATAATTCTTAACATATGGAAATGCTTATATTAGTAATTCTCTGCTATGTCGAGCAAAAAGTTAATCAGTAATACTTGATTATATTATTAACATTGTGAGAGCAAAGAACACTTTAGATATTAAGCATTTATTCTGAAACAAAATATTTTTATTAGAAAACACTGTGGACAAAATGATGGAATACATCCAGTGTTTAAATAGCTTGAAATTTGGCAGATGCTGGGTTTTTCTTTTTGTTACTATTCCATGGCATTCTCATATAAATCAGAATATCTTTAGAGAAAATAATATACCAATTTCTCTATTTATGTTAGCAGGTTAATTCCATACTCATCGCCATAATACTTCTTTCTGAAAATCACTAGCTCTGTCATTCTTCTGTGGTTTAGAAATAGAATCCCAAAGTTAAAAAATGCCATGAACAGCTCATTGCTGAAATTCTATTTAAGTAAAAAAAAATGTGAAGCCATAGAAAAATAACTGGCTAAGAGAAGGAAAGAACATACTAAGAGCTGACTTACTTTAGAAGAAATGAAGAATTAACCAGAAAAAAACAAAACAAAACATACTCTTCCAGCTGCCCCTAGAATTTTTAATTTTTTATGTGCAAAATTCCTTTTTATGTTTATATTTTACATAGCATGAAACACTGGCAGTTTTTCATGTTACAAAAGAGTGCATTTTCACACTTTAAGCTTTTTTGCATCACATTTTAATTAATATGTTGTATAATTAATATAATAATTTCAAAATCTTTATTTCATTATTAGAAAAGTATTTTTTACTTTATTTATTTATTTATTTATTTATTTAATTTCTTTCACTCCCTATTCAACATTTATGTTGTATTTACCAGTCCTGTTCTAGACAATGAGTATAGTAATGAGGACAAAAATCTTTAATTTCACTGATTAGTGTTGCATAAAATTTTTATTTACGTAGGGAATTAGGGCTTTTGTATCTGATGTCCTGAGTTGTAATTTTACTTAATAAGTTTCTTACTTGAGCAAGATATTTCTCAGGACCAAGCCTCAGTGTTCTCATCTATAAAATGGGTATAATAACACAAGCTTCCTGTGTTTCCTGGGAGGATTTGTGGAGCTAATAATCAGAGAGTACTTAGTATGCAGGAAAGAGTAAAAAATTGTTAAAAGAATTATTGGACCTAAAGGAATTTACATTCTCTGCCACCACTGTACTTACTATGCCCATTGGTCACTAGGCTACGCTACAACTTTCCTTCCACTGGACCTTCAATGGGGTCTCCCTGGTCTATCGTCTTAACCCATCCTTATTTAGTGCCTTGGGATCCCAATGAATCTGTATTTTAGAAAATGGGGGCAGTCTCTGCTACAAGGTGTTACTTTACCCTATATTTATATAAGTATGGGTCTTTTTAGACTTCCTAACAGAGTGAAGTTGATAGACTGCAAGGTAAAGGTTTTCTGAACAAACCTATAAAAGAAATATTGAGCCACTTTTTAAAGAAAAAAAAATACACGTGTATGTGTATGTGTGTTCATGTCCTAGTAGATACATTATCGAATAGCAAATGGTTTGCTATGATTTTAATGTTTTCCCCTTTCCTGGTTCTATATAATTACTTGTACAGTCTCTATTCCATTTAATACATTGTTTGCTATGATTTGTGGGAATTATTATAAACTATAGTGAAGAATTTACTTGAATTTCTCTCTCTTTCCTTCCCACATGCCCATCTCTGATGTATATGTCACCCTCTCAGTAATGGTATTGTTTCTAATTATTTACCATCAATTGCCCATTTGAACATCTTCTTCAGATACTCTTTAGTATCAAAACACAGCACTGAAGCTTTATGTTTCATTTTTTCCTTTATTTTTATTCTTAGAGCAGGGGCTTAAGTGCCATTTAGCTTCCATTCTGTACAATAAGAATGCTAAAAGGCATTTTAGAATAAAAACAACTATTTCATTTTCCTTACATTTATTATTATAGGCTTCCTTAAACTCAGCAGTTTTAAAGCTTTATTTTTAGAGGCAAGTCACTCTGGATGGCAAGGGACTATTATTTGGCACTGAAACAATGAACTGTGTCCCATTCTTCTTTGAGACCTTTCTTTCTTTCTTTCTTTTTTTTAAATCAGCAAATAGCCAATTGTGAAGAATCCATTTTTCTGTTTTTAGTTCCAAAGTCCCATCAATCATAGCAGACCTGAGGGGAGAAGGCATCATGTGTACACTCCATTTCCAAGCCCAAAGCCGTGTTGCTGCTCTCTCTAGCAGTACCATCTGCTCTGAGCCAAGTTTAAAGCCGAGGGACTCCAGAAAACCAACACGTCAAAAACTTCCCACTACGCAGGGAAATTATTCTAAAGGATCTGTGTGAAATGTGAACCACACACTTCAAAAGAAGGCAACAATATCTGGAATAACAGCGCAGAATTCAGAGTGCCCATCACAGAGCTCACAAAGCAGCAGCTACACTAGGAGGAGGCACACTCCAAATAAAACTGCAAAAAGTAAAATGATACAAAAAAGAAAAAAAAGCTGATCAAAATACTATCATTAAATAAATACAAGCATACTTTAGTGATACTGGGGGGGGGGAAGTTTATTTCTAACGTTTTGAAAATACTTGAAGATTTTTTTGCAAAAAAAGTCTTATCTCTTTTTATATATATAAATGTTATTCTAATGCTTATTTATTTTTGAGAGAGACAGAGTGTGAGCGGGGCAGGGGCAGAGAGAGAGAGGGAGACACAGAATCTCAAGCAGGCTCCAGGCTCTAAGCTGTCAGCACAGAGCCCATCACGGGACTTGAACTCACGAACTGTGAGATCACGAACTGAGCCAAAGTCGGACACATAACCAACTGAGCCACCCAGGTGCCCCCCTCTCTCTCTGTCTCTGTCTCTCTCTTTTTCTTTTTTTTACTTAGAGTGATATTTTAAAATAATCTTAGTGATGCTCTATATTTAACATATTTTAAACCATGAGGCTATATTAATTTTTAAAAAATTAACAGGACATTCAAAGATGAAAACTAATGTTTAAAAAGTCCTAAAACTATGAGATGATCATGTTGTGGTTGAAGAATTTTTAAATGAAATAATAAAAATCTTATTTTTATGCAGTTATTTAGAGATAAAAAATATTTTTATTTTAATGATTTAAGTGGTTAGGTTTAAGTTCATTATGTTTAAATATATATTCCTATAGAAAAGGTGAAATAATATAATTTATGTTCCTAATCAGAGCTTAATACATACCAAATTATATACACAAATATATGTATCATATTTAATTGTGACATATATTTTTCTCCTGGAAGTTTAACATGGTAATGCAACAACCAGGAAAAAAAGCACACTTTTTAATTTTCTCACAATTATTTAATTTTGTCTTCATTTGTAAAGTATTATGTTGTGCAGAAAGCCTGTAGTACAGTTTTTTGGGGAAAAAAAGGATAATAGAGTTTTTGGTAGAGAGAAGAAGAAGAAATCTCGAAGAAAATGGCAATGTGGAAATTCTGAGCTTGAAATACCCCTAGGAAAGGAAAATTTAAAAGCAGGAAAGACTCCTAGATGTCAAGGATGTAGAGATGTTTTATTACATGCAAAAATTTGACCAAGGTTGTGGGTTTTTGGTATGTTTTTTTGGCTTCTGTTTTCTGTTATGAATGTTAACCATTGCTTCAGTTATCATTTTGCTATAGAACAATTTGCTCCAAAATTTAGTGGATTAGGACAACATTTATGATTATCTCTCACAGCTCTATATATTCATTGGGATTGGCACAGTGATTTTCATTCAGTGTCCTTCATGCAGATGTAGTTCAGATGGCTAAAATATTCTTTTGATTGTGTCACTACTCTAAAACAAATATGGGTGCTATATTTCCTATGGAACAAAGTTTAGAAAATACAAGATTTTTTTTAAATTTGTCTTTACCTTCTGCTCTAAACTGCTTAGCAAAAAAATGGTCTTTTCATTCATTAGCACCTAGACACTTGCAAAGTTTTAATATCTGTTCTCAAAGTTATTCACAGAAATGTACATGTTTCTGAAACCAGTGATCAGTTCAAATCAGACTTTCTGCAAGTTAGTCATTCCTTTATTCTTGAAATACTTTAATGTCTTGGTTTCTCTCTTAATACTTCGGGGAATTTCTTATTAACCTTTTTTTTTATTGCTTCCCGCTACTCCAAGATCCCTTTCTTTTTAATTTTTGTTTTTAATATTTATTAATTCTTGAGAGAGAGAGACAGAGACAGAGACAGAATACAAGTCGGGGAGGGGCAGAGAGAGAGGGAGACACAGAATCCGAAACAGGCTCCAGGCTCTGAGCTGTCAGCACAGAGCCTGATGTGGGGCATGAACCCATGAGCCGTGAGATCATGACCTGAGTCGAAGTCAGACGCGTCACCAACTGAGCCACGCAGGCGCCCCTCCAAAATCCCTTTCTTAAATTTCAGATAACATCTAGGTACTAACCAGTCTCCATTGTATATTTTCAGACAAGAACTCTCATTTAGCTCCAGACTTCATTGTCTACAGAAAATCATAACCATTGCATGGCCGGAGTGAAATGAATGATCATCACATGATGCCCTCACCAAATCAGCTTTCCTCTGAAATTTTTTCTTATGAATACTCTCTGATTTTTCTCACATTTATACATCTCACTTTTAATTCATTAGCAATTTTTGCTAGCACTATCTTTAAAATTACATGAGTCTAACCACCTCGCACTATTTTAATTATCAAAACTTCAGTCCAAATTTCTTCATCCCTCTTCCAGTCTCATGCAATGATCTCATGGGTGTCCTTACCTCCACTTATGCTTATCTACAAGTTCATCTCCAACACAGAAACAAAGTGACCCTTTTAAAACATAAATCCACTCACATCAGTCCCCTGCTTAAATTACACCAGAGGCTACTAATTACACATGTAATAAAAATCAATGTTCTTAATGCAATTTATAAAACTTTACACAATCTGGTCCCTCTCTACATCTTGATGTAATCTACGGTTTACCATGTTCTGTATATTCTAATCAAACTGGCCTTTTTACTACATTTCAAACATGTAAAGTATGTTCCTTTCTCACTGTCTTTGTATTAGAAAAGCTATTCTCCTATATATTATTTTAAAATAATTATTTTTGAGTACAGTGTGATATAGAGATTAAGGTTTAATTTCTTTTTCATGGGACACCTGGGTGGCTCAGTTGGGTAAGCATTCAACTTTGGCACGGGTCATGATCTCACCATTCGTGAGTTCAAGCCTCACTTTGGGCTCTCTGCTGTCAGCACAGAGCCACTTTGAATCCTCTGTCTCCCTCTCTCTGTTCCTTCCAATCTCTCTCTCTTTTCTCTCTCTCTCAAAAATAAACATTTTAAAAATAAATATTGTTTCATAATGATATCGAGTTGTTCCACAAATATTTATTGAAAACACTGCACTTTCCTGCTGAATAGCTTAATGTCATTGTACAAAATCCACCATACATGTGTGGATATATTTCTGAACTCTATTCTTTTTCATTATCTATACACCATCTCTACACTGTCTTGATTTCTGTAGTTTTATACTAAGTTCTTGCAATTAGGTAGTATAAGTCTTCTAATTTTGCTCTTTTTTTTTTTTTTGAAAGAGAGAGAGAGAGGGAGAGGAAGAGCACAGGGGGAAGGGGCAAAAGCAGGGGGTGGGGGGAGACAGAGGGAGAGAATCTTAAGCAGGCTTCATGCTCAGTGAGGAGACTGACACAGGGTTCAATCCCACAACCCTGGGATCATGACTGAGCTGAAATCAAGAGTCGGTCACTTAACTGACTGAGACACCCAGACACCCCTTTACTCTTCGTTTTTAAGATTATTTTGCTCCTATAGCTCACTTAATTCTTAAGCAATATATCTTTTTTTGTCCTCTGGGAGCATTTAATGTCACTTTGGTGTTTGTAATTATGGGACTATGTGCCTAGTTATTAAATCACTATTAATATTTTGTTCTACTTGGAACTCAGCTTTGATAATCCCTATGCATATTCAGATACCCATTGTATCAGTCACATTTTTAAGGGTCTAGTGTTCTGTGAAATGACAAAATACCCCAGATATCCCATACAAAGTAAGGAATAAATTATTTTGTCTTATAAATGCCATCACGTGAACAACAGGTAGGCCTATCCGTGATCTAGGACAATATATGACACTTTTCCAAGTGTCTTATTGGGTAATTTGGATATCTGTCCTGTTTGCACAGCGTCAAGAGCAAGAAAGAGCTCTGCAGCAGTTCCAGGTCTCACTGGAAGCAGTACCAACTCTTGGGCCAAAAGCCTGGGACTATCTTATGGAAGAATCTCTGTGGAAAAAGATACCATAAGGAGTGTATCGCAGGACCTGGTGGGAGAATCTCACTGTGGACATCTAGGTTTCCGGAGCAAAGAAATGTCTCTAAAGCATAAAATCATATATCATTTAAAAATAGTCTCTAACATGCTAATAAACCCTGGTAAAGTTTGAGGCTTTTGCCATGGACCATAAACGACTCTGAATCTAGATTCCAATAAGTTACAAGTGTAGGAAGATGAAGGAACAATTTATCATACGATGGAAGTGACAACTGTAGGAGTAGGCATGAGCAGGGGCACATACAAGCTTTATGAGCGGGTAGGCCAATACGTCTCCCTTAACTTACATCTAAGACCACCTGAAGGAGTTTCTTATATCCAACTGACTGAAATCAAAAAGGCAAACTTGCATAATGAATGAGTCATGTCGGTGGTTATAAACTGCAAATGGACTGCTACTAGTCTGCAGTTCCAACCATTGGTCATCCACTTGGGTGCAAGATAAAACTTGGTTAAACTTACATACAGAAATCATGGGAAGTGGCACATGGCCTGACTATTTAGTCAGAGGCTTGGAAAGAGAAAATATAAAAGATCATGGGCTGAAGAATGGGAGAAAATATTTGCAAATAACATATCTGATAAAGGATTAATATCTAGAATACATCAAGAACTCTTAATACTCAACAGCAACAACAAAACAAGTAACCTTATTTTTTTAAATGGGCAAAGGACTTGAATAGGCATTTCTCCAAAGTCCATAAACAAATGGTCAGCAAGAATATGAAAATATGCTCAATATTGTCATAGAGAAATGTAAATCAAAACCTCAATAAGGTATCACCTCATATCCATTGGCATGGCTACTGTATAACTTTGCTAGAGTGTCTTTCAAAATGTCACAGTCTTGGTGGCTTACACAACAATAATTTATTTTCTCAGAGTTCTGGAGGCTATAAGTGTATGATCAAGGAATTGAGAGGTTTGATTTCTCCTGAGGCTTCTCTCTTTGGTTTACAGTTACCTGCCTTCTCAATGCCCTATCACAGGACTTTCCTTGGTCACCAGGAAGCCAGAACCTGCAGTACTGTGGCTTTAGTTATCTTTGTGCTCTACAATATTATGTCTGTTTTTTTTTTCAACATTTTTAATTTATTTTTGGGACACAGAGAGACAGCATGAACGGGGGAGGGGCAGAGAGAGAGGGAGACACAGAATCGGAAACAGGCTCCAGGCTCTAAGCCATCAGCCCAGAGCCCGACGCGGGCGGGGCTCGAATTCACGGACCACAAGATCGTGACCTGGCTGAAGTCGGACGCTTAACCGACTGCGCCACCCAGGCGCCCCTATTATGTCTGTTTTTAAGAGCAGTTTTTGTTTTGTTTTGTTTTCCTATTTGATATATCATTGTCATGCACATGGGGCAGAAGCTATAGCAATACTGGGAAATCTTCAACATCTTTCTGTCACAATTGTTTTCTGGTTCTGTATTTTTCATGCATTATAAACTTTTAGTATGGTCAACATCTTACCTCCTTTATAATTTTTAACACAATGATTTCATACAATAGGCTAAATTAAATATCTGTTAAAATGATGAGCTTAAGAAAAGTCCCATACAGAGAATGAAAAGAGCAGAAGGATGTAACTTGTAGGATCCCAAAAAGGTGAGGTCAACCTGTAAAGTCCACTTTTTCATTAATATCTTATATCTAAAAGTGCTGAAATTCCACATTACATTGTTGTAGCATAGTAATGAAACTGTGGCACCCAATAATACAGAACAGGAGTTTGACAGGTTTTCTAAACAGGCCTTAATAAAAAGAAAAGTATGACAAGGGACACATAGAGTGTTTAAAAGAGAGGGTGCCAAATATATCTAAGCATGGAATATTACTTAAAAAAAATTCCCAGTAGGTTTCCTCTTTATATGTATTTGTGTCTATTGGCCTTAGGGGAGAGGGACTCCCTTGGGTATCAGGAGCCAGTGCAAAAGTGTTGGCCGCCTAGGGGAACACATAGCAAATAGGAATAACTACCAACACTGCCAATTTCTCAATTTTTCTGAAAGCTACCTTGCAATGCTTATTTATTGGCTTATTTCCTTTTAAAATCACAATTACTATTTCTTCCTTAAAAATTATATATGTATTTATCTTCTTTAAAGATTAGGGGAGAGGTGTAGATTCAATAAGGGGAGAAGAAAAATAATATAACAAAATAACAGAGAACAAGAAAGAAGATAGTATCTAAGCATTACTTCTAATTTTTATAGCACCTAAAGCAGTTTGGGCAGGAAATCTCAGCATATGACCCATATCATTTTAATTCTGCTACCATGGTTAATGAATTATATTACAGTATCAGAATGCGAGCTTATTAAAACCATGGTTCTTCAGTAGACCAAGTCCTCTCTCTTCCTGATTTTTTTTCTTTGAAATTTGGCTCTGTTATTTGTTATGTATTATGACTAAACTAAAAATTGTTCACTTAAATATCATTGTGTATCTAAAATGAAGGTTTTATTTTACTGCAACTGTATTTTCATGCTTAATTTTTTTATTGCCACCAATTTCCAACAGTTCAATAATCCCACTGTGGTTTTTACATTGAGATAAAAGAACTAAAAAGACAAGCTTTGCAACCCACTGCTTACCAGGGTAAGCTCTTCATAGTCCTCCAGCTTAGATCTCCTACACTCACAAGACCTAAAAATTATTTTGAGCTTTAAAAAAAGCCATGACACTAAGATGAAAAGAGAATCAATATGGAACAGTATGTGAAAATACAATACTGGATTAAAATGTAGAATATTTCTCTAAGGTAACAAATCAGATATATTCATTTTTATAAACCAAATCCAACTTATTAAAAGTCAAATTTTAAAGATTTACAACATTTAATGTGTCAGCCACCTGTCCAAACTGATATTAATTCAATTAATACAGTAAAACTTGTTTCATAATGCTTTTTCAAGAGGGAAATTAAAGAAAACATATTGAAAATTTTGTTACACCTTAAATTTGCTAGTATAAACTTAAAGGTATAGTAGTGACAGGATATTTTGAGGGAAAGCTCACATAATCTTAAATGTGTTGCATGTCAGTTTTGGCCTAGGGACTAAGTAATAGCATTCCTCAGAAAAATCTGGCACCCGTGCCAGTGGCCTTCAGGCAGAAACCACCAAAAGAGGTGAGAAAAGCATCAGATCACTTAGCTCTACTGCTACTAACTAGCTTTAGGAATGTGGATAAATTATTGAACTCTCTGTGCCTCAGTTTCCACACCTGTAAAATCAGGATGATGATAATAATGGTACTCAGCTCATATAGGACTCATTAAACAAGTCAATAAGTTAATATGTATAAAATATTTATAACAGTGCCTGAAATATTTTGCACACCCAATACATGTTAGCCATTATAATCATTGTTTGTATAAATTATTAAAAATCAAAGTGTGAAAGAAAAGAGGAATGTTTGTAGTAACTGCTTTGGAAGCCTTTACACTGTTCCACTGATGCCATCATTGCTCACAACCTATTTGCAAGCTTTTCTTTGAAAGTGCTTTCAAAGCCTACCGAACAAAAATATTCAGCTCACATTGAATACTTGGCATATACTGTATGCAAAATATTATTCTTTGTTCTGGGGGTGAAAAATAAGTAAGACACAATTCCTGCCCTCAAAGGGTATATACTTCGGTGGTAGAGATAGAATACACAAATAAGCACCTCAGCACAGCATCTTCTCAGTATTTTAGTACAGACATTTTGACAATGAGCCATAGTTGAGGATTTACACGCAATCTTGATTCTCATGGAGCTGAAACGTATACTGAGAAGGGATTGCCCATAACCAGCATCGGGACTAAAGGAATGTAAACAGCAACAGATATACATTTAAAAAAATGGTAGGGTTGGTGGAAACAGTCAAAGCTTCCTAAGAACGAGTAATGTTTTCATTAGGTTTTGAGGGCTCAGTAAGTGTTTATTTGGTAGGGCATCACAAAAGTATTTTGTGCGTCCAGAATACTGTAAAGAGCTTGGTACTGGTGTAGTGTTTAAAAACTGTAAAAGTTTTCTAAGCCATCTCAAGAAGCAGAGCCCCCCTGAAGGGAGATTATCCAGAGATGAGAGTATACTAACTGAGACTGGAATCAAGGCTGCAGCAATTGAGAAGGAGAAGACAGATTCTGAGCAATTTAGGCACTACTATTTGCAGGATTTGGGGATGGATTTAATGGGGAGTGGTGTGAGAAAGAGTACATAGGATGTTTTTAGATTTCAGTCTAAGGTGAAGTTTTGAAATGACCAGAGTGTGACAACTCGGTATTTGATGGCAAGTTTTAGAAACTTCTAACATTGTTAGAGTCATCATTTTTGAGTAAAATGTTTTTTATATTAAATTTCAGCAAAAATAGACTGTTGTTCTTTTATGGAATATTGAATGGTTATGTAGACATGATTAGAAGAATTTTTAGAGGTGCCTGCGTGGCTTAGTCAAACATTGGACTGCTGATTTCAGCTCAGGTCATGATGTCACGGTCATGAGATCCAGCCCGCACTGGGCTCCGTCGCACTGGGCATGGAGGCTGCTTGAGATTCTCTCTACCCCGCTCACACTCACGTATGCTCTCTCTCTCTCAGAAAGAAAGAAAGAAAGAAAGAAACAAAGAAACAAAGAAACAAAGAAACAAAGAAAGATGAAAGAAAGAAAGAAAGAAAGAAGAAAAAAGAGAAAAAAGAAAGAAAGAAAGAAGAAAAAAAGAAAAAAGAAAGAAAAGGAAAAAGCGGAAAAAGAGAAAAAAGAATAAGAAAAAGAAAAAGAAAAAGAAAAAGAAAGAGAAGGAAGAGCTTCCACACATTTAAATAATGGAAATTTCAGTAAAGGCTGTATGGAGTTAATTTTAAAGATAGAATTTATTTAATACATAATATTGTCTTACGATTGTATTATCATATTTTATATTTGTTATTGCTCTATGACACTAGGACCTCACGAATGTTCTATAGGGCCTCCAATAAAATTTACTCTTTGGTTTGCGTAAATCAGAATTGCAAAATGCTGATAGAAATTAAGGGGACAGAGGCACCTGGGCGCCTCAGTCGGTTAAGCGTCACACTCTTGATTCCAGCTTAGGTCATGATCTCACGGTTCATGGACTCAAGTCCTGCATTGGGCTCTGTGCTGAACGGAGCAGAGCCTGCTAGGGATTCTGTCTCCCTCTTTCTCTGCCCCTCACCTACTCACTCTCTATATCTTTTTCTCAAAATAAATAAATAAACTTTTAAAAAATAAGAAATTAAGGGGACAGTATTTGTTGTTTGTGTTGGGATATCTATTAGTGATTTAGGAATTTTGTCTGAGGAACTTGAGCATACTATAACCTAGGCAATCTGTCTCTCTGCCTAGCTCCTATATTTCAGAAATAATAATATGACATTTGTGAGACACCTGGTTTTTTACATCATTAGCAGAACCATTCTAAACGTTCAGAAGTCCCTCTCTCTTTTTTGAAGCTTATTTCTTGTGATCCTTAAACTGAAGAAAATGTCTTTAGACTGTTTTCGTGCTACAGTTTTACCAAAGCTTGTACCTGTTCAATCGCTTGAATCTGACATTACAGAAGACTTTGTGGGGGTGATGGAAATGCTTCTAAAATTCAGTACAAGTCCAGAGACTTATAATATAGGGGTAGCAAAAGTTACCTTATTATGCATTTACTCTATGTATATGAAGATAAATTTCAAATAAGAATATAAGTTAAAGACTTAGACTACTCACATTTTTATTCCAGATTTACATGTACTGCTGTTTAAAAAAATGAATATCCATAGGTGCACCCAGTTACCTTGGGTATTTCTTAAACTTCTTATGTATGTAGGGTATTTATATGCAGATCTTAGCAAAGCTACATATCAATGCCCACTTATATGCAATACAATTACCATCAACACACAGGTACATTCAGTATAATTAAAAATTCTATATGCACTTTGCATAAACAAGAAACTTTTTGATAATTTTAGGCAGTAGATTAATTGCTCTCAAATCACTTTTAACCCAAACCACATAGCACATCCCTAAATTGGACCATGAATGACTCAGTCTGTTTCATATCCTTTTTACTTAAATTCCAGTGATCTTTTTTTTACCATATTTTATGGAGCAGCTGCGGGCCCTGAGCTTCTTTTTGTCTTGAAAAAAATAAAGGACTCATTTAGCTCCTGGTGGAGCTATGAGCTGCAATGTGTCTGTTAGTCTAATGCATCCGTCCTTTGTGTAGCCCCTAACTCCAGACAGCATCGTGACTCCCTTCCCTGCTAAACTATGTGAGAAGACAGTAGGTCATTGCTGGAGTCTGCCATCCAACAAAAGAAAGAGAGGTGTGAAGAAAATGTTTGTGTACATTTGAGATGCAGTGACTATCGCTAAGTAATTAGCATAAGACAGAGGCTGGCCCATAACCACAGGAAGGATAAGAAATTTTACTGACAGCTAAATTGGACCTATGCTAATCTGGCAAAGATTGCGTAGAAAGGATGCTTGTATTTAGTTACCAGTGCCATACTATGTACAGTTTTCTTTATCGTTAGGCGATATTCAAAATTCTTGGTGAAAGCAGTCAGTGTCCTGATCTATGCGGTGTGAAACCATGGTCAGTTGTAACCATGACTACCCTGTCACAGAGAAGTCTGACAGACAATGGAATCCACTAATTATAGCATTATAACCCTCCCCTATCTCTAGTTTACCAAATTCTTCACAGGATTATTGCATTTAATTTGTCTCTTAGTGAATGACCTGGAAACCCCACAGCTCTCTTACAAAACCTTATCAGAGGAGCTATTTACCATTTCCAGAAACCTCCCTGAGCTCTAGCTACAGGACAACCTTTAGACTTTCGTCTCACCCAGATGTCTTTTCAAGCAGTGCAAACTTTTTTCTAGTTGGAAGATTTACTTCGCCCATGAATCATGTGTAATTGTTTCCATGTTACAGAGTTTTTAGTACATTCTCAATGATGTGATTTATTAAATTTTATGTTTAAAATGACTTAGTTATGCTCAGAAGCAGTAAAAGACATGCACGGTGCATTCAGGAAACACTACCCTGCGTTACAGGTGGTAATTACCTTAACATACTCGAATGATTTCTTCCATTTCAGAGTCATAATTCATAACCATTTTTATGACCTAATTTTAGGATACTTGGAGTAAAAAAAGAAAAACTTTTATTAATCTTTATGCTTTTCAAATGCCTATACTTACATATTTGTTAGTACTAGAAACAGTAGTGATAGATTTAACATTCTTAAGTGATAGGAAGAAAGTTCACACTGTGATTTCACATCATGATTTTCGCTTAGGTAGTTGGCAACTTCAATGTCTCTAAGAGTAAGACTAATATTATGTCTGAATTACGAAGAAGTCATGAAACAAAGTATGTTTGAGGTGTTTTTAAGTACAAAATTGTATGTTTGTAAGGTTAGCAGCAGATAGCAGTTGAGGTATTTAAACCATAAAACATTATAGCTACAAAGAAAATAATCATAGCAACAAAACTGGATACCAGATAGATACAAACTTAACTGAAGTCAGATAGAAAAATACATGTTCTAAATTGTATCTAAAAGCATGAAAATATAAAATAAGAATACTCGATATGTTACGTCAGAAATCATAAACCATAAATAAGTCATGATTTTTCATCTTTTGGTCTAAAGTTCCATAAGATTTGCTATAGAGGTAAGATAAATTTTATTTTAATTTGTTTTATATATAGTATTTAAATCCCTACACTCTATCTAATAGTTTGATGTTAATTGAGAATTATGCCTACATATTCTTAGGGAGAGGGCTATGCTAGATACAATACATTTAGAACAGTGGAGGGAATTAAACACCTGGAAGTAAACATCAAAAAAAAAAATAAGGGAGAAAGGTAACCTCAAAAAGAAGGTTCTAAGGATTAAATTGTATGCTCCCCAAAGTCATATGTTGATGTCCTAAACCATAATCTGACTGTATTTTCAGATAAGGCTTTTAGGAGGTAATAAAGGTTAAATCAAGTCCTGGTGCTATAGTCCTAATGCAATAAGATTGATAGCCTTATCAGAAGAGGACTGGGGAGAGTTCTCTCTCCACGCACATGCACAGAGGAAAGGCCACATGAGAACACAGTGACAAGATGGACATCTGTAAGCCAGGAAGGGAGCTCTTACCATAACCTGACTCTCCACACATCCTGATCTCAGACTTCCAGCTTCCAGAACCGTGAGAAAATATTTTTCTGCTGTTTGAGCCACCCAGTCTATTGTATTTTGTTGTGGCAGTCCAAGCTGACCAATGCAGAAGCACAATAAATAAATCACTCATTTATGTCTGAATATTTTTTACATCGTGAAAACTGTAAATATTATCCATTGCATACTTAAGCAAAATGCTAACTTCATTATTGGGCATAGAGCAGAAATGTAAAGCTTAGTAACCAGAAATTTTCATAAGTATTTTAATACCAATTGTCTTGAGATGTAAGAAGTAAGATTTTTATCCACCATCTTCTCTATCTTGCTCAATCCTACTTTCACATAACTGAAAAATAAAGTGGACATATACTGTACATTAAATATTCTCAGTTATATGATCCTTGTTATTGAGAAGGACAATTATTGGGACTGTGGTTTTGCAGATCACTGATAATTATTTTCCTTATTCCTCCATATACATATAATATATATATATATATATATATGATCATAATGTATAATATGTACAGATATAATCATAAGGTATAAAAAGAGTAAGCACTTCTTAATTTCTTAACTGGATTATTTGTTTTTTTGGGTGTTGAGTTTGATAAATTCTTAATAGATTTTGGATAACGGCTTATCAGATATGTCATTTGCAAATATCTTCTCCCATTCTGTAGGCTGCCTTTTAGTTTTGTTGATTGTTTCCTTCTTTGTGCAGAAATTTTTATCTTAATAAAGTCCCAAATAATTTTGCTAAGAAACAGGCAGAAGACATGAACAGACACTTTTCCAAAGAAGACATCCAGGCGGCTAATAGACACATGAAAAGATGCTCAAATGTCACTGATCATCAGGGAAATACAAATCAAAACCATGATGAGATACCACCTCACATCTGTAAGAAAGGCTGAAGTTAATGACACAAGAAACAACAGGTGTTGGTGAAGATTTGGAGAAGGAGAAACCTTCTTGTACTGTTGGTAGGAATGTAAACTGATGTGGCCATTCTACAAAACAGTATGGAGGTTCCTCAAAAAGTTAAAAATAGAACTACCCTACAATCCAGCAATTGCACTACTAGGTATTTACCAAAAGGATACAAAAACACAGATTTGAAGAGACACATGCACCCCAGTGTTCACAAGAGCATTATCAACAATAGTCAAAATATGGAGAGAACCCAAATATCCATCGACTGATGAATGGACAAAGAAGAGGCGACACACACACACACACACACACAAAAACACATGCTGGAATATTACTCAGCCATCAAAAATAATGAAATTTTGCCATTTGCAATGGCATGGTTGGAATTAGAGTGTATTATGTTAAGTGAAATAAGTCACTCAGAGAAAGCAAATACCATATGATTCACCCATTTGTGGAATTAAGAAACAAAATAGATGGACATACGGGAGGGGAGAGGGAAGAAAAAAGAGAAGAGAGGGAAACAAACCATAAGAGACTCTTAAAGATAGAGAACAAACTGAGGGTTGATGGAGCTAAGTGATTGGGCATGGGCTAGATGGGTGATGGGTATTAAGGAGGGCACTTGTTCTGATGAACACTGGGTGTTGCCTGTAAGTGATGAATCACTAAATTCTACTCCTGAAACCAATATGCACTGTATGTTAACTAATTAGAGTTTAAACAAAAATATAAAAAGAAAAAAAAGAAATAAGCAACAGTGTCTATAAGTGACAAAGTTAAGGTAAATAACAGTGCCATATGTAAGATAGTGTATTATTAGTTTTCCACAAAGGAAAGCTGGTATATGTTTTTGAGGATATTTTCAAATAATACCCTTAATTAAATTTATTATTGTGGATGATGTGCAGAATCTCCTTTAGGAACCAAGGAACTCATTCCCACAGCTGCCTGGAATGCTTGCTGCTGACAGAAATCACCTCATTGATTGCTGAGAATTACCTTTGGCTGAAGGGAATTGCCTCATCTGAAGTCTTCCCCTGACTGATGAATGGTACAAAGGCTGTTCCCCTGCTTTAATTGGGGACATCTAGAGGGGTCATTTCAGCTCCAGATCCCCTCTGGGGTGAGCTGATGACTCTGATGGGTGCATCAGCATTGGAATTTTCCATATACTGGGCAAATCTTCATTTCAAGTGTCGATTTTTCCATTTCTTATTGAAAAACTTATTTTATATAAAAAGGCACTTAGGGAGACATTTGATACATACCAAATAAGAATTTATGAAAAGTCACCTGGGAATGGTGATATTAATTAAGGGTAACTCACTATCGTGTTTTACACATTTGTGGGTGATGCTACAATGCATTCCTAGATTGTCTTACAGGAATGTAAGGACTATTTTCTAAGCTCTGGGGAGCATTGTCATAAGATTATCTTTAGCTGTCATCCAACTTTGTGGATTTCCTCAGATGATAAAAACCACCTCACCCAAGGCCATGCCTCTTTCGGGGGCAGACTGCATCCAATGGTATATTAAAGTGAAATTAAAAGCAGCTCTGAAAGGCCATCCCAGCTCAAGAGTTACCGGTGGGTTTGACTAAGAGGTGAAAAATCTCCCTTAAACCAAGGATGATTCTCAGAAAAGTACTCTAAACTGTTGGCAGCCAGTACTCTAGGCAGCTGTGGGAATTAATTCCTGCTTCTGAAGGGGTATCCAGGCAGGGCAGCACAAAATCCACTTTCCTCTGCCTAATCTTCCCTCTCTTTTCTTCCTTTTGTATTGGTCTGTAAGCATTCACTACTCAATTTAACAAGCTAAAATTTGCCTCGTCATCTTTCAAGGGAACCCAACCAATGATGATATATTATGTGTGTGTGTGTGTGTGTGTGTGTGTGTGTGTGTGTGTATGCAAGCAAATTTTATTAGGTGATTTCTAATTCTGTGGCTTATTTAAATAGCTTAAGTTTCAGAAGTCATCTTTCTTTGCTCTTTGTCCATTTTACTAGGGTTACATTTTTACGGAAACCTAGATTTTGCATACTTTATATTATAATTACAATTCAATATATTATCTCGAATATTATATATTGTATACTACTTCTTCCTTTTTTGTCCATCATGCACCTAGTTATGAGATAAACCCAATGCACTCCAGTATGAAGCCTGCTGGTAGAATGAATTATAATTCTGTGCCCTGTTTTGATATCTTATGAGGTAAGTTAACTGAATAGTCTCTTCTCCCATGATAGTTATGATCCCTTAGTATCAACAGTATGGATTTAGTGTATTTTCTTTTTATTGGGTCACTTAGTATATTGCTAATTTTTATGATGATAATGATAATGCAAACAAAGAACTCATCTTCAGTTAATAAAACTTTCAGCTCTTGCTAGCTTTGAAGTAGGAGGACAAGGTGATGATGTTAAGTAGTGTGCTTGGCATTTGTCATGTTTTCTTTAACTGCACTACCAAACTTCTGGTAGTTCCATATGGTAAATTAATTTTGCAACTTATTTTTCAGTTACTCAAGTAGCCAATTTGGGGAAATTCTGTCTAGAATAAAAATAATGTAGCTCATATGTCAAGTTGTCAGGTACAGTTCAATGTTATATAGATATATAGGCTTATAATGGATATGGGAAAAATGCAAATTAGTTTTGAGACAGTTATCAGAGATATAAGATTGTAGCTGGATCTTCATACTTGGAGTAGTGATTCTGATAGACAGGGTCATGATGTGCACACCTGCAACATATAATATGGATGTTCTTATCTAGTGGAGTGCCCAGAAAGTCTCCCTTGAGATGGACAGGTTCCTCATTTGCACATCATTAGGAAAGTAGAGTGGCCCTTGATGGAAATAACATTGTGTATAGCAAGTTGATAACTAGCTAGTTTGTTGGTGCATAATATAAGAAAAGTATAAAATTATAAAAACAGAGGTCAATAAACTACAACATGAAGACTTGGTGGAAAAGTATGGACACTCTTACACAATGGAACAAGGAAGAAGTGAAAGCCACCTACAATTGTTGAACTATGCTTCCAGATTCTCAACTGACTGAATGATAATCTCAGAAGAAAAAAAAAATACTTTTTTTTTATTTTATGGGATTTAATAAATGGTAAGTATAATTTTTTTAAATAATTTTATTGTGGAGTCAAAAATGCAGGAAAAAAAAGTAAAAAGGACACCAAAAAGAATAAAATACCTAGAAATAAATTTAACCAAGGAGGTGAAAGACTTGTATTCTGAAAACTATAAAACATGTATTAAAGAAATTAAAAATAACAAACAAATGGAAAGATATTCCATGCCCATGGATTAGAAGAATTAATATTGTTAAAATGTTCATATTGCCCAAAGCAATCTACATATATAATACAATCCCTACCAAACTACCAACAGCATTTTCACAGATCTAGTACCAATAATACTAACATATGTCTGAAACTACAAAAGACCCTGAATAGCCAAAGTAAACTTGAGAAAGAAGAACAAAGCCAGAGATATCACAATGCCAGATTTCAAGGTATATGACAAACTGGTAGTAATCAAGCAGTATGGTACTGCTTGACAAAAATAGACACATAAATCAATGCAACAGAATAGAGAGCCTAGAAATAAACCCATACTTATATGATCAAATTAATCAATGAAAAACGAGTCAAGAATATATAATGGGGAAGACAGTCTCTTCAATAAATATTGCTGGGAAAACTGATAAGTGACATGAAAAAGAATAAAACTGGACAATTTTCTTACACTATACACAAAAATTAACTCAAAATGTATTAAAGAGCTAAATGTGATAGTTGAAACCATAAAACTCCTAGAAGAAAACAAGGCAGTAATTTATTTGATATGAGCCTTAGCAACATTTTTCTAGATATGTCTCTTCATTCAAGAGAAACCGAAGCAAAAAATTAACTTTTGGGACTACATCAAAATAAAAAGCTCTTGCACAACTAAGCAAACCATAAACAATATAAAAATGTAACCTATGAATGGGGGAAGATACCTGCAAATTATACATCCAATAAAAAGTTAATACCCAAAATATATAAAGAGCTTATACAACTCAACACCACCCTTCGCAAATAATCCATTTAAAAATGGGCAAAGAACCTGAATAGACAGTTTCAAAGAAAGCCCACAGATGGCCAACAGACACATGAAAACATACTCAACATCATTCATCATTGGGAAATGCACATCTAAACCCCAATGAGATATCATCTTACACTTGTCTGAATGGCAAGCATCAAAAAGACAAGAAATAACAAGTGTTGGTGAGGATGCGAAAAAAGGGATTGCTCGGGGTGCCTGGGTGGTTCAGTCAGTTAGGAGTCAGACTTCAGCTCATGTCATGGTCTCATGGTTCATGAGTTTAAGCCCCACGTCGGGCTCTCTGCTGTCAGTGCAGAGCCCACTCCAGATCCTCTGTCCCCGTCTCTCTCTGCCTCTCCCCTACTCTCTCTCTCTCTCTCTCTTTCAAAAGTAAACATTAAAATATTTTTTTAAAAGGAAACTCTCATGAACCATTGATGGGAATATAAGTTATTGCAGACACTGTGAAAAACAGTATGGAGGCTTCTAAAAAAATAAAAATAGAAATATCATATGATCCAGTAATTCTACTATTGGATGTTTATTAAAAAAAGAAAGAAAGAAAGAAAACACTTACTTGAAAAGATTTACACACCTCTATGCTTATTGCAGAATTTTCTATATTAGCCAAGTTGTGGAAGTAACTCAAGTGTCCATAAGTAGTAGAATGGATAAAGAAGATGATATACAGTTGTACACACACACACACACACACACAAACACACACACACACATATTTAAGAGGGATGGTGGGGGATGGGCAACATGGGTGAAGGGGAGTAGGAGATACAGGCTTCCATTTATGGAATGAATAAACCACAGGGATAAAAGTTACAGCAGAGGGAATATAATCAGTGTTTTTAAAAGCATTGTATGGTGACAGTTAACTACACTTGTGATGAGCAATGCATAATGTATAAAGTGTGGAATCACTATGTCGTACATCTGGCTTCTATATAGCATTGTGTGTTAACTATACTGTAGCAGGATTATCACACAGAAAGTCATAACACTGAGACTTTTCTTTACAGGAAGCAACTTTCTTTGTGCCAGCACTGCTCAGTTGGGTTCATACCTGAAGAACTGAGCCCTGAATGCCACGTGGCATAGTTTTGTTTACATTATCTATTTCTTTGTCTCCCATAGATGATGACACACAAACATGAAGTTGATTAAGTGGTGTCATGGTACAAGGTCATGAGGGATGTTGTCACGTAGGCTTATAGCCAGGTTGCCTTGAGGGTTTTTTTGTTTTTGTTTTTGTTTTTCTCCTTAGAGGGGACCCTACCACAATACCTCAATTAAAAAAAAAAGAATTGCTAAAAGGGCAGGATAAAAATGTAGTGATATTTTTATAGGGAGACAAAAATTTAGGTAAATGTATAAAAGTGAAGGAATATTAAGTGGGCTATATTAACAATGGAGGAATTAAATGGGGAAAATTTATTTTATGGAACAAGGGAATGCTATGATGTTAGAAATAGAACAAAGTAAGGTAAGATGCTTAAAATTAAGGATATCATATTTGGCAGTTAAACTGTTGGGGCGCCCGGGTGGCGCAGTCGGTTAAGCATCCGACTTCAGCCAGGTCACGATCTCGCAGCCCGTGAGTTCGAGCCCCGCGTCAGGCTCTGGGCTGATGGCTCAGAGCCTGGAGCCTGTTTCCGATTCTGTGTCTCCCTCTCTCTCTGCCCCTCCCCTGCTCATGCTCTGTCTCTCTCTGTCCCAAAAATAAATAAACGTTGAAAAAAAAATTTAAACTGTTTGTTGACCAAATATAATCAGTATCAAGGGAGTAAAAGATCAATATTTACACTTTTGTAACCAAATAATTTCAGAGGAGACAAAAACATAATAGGTGTTTAAACAGTAGAATTTGGTAACATGCAAAGGCCCTAATAATGGGCTATCCACCCTACAATGAAGTAACCAGAAACCAGATGCTAAGTTAGAGCTGGTCCAGCTAGTTTCACTCTGAGGGGAGGGAGAAAGAAACTGACTTTGTGAGATGATCAAAGCATAAGTTAAAAAGAAGAGTATCTGAGTAATGCTTAAAGGGATGAATTTAGTGTGCAATTTTGAGAATGCTTTTGGATACTACAGAACTTGGTTTCATCCTACTGAATCTGGTCAAGTCAAGGCAGTTGCATATTCAAGTAATCTCATGTTTTGTTTTTTGACACTAGTAAGATGTCAAGAAAGAAATTTCAGGTGATTGATACTGGGAAAATGCTGATGCTCCTTCTCCTGTCACTTGTGAGTTAACTGAGGGACCAGAACTGTGGCAGTCGGTGCTGAGACTCTCAGTGTCTTACACATTTGCCCAGGTGCACTGCAGTGGGAGAGCAACAGAGAGCAAAGACATTAAACACACAGATTTCTAGGCTTAATATAGTTTGAAAACTTCCTTCAGGGATTTTGTTCAGGCAATCAATCCCTGATTAATTCTTCCAGGATTCTGGACTCTCATGTCTCATGTTTTTAAATTAAAAGAGAGAGAGAGAGAGAGAGAGAGAGAGATGCCTGACTGACTTAGTTGAGTGTCTGACTCTTGATTTCAGCTCAAGTCATGATCTCAACGGTTCGTGAGTTCCAGCCCCACATCGGGCTCTGTGCTGACAGTGTGGAGCCTGCTTGGGATTCTCTCTCTCTCCCTCTCTCTTTGCCCCTCCCCACTCTCTCTCTCAAAATATATATATACATATATATATTAAACTATATTGTTTACTTCACTTGTATAAAGTCATATATAATATGGTAAAAACGCCTTCTTAAACTTTCTATATTATTTTCTATAGTATGTGAAACACATAGAATCATATATTACAGTCATTTTCTGTATGCCTTATTTTTACAATTATTAATGTATAAGATCCTCGAAGGCAGGAATTAGGATACTATTGAGCACTTTGTCTTTAAACTATATATATATATAATAAATGTATATTCAGGGATTGTTTTTGAAACTTCACCAGTAAGAGGATAAAGATCTGGCTATTATATATAGCCTGTAAGAAACAAAGCCTTTAACTCTTTGACAGTTCCTGAATTTGCAGGCTAACCCTGAGGGCCGTATTGGTCATAATGTCAAGTTGAATATACTTTTAATATACTTTACTGGATAAGTCTAAATGTTTTGCTTTTTATCTTAAGTATGAAGGGCCCATAACTCAAAACCCACAAACCCGGTTGAGTTATTAAAAAATTTCTCTTAGGGAAAAAACAAAAACTTGGTTTATGATAGGATATTTGTTGGTGAACTTCTCTGTTTAAAAATAAAAACATAGGGGGCGCCTGGGTGGCGCAGTCGGTTAAGCGTCCGACTTCAGCCAGGTCACGATCTCGCGGCCCGTGAGTTCGAGCCCCGCGTCGGGCTCTGGGCTGATGGGTCAGAGCCTGGAGCCTGTTTCTGATTCTGTGTCTCCCTCTCTCTCTGCCCCTCCCCCGTTCATGCTCTGTCTCTCTCCCAAAAATAAATAAATGTTAAAAAAATAAATAAATAAATAAATAAATAAAAACATAAAGCCTAGCCTTAAAAAAAATGGAACATTAAGAAAGTATACTCAAAATTCAAATAGAATTAGTTACAAAGAATTCACAAAATTTTACCAAGCCCACTGAGAAAGGCAGTGAATGATTTCATGAGGTTTCACTTTCTTTTTTTAAATTTTTTTAATGTTTATTTATTTTTGAGAGAGAGAGAGACAGAAGGCAAGTTGGGGAGAGGCACAGAGAGAGAGGAGGAACAGAATCTGAAGGAGCCTCCAGGCTCTGAACTGTCAGCACAGAGCCCAATGCAGGGCTCGAACTCACAAACCATGAGATCATGACCTGAGGCAAAGTCAGACACTTAACCAACTAAGCCACCCAGGGACATGAGGCTTTACTCTTAAAATAGACTAGACATTTATTTAATATCATGCAGTTTATTATTTTAACTAGCATGACATACATGTTCCGTTGCGTCTGACATGATTAATGCGGGCACCTGCTAAAGAGATGTTGAATGATTACTCAGAAAGAGGCTAACTAATCTCCATGAAATTTTGTTCATCATAGTGATCCAGTATGTCCTACTTAATGTACACAGCAGTATCAGCATTAGCATATTTGTCTTATGAACGTATACAGAGAGAAGGTTCTGACTTGTCCTTACAGTAGGTAAAAGGCCTAATACATATGAAGAAATTTTAAAGCACTAAATATGAAGAGTTCTAAGATTAAAAATAAATCACTCTTTGTAAAATATGTTTTAAATTAACAAAAAAAGTTTTTTATGTGTAACAATTATCCCAACTTACAACTTAGAACTGGTGAAATTTCTACATTGGTGTGATTTCTTGCAACTTTTTAGCCATGTGTTTTTTTTTTTTTAAACTAAGTTGAAATCCTAGTATGTATTACTATTTGTATTTGTTTTTTCATTTAACATACACTTAACTATTCTCATGTACCTCCAACTGGACATTAAAAAAATCAATGTATCACCTGTCTTTTAAATCCAACCCCCTTCTGGTATTTCCCATCACACAAGTGACACTGCCCGTTCATTCTGTTGCTTATGACAGACACTTGAGAGCCACCCTTTGCACTGCCTCTCCCTCTACAGTACTCTTGGCTTGGCAGAGTCACTCTTGCCCCTGCCAATATCATTTTCACACAAGAGTCAGAATGAGTTTTTCAAAATTGAAATATGGTCTTGCTACTGCTCTGCTTAAAACATTTCAATGATGTTGGCTTGCTCTTCCTTAACATAGGCACTTGTGATCTAGTTCATATATCTGTTCAGCCTCATCTTTCCCACTCTGGTCTTCTTCCACTAACTCAGATATTTGAAACTCCCTTATACTCTCTGGATATCTCATAATTTGCTCCTTCTGCCTGGAAGGTCTCCCTTTGCCCTTTTCGCTTTGTTAATATTCTCAAGGGCTTACCTGAACCATGTCACTTGCTCATGAAAATCTTTCCTCTTGTGTATTCTTGATATCTTTCTTATACTTCTGCTTAGCAGCACTCATCAAAATTTAACTTCTATAACTCCTTGTGTAATATTTATTTACCTTGTGTCTCGAAAATTCTAGGATCCATGAGTACAGGAGTGCAGTTGTTTTTTCAAACTATATATTCGGTATTTCTAGGCCAGCATCTGACACTTCTGGACACTCAATAAATTGTTGTCCTTAGTTTGAATAAATGAAAGATGGCACTGACTCTAATAACGTTTTTTTCTGACCTATTTGCTTTGAAAACTTCCACTTTATTTTTGACTTATTGCTACATAGTCATATCTGTAAAACATTTTCAATGTGAAATATTATATAGGTTTTAACCTTGGAGGTCCTTATTGATCTATACTTTTTATAAATATACATTTGTATTTCCATCTGGTTTTTGTTTTAAATTTTATATCAAATTAATGCATTTATATTGAATTATTTGGTATTTGTTATAAGATTGAAAATTGTCCTCAACCATTTATTATAATGTGTCTCCATTTCTCCACTGCTCTCTGATGTCACCTGTTGTTGTATTCTTATCTATACAGGATCCGTTCTACACTTCAGAGGTTTTGGAATTTATACAAATTCTTATTCTTATGTTTTTGTTTCATTTCACTGGAATTTTTGTTCATAAATGATGGCTTCTCTGTTTTGGTGGAAATTGTACCTCCCCCCCACCACCACACATACTTTGTGAGTTTTCACTATTATGTTCGTGTGTATGCTTCAGTGTTATGTGCATTGGGAAATGCTCATCCTAATGAAAATTTACCAGAAAATTAAGCAGAGACTGCAGTCTGCTTCCATTTGAACTTGGGAATTTAAGGATTTATTATTTATTATAGTGAAATGAAAGCTGCCTTGAATCTAGTTGAGCTTTCCACTAAAACCTTCCTTTAAAGTTTGTATTCGACCAAATTTTCTTGCCTACTTTTATGCAGTCCTCTTGTTGGAATAAGATACAGGATATTTTATAAGATATAACATCACTTCTATTCGTTGGCTTTGGCTTTGCCCAGCCATAATTAGAATGGTTTAGCACAGCTGATAACCCATCTAACCTCTCCTCTGAAGAAAATGCTAGTCTGAGTTTTGAATTTTTTATTACATGTAGTTGCTAGGTGATTAGAGCATGGTATGAAAATTTTAAAAATGAATTCAATTACCACAAACCATAAAACATATAACTTTGAGCCTACTATATGCCATGATCAGTGTTAGGTAGTTATTTTTCATTAAAAAATGCAGCATTATTTTTCACAGACATAAAACAAAATTTATACTTGGATTTTGGGTTAAATAATTTCCTAAAACCTAATAAACTCTTGGGCCAGAATTTAAATCCAAATTTGATTCCAAATTATAATTTATTTTTTACTTAATCAAATAGAAGTCACCTAATTATCCATACACTGTGGCACAAAATGATAAATGGTATTCCTTACCCTGTAAGGTACATTAAGAACACATTCTTTGTATTTGATATTAAGTTTTGTTAGAATTAGAAAGGATTTTGAAAATCATGTAGTACATATTGGTTGGTCTATCAGATAATACTGATATGGATAATATTGGCTATCATACTATTCCACAGATAGAGGCTTCAAATAAAGATGAAAAAAAAATGAACATAAGAAAACTGTAGGGCAGATAGAGCCTATGTTTATGCTCAGTGATAGTGAGCGAAGTATACCCTTCGCTATTTATTTCATAGGTAGCTATTAATAAAAAAATATATTGGATTATAATCTTATCGAGTTTAATCAGTAATAACTGTTAAAACTAAAATGTATGGAGACCTGCTAACAGTTCAGAGGGGAAGGAATCTATTATTCAATAAATCACAACCAAATGACTGCTTTGGAAATTGTAAAGAAAAATCAATACACTCATTATTTCATACCTTACCTCAAAGCAAACTTGAAGTATGTTGAATATTTACATATTTATAAAACCAGGAGAAAATAAAAATGAACATATCTTAAATCTGGGTAGAAGTAGTGGAAAGCAGATTTTCTAAGTTCAGATATAGTATAGAAAAAAGCACACAAAACAAAGATTGATAAATTTAAGCACACTGCAATAGAAAACATTCGTGTATTTAATATGCAATAAAACTAATACATATGAAAATTATTTGGTATGAAAGTAAAGTTGATAATTAAAAAATAAATCATTCAAATTTGTAATCAAAACCAAAACCTCAAAATGTAAGTGGTGAAAAAAATATAAAGTCATCATGACCAACAACTAACCTGGAAAAATCATAATACTTATTAACAAGTAAAGAAATGCTAATTAAGCCATCAGTGAAACATTTATTTTCCCTTTCAGTTTAGGAAATATTAAAGAATACTTTAGGTTGATAAAAGAGAAGTCAAATGTTTATTTTCTTTGCTGTTGTAAGTGTGATTTCTATAAACAATCTTAAAAACAATTTTGCAATATTTGTTAAGTAATTCCATAATTCCATATCCTGGGTTCTAGTAAAAAGAAATTATCCTGGGACAAAATGGGAAAACTTGAAGCAAATATGTGTTTAGTGAGGCATTACTCTTAATATTAAAATTTGGAAATAACTTTGATACCTAACAATTAGGAATATGTAGATACTGTGGAATATTCATTATTACCCAGTTCTTAAAATGATACGTTCAAAAATTAGTACCATCAATTCATTTTCATGCAGTTTTCCCTTATAATTTTAAGGAATCAAGTGCAATGCAAAATAATCTTAGTCTACTTTAATTTGGGATTTTACTAGAAAGATGGGTTGCCCCTTTTCATCAATGAAATTGATAGAAAACTTTATGAGATTATGTTTTTGGTTGTTTAAATGTTGATATATTGATTTTCCCTAGTTCCTACCTGCCTGGGCATGTAAATTACTGACATTGACATAACTCAAAATCTCCTGGACTGTGCTGCTACCTACAATTGTAGCAACTCCAGTTTCCACTGCCCACACCATCGCACAGCCCATTGCCTGCCGAGATTTCATGAAGTTTGGAGTCCTCTGGTTTCTACACGTGCTTATGACCACACCCACTTTTTTTGGGATTGCCTCTTCTCTGCTGAAGCCATTTTCTAAAAGGTGGTATTTGTGGGTGTTGTTCCAGGGTGTATGCAATAGTCACGAATCTAGCCATCTACACTGGGATCATCATGGTTTTACCACGATTGCTTTAGATTTAAGTGCTTTGTTTTTCTTCCTGAGCCCACTCCTATTCCAATGAGGTCGCAGTTTCTGCTGCTTTTTTATGGTCTTCAAGGTTGCCTTGATCAGGCCTGCTGCGTTGTGCTCTCCAGGGTATTCACATGCACTTGGAAATCCCTGAGGCACAGCCAGGAAGTTCAACTTCTTAACCAAACAGCTGGAACTTCTTCACCAGGTGCAGGGGTGCTTTCACTGCTCCTCCAGGTAAATCCATCTGTGTCCTGTGTCCCTGTTTCTGTCTCTCACTGGTCCCTGCTGCCAAGCACTCATGGTGCCAAAATAGTACAACTATATCAAAGAGAATGCAGCAAGGAAAAGAAGAAAGCTTTTTTCCCCTTAATGTCACATTTCACTAGAGGATCCCAAAGCTGTACTGCTTGTGATCCAAGGTTTTACAAAATGTACTTCCCATTTTTTTTTCTTACAGCCATTTCATTTCAAAGAACTAAATTCAAGTGACACTCTGCTGTATTCATAATCGCCAGCCTTTTTTGATGACTAAAATCTTTTTTTTACTGGCTTAACACTCTCACATCTGGCTTTATGTCTTCCACATCTTCCTAGGAATCCAGCTGTCCACTGGCAGTTCTTTCTATCACTACCAAGCAACTTTCTTGACTAGAATCTAAATGCGGACCCTCTTTCCTGGCATTCCCCACATGTATTCAGTGGGAGGCATACACACATTCTTCGCTCTGAGAAACTCTGGAGTCCAGAGCAAATCCAATGCAGCAACAACTTCTCCTGTAGGTCATCGTCAGAACATTCACTCAGTTCCTTGTTCACTTTTTAAACTTTGCAGCTGGGATTCAGGTGAGAGATTTAAGAACTGGATAAATGGTTCTCAGAACACACTTGAGGAACGTTGGCCTTTCAATCTCTTTGTGGCTCTCATGTATCACCTTAGGGTCTCAACAAAACCTCCCTTTTAATACAAAGTTACATATACTGTTTGTCAATAAAATCCCAACCCTAGAATTCAGTCGTATGATGGGTTTTCTGGATGTTAAAGTAATAACTAATTTGACGTGTTTTATTGTTTGTATTTTAACAGAGCAGATTACATCAATGAGGTTGTCCCTAAATAGTATCTAAGTAACTTAAATGTTTTCCTGACACTTTCACAATTAGCCCCTGAAGTACATTACCAAATACACATGTTGATTTATGAGAGGCTCTAGATCAAACAACTGAACTTCAACCTTTCACAAAAGTGTTTTTACTGAGACAAAATTACTAGATTTCTTGAAAAAATAGATTTCCTAAATTATCACAATATCATAATGTAAATTCAGATCTAGAATAGATCAGATTATTTTTCTTTGAGTGCAATTTTTATCTTTTACTTGGATTTGCATTTAGAAACCTTCATAAATAACAACAAAATGTTAATAATACATAAAGAATGTTTCTATTAGCAGTTGTCATTATAAAAAGTTTATTGTGATAAGCCTTATGGATTAAAGTGATAGTGATGTGCTGCTGAACTTTTGAATATAGATCTAAAATAAATCAAATCTCCAATTTTTCCCCCTGGAAACAAGCGTATTGATTTGTCTTCCACATAATGTGATTTAGCTCTCTAAAACAAGATGTTTAGAGGAACCATTTTATGTTTCATCTCTAACAATTTTAGAGGCAATGGCCATGGATTTCCACTCCACCTTTTTATATATATATATATATATATATATATATATATACATACACATATATATGGAATATATGTATATACATATGTGCATATATACATGCATGTGTGGAATGAATACATATATAAGCAATAAATAGATACAATACATATATGTGAACTACACATGTGCTTATATATATATGGAATGCCTATTTTGTATATGAAATACATATATAAATACATATATATGCATATGTATACTTATGTAAACATATAATCTCTAAATAAACAAAAGCAAACTAAATAATGAATTCATTTTAAATGTTTAAACATCCCTAAATTTCTGCCTATTGGTTTCTTAGCAAATTATTCCTAGTTTCTCACCTGCATTCCTTAAAATGGTAAGTAAATTTCTGTTGCTATGGTTTAGAATTTTGAACAGAAGACTGACAATTACATGATTCAAAGTAGATGACAGTTTGCCTTTTTGGAGGTAGTATTTATAGTCTAAAATAATAATTATCTGTAAGATTGTCAAGGAGTTACAAAGTTATTACAATTATTAAACACTTTTATTCATCATAGTGATTTGGAATGCGGCATTAAATGGTTAGTCTCTACCTTTGTAGTAGAAATTATACATTTTTCATATAATGAGTGAGGTAAAAGATTGAAAAGAGAGAAATCCAAATAAATTAGGCACTGACAATTAAATAATAGATATCTTAGTATAGAAGACTTGGCATAGTGATCAAACCAATGGTATATCCTTTCCATGATTCAATTTCTTAGTAATTCCGGCCAGTTAATATAATGGCACATTTAGGATGGCAGCACAAATATATTAATGGCCTGGTTTTGTCCATTGACTAGGAATTTAACTTAACTCTTTATTCTATATAATACTTGGTGCTGTAGAAATCTGTAATAATCCTATCTACTGTGTTAAGGATCTTTCATTTGACTTATTTTTAAATGGCCTCTTTCATGATTCATAAGAAAAAAACCATTAAAGCATTCTGGGATTCTCTATATAAGTCCATGTAAATAATATCAATATCCCTCATAATTCTATAAACTTAATTTATCTGTCATTCAATCTTCTTATTTCCAAAATAAAAATCTTCTTTGATCTTGTCTAATAGAAGAATATAGTTATTCTCTTGATTGTCTTACTCTTATATCTTTCCTTTCTCTGTTTTTGTTTTTATTTTGTTTTGAGTTTTAGTAAATGGTGATCCCAAACTGTATTCAGGTATTATTTTGAGGCCTTAGTGTGGGAGGAGCCTAAGTCAGTGTGATTTAATGAAAAAATATATTTGTTTTTGATCAAAATCTTGGCTCTCCTCATTACCAGGCATGACCTTATGCAATTTATTTTGCCTCTTGTCCCTTACTTTTGTTATTTATAAAATATAATAATACTTTCCTCATTGAATTTTTATCATATGTAAATGAGATGCCATATAAGTAATATTTAGACATGTTGCATAGAAGCTCAACGAACAGCAACCATTATTATAGCCATTATTATTAGACCAAATAAAGGACAAAGCATAACTGTTCTACCACCTGCCCTCAGGAGCATGTAATATTGTTGTTTGTTTGTTTGTTTCTGTTCATCCTCACCAGAAATGCTGATACAAGAGCCAGAGCCACGATCTTAGATGCATGTTCTTTATTCCTGAAAATCCATTTCTGAGACTGTTTCTATCTCCTCCACTTGTGAATATAGAGTAACTGCTTACTTGTTAGATGACTAGGCCTAGAAAGACCAAGATTTTACTAATTGTTAGGGAAAGTGCTTCTGTTCTTGCACATGTGGATATATTTTTTTAATTAACTTTTTCTTACCATCTGAGTTTTAGAATAGGCATAGACTACAAAAAAAGTGGAAATAGGGTCCTTGATTTTGTCTTTAACCTAGACAAAAGAGTGCCTCATCAGTCTAGCTCATAAAAAAAATCACATCAGACTTTGGTGACAAAGTATAATAGTAAGAAAGATGTGTAGAATTGGACTTGAACTCTGAATATGTATTTCTTTGGGGGATCTTAAAAAGGACTTGACACTAATCGAAAAAGACTATGTTTTTATATGACTTATGAAAATCCATGGTCAAATATTTAATAGAGTCCATATGATAGAGCATTTGGTTTATTGTTTGTTATTTTTTACTCTGTGTCTCTAAGCTAGGCTGGCCAATTCTCAAACAGTATGGTTGGTCAGTGGTTAGTAAAAATACACATAGAGTTACTTTCAGCATTAACTCTCACTTTCTGTTTCTTTCCATCTTTAGCTTCTCTAATGTTGTATTTGTCTCAGTGACTGAATTTGTCTTCCTTAGCTTTGATCTTTGATACACACCCTAGGGTATAAGTTTCATTTATTCATTTAGTCTTATAAACAAACAAAAGCTACAATGTGATTAAAAGTTTGACCTTCTAGGTAACCACTGCCAGATCTCTGGGCTGCAACTCCCTTGGTAAATGGCCCAGATGGACATAGACTGGACACCCTCACAGAATGATCTGAATCCTGTTATGTTTTAAAACACATTTTACTGTAAAAATGAAGCACACATATTGAAAAGTACACAAGACAAAAATTTAAGTTTATGAGTTATCATAAAGTGAACAAATTTACTCACTAAGAGGAAGATATAGAGTATCCTGGCACTCTTGAAGCTCCGTTTTTGTCCTAGTCCCGTTTGTCCATTCTTACAAAGATAACCAGTATCTTGGCTTTTATAATAACCCTTGTCTGATATTCTTGATGGTATTGTTACATAATTATGCATTCTTAAGTATTAGAATTAAGTTTCCCAGATTTTTAAATTTTATTTCAAAAGAAACACACAGCATGTATTTTTATTTCGCTTCTTTCATGAATTATTTTGTGTGGCATTTATTCTTGTTTGTGGGAGTTGTTGATTACTTCTCCATTGTGTGCATATTTCATAATTTAAGTACTCATTCTAGTTTCTTGGACATTTAAGTTAGTTGCTAATATTGACTAATATCCTAAGTATTCGTATTCATATCCTTTCATACATATGATTGCATTATTCTTTTGGATGTATTCCTAGGTAAGGACTTACCAGATCAGGAGGTAAAAGTATGTTCCGCTTTAACAGACAATGCCGAAAGTTTTCCAGAGGATTATATCAATGTACATTCCAACCACCAATGTCCGAGACTTTCCATTACTATACATCTTCTTCAACTTTTGGAATTTTCTGACGTCTTAATGTTGCTATTTTAATGGGTCCATAAAAATCATTCATTTTAGTTCTAATTGGCATTTCTCTGATAATAGTGAGCATCATTTTAGATATTTATTGGACATGTAAAATTGGGCTATTTGATGAAATATTTGTTTAACTGTTTTCTCCAGACCCTACTGGATTCTTTATCTTTTTTTTTTTTTTTGGTACAAGGAGTTCTTTATATATTTTGGATATCTTAGATTATAAGGTAGATGTTTAAAAATGAAATATTACTATTTGATATGCTTAAGTATCCAAAAATTTCAATTATATAATTTTGGCTTCATTTAAACATCCTCATGGATTAACTTAATAATAAATAAATGGAGTAAATTTTAACTTAAAATAAATATACACCAATAAAAATACTGAATTTATATTTTAGGATATGATTCCTGTTTAACATTTGACTTAAACACCGAATACCACTAAAAGCAAAAGTTGAAAACCACTGCATCCAGAAAACAAACAAAATCCACGTGAACTTATCAGGGAGATTTAAGTTTTTTCTAGATTGATGCTAAAAAATGCCACTTCCTTCTTAAAGATACACACATTATAAGTGTCTGGAATATCTTTTAAAATTGGGCTTATTAATTTCTAGATCGTGGATTGTGAGGGAATCCTCAGAATGGCTTTATGGTTTTCTGGAGCCCTTGCACATTTCTGCAAAATTGTCTATATTTGAGGGGGGCAGTTTGGAGAAGAATGTATCAAAGCCTTAATTACACCTCCACTTTCAGTATCCCCAATAAAAGTATATTGCAGAATCAAAGGAATTTTGATTTTCCCAGCCCCAAGCAAAAGAGAACTGCAGGAAGGGCTATGGCTTTTATAACTTTGCGGGCTTTCTATTGGTTACAGAAGCACCCCCCTATTTGTTAAGGTGCTTTTCAGATTTTGATCGCATTATTGTCATTGAAGGAGTCTGATACTAGTTGTCCTTCTAGGTTCTGTGTAGGAATATTAAACCTCTGCCTTCAGGGAATACAAAGATTCAAGCAAGTGCTTAATATTTAGAACTCAGCATCTTTTCAGATTGGTTAAATTACTCTGAATATGTCACCTTACACAAGTAACTTTGAAAGGTGACAATGGCCACCACAGATAGCTATTGAAGAATTGGTCTTTAATTTTATTTAATTAATTAAATAATTTAAATTTAAACAACCACATGTGACTAATGTGTACCACTTTGAACAGTGCAGGTCTAGAAAATTACCTGCCTAGAAAAATTTCTGAAGCATTTCTTGTAGGAACCATGTTGACAAGCTGTCATTCTTCAAGCATAATGGCGGTTTCAGAAAATTCCAAATTCTATACTACTTTTTGAAACTTTATATTGATATTTCTCAAAATTTCCTGGTCTTTTGATTTATTTATATCTGTTATATTGATATTTAGTGTCCCTATTAAAAGTAATGGAATAGGGGCTTCTGGGTGGCTCAGTCGGTTAAGCGTCCGACTTCGGCTCAGGTCATGATCTCACGGTCCGTGAGTTTGAGCCCCGCATTGGGCTCTGTGCTGACAGCTCGGAGCCTGGAGTCTGCTTCGGATTCTGTGTCTCCCTCTCTCTCTGACCCTCCCCCATTCATGCTCTGTCTCTCTCTGTCTCAAAAATAAACATTAAAAAAAATTAAAAAAAAATAAATAAAAGTAATGGAATAGCCTAAACTTTTACATGAGTTAATTTTCTCATTTGTGTTTCTCATTTATTGATTTTTTCAAAAGAATTACTAAAAAGAAATCACCAAAAGATCTGATGGACATAATTTATTGGGTTTTATTCCTATATCATGTCATTCTTTTTGCACAAAGTTTAACAAGTGGTCCCAATTAACAATTAAAAAAAAAAGAAAGAAAGAAAACTTGCTTTAGAACTTGAATGGCTATATTAAAATAGATATTTGTCTTTTGCCAATATATTTCCTCAGTTTTATATGGCATTTAGCCCATGACAGTTTGCTATCTTATTTTATTCATTCTCCCACTTTTTAAAAGGTATGACTTAGGGGCGCCTGGGTGGCGCAGTCGGTTAAGCGTCCGACTTCAGCCAGGTCACGATCTTGCGGTCTGTGAGTTCGAGCCCCACGTCGGGCTCTGGGCTGGTGGCTTAGAGCCTGGAGCCTGTTTCCGATTCTGTGTCTCCCTCTCTCTCTCTGCCCCTCCCCCATTCATGCTGTCTCTCTGTGTCCCAAAAATAAATAAAAAATGTTGAAAAAAAAAAAAGGTATGACTTAAAAAAAATAATGACAATTTATCTGACAGTTGACAATGTGAACTATTAGCAGTGGATTTTCTGTTTCAACATTTGACCTTTTGGTACAAATAACACACTAAAAAGATGTTTCTTAAAATAATATACCCAATAGTTTTCATTTAAAAAATAATGTTGTTTTGAGGTCTCCTGGGTGGCTTAGTAGATTAAGTGTCCAGCTTTAGCTCAGGCTATGATCTCACGGTCTGTGAGTTCAAGCCCTGCGTCGGGCTCTGTGCTGGCAGCTCAGAGTCGGGGCCTGCTTCAGATTTTGTGTCTCATTCTCTCTCTGCCCCTTCCCCACTTGCACACACACACACACACTCTCTCTCTCTCTCTCTCTCTCTCAAAAATAAAAACATTAAAAAAATAAAAATATTGTTTTTAATATTTTCTTACTGCTTGTATTTTCCTGTAGTTTCACTTTTCAAAAACTGGTGAGCATATATGTGGTTTTTTTTAATTTTCATTTATTCTTCTGAATGTTGGCTTGTGTTGTTTCAATATTATTTAGAGTGAAACTTTCTGTACTCATTTTTGCTCTTTACTTAAAGTCAAATTCAATATCCTGGCTTGCTTTGTGGGTCTAAATAAATTTGTTTAAGGAAGCACGCTAACTTACCTTAAAACCTTAATTCAGCATTACATCATAGTAGAGTAGTCCATGAATCTTTGTGTTAAAAAGACAATTGAAGCTTCCTAGTACTTTAACTACAGTTTTCTAACTCTCATTAACTTGTTGAGATAGTTCATATATAGAATAACTATATCTGTTGTACTAAGGACTATTAGTCTATAAGTATTAAATTGTTGGAGTGTTTAAAATATTAAATGGTCGGTTTGAATCTTTGTAGGGTTAATATTATTCCCAAGCATGAATTTTGAGAAAAAACAGAACACACTTAATTACTCAGGAGAAAATAGTGCTCAAAACAACAAGAAAATAAAATGGGGGAAATGGGAACAGAGAGATGGGAGTGTGAATTACAAGGTATCACAGTATCACAGAGGAGTAAAAGCAAGGAATACAATTTCTTTTTGTGGATACCGACATTTTCCCAAACTTTTTGTTTTGATTTGATTTTTCTATCCATTTCTCCTTTTTCTGATAACTCATTCATATTCAGAAAGTTAATGAAATTATCAACTTACTAGTAAACTTTACTATACCATATCAAATAATTTGAGAAAATATTCTTACTGGTCAGGAAATGCTTATCAAACCAACCAAACAACTAAAAAATGAACATCTTCCCTAATTTTGAAAACACCTTTTAATTCACAGATTTTACATTGTTTGAATCATTTAGTTAAGATGCTTGGAATAAGAGAAACCATAATCATAGCTATTTCAGAGAATACTTCGAAACTTAGAGGATGTAATCTCAATCTTACAATAATCTGAAAAATTTAGCAACAGATAATTTCACTTCTCTGTGTTCATTCAGTAGACTGATAAATCTTAGAATGTGGATTTGCAAGATTCTATGTTATGTTGACAAATGAGCCATACTTATGCTTAATTCACATCATTCAACGTAACTCCAACATGAAATGCCAACCTGTGATCTGGGTTTTGCAGCCTTATGTTAATCATAAACACACACCTAATGTTAACAGGGAAAAATAAGCAAGAATTTCTATTAATACTAAGGTAGTTTGTATTTTTAACATTTATCTTGAAACATCCTGAAATGGCAGTGTTGACTTTCGCTCCTTCATTTTGCTTCCTTCATTTCTCCTATTCTCCTTTTGAAATACACTCTCAAGACATTAGTGAAACTGATAACAGAAGCAAAATTATTAGAAGTCATTATGTCAGACAAAAGCCAAAGCACATACCAACAGTGATCTCACATGAAGACTTTAAAAAATATTCTCATTGACATCATAACTTTTCTTCCTAATCATCAAAATGGTTCAATTATTTAAAAAATAAGTAAATTTTCCAAAACTGTGCTAGGATTTTTTAAAGGGTAGAACTTTTTAATAGATCTCAGAGAACTTAAACAAGCAGAACTGCCCATAACTTCACATCATCATTCTTTTTGTTGTTAAAGGCAACAATCAGTGATAATGTTGGCAGCTAATAGCGTAACAGTTAAGATTTGACATCGACCTCTGACAGCACATTTTAGCTTCCATTTATTACTGAGACATCAGCTAACAAAGATCGGAAGGGACAGTCTGCCCCTCCCACATCCACTTTGGTGTGTTACAGCATAAGTAAATTGATTTAAGTGACAAAGTCTCAATTACCACTGTTCTTTTCACGCAATATTTAATGGATTCTAAATCTGTGGAGAGAATCATACTCAGACAGTGTCTAATTCTAAATAGCATCGTAACCATAAAAATGTGACTCCTCTGTCAGCCCAACATAGGCCTCCTATGGAAGATTTTAAAAGAACCATGCACAGAGCTGCAAATATTTCATTTTAACTTCCATCCCATCCCATGCTGTGATGTTTTCCTTGTTCCTTATGTGCGGGTCAGTCTGCATATTTCCCACAGAATTCCCGCAGAGGACCTTTGACTTGTACACGAAGTTATAAAAACATTTGGTTGAGCTAGGCTACGAAATAAGGAGACACATTCCAAAACTTTACCCTGTAAAATCCTATGAAAATAGTTACAAAGAGAAAGCTAATTACCTGAGTGAGAAGTTGCCTTTATTCAATTTCTTTATTGTAATTTTTAAAATGTTTCCACAAATCCCATGGAAACTACTATCAGTAACTTAAAATCAAAATACACACATGTAAATATATTTTCTTTGCCTACGTTGGTGGCCTGAAGACGGTAATGGGGGAAAAAGTTGTTTTGAGTGAACTCTGATATCAAGAATGGTACTACATCCTCTACATGGCATAGTCAAGAGTGTTCTTACTTTCCAAAAGGTACCTTTGAGGTAAGTAGATTTTTGTGTGAGTGCAAGTTAGAGGGGTGGCAGTTGGTGTTTATTACGTGGCTATTTGGTTCATAATATTGAAATCAGCATGTTCTAGAAGGAAGATATTAATTAATTAAAACAAGGAAAGTCGCCTTCTTTAAACCAATTAAAAACAAAGTATCACAGAGTGGTTTTTGGTTTTCTCAAGGCCTAGTTATTAAATCTGTTCTTAATTGCTGTAACACATATCCCTAACTTCAAAAGTCACTTCAGGAATTTTGGCATTACCACATGTGATATTACAATCTTTTTGGTTTTCTGAACAGGTATATTAGGGATAATATTAATATTAAATTAATTTAATATTAGTGCTAAATTGAAGCTGTGTAACAACATGTGGTGAGGTGAGGAGATAGAACGTTCACTGCCTAGCTTCCTAAGCTAATTGGCTTCCTGGTGTTTTGCCTTTCAAAAGGACACCCTAGAGTGCCCCGCAGTTCTGCACCACTCCAGGGACTATCCAAAATGATGAAATGGAAGAATTCCCCTCAAAAAAACGTCCAGGAAATAATGACAGCTAACGAACGGATCAAAAATGATTTAAACAATATAACAGAAAGTGAATTTAGAATAATAGTCATAAAATTAATCGCTGGGCTTGAAAACAGTATAGAGGACAGCAGAGAATCTATTGCTACAGAGATCAAGGGACAAAGGAACAGCCAGGAGGAACTAAAAAAATGCTATTAATGAGCTGCAAAATAAAATGGAGATGACCACGGCTCGGATTGAAGAGGCAGAGGAGAGAATAGGTGAACTAGAAGATAAAATTATGGAAAAAGAAGAAGCTGAGAAAAAGATAAAAAAATCCAGGAGTACGAGGGGAAAATAAAAGAACTAAGTGATGCACTAAAGAGAAATAATCTACGCAAAATTGGTATTCCAGAGGAGGAAGAGAGAGGGAAAGGTGCTGAAGGTGTACTTGAAGAAATAATAGCTGAGAACTTCCCTGATATGGGGAAGGAAAAAGGCATTGAAATCCAAGAGGCACAGAGAACTCCCTTCAGTCGTCACTTGAATCGATCTTCTGCATGACATATCATAGTGAAACTGGCAAAATACAAGGATAAAGAGAAAATTCTGAAAGCAGCTGGGGATAAACATGCTCTAAAATAGAAAGGGAGACCTATAAGACTTGTGACCAATCTCTCTACTGAAACTTGGCAGACCAGAAAGGAATGGCAGGAGATCTTCAATGTGATGAACAGAAACATATGCAGCCGAGAATCCTTTATCCAGCAAGTCTGTCATTTAGAATAGAAGGAGAGATAAAGGTCTTCCCAAACAAACAAAAACTGAAGGAATTCGTCACCACTAAACCAGCCCTACAAGAGATCCTAAGGGGGATCCTGTGAGACAAAGTTCCAGAGACATCACTACAAGCATGAAACCTACGGACATCACAATGACTCTAAACCCATATCTTTCTATAATAACACTGAATGTAAATGACTAAATGTGCCAACCAAAAGATATAGGGTATCAGAATGGATAAAAAAACAAGACCCATCTATTTGCTGTCTACAAGAGACTCATTTTAGACCTGAGGGCACCTTCAGATTGAAAGTGAGGGGATGGAGAACTACCTATCATGCTACTGGAAGTCAAAAGAAAGCTGGAGTAGCCATACTTATATCAGACAAACTACACTTTAAATTAAAGGCTGTAACAAGAGATGAAGATGGGCATTATATAATAATTACAGGGTCTATCCATCAGGAAGAGCTAACAGTTATAAATGTCTATGCACCGAATACCGGAGCCCCCAAATATATAAAACAATTACTCATAAACATAAACAACCTTATTGATAAGAATGTGGTAACTGCAGGGGACTTTAACACCCCACTTACAGAAATGGCTAGACACACGGTCAATAAAGAAACAAGGGACCTGAATGATACATTGGACCAGATGGACTTGACAGATATATTTAGAACTCTGCATCCCAAAGCAACAGAATATACTTTCTTCTTGAGTGCACATGGAACATTCTCCAAGATATCACATACGGGGTCACAAAACAGCCCTTCATAAGTATACAAGAATTGAGATCATACCATGCATACTTTCAGACGACAATTCTATGAAGCTTGAAATCAACCACAGGAAGAAGTCTGGAAAACCTCCAAAAGCATGGAGGTTAAAGAACACCCTACTAAAGAAGGAGTGGGTCAACCAGGCAATTAGAGAAGAAATTAAAAAATATATGGAAACAAACAAAAAAGAATATACAACAATACAAACACTTTGGGATGCAGCGAAGGCACTCCGGAGAGGAAAATACATTGCAATCCAGGCCTATCTCAAGAAACAAGAAAAATCCCAAATACAAAATCTAACAGCACACCTAAAGGAACTAGAAGCAGAGCAGCAAAGACACCCCAAACCCAGCAGAAGAAGAGAAATAATAAAGATCAGAGCAGAAATAAACAATATAGAATCTAAAAAACCTGTAGAGCAGATCAATGAAACCAAGAGTTGGTTTTTTGAAAAAATAAACAAAATTGACAAACCTCTAGCCAGGCTTCTCAAAAAGAAAAGGGAGATGACCCAAATAGATAAAATCATGAATGAAAATGGAATTATTACAACCAATCCCTCAGAAATACAAACAATTATCAGGGAATACTATGAAAAATTATATGCCAACAACCTAGACAACCTGGAAGTAATGGACAAATTCCTAAACACCCACTCTCTTCCAAAACTCACTCAGGAGGAAATAGAAAGCTTGAACAGACCAGTGAAGAAATTGAATCAGTTATCAAAAATCTCCCAACAAATAAGAGTCCAGGACCAGATGGCTTCCCAAGGGAATTCTACCAGGCGTTTAAAGCAGAGATAATACCTATCCTTCTCAACCTATTCCAAAAAATAGAAAGGGAATGAAAACTTCCAGACTCATTCTACGAAGCCAGTATTACTTTGATTCCTTAACCAGACAGAGACCCAGTAAAAAAAGAGAACTACAGGGCAATATCCCTGATGAATATGGATGCAAAAATTCTCAATAAGATACTAGCAAATCGAATTCAACAGCATATAAAAAGAATTATTCACCATGATCAAGTGGGATTCATTGCTGGGATGCAGGGCTGGTTCAACATTGGCAAATCAATCAACGTGAGACATCACATTAATAAAAGAAAAGATAAGAACCATATGATCCTGTCAATCGATGCAGAAAAGGCCTTTGACAAAATTCAGTACCCTTTCTTAATAAAAACCCTCGAGAAAGTTGGGATAGAAGGAACACACTTAAACATCACAAAAGCCATTTATGAAATGCCCACAGCTAACATCATCCTCAATGGGGAAAAACTGAGAGCTTTATCCCTGAGATCAGGAACACGACAGGGATGTCCACTCTTACCGCTGTTGTTTAACATAGTGCTGGAAGTTCTAGCATCAGCAATCAGACAACAAAAGGAAATCAAAGGCATCAAAATTGGCAAAGATGAAGTCAAGCTTTCACTTTTTGCAGATGACATGATATTATACATGGAAAATCAGATAGACTCTACCAAAAGATGCTAGAACTGATACATGAATTAAACAAAGTTGCAGGATACAAAATCAATGTACAGAAATCAGTTGCATTCTTATACACTAATAATGAAGCAACAGAAAGACAAATAAAGAAACTGATCCCATTCACAATTGCACCAAGAAGCATAAAATACCCAGGAGTAAACCTAACCAAAGATGTTAAAGATCTGTATGCTGAAAACTATAGAAAGCTTATGAAGGAAATTGAAGAAGATATAAAGAAATTGAAAAACATTCCATGCTCATGGATTGGAAGAATAAATATTGTGAAAATGTCAATACTACTCAAAGCTATCTACACATTCAATGCAATCCCAATCAAAATTGCACCAGCATTCTTCTCGAAGGTAGAACAAGCAATCCTAAAATTCATATAGAACCACAAAAGGCCCCGAAGAGCCAAAGGAATTTTGAAGAAGAAGACCAAAGCAGGAGGCATCACAATCCCAGACTTTAGCCTCTACTACCAAGCTGTGATCATCAAGACAGCATGGTATTGGCACAAAAAGAGACACAGAGACCAATGGAATAGAATAGAAACCCCAGAACTAGACCCAGAAAAGTATGGCCAACTAATCTTTGACAAAGCAGGAAAGAACATCCAATGGAAAAAAGACAGTCTCTTTAACAAATGGTGCTGGGAGAACTGGACAGCAACATGCAGAAGAATGAAACTAGACCACTTTCTAACACCATTCACAAAAATAAACTCAAAATGGATAAAGGACCTGAATGTGAGACAGGAAACCATCAAAACCCTAGAGGAGAAAGCAGGAAAAGACCTCTCTGATCTCAGCCGTAGCAATTTCTTACTTGACACATCCCCAAAGGCAAGGGAATTAAAAGCAAAAATGAACTATTGGGACCTTATGAAGATAAAAAGCTTCTGCACAGCAAAGGAAACAACCAATAAAACTAAAAGGCAACCAACGGAATGGGAAAAGATATTTGCAAATGATGTATCGGACAAAGGGCTAGTATCCAAAATCTATAAAGAGCTCACAAAACTCCACACCTGAAAACAAATAACCCAGTGAAGAAATGGGCAGAAAACATGAATAGACACTTCTCTAAAGAAGACATCCAGATGGCCAACAGGCACATGAAAAGATGCTCAACATTGCTCCTGTCAGGGAAATACAAATCAAAACCACACTGAGATATCACCTCATGCCAGTCAGAGCGGCCAAAATGAACAAATCAGGAGACTATGGATGTTGGAGAGGATGTGGAGAAATGGGAACCCTCTTGCACTGTTGGTGGGCATGCAAAATGGTGCAGCCACTCTGGAAAACAGTGTGGAGGTTCCTCAAAAAATTAAAAATAGATCTACCCTATGACCCAGCGGTAGCACTGCTAGGAATTTACCCAAGGGATACAGGAGTACTGTTGCATAGGGGCACTTGTACCCCAATGTTTATAGCAGCACTCTCAACAATAGCAAAATTATGGAAAGAGCCTAAATGTCCATCAACTGATGAATGGATAAAGAAATTGTGGTTTATATCCACAATGGAGTACTACGTGGCAATGAGAAAGAATGAAATATGGCCCTTTGTAGCAACATGGATGGAACTGGGGAGTGTTATGCTAAGTGAAATAAGCCATACAGAGAAATATGTTTTCACTCTTATGTGGATCCTGAGAAACTTAACAGAAACCCATGGGGGAGGGGAAGAAAAAAAAAGAGGTTAGAGTGGGAGAGAGCCAAAGCATAAGAGACTCTTAAAAACTGAGAACAAACTGAGGGTTGATGGGGGGGTGGGAGGGAGGGGAGGGTGGGTGATGGGTATTGAGGAGGGCACCTTTTGGGATGAGCACTGGGTGTTGTATGGAAACCAATTTGACAATAAATTTCATATATTGAAAAATAAATAAATAAAAATAAATCCTCCCCCCCCAAAACAAAACAAAACAAAAGGGCACCCTAATGAAGGGTGAGTTTACTATGATAGCATACTCCCCGTTTGGGTTGAAAGAGTTTGTCAATGCTGGGTTTTATGGGAAAGGAAAAGGCTTTGCCGCTGTTTAGCACACCTGTCCAGTGGTCTTTCATATATAACTTATCCTTTCATGAAGTTTGATGAAACATTTTCGAGATGAAAAATGAAATTTTGAAACTTATACACCATAGTTCTTTATAAAATATCACCATTCTTCTTCCTGCCTTCCTGCAGCACTCCCTATAGCTTTGAAAGCTTTTGGTAGACATCCTGTAATGCTTAATATCCAGATGGTCAGAACATTCCAGAAGACCTGAAGGAGGGGAACATGTATTCCAGGGCTAGGACATAGACCAACACATACCACTCCTATTGACTGTGTGTCCCTTTCAGGTTTTCTGTCCCTTTAATCTTTCTCTTTCCTTATGCTTCCTTTTATTTAATTTAATTTAATTTTTAATTTATTTTAGTTTATTAAAAAAAAACTTTTTAAACATTTATTTATTTTTGAGACAGGGAGAGAGAGAGCATGAACAGGGGAGGGTCAGAGAGAGGGAGACACAGGATCTGATACAGGCTCCAGGCTCTGAGCTGTCAGCACAGAGCCTGATGCGGGGCTCGAACCCACGGACCGCGAGATCATGACCTGAGCCGAAGTCGGATGCTTAACCGACTGAGCCACCCAGGCGCCCCTATTTTATTTTATTTTTTAAGAGAAAGAGATAAAGAGAGTGGGGAGAGGGGCAGAGGGAGAGAGAAAGAATCTTTTTAGAAAATGTTTATTTATTTTTGAGAAGAGAGAGCCAGCAAGGGAGAAGCCGAGAGAAAGAAGGAGACAGAATCCCAAGCAGGCTCCACACTGTCAGTGCAGAGCCCAGTGCGGGGCTTGAACTCACAAACTATGAGATCATGACCTGAGCTGAAATCAAGAGTCAGATGCTCAATCAACTGAGGCACCCAGGTGCCTTTCTTTATGCTTATACTATGTCCTTTGAATATCTATCCAGTTCTAAAGGTTTCCAAAGTTTGTGTTTTTTAACATGCATCTTATATATATATAATTTCCTAAAATTAAGAGGAAGGAATAATATGTGCTATGCCATTCTATGTTTTCTTATCAAAAAGGACAAACAGATATGTATAAACTCATTTTTATTTTTCTTTCTGTGAAACACATCTAGTTGAGTTATATGACTCATAAGCCAAATGAGAAATTTTATCTTGTCACAAATAATGACCTACATTTGACTCTCCGTGGAGCTTAAAGAGGGTAGACATAAATGGAACTGTTCTGAAAATTTTTATCTTTTAAGGTACTCAGAAGATGTAACTATTCATATGATTAGAGCCCCAAAATCCAAGATTTAATAAATTTCCTTTATTTTTTGAAACTCTATCAAATGTAAACAGTGATAATGAATTAGTTGTTGTTTATCAAATATTAACAGTATTCTTTCTTTTTCACTTTTTTTTTGGCAAGATTAATTTTTTATGTAAACTCCATCATGACATATTGTAGTCAAATAATTGGGAACATCTTTTAATGTCAGGAAGACCCTAATATTCATTCATGCTTTCATTCATTTGTAAAAGAATATTAATTAAGCAAACAATATGTGAGGTACATTGCACCAGGATACGTTAGGTGATAAAATTATGTAGACAATCTGGTCCCTGGTTCCAAGAAGCTTACACTTAAGACAAAATGAATTCCAAAATAATTATGAATGAGAGTAGACAATACTGTTAAAAATGAAGTTCAGGAAAGTCTATGAGACTAAAGAGTCAGAGTCAACAATTAGATTTGTCAAAGGAAATAAGGTGTGAAATAACATATGAGCTAGATACAGAAGAATGTGTAGAGCTCAACAGGTGGAGGCCAATAGAAGGGGAATATTATGAGCAAAGGCAAGGTAGTGGAAACATTTGTTCAGCAACAAAACAGCTCTGGTGAAATGTTCTACATGGAGCAGTGGTGAATTTTAGCTAAAAAGGTTGACTTAGGTGTTAAAAACCTGGAATTTCAAAACTACATGTCTCTACATAGTTCGGTAAGCAAAAGGGAAAAATTTGATCCTTCTAAATCTGAAAGTGAGTTGCCTTGAAAAAATTATTACACATTGACTGTACTTTGTTAAATGTAGAGATAGGTAATTATACATCACAGGAAATGATACAAGTGAGTTAAAATTTTTATCTTTCATATTAGAGAATCAATACATACCATCTTGAGTAGATGAGTCAAGAAAAAGAGGAAAAACCCTAATATTTAGAATTATCGAAGTAACTACTAGAAGAATGAAAAATAGAAGCCTAAAGAGGACATCTCAGAGAAATGAGATTGGAAGTAGTAAGACGTGGAAATGGATTGTGTTACTTCATAAGTTCTTACCGAAAAGGGAGTAAAGGATAAGAATAACTCTCAAATACATAGCTCTAGCACAAACATCTCCACTGAGATATAGACTCACATACCTAACTGTTATATGAATATAAGCTTACATGTCTATTCATCCCATTAAAATATAAATTCTATGAAACTGGAGCCATTGACTGTCTTGTTCACTGATTCATGTCCAATTCTTGGCCCATAATAGTATGTGGCCATAATGGGCACTGGATAAATATTTTGCCAATATATAGTCCTCTCAAACTTAGTGTACCTATTAAAAAATCATTATTTACTTTACCACAGATGGGTTTCATTACTCTTAAACTTTTGGTGCCTCAAATTTCTCACAGTAGCATGTAAAAAATGGCCAACAATGCTTTAATAATAATTTAATGAAAGAAGAACACAAAGTCTTTGAGTAACTTTCAAGTAAACAGTATTTTATTTTAAAAACTGTTTCCTTTTTTTAAAAACTGTTTCCTTTTTTAAAAGTGCCCATTTATACTTCAAGGTTAATGCCTGTTTGGTTTTTTGTTTTGTTTATATTTATTTATGCATCTATCTATTTATACATTGAAACTCATTGGCCAATATCAACAGAATTTCAGTAGCTATGATTACTTGTTTTGTGACTTAATAAACTGAACAGAGCATGAAGAAGAAAAGAAGAGAAAAATGTAGTGTATTTAATAATTATTTTCTGACAGCCAGAATTTTAAAAACATTCTGGTGACAGAATTACTATTTTCCTCTGAAAAAATAGTTTTCATAGTTTTCAACAGTTAGGTGGATTGACAAAGCCCCTGATTATAAGGACGGGTATATAGCAAAAAAACAAAACAAAGAAACAAAAAAAAATTAAAACATTTTTAGCACCAGAGAGACACATAATAACCCACCTATAACCTCTGATATGCAATATTTGCAAAGGTTTTGAAGAGAGATGGAGAGAGTGGGGTGGGAGTAAAGAAAATGCAGGTATGTAGTAATAAAAGATAAAGTGGATGTGAGTGATATAATCTTACTACTGGATTAAGCAAGAATTTAAGCTTTTGACAAAGAGAGAGGTGGCCTCCCTTCCCTGACCTACCCTTCCTTCAGGCTCAACCACTGCCTCCCTTCTTCAGGACCTGGGCTTCCTAATGTCGGAGGCTCTCCTCCAGCCCCTCTTCGCAGGAAGGATAATGGGGGATGTGGCCTATAGGATCTTTCCTTTCTCCCCTTTCTCTTAATTACCTTTCATACTCTGCTTTAAGACTTCTTGATTGTCAATCTCTGTCACATCCAGTGATTATTTTGGTTTCTGTTCCTCTCTAAGTGCCCAATAGGTTTAGAACCAACATTTCCTTCCTTTCACTACCTTCTTTTTTGGAGGCAGATGGAAGAGACTGAAATTGGTGGGGGAGACGTGGGAGGTGCATTAATAAAGAGGAAATCATCAACCTGAAAAAAAAAAGAATTTAAGCTTTATGCCTTTCAGTTTCAAGAATCATTACATTCTTGTTTGGGCTCAGGCAAATAGTTTGAGAGTGGAGTAGTCTGCAACTCGAGATATCCCATATGTTCTCAGGTTCATCCCAGCCTTATTGGAGAGCAATTTTTTTAGCTAAATTCTGAGGGAAAATAGGATATTAACATTCCATTTCATTATTTTTCAGTAATATGTTTATTTTTGGCCTTCTTAGAGGATAATATAATAAGGAAGTGATTTGCTGTTAATCTATTAGAAATTGAGAAAGATAATTGGAAAATAATTATGATATTTCAATTGCTGAGCATCAATATGCTGAGCCTATTTTTCTGCACAGATATAAAAATGAGTAAAACAGATCCTGAGCTATGAAAAGGTCTAGTCTAATAGGCAGAAATATAAACACATGATTAAAACTTGATGTAGACATGTAATGAGAGAACTGTGCACAGTTGAGACCTGAAGTTGAAACACCACTTGAACTCAATTTTAATGGAAAAAAAGAGAACTTATTTGGGTTAAAACACGCCAATAAGTAAGTGGAAAGGAAGGACAACTTTTAAGGGAAAAGGAATAGCAGAAGCAAAGTCATGATGGGAATGGATGGCATGGAGTGAACAGCTTCACAGATGCTGATGTGTGAGCACCTCCACTGTGAGTTTTCATGATTATCCAGTTTGATTTCAGGCCACTCCTCTTATCTATCATTGAACATCTTCTACTGTTCTCTAGAATTATTTTTGCTTCATGCATCCATTTTCCCTATAGACATTAAGCTCCTTAATGGCAGCAAAGTACATGCCAAAAATTAAGAATGAATATACACACACGCACATTAAATTCTGTTGCCCTAAATACTTAAAGTAATTTCTTCCTCACTCATGCTTTTTGGTTTATAAAGTATTTGAAGAATGACTGAATCAATGATCAATAAATCCAATACAAGGAAAATTAATAATCAGTGAGGAGAAAATGAGTACACGGTGTTTTTGACTTATTCAGTTCTCAAGATGCTGATATTCCTGAGGATTATTTAGAGGACCCTGAAATTATGATAAAATTGTATTTATAATAATTTAGGCAAAACTTCCCTAAATTTAATTTTTATTTGATTACCATTTTAAAAAGTTTTAAAGCAAGGAAATATAATTTCTTTGGAATGAAATAAAAAGCAGAATGCTTTCAGTTCTCAACACCAGTATGGCTACAGATTATTAAGAAAACATCAAGGGCACCTGGGTGGCTCATTAGTTAAGTGTCCAACTCTTGGTTTCGGCTCAGATCATGATCTCATCACGGTTCATGGGTTTGAGCCCCACGTGGGGCTCTGTGCTGATGGTACAGAACCTGCTCGGGATTCTCTCTCTCTGCTCCTTCCCTGCTCTCTCTCTCTCCCTCTCTTTCTTTCTCTCTCCAAATAAATAAATAAACATTAAAAAAAAAAGAAACCATCAGTAATTTTTAGGCTTTCACCAACATAGTTTCAGAACAAAGTAGCATGTTCAAGAACATATTTTCACCTTGCCTACTTCTTTGCTTAGAATTCATAGGAGGAGTGACAAAGAGGAGATCTCCAAAACACAGAAAGTTTTAATATTAGATAAAAACTGATTTTCTACCAGCCTCTTTTGAGAAAACAAAACATTGTGTACATAAGCCATGATATGCTTATTCCATATTTATGTGGCTGGCCCTTAGCCAAATATGGAAATGGATGACAGCTTAAGAGTTTTCTGATTCATTTTTTCAGATGAGTTACAGCTCTGCTTGGGGCACACCATCCCTGTTGCCTTGCTGTGGCCCGTTTGCCTGTGCTTTGAGGACTCTGTGCCCTTAACGTGGATAGTATGCAATGCTCTCAAGAAAGACCTCTTTCCTCTCCTATCTATCAGATCTTATCTCTCCATCAAACCATTCTCATCGAAACTTGTGACTGTTAGGTGCCAGTGGGAATGGTGGAAGGTACATTTTTAATGATGCGGAGAATGACGTACGTCAAACTCCTAGCTAGCTAAAATACTTTAGACCCCTTAGATAACCCCATGCTCTGGCCCACTTAAAATATAAAATCTTACTGAGAAATAAGTGCCTGGAGGTATGATATTAATGGTGAGGAATTTCAACATAAGGGCAAACGAGTGGACTAACATAGAATAGATATTTTTAGGCATGTTTTTGGTGTCACTTAAATCATATCAGTGAAATGATATATTCCATTTCCACATAAAGTTAGGCCTTCTCATGAGGTCAGAATTGAGCAGTGGAAGAGAACATGAAAAGTAGTAACTGGATAATGCATACATCAAAATAAAGTTTAGATTTGGGAGATAAATTTCAACCTATCTTGTGTGTGTGTGTGTGTGTGTGTGTGTGCAAATGGTTATTTTTGTAAACTAATAGTAATACTTTTAATATACAGCTTGCTCTTATCAACTATTACTCTAAAAACTCAGATAAAAAAAGTGACTCAGTCCCCAACAAAATATGTATGTATACAGACAAAATTGAAGCTACGTATCACTAAGGAAGAAATGGGGTTATGAGTAGTTGCTATTCAGACTTGATTATCTATAAGCCTAAATCCACACTCAACTCTCAGGGAGTAAGATTTAAAAATAAGCCTTTCTAGTCCATGCCACATTATAATCTTTCTTTCAGGCTGTTTTTTTTTTAATAACAAATTAATGTCATCCCTGTTGAAATTTTAACAAGAATTTGACTGCAAAGGAGCTCAAGAGCATTTGGTCAGCAATTCGTAGAATCACCACTTGTATACTTCAAGGCAGTTATTAAATCACTCCTCATGCTTCTCCAATCACACATTTAACATACTGTCATTGCTTCTTTGAAATTCCAATTTTCTAATCACTTAATCTGCTTCTGTCTTTTGGGCCTTCTACAAATTCTTCAGATTTAAGCTGTCCAAACTTGGACATACTGTTTGAGTTTTCAACTGATCAATGTAAAATGTAGATGAAGTTTTATCTTCTAATTTTTTATCAGAATAGCCCTATTTTTTATAGTACACTTCGGTATTATGTGTTCAAGCCTCTAAAATAATGCTGCTGAGCTGAATCATGTTCAATTCATGTCCCTGTGATCTCTAGGTTCTTTTCTGCCGCGATCATGCCTAATTAGTCATTCCCTGTCTTGCATGTATCATGTTTTTCCTTACAGTAGTTCCTGCTTTATATCTGACCTCAGGATTTTCATTAGTTCCAACTACTCTTCCAAATTGTCAAGGTCAATTTGAATTATAATCTTCTCCTCTTAAGGGCTAGCCAACATACACATTTACTCATCTAGGTCACTGATAAAATATAGAAAACTGTACTCAATTCAGAACCTATAAAATAGCCTTTACTACTTCTGTATAGTAGGTATTAATAATACAGTGTTAAATGAAAAACCTGTCTGTGTAGTAGCCAATAGGTAAAGAATGCCAAGATTATATAACTTTAATCTTACACCAACCCATCGGCTCTCCTATACTTCATAATCACAGATGATACTTCTGACCTTTGTCACAAGTGACACAAAGACATGCATATTCACCATTTGAAAGATAAATTGGATGTCAAAGAACACTAAATATCATATTGTTACTTAAAGGATATAGCTTATTATAAGAAGTTGATATACTTACCGTTATCAAGATACAAACTAAATATGAAGATAAAATGTAGACAACCAAGGACAGCAATTCAGGCTAACTATAGTCAACCAATCCTAAGTAAGAGAACTGCAATGAGAAGCATGGGTTGCATCGTTAAAAGGTAGAGATGATGCAATAATTTATTCATTTTATTCTTCTTATGATTCTCATCATACATAGAGTGATCTTTATAAAGCTATGTTAAATATTTGTCTTGAATCTTTTAAGAAGATGATAAAATAATTTTATGAACCAAAGGTTTTTGAAAACAGAAGTAATAAGTATTATAAGAAGCAGCCGTTTTCTCCTTATAATAATTCTGAATAAAATTTTATATGCAGAGAGTGTAAATACAAAGTCTAACTAGAAATTTTTATACAAAGATTATTCATACATATGTTGAGTTGCCATTTCCCTTGACATATAAGACTTGCTTGTGGAATAATAAACTTGACTTCCAGATCAGCACATCCGAGAGATGTTCTACTTATTGAATGGCACCTACTTTGCTACTTCCTCCTCATCTGCCTGGCCTTTTAATGTTAGAGAAGTTCAGAGCTCAGCCTGTGGGTCGCTTCTACTTTCTATCAACCTCTACTTGCATCAACTTATCTCATAGGTTTATATCCTGTCTACATATTAACCCCTACATATCTATCTATCTATCTATCTATCTCTATCATCTATCTATTCATCCAAGTTAAACATTTGCCTTTAACTCCTTCTTAACCACAACTCCTACCATTCATTACAGTCCACTCCACCCACAGTGGCCTCCTTGCAATTCTTCAAATACTCAGGCATATATGTACCTTAGGACATTTGCATTTGGTTTTCTCTTGATCCTTCTTACCCTACGTATGAACATATGTATTTTTTTCTCCCTTTTCAATACTTCGCTCAAAAGTCATGTAAAGAGATCTTCCCTGGTCACCCTTATATATTTTGATTACCCTCTCTAGACCAAAATGCAGATTGTTTTTCTCAGTTTTGTTTACTATTGGATTTCAAATGCTTAGAATGGTGCTTGGCATATAATGTCATTTCAATAAATATTGACTGCAAAACAGGTATCAGGATTATGTATCAGTAGACAAAGAATACAACGTGGTTAAAATGTATGCTGTTAAGTCAAATTGCCTGAGACTAGAAGCGTGGCTTCATCACTCTAATTGTGTAACTTTGAGCAAGTCATTAATTCCATTGGGCTTTGGGTTCTTTATCTATAAATGGAATAATAATAGCTACCACTGGTATTAGTTTCCTAGCGCTGCTGTAACAGATTACTGCAAACTGCTTGGCTTAAAACAACAAAGTGAATTATTTCGCAGTCCAGGAGGCAGGGCCATGCTTCCTCTCCAGGATCTGGGAGATACCCTATCTCACGCCTCTCCCATACTTTGGCTGGCTGCCCTCAACCCTTAGCATTCTTTGGCTTCTAGTTGCATCGCTCTATTCTTTACCCCTGTTGCCAGATGGGCGTCTCACTTGTGTGTCTCCGTGTCTCCAATATCTCTCTCCTTTATGAGGATAGCAGTCATTGGATTTAGGGCCCACTCACTTAATACAGTCTGACCTCATCTTGCTCATCGTAACTCTACTGTATCTGCAAAGACCCTATTTCCAAAGGAGAGCCCATTGAAGTAATTGTGATAAAGATGATAATGATGAAAAAATGTAATAAAGTGGCTATCTCATACTACTACCTCACACTTTATGCTCTGCACTATCCTGTAATTTGCACTTGTTAAGTATTTTGAACTAACCTCATAACAACTCAGTTAGTTAATAGTATTATTTTCTCTTGATTACCTGCTGAAAATGAAGACACAGAGAGGTTAAATAAACTTCCTGAAATCACACAGTTAATAAGTGGCAGAGTCAGAGTTAGAACCCAGGATGTCTGGCCCTAGAGCTTTGGTTCAAGATCTTACACCTGCTCTTGTTAATATAATCCCCCTTTATGTTCTAAATTCTCTTACACTGTGAATTCCATCAGGGAAAAGCACCTGCTCTTTTGCTCACGGTGTGCACTCAGGGTCTAACATACTTTCTGGCATCAAAGAGGTACTTTAGTTTATTTAATAAATTACCGGCTACGCTATTAATAGGGTGGGAGTTGATACACTTTATGTGTATAAAAAAATGTCGAGCAGAAACTTTGATCCTGATTTCTCTTTAAATTAGAAAAACCTAAGCCTGAAAACAGTGGTCCTTGTGTAAATATTATATGGATGTATTACCAATTGATTAGCTCTGAAACCATTTAAGTCATCTTATAATCAATAATCCATTTAGCAACTGGTGTGCAAACATTTCTTAAATAATGATTTCAGAAGAATTATTATCACAAATGCAATATTCCCATTTCATCATATCTCCTCTCTGAGGAGATTTCATATTCCTTCACTTAGCATTCCTTTACAGTAGAAATAATATGATTCTAATCATTGGGTAATATCACACGTTTAAATTGCTCAAATCTTCTTCGGTGATTTTCAGAAAGACAAATGCATAATATGCACTTGCTATGAACTGTAAACAAAATGATTATTCATTACACCATTGTGTACTTTCTCTTATGTCTAACAGAATAAATATATGGAAAATATCCTGAATTTAAAGAGGTAATTTAATGAAGTAAATTGTTAGTTAAAAATATTAGGTTGAAAATTTATAATATTGGCGTTATAAGTAATAGTCGAATATTACATATGTATATGCATAGAAGTGTATGTATACATATATGCCCTGCATCCACAAAATAATGTATGAAAGTACTCAAGATTCAACAGGGACAAATACATAAATATAGGAAGGGGAAAAGTGAATATGTCATAATATGCAGAGAACATGATTACATGTTACAGGAAAATAGACAAATGTGACAAAATACAGAGGTGAGACACAGACCCTGACATATATAGAAACCAATATATAACAGCAGTGGAAAGAACTCAGTGGAGAAAAGATGGATTCTTCAGGAACTCTACTAGCAAAATTTGGTTATTATATAAAATATAGAAGACATGAATTAAAATGGATTATATATATATGAAATAAGTAAATGTTGAAAAAAACCCTTTAAAATGTTAAGGGAGGATGTAAGAAATTAGAGTTTTAAACAAGCATGGTGGCAGATTCTGGACACAGGATGTAAAAACACAAAACCTTAGAAATAAGTTTCAATTATTTAACTACATCAATATAAAAAGACTTTGCATAGTACAAAAGGAACCATGAACAAAGTTAAACATACCAAGGCAGGCATAGAAGAGTTTACAACACATGTAGAAGGCAAAAGATAGCATGTAGACACATGATTAAGTCTTTAATTCTTTATTATTTTAAAGCTTAAATATTAAGTACCTGTTTTTTGTTAGTCACTTTTGTAGGCTCTTGAGATATATTGGTGAAAAAAGGAAAAAGAGATTTCACCTTTTAAGAGTTCACAACTGAGGTAAGAAATACTACAGATAACAAATATTATGTGGGAAAATATAAAAGAAAACTAGTAATGGACTATGGAAACAGTTGAATTGCAATTTTAAGTCTAATGGTTAAGACAGGCCATTTTGAGGGGTGCCTGGGTGGCTCAGTCAGTAAAACATCTGACTCTTGGTTTCAGCTCAGGTCAAAATCTCAGGGTTTGTGAGTTTGAGCTCTGCAGTGGGCTCTATGCTGAGAGTGGGCTCTATGCTGCTTGGGATTCTCTGTCTCCCTCTCTCTCTCTCTCTCTGACCCTCCCTCTCTTTCTCTGCCCCTCCCCCACTCACTCTATCTCTAAAAAAGGAAAAAAAAAGGCCATGTTGAGAACTTTGTTTTATTTAAGTGAAACTTGCATAAGTGTGGAGTTAGTTTTTCATGTACCCACTCTTTAGGCAGAAGAAATTTTACAAAAGCTCTAGATGTTGAAACTTGTCAGTGTATTCAAGGAAAATAAAGAAGCTGGTATGGCCTGGAGTGAAATGAGGAAGGCAGTGTGTAGTAGAGTAGTAATAGAAATGTCAGAGAAATAAGGAAAAACAAGCTATGTAGAGTCCAGTAAGCCACTGTTAGGATGACTGAATCAGGGACTTTTAGAGGACTTTTGCAGGAACTTTTGCAGTGTGGTGATAAGATATGAGTTGTGTTATAAAAAATACACAATTTTGGTATTAAGAGTGCATTTATCATGATGAGCACTGAATACTGTATAGAATTGTTGAATCATTATATTGTATACCTGAAACTAATATAATACTGTATGCTAACTCTACTGGAATTAAAATTTAAAAGAATAAAAAAGAGGACAATTTCTAATCAATAAAGAACTTACAAATACAATCACAAAGGAAGTAAATAGGCAAATCAAAATAGAAAATTAGGGTAATTTATAAACATAAAATATGCTCTAAATCACTGGTAATCAGAATCATACAAATTAAAAAATGAATAAAGTATTATTCCACAGTCATGCAATTGACAAAAATTTTGAAGCCTGGTGACACCATTTATTGGTGATAATGGTGTCTCCTGTACACTGATTGTGAGACTATAAATTTATCCCAATAACTCGGGAGAACAATGTGACACCAACTGGAATAGATGAAGATATATATACTGATGAATAACTCTCTTACATATTCTGGTTATATAAACTAGAAGCTATCTATAATTCTTTGGAAATCCTGCCAACATAATAGACAAAAATTAGAATCATTGCTTAATTTGCATATCCTTACTTATTAGTGAAGATGAGGAATTTTCATAAGCTAGTCTCCTGTCCCTCATTTTTGGTTTTTTAAAAAAATCATACTGTCGTTTTCTAAGAAAATTGTAAGTGCTTTTATATGTTGAGAAAAATAGTATATTTTCAGGGTATTAGAAATACCAATATTTCAACATATTAAAAAATTATTGCCAATACAATGTCAAGGAATACTTTCCCTGATTTCTTCTATAGGTATTATGGTTTCATGTCTCACCTTAAGTTTTTAATCCACTTTGAGTTGATTTTTATGTATGGTATAGGATAAGGATTTAATCTTATTCTTTTGCATATTGATATCCAGCAACATTTGCATGTTGATATCTAACAAAATTTATTGATTATATTTCCTTTCCACATTGTGTATTCTTGGCATTTTTGTTGAAAATCAGTTAACTGTACATGCAGAAGTTTAATTCTGAACTCTTTGTTTATTCTGTTGGTCTATTTGTCTATTTTCATGCTATACTATTTTGATTACCAAAGCTTTGTAATATAGTATGGAATGAAAAGTATGATACTTCCAAGTTTGTTCTTTCTCAAAATTGCTTTGTGGTTCCATATAAATTTAATTTTTTTTCTATTTTGGTGAAAATTCCACTAAAATTGTGGTAGGGATTGCATTGAATCCCTTTAATTGAATTGTATATTGTTTTGGATAATATGGACATTTTAATGTTAACTCTTCCAATCCATGAACATTGGATATCTTTCCATTTTTTTATGTCTTTAATTTCTTTCATCAATGTTTTATAGGTTTTCTGTATAAGCCTTTCACCCCCTTTGGTTAAATTTACTCCTAGTATTTTTTTTCTTTTTGATGTTGTCATAAATAAGATTGTTTTCTTTTTTAAAATTTTTTAAAGCTTATTTATTTTTGAGAGAGAGAGAGGGAGACACAAAATCTGAAGTAGGCTCCAGGCTCAGAGCTGTCTGCATAGAGCTCGATGTGGGGCTCAAATGCATGAACCATGAATTCATGATCTGAGCCAAAGTGCGATGCTCTACTGACCTACCCACCCAGGTGCCATATATTGTTTCCTTGATTTCATCTCTGATAGATTGTTGTTAATATGAATAAATGCAACTGACTTTTATTTTATTTTTACTTTTTAGAGTAAGCTTTATGCCCAACGTGGAGCTTTAACTCATGACTTCCAAATCAAGAGTCACATGCTCTACCAATTGAGCCAACTAGGTGCCCCTTGATTTTAAATTTTGATTTTGTCTTTTGAAATTGTACTGAATTTGTTTATTAGTTGTAATATTTTTTTAATGTGGTCTTTAGGGTTTTCTACATATGGGGTAATTTCATCTGTAAACAGGGACAACTTTGCTTTTTCCTGATTTGTATGCTTTCTATTTCTTTCTCTTGCCTGAATGATCTTGCCAGAACTTCCAATATTATGTTGAATAGAAGTGGTGAGAGTGGTCACCCTGACTTCTACCAGATCTTGGAGAAAAAGCTTTCAGTTTTTACTCATTGATTTTAATGTTAGCTGTGGGCTTTCCATAAATGGTCTTTATTGTGTTAAGGACATTTACTTTGAAAACTATTTTGTTGAGAGTTTTTATCATAAATGGATGTTGGGTTTTGTCAGTTGCCTGCATCTATTAAGATAATCATGTGCGATATGTCATTTGCGAATATCTTTTCCCATTCCGTTGGTTGCCTTTTAGTTTTGTTGGTTGTTTCCTTTGCTGTGCAGAAGCTTTTTATCTTCATAAGGTCCCAGTAATTCACTTTTGCTTTTAATTCCCTTGCCTTTGGGGATGTGTCGAGAAAGAGATTGCTACGGCTGAGGTCAGAGAGGTCTTTTCCTGCTTTCTCCTCTAAGGTTTTGATGGTTTCCTGTCTCACATTCAGGTCCTTTATCCATTTTGAGTTTATTTTTGTGAATGGTGTGAGAAAGTGGTCTAGTTTCAACCTTCTGCATGTTGCTGTCCAGTTCTCCCAGCACCATTTGTTAAAGAGGCTGTCTTTTTTCCATTGGATGTTCTTTCCTGCTTTGTCAAAGATGAGTTGGCCATACGTTGGCCATAGTTCTGGGGTTTCTATTCTATTCCATTGGTCTATGTGCCTGTTTTTGTGCCAATACCATGCTGTCTTGATGATGACAGCTTTGTAGTAGAGGCTAAAGTCTGGGATTGTGATGCCTCCTGCTTTGGTCTTCTTCTTCAAAATTCCTTTGGCTATTCGGGGCCTTTTGTGGTTCCATATGAATTTTAGGATTGCTTGTTCTAGTTTCGAGAAGAATGCTGGTGCAATTTTGATTGGGATTGCATTGAATGTGTAGATAGCTTTGGGTAGTATTGACATTTTGACAATATTTATTCTTCCAATCCATGAGCAGGGAATGTCTTTCCATTTCTTTATATCTTCTTCAATTTCCTTCATAAGCTTTCTATAGTTTTCAGCATACAGATCCTTTACATCTTTGGTTAGATTTATTCCTAGGTATTTTATGCTTCTTGGTGCAATTGTGAATGGGATCAGTTTCTTTATTTGTCTTTCTGTTGCTTCATTGTTAGTGTATAAGAATGCAACTGATTTCTGTACATTGATTTTGTATCCTGCAACTTTGCTGAATTCATGTATCAGTTCTAGCAGATTTTTGGTGCAGCTGCTCTGGAAAGCAGTGTGGAGGTTCCTCAGAAAATTAAAAATAGACCTACCCTATGACCCAGCAATAGCACTGCTAGGAATTTATCCAAGGGATACAGGAGTACTGATGCATAGGGCCACTTGTACCCCAATGTTCATAGCAGCACTCTCAACAATAGCCAAATTATGGAAAGAGCCTAAATGTCCATCAACTGATGAATGGATAAAGAAATTGTGGTTTATATACACAATGGAATATTACGTGGCAATGAGAAAAAATGAAATATGGCCTTTTGTAGGAACGTGGATGGAACTGGAGAGTGTGATGCTAAGTGAAATAAGCCATACAGAGAAAGACAGATACCATATGGTTTCACTCTTATGTGGATCCTGAGAAACTTAACAGGAACCCATGGGGGAGGGGAAGGAAAAAAAAAAGGGGGTTAGAATGGGAGAGAGCCAAAGCATAAGAGACTGTTAAAAACTGAGAACAAACTGAGGGTTGATGGGGGGTGGGAGGGAGGAGAGGGTGGGTGATGGGTATTGAGGAGGGCACCTTTTGGGATGAGCACTGTGTGTTGTATGGAAACCAATTTGTCAATAAATTTCGTAAAAAAAAAATTAAAAAATAAAAAAAATTAAAGAAAAAAGAGAATATGCAAAGAAAAAAAAAAGATAATCATGTGGTCTTTATCTTTGCACTGCTAATGTGGTGTATCACATTGATTGATTTATGTGGGTTGAACTTAGATTGCATCCCAGAGATCAATCCCGTTTGGTCACAGTGTGTAACTGTTTTGATGTATTGTTGAATTTTGGTGCACTAGTGCTTCATTGAGGATTTGTTCATCTATGCTCATTAGGGATTTGGCCTACTTTTTGTGTAAGAATGAAAAAAGGATTGATATTAATTCTCCCTTGAATGTTTCTAAGAATTCAACCATGAAGCTATCTGCTCATAGGCTTTTCTTTGTTGGAATATTTTGATTACAACCTCAATCTCTATTCTAGATTATCTAATTTGTTTGCATATTATTGTTCATAATTGTCCCTTAGGATCCTTTTCATTTCTGAGGTGTGTGCTAAAATGTCTCCTTTTCTATTTCTGATTTTATTTGAGTCTTCTCCCTTTTTTATCTTGGTCAAGTGAAGGTTTGTTGATTTGGTTTATTTTTAAAACACGCACACACACACACACACAAATCTTTACTTTGTTGATTTTTTGTATCATTTTCCTATTTTCTATATCTGCCCCGTTCTGTACTGTTTCCTTCCTTTTATTAATTTGGCTTCATTTTATTCTTCTTTTTCTAGTCCTTGAAGTGAAAAGTTAGATTGTTTATTGAACATCTTATTTTTTTAAGGTAACCATTTATTGCTATAAACTTCTCTACTACGCTGCTTTTACTGCATTTCATAAGTTGGGGGTAGATTGTGTTTTCATTTTCATTTGAGTATTTCGTTTTCATTTCATTTGAATATTTTTAAAATTCTCTTTTGATTTCTTTGTTGATCTAGTGGTTATTCAAGAGTATGCTAATTAGTTTTTACATATTTGTGAACAATATCATTTTCTTACTGTTTTTGATTTCTATTTTCATTCCACTTTAGTCAAAAAAGATACCTTGTATGATTTTGATCCTCTTAAATTTGTTGAGACTTATTCCATGAACTAATATATGATCTATACTAAAGTTCTGCATTCACTTGAGAATAATGTGTATTCTTTTGCTGTTAGGTGAGTATCTTTTAAATAGCATGTAGCAGGATTTCTTGCTCTGTGGTATTTTAAATATACTTTTCTTATATTTTAAAAGACATGTTATAACAAATGTTCTTTTACTCTATATATTACAATTAAATATTAATTAAGCCATTTCCCATGATTCTAGGACACTTTTAATCATTTCTCATTTTGAAAATACTATATCCAAATATGAAAGGATCAGCAATATTGAAATATAAAAGGAAAAATAAAAATATAGAAAGAAAAATAATCTTGTAAGAATGATAATAACTATTCTTATCTTTTTTATACAATTTGTGACTATCTATAACCAATATTTTCCTAGTTTATAGAATAATTTTCTAAAATATGTGGCAACATTGGGTTTTATCAGTAAAATTTGATTGATATCCTTATTAATAAAGTCTTGCACACATCTTTAGCATATAGTTTTAGATATTCAGTATTTGGGTCAAGGTTGGATCATATCTAAGTTTTTAAACATATTGTGAATTGTTCAACTGAAGTGTATCAATTTGTTTCCACTTCAAATATATGAAAGGACTCATTTAAAGCTCTCATTTGCAACCACTGGGTATTGTATTTCACTTTTTTACCAATTTATCGGGCATAAAATAGCATTTCATTCATTTAATTTGAAAATACACAAATTTGAACTATTTTTGAATATGCTTCATGAGCATTTCAGCTTTTCCTTTTTCAGTTCTTCTAGTTTATTTTATTCAATTTTTCTCATTATTATAGCTAAAATAGTTTTTATTTTAGCTATATTTATTAAAATAGTTATTGCAGCTAAAACTGCAATAATTAATGCATCTCATTTTATTTCTAGTTTGATTTTATGCTTATTTCATTTTTTTCATATCTGGTCTTATGCCAAATTGGACTAGGATCGTTCCAGTTTTTTACCCTCCTCAATTAAAATGATATGCAACTCTAGCTGCACCCCTAGCTGCTGATTATCTTTATGTTCTCTACAATCATATATTCATTTAACTTCACGAATTATAGACTGTTAATATAAGGTGAGGACTAGAGTAAGCCTTTATTCTCTGCATTCCCCTTCTACTTAGAGATTTTATAACATGGGACTGCTATTTGAAGTTTAGCAATACATTTTTTGAAATTGATTTTATCCCCTTCCAGTTGGCTTTTTGGATACATCATACTGTAGTAGGATCTCCAGTCCATTACTTTTACGAGTACTCTCCATTCATTAGCTCTTTTTTTCCTTCTTACTTCCTGTCTGCTCTATCTTAAAACTCTACTTAATTGTAACATTCCTGCAACATACAGATTTGATTGACCCTCTCCTTTTGTTGCCCCAACAGTCAAAGATCTAGCCTGGATGAATGTAATTCTCCCTTTGTTTTAGTTTTTATTTTTGCCTGTTATCAAGGACAGTCAAACACAACTGAGGACAATCGCACAGCAAAGAAGTAGACACTGTAACCCTATGAAGTCTCACTTATCAGCCTCAGTTCACCCTTAGCAATCTTACTATGATTCCTTGCATAATTCATGTGTTTACCATCAATCATACCATTTCAAACTATCTACATTTTCCGTAAACTTCTGAAGCCCCACACATCTTCTCTCATCTTGCTTTATACTTCTCAATGAAAACAGAGGCCATTAGATCTACCAACATGCAAACTTATCCATGTCTGTACCCTTCCTGTTCTTTCTTGCTTAAAAAGAGGAACTCTCTTCTACTGGGGATCAGTTTCTCCTTTAGATCTAATCCTTTAACTACTTATTCTCAAATAGATCTTTTTTAACTTTTAAACTGGCTTGAGTCTTTTTTTTTTTTTATTAGAAAAATCTCATCCCTTTTTTCTTCTAGCCGCAACCCGGTTTTTACCTCTCAGTCAATTTGTCTCTATTTCTGTACTATCCATTATGTCTTTATTTCCTCAAATCTAGTAACTGTAAGGTCACTAGGAACCTCTACATTGCTAAATATAATGGATATTCCCTAACTCTTAGAGTGAAATCTGGTTTTCATCTATTCAGTAACTTTCAGTTACTTCTTCTGACAAAAGAACCTCTATTTACTATAAAGAATTTTTGCTATGAGCTTTAGTTGGAGCCGATGTTATTTTTTTGAAATCCTAATTGGGTGGGCCTACCAAATCAGAATGCCTTATTCTTATTGTTCAATGACTGGGCAAGAGCAAGCACATAGTTCAAGCACAGTCAAGCACAGAAACTATCACTGCCCACCTCATCTGTGAGATGACTTTCCACATCACTCCTTAAGAAACTGATAAGAACAACAATACCAAGAGTGGCTAAAACTTTTATTCCTGAAGTTAGGCATTGAGCCACTTGTCTCTTTCATTTAATAGAGGGATTAAATATAGACTGTATATATTTTTACATTGACATAGTAAGGTTCTTACTGAGAGGAGAAGAGAAGGAACACATTTCCTGGTTACTTCAGAAAACAGGTTGCCTGTGGTGAAAAAGTGCACATTCACGGTGGTTGGTGTATGTTATGCAGCCCAATCCTTGCTCTGAAAGTAGGAGTGAGTCTGATCTTGATCTACTTTCGTTTTTTAGTAACATTGTTTTATAAACTTTACATTTGCCGTGAATTTGTTGTTTACTGTTTCTCTGTTTACTGCAGATAGTAAAGTTCTTCATTGATTCTAGTTATGTGGTTAACATTTATCCTTTATTCCTATTCTCACTGCAATTCTTTTACTTTCTGTATGTCTTTAAATAAGAGAAGATTCCAGTCTCTGTTAATTATCTGCCATCTCAATCTATATTTCTCTATTACATGTGTTACTTTTCATCTGTATTAATAACTGCAATTATTATTACTATAATTGATTCTCAAATATGAGGGAAGCATGGTGCTAAGCACTTTATATGCATTTTATATTTTTAGCCTATCACTCTTTAAGATTACAATTGCTATATGTACTTTACTAATGAAAAAACTTAATTTCAGCAAGGTTACATGAATGATAATGATCTTAGAGCTGGTTAGTGGTAAAGGGGAACTTGAAGTGAGATTCTGTGTTCCAAAGTTTATGTCATTTATCACTACACAATGCTAACTCCTTTTTAAGCATTTTAATACATATGCCTTAATCTGTAGATACCACACCATCTTTTTAGAACTTAAAACATAAGTTTAACCAAATCACCCATACTCTTATTCATGGATACCTACATGAGTAATAAATTAATCAATAAATTTAAATTCATATTATGAAAGTATCTACTCTTTGCTGAATATGAAAAATTAATATTGTTTTAATTTATTTAGTAGTATTTTTAATGTTTATTTATTATATCTATTTGCTACTCATTTTCAATAACAAACAAAAAATGTCATTTTCTTAGATTTTAATCATTACAATAAATACTTGTATATCACTGTTTTTCTTCTCTCAGCTAAATTTAAAAAACTCACTCTTTAAGGTTTATTTTTAGGCATTTGTTTCATTTTTATTGAAGCAAAAATCTCAATATAGCACATTTTAATTCCAGAAAAACAAATGGAACCTAGTCACATTTCCAGGGACAGATAGATTCATATTGTATTGGTTGAGAATGAATAGGATATTTGATTACAAAGTGGTAAGTGACCTTTTGGAAAGAGCAATTAAAGTTAACTTGATATGGTTAATAAGCCAAACAGAGGAGGACAAATAGAGTGTAAATTACTTCTTTTCTAGTGATCAAACACAGGCATTATTAGGAGTGATCTTTATTAATTCCTAGTAGTGAAATTACATACATATGAAAACTGGTCAAAATCTTTTAAAATGATGTTTTGTTTCTTTTTATTTGTAGGAGGAGTTTATTTAGTCATTTTTCCACATAAATAAAAATTCAAAAAGAAATAATTACTTTTCACACAATGCACTTATAATAGAATGGACCAGAGAAATTATGTTTATAGAAATGGGGATTCAAATATTAGCTTGTATTCTGTTTATTAATTGGATCTGGGAATAATTAAAGACTTAGTTTATAAAGACCTTATAATACATTCCAGAAATGATTCCTCTTTATTAGGTATCCATCCTTTTTGGTGTGTATATAATTTGATAAGCCTTTTTGTTTATTTGCTTATTTTAGATAGACAGGTTTTAAAGGACCTCAGGTAAGAAAACAGCTGATGAAAAATAGAAAAAAAATCAATCTCTTGAGGAAAGGAATCTTTCCTCTACAGTTACATAGATGTCAATTACAATAGCCCCACTAAACTTTAGAAGGCCAAAAAAGAAAAAACTCTGGTGACAATCATGTTAGGCAATCATTAAAAGAAGCTCGACATGTGGGTGGAGTTGAGAACAGTAAGTCATATCATTCTTCCTGTTTCATAACTTAATATTTGGCGCTTGAATTTGCTGAGAGAACATTTAATTGCTTTCTTGTGTTATGCAAAATGCAGCCGTAATTATCTAATATCTTAGTAAAACAAAAGACTGAAAGCATTTTTTACAAATTTATGGTCACTGTTAATTTTGGAAGGCTGCTTTTTTTTTTAGTTTATTTATTTATTTATTTTGAGAGAGAGAGAGAGAGAGAGAGAGAGAGAGAGGGAGAGAGAGCTGGCAATGGGCAGAGAAAACCTTCCACACTGCCAGTGCAGAGCCAGACATGGTGCTCGAACTCAGGAACTGTGAGAACTGTGAGATCATGACCTGAGTTGAAATCTAGAGTCCAACTCTTAACTGACTGAGCCACCTAAGTGCCTTTGCCAAGAGCTGGTTTTTAAAAGTCACAGACCAAAGTTAGATATTATACTCAAAAATTGAGACAAAATCTGAAGTCCCTACATGGATTTGGCTATTACACTTGTTAATTTGCATGTATTGAGTTTAATAATACAACTTAGGATAAGTGAAGTCTAGATAAAATTTATTTTTATTTTTTGTATTTTTTAAAATTTTTATTTTAGAGAGGGAGAGCACAAGTGGGTGAGAAGGGCAGAGGGAAGGAGAGAAATCTCAAGCAGGCTCCATGTGACCCTGGGATCATGACCCAGCAGAAATCAAGAGCTGGATGCTCAACCAACTGGGCTACCCAGGCGCCCCTGGATAAAATTTATTTTGAACTAGATAGAGTCAATTATCCCTAAACTTTTGCTGCTAGGAAGATGTTTAATGATGTGATAGCAGAAGTGCCAAGTTACTTCCCAACAGGTCAACTTTCTCAGAAATGGGATGAGAAATTGCTTTCCCCAACCCATGCCTGGGGATGCACCCATGTCTGTCACTGCTACATAGGAGATAATATTAATTCCAACACAAAGAGAAGATTCCTGAGAAGTCCTCCATCAGAGAAGAGATGCTTTTACGAAAACAAAACACAAAACCTAAAGAGCTTCACAGGGCATAAAGGAAGAAAGAGGGCTTTATTAAGATTTCATTTAAACTTAACTCTTAAACTCACTATGAATATATTAGTAGTAGCTCTGAAATGAAATAGACACTAACATGGGATAAAAAACTATGGAGCAAGAAACTTTGTTAAAGACTGACAGGGGAAGCGAACTTGGGTGGCTCAGTCAAAGCTTCCAGCTTCCGCTTAGGTGATGATCCCATGGTTCCTGGGTTTGAACCCTGCACCAGTCTCTGTGCTGACAGCTCAGAGCCTGAAGCTTGAGCCTCAAACCTGCTTTGGATTCTGTGTCTCCCTGTCTCTCTGCCTTTCCCCTGTTCGTGTTCTGCCTCTGTCTCTCTCAAAAATAAATAAACATTTCAAAAAATTTTAAAAGACTGACAGGGGAGCACAGAAAAGCTTGGTAGTAAAGGGGAGCAAGCCAACTAGACCACAAGGATGACAACTCAGCTACTAGAAATAGAATCTATAGTTCTTGCTACAACAAAATACAAAATACATACTTCTCATTGTAAAATATTGGCTTATTCCTTTTCCAGAAATCATATTTTTTCCTTACATATCTCAAGTTATTTATCCCAAGTATTACTACTTATAGATCATTGGACAAGGGGAATGAAGATTATAAAGTAAATGAGAAATAACCAGGTGCTGCTGATGATGTGAAAGAATGGGCACTCACCCTACTAGAGGTAATTCGACAAAATGTAAAAAAAGATAGGTTTTTAGAACCTATAATAGAGGGAATTTTCTTCTGGAATTGACCTTAAGACCAAATAATGAGACTAAGACCAAATATTTATATATTAGGACATTAACTGCAATTTTTAATTATGAAAAAATAGGTGCGATGGTTCATTTGACGTCAACTTGACTGGACCATGAGGTGCTCAGAGATTTAGGTTAAACATATTTAGAGTATGTCCAGGAGGTTTTTTTTTTTTTTTTAAATCATTTTTTTTTCAACGTTTATTTATTTTTTGGGACAGAGAGACAGAGCATGAACGGGGGAGGGGCAGAGAGAGAGGGAGACACAGAATCGGAAACAGGCTCCAGGCTCTGAGCCATCAGCCCAGAGCCTGACGCGGGGCTCGAACTCACAGACCGTGAGATTGTGACCTGGCTGAAGTCGGACGCTAGTTTTTTTCTGGATGAGATTAATGTTTAACTCAGTGTACTTGAGGAAAGCTGATTACTCTCCTCATTGTAGGCAGGCCTCATCTAGTCAATTGAAGGTTTGAAAAGAGCCTGCAGAAGGGGAAATTTACTCTCTCTGCCTATCTTCAGGCTGGGACACCAACATTTAGTGTCTTTGAACTCAGACTGTGACTCACATTGAAACTTATACCATTGGCTCTACTTGTTCTCAGGTCTCTGGACTCAGACAGGAACTATGTCATCAGTGCTCTTGGGTCTCTAGCTCGCCTTATGAAGATCTTGGGACTTTTCAGTCTTCATAATAACATGAGCCAATTCCTCATTATCTATCTATCTATATCTATATTTATATCTATATCTATATCTACATCTGTATCTATATCTATATCTACATCTAGATCTAGACCTATATCTATCATCTATTATCTATAATACCTTATAATATAGCCATAGAGATTTATATATATATATATGTATTTACATATATGTATATACATATTGTATGTATACATACATGTTGTATACATGTATACATGTATACATACATATTGTATGTATACATATGTACACATATTGTATGTGTAAATATATATGTAATATATTTATATATATATAAAATCACTACTAAGCAGTGAGGAAGCCCGTGCAGCCATATTGAAAAGCCCATATGACAGACAACTGAGATCCCCAATATGAGCATCCCTCTTAAACTCCTAACTAAAGACAGAATCAACTTCCTAGCCATGAGAGTGAGCCATCTTCAAGGTGACCCTCCAATTTCATTTGAGCATCTCCAACTGAGGTTATATCAAGCAGGGAGAAACTATCTCCTGAGACTTGTCTAAGTCACAAAACCAAAACAATGAGCAAATTAATGATGGGTATTTCCACATAAGTATGTAATTTGTAAGAGACATACTGGAATGCTTTAGTAAACCCCCAGGGTTTCCATAGGTCATTATAAATTTTAGAGAGAAGCAGAATATTTGATGTCTATCAGATACTGGATGATTTGCTAGTTTCATATAATTAAGTTTCAACATTACGATGGGCTATAATTTTTTCAGTGACAATTGTTCCCTTACAAAGCTAGGTTTTTGGCAGTTCTAGGGAGTAAAATAAGCACTGTGTGAAAACCAGTGTGGAAAAGGAAATGAGAGTGGGCGTGTCCAATATAATTCCAAGGTTTGAAAAGCAGGAAATGCCCAGGGGTGCCTGGGCATCTCAGTCAGCTGGGTGTCGGACTTCAGCTCAGGTCATGATCTCGCAGTTCGTGGGTTTGGGCCCCACGTTGGGCTCTGTGCTGACAGCTTGGAGCCTGGAGCCTGCTTCAGATTCTGTGTCTCCCTCTCTTTCTGCCCCTTCCCCTTTCATGCTCTCTTTCTCAAAAATAAATATTTTTTTTGATGAAAAGAAAAGAAAAGAAAAGAAAAGAAAAGAAAAGCAGGAAGTGCCCAAAGGTGCAGACATCCCATCTGTGATTGTGGTTATTTAGGAATACATTTTTCTTCTGTATTATGTGCATGATTTTTCAAATGGAATTAAGATACAAATGCTTCTTAAGGACCATACTACTATCTATATATTAATGATATAAATGCTTATTAAGGTTAATATTATTAGGATATAAATGCTCATTAAATTATTTGCTTCTAACTTTTTAATAAATAGAACTATTTATTAGAGGTTCTGTGAAAAAATAAATACTGAGGCACTAAGAGCTGCATAAAACTGAGAAAATTTGGGAACCTCTGCCATAAATCCTTACAGAATACGATTTGGTCCATAAAATAAACATTTAATTTCTTTTGAAAATGTTCACAATAAAAACATTGTGTGAAAATAGTTTGTAAAATAATATATACAACATACTATATAGTGTGATCTGAATCTTATGATATCTAAATATATATAACCTTGTTTTAAGTAAAGATTGAAATTAGAAATGTCTGAATGTTAATAGGATTTATTCCTACCTATTGGATTATGAACCATAGAGAGTCAAAATTTCAGGTTCTGATATCAGACTCTCTCTGTGGATTCCATTAGTTGCAATCTGTAGGACTTTGAATATGTTACTTTTCTTAGTTTCTTCATCCGTAAAGTGGATACAATTATAGGATCAAATTCATGAAGTTCTTGTGAGAATGAATTAATTTTTTAAATTGTTGATTACAATGGTAGCATAGAATTCAATAATTGTTAACCATGACTTTTATGATGATGACATTTCTAATTCTTGATGCGTCATGAAGTGCTAATCATTATTGGAAGTGTTGGGAAAGCAGAAGCATTTACGTTACCCTTCCCTGGGTTACGTATAAATACTTTTCCCTGTCTGTTCCCTTTCTCCTTCTCTTCCCCATTATTCAGTGTCATGATCTTGCTTAAGGATATCTTGGTGTGGACACTACTGAAATGCATATTCTAGAAGCAACGTGGAACCAAAACCATTGTAGTGAGGGATTTTCAATGGTAGGACACCATGAGAGAAAATGAACAGAGATCCAAGATTGAACCTCAAATGTGGCGGGGAACATTTAGTCCACAGTACTGGTTCTAACTATACTCGGGGAAATTTACCACAAGTTCCAGAGTAAGACAAGCAGTGGTGTCACGAACAAGTCTCAGCAAGTAGTCTAGCACTGAGAGTGGCTAGAGAGCGGGCATAGGTGTCTGGTACACATTTGTGCCATTTGTGTTTAAGTGTACATGTGTACGTCTGTACACATATGTGTGGGTCTGTGTGTGTGTGAGCGCACATGCTTGTGTGTGTAATAAGGAGAACGTACAGGTTAAATAAGTTGGTCAGTTCTTCCCTTCTTCACTGAAATTATCCTATGAGATTCTTGTACCTGACAATAAGTATAGGTGTAAGTAATGTGAGATTATAAGGTTAATGAATTTGAGAAAATGTGTTTTCATATTGCCCCAAATAACAATATACCTCTCTGCCCTATTATGGGATCTAAGAGTAATGACAAAGTATGACATGTGATGCTACTTCCAATTCTATGCATTGAATGTGTCTTTTATGAAATTCATGATATACTAATATATTTGAAAGAAGTAAACCATTTGCTTCACTTCAATGCAAAGTGACAATGAAATTTCAGCCATAATAGTGATACAAATTTTAAATCATTTATTTAAGTAAAAATATGATTTGGTTTAATACTATATGTAACGCTTAAATGTGACATAAATCATGAAGTCGATACATGACTAACTCAAATTTGGGAAATACTGCAATAGGAGACTGAATGTGACAAATTAGACAGGGACCAGCAAAGTGATGAATAAGATTGTGTTCTGAATATTTTGATAGAGGGATAAAATAGCTTTGTTCTCCCTGTAACTTTGCCTCCCTCATTTACTGAAAATACCTATTGTTCTTTGCCTTTGACGTATGGTATCATGAGCGTGTCACAGTAAAGGCCAGTTCTTGATTGGTGATCTTTTCCAGATGACTGGCAAGGGCACCAGGGGGTCCACCACAGTCACCCAGGAGGGCACACATTCCTGCCGCTCATCTGATGAACATTCCACAAGCTGATAAATATGCTCCCTTTCCGTGATGGAGACATTTTCCAACCTGAACTTTTAATTGCCATAGGAAGGGCCTCTCTCTACATATGAGATCTATCATTCTAGAGCTAGAGTCATACAGGGAAAATTAGAATCCTCCCCAAACCAAGAACTAATTTCAGTAAACACTTGCTCTATTATTCTTGATGATGTTAATAATGTATATTTTTTGAAACAGGCAATTATTTTATGCATAACTAAAAGTCCTGTGTTTTGCTTTTTTTAAGTTTATTTCTTTATCTTGAAAGAAAGAGAGAGAAGGAGCAGGGGAGGAGCAGAGAGAGAGGGAGAGAGAGAAAATACCAAGCAGGCTCTGCACTCTAAGTGTGGAGGCCAACGCAGGGCTCAAACTCACAAACCACAAGATCATGACCTGGGGGTAAATCAAGAGTCTAATGCTTGACCGACTGAGCCACCCAGGTGCCCCTAAAATTCTTGAGTTTTATATAAGTAAAGAGAATAGTGAAAGCTCAGAGAAGTTAATACAAGTGTTTGTAGACATATGAAAATCAGAAATGTTCAACTTTCTAGAATAGGTTCATGACATTCCAATGTCACAATATTAGACCTTCCTTTTTTTCCTTCTTTTTTTTCTTTCTTTCTTTGTTTCCTTCCTTCCTTCCTTCCTTCCTTCCTTCCTTCTTTCAATGTTAGACAGAGCACGCAAGCGGGGGCAGAGAAGCAGAAGGAGAGAGACAGAATCTTAAGCAGGCTCCATGCTCAGTGTGGATCCCAATGCAGGGCTAAATCCATTGATCCTGGGATCATGACCTAAACCGAAATCATGAGTTGGTCACTCAACCGACTGAGCCACTCAGGCACCCCGCAATATTAGACATTTCTAATAGTTCTAATATTTATTGCTACTTCAAATACTAATACCTCTCAAGTAACATTAACATCTGTTTAAAAGGCACCCATAAAAATTTCAAGATAATTGGAGAACTACTTGTATCTCATAGGATTATTAGATTAAATATAAAACTTTCAAGATAATAGGAGACTATATCATAAGTACTATGTCTATGTTGAGAAAAATTAAGTAGCATAGGCTGTGCTTCTTTGGATATTTCTTAATAAAATGTTAATTTCTACAGAGGGAATGGTTGCATTGAAGTTTTTCCACAGGTAGATGTTGTCCTTTCCTTAATGTTTTACATAATGTCTTCATGTTAATAAGAGGAATAATATATTCCAATAGTGACCATCCTTTGTCATCTTTCCCTCTCCTCTATAAGAATAACATTCTTGGTAAAAAGAACAGACGGCAGGTATGATAGTGAACACTACTCTGTTCCTTAGTGTTATTTGGGATGATTGTAAAATATCCCCATGCTGTTTGTGAAGACAACGATATCAAAATAAACTCACGTATCTTTTTCATTCTGTTAATTTAATAATTTTCCCAATAATCATTATCTTAGTAAAGAAAAAAAAGCATTCATACTGACAAATACATGTTGACTCAAAAGCAGAAACATTTTTTTTAGTGTCTGATCAATAAAATAAGACAATCTGCAGTATCTTTCCTGCACAAGCCTAGTTCGTATATTTAAACTTCATTACCAACCAGTTTTGAAGTGTCATGAAATCATACATGTTCGTGGTAAATAAAGTACTTTTGTGTCAGCAATACTTATAGTAGAAATAGGAGAAATCTAGCAAAAGACTAACGCAGCACTGGCATTTCGTCGTGTGATAAAAGAATTATTTTGAATATAGAGATGTTGTCATCAATTTGTAAAATCTTTTAAGCTCCACCCCCCACTCCACCCAATGCTACTGGTTTCTTCAAAGGAATGAAATGCTTTATCTTCTTGACAGAACAAATTAACTGGAAAATTACATAAATCCCTCAGCAGATGTTCTTTTCCACTTTGTTTGGGAATTTGCACTGAGATACAGTGTTTCCAAGACCCATGCGGAGATAGGCTTGCAGGATGCAATGTATGCGGAGTCTACCACAATGAATGCAAAGGCTACTAGTTATTCTTTGGTTGTATAGTCAAGTGCGATTTGGGCAATAAACCACAATACTATTTCCTAAGTTTTAAAAAATTATTAAACATCAGAAAGACTTGAGCTATTCAAATTAGCTATACAAACACTAAGCATTTTCTTCACCAAGTGAAATTCCAAGCTCCAATTGCTAGAAATATGTCTGCCATAATGACTGAGTCTTGGAGTCAAGGATGTCAGCAGCAAAGAGTAGGAAAAAGAAATCAATTTTGACTTCCAATCCCCTGCATCATATCTCTATCAGTATGGCATACTAATCTGTGCAAATCAGATGGCATCTTCAAAATTATAATGCACACCATTGAGTTAAGCATCTGTATAACAATCTGAATTGCCATCCATCTCTCTGTGAACAGTATACTGCAACGTAGTGTCACTTAATGCCAAATGAATTCCAACTACGTAGTCTGCTTCTCTGTCTACCATGGTAAACTTTCAATTGTATTTCATCCAGTTTATTTTTAACACTTTGAAAAAATATTTTTTCTATGCAGTGAAAAATAAGAAACACTAATGCAACTAGCTCTCAATAAAAGGCTATCAAGCTGTTCAATAAATTATATATTAAAAGCACTTCAAAGTAGATGTTTACTTTCCCCAAACATTGCAAATTCTTAGCAGCTCTTTGGAATGTATTGATATTTTCAGCTAAAGAGATTATTTTTAGAGGGAAAGGGGAATGAGCCATCCAGAAGTGGAATAAATGCTTCAATGAAAATTCCGAGAGTTACAGTAAGTCAGAAAAAAATCGAGATAATATTGGTGTAAATTGAAATAATGATTGCCATAGTAACGTGATTCATAGATGGATAACTGTTCTATACATGAGCTTTCATTATGTAAGCTGGGTTTCTACTGAAGTGTTGATTATGAATCATAATAAGTCATACTTCATAGAAATTACCACCTTCTAAAGGAAAATGGTCAGTCAGAATTTGCTAACTCAGTCCAAATAGATTTCCTAATAACTAAGATTTCATTTTGGTGGCTTCTTCTGAATATTTAATTTTAAGCACGAGAAAAGGATAATTTTTTCACCATGTTTTCCTTACACAAATGACACAGGACTTTGCACTGATAAAGAGCTAGACCTGCTTCCAAACTACTTGAATTCTATTTCAGGCTTTCCCAGTAATTAAATGTGTTTCATTGTTCAAGCCATTCGCTGGATGCCATGTTTCCTATCTGTAAAATTATGGAGGTTCCTTGTTCCTCCCTAAGATCCATTAGGTACCATGGAAGAGAAGTGTGGAAAGGTTGGCAGAATGGAGTCTTTGGGAAGATTTGAATCTTACATCAAGTAGTATGAATTTTATCCTACAGGGAAGAAGCTTGTTAATGTATTTCAACCATAGCGCTAACATCAATTATCAGTGCTTCAAGGCTAGAAGTTTGAAAAAAACTCAACAAAATAAAAAATTGACTTCCAAAACTCATGTTTGCTAAGTAGTAATTGCAAGAAAAAAATAAATTTTACATTTTGCATGATGTTATTAAATAAGTTACAATAAAAAGAAAAAATGTGAAAAAATGTGTAGAAAGTAGGTATATTCTTTGATTTCTGCTTCATTTTACACGATGGAAAAGATTTTCTTGAAATGCCCTATTTTTTTTTTCCTAAAGAGCAGATACTTCTTTTTTGAGATGTGATTTGGATATACAAAAATAATCTGCTTTCATATACCAAAATTCTCAAAAAAATCTTTTAGTCCAAATTTTGTATAACGGACAGTGTCTCTATCATTTAAATATACATTAAATTGCAGGGGCTCCTATGTGGCTCATTTGGTTAGGTCTCCAATTCTTGAATTCTGCTTAAGTTCTAATCTCACAGTTGTGAGATCTAGCCCTGCTTTGGGCTTTGTGCTTGGCAGGTAGCCTGCTTAAGATTCTCTCTATCTCCTTCTGCCCCTCTCCCACTTATGCTCCCTTTCAAAAAAAAATGTTTAAATGTATATTAAGTTAATACCAAAAAATGGTTGAATCTGGTGAATGTCTGAGAATATTGTATTATAATTATAATACCAGCTCAACAATATCTGAGTTCAGGAGTTAAAGCCCTGTGACTCACAACTAGGCTTTTAGATTAGGCTAATGTTAATAGCCTAATTCCCTTTTTTATTTTCAAGTACACTATCAGAAAATAAAATATAATATATAACTTTCTGAATGTAAGTATATCTGGTAGGGCTATTCTCTATTTTTTTCCCTTTGGATACCCTGAAAAAATATGCTATGTAAACAGAAAGTTATAACAAATATGGGTTTACTAAGCACCCTCATTATTATTTATCACTGTAAATGCTTCACAACTTACAAGTGTTTAAAGCAGGCATGGCTGTAATGAGCTTTCAAACTCATCATTGTTTTGGAAAATATCATGTGTACAAAAACAAATACAAGTGAACAAACAGTACCCCCAACCCCCACCCCCCAAAAAGCCAAATAACAATGTTTCAAGATGATAACACCATGTCAGAAAATATCCGTACAAACCTGCAAGAAATCATGCTTTCCTATAAATCACATTAGGTAGATACTGCATTTTTCCCTTACTCTTAAAATACTGTTTCTTTTCTACCACCAGGTAAAAATGACTCAATCTAACTTTGTTAATCTATAATATGGCATATCAGGAATATCGACATTTTATGAGATCATCTTATTTAAATTTTTTACAGTTTACATAGAGTAGTCATTTCAAATTTGTAATTATCTTAAAAATGACAGTGTGGGAAAGAGATATTTTTCTCTTATCTCAAAGGCAAACACTCTTAACTGTGTGATGAAAGGTCCAGGTATAGGACACAAAATCACCATGAAAAGGAATTTATAATCGTGGTAGAATAAAACAGAAGTTGCTTAATTCTATCATGAGATTAAAATGGATATTGCTGAAGTCACATGGCTTTTGAAGGCTCACTTTACTGCATGTGTTTCAGTAAAAGAAGTCCTGCTTATTTGGGGCTGCTTTCACTTCTACCCTGCATCTCTGATTTAGGTTGCCTTACACAGCTCTTTGACTTGCAATACATTATCCATCAAATTCTTTTCAACTCATCTGACTAGAATGAATATTATCTATTTTGTTATGTGCTCTTTCTGTTTTAATCCACCTCTATTTCCATACTCCTGCATATATGTTTGTTTAGCAAGCCTTGGTTTTGTCTGATCATCAGCCCAATTATTTACACATCATTTAAATTTTAATAACTTAAACCATAGGAATTTAAAGAATAATGGGGCTCAATCGAGGTTAGTAAATATTCTCTTGTTAGAAATGTTCACACATAATATAAATTAACTCTCCATGGACCAAAGCTTGTATGATTATGGAGTATTTTGGAAAATTCTGGTGGTGACTGCTTCTTGTTTACAGTTCATGGGCACAAGGAAAGTTAAGGCTTTAAGGTGGGCAGAATTTCTTAGGGAGAACTGTAACCAGAATGTAAACAGGGATTCAACTCCTTATAGTAATCAAAATAAACAGATCAAAACTAAAATAAATCCTTTAACTGTTCAAAATAAGCCAGTAATATTGTTGCATCATATTTTGCCCCCAAAGAAATCCGTTCAACATTTATAAAATATATGGAAACTCCTAAGAATTGACTAGGTCATGTTTTTTTTCTTTGGTTCTCTACTATGTATAAACCTCTCAACTTCAAAATTCCAGTTTCAGGAATGGTAAATACATTTATCCTGATGAGCGTTTCATAATGTATGTAAGTGTTGAATCACTATGTTGTACACCTGCAACTAATATGATATTGTATGTCCGCTGTTCTCAATTAATAAAAAAGTGACAACAAGTCACTATGAAGAGTCCCTCCATTTCCATAGATTTACTGCCACTATTCTCACTGTAAATTATTTCACTGAGTGATAAGGGTCTGGGAGAAGTAGGAGGGTTTAGGTTTAAGAATGCATTTCAGAAAAGTGTTATCTGAGTATTGTGTGATCTTCAGTAACCTGTAAGGGTAAAGAAGCCAATTAGAAATTGTCCTTACTCTCCAGTGCGCTGGGTGCCATCACTATTTTTTATTTAAAAAGCAGACAAGGGGTACCTAGGAGGCTCAGTCGTTTAAGCACCCAACTCTTGATTTGGGCTCAGGTCTTGATCTCACAATTTGTGAGTATGTTGGGCTTTGCACTGACAGTGTGGATCCTGCTTGGAATTTTCTCTCTACCTCTCTCTGCCCCTCCCCGACTTGAGTGCAGGCACTCTCTCTCTCTCTCTCTCTCTAAATAAATAAATAAATAAACTTTAAAAATAAAGGAAGACAAATGGGCACAGCCCATGTACGGCATATCAAACTAGTATTCTAAGTGAGTGTTCAAATGTATCACAACCTTCTATAATAATAAAAACCTCATTTGGTTATAAAAACAATAGGGAAACTCTGATTATTTTATTGTAGGTCATATAGAAATATTTTAAAGAAAAATAAAGTTTTAAAAGCATTTCAAGTAATAATAGAAATGCAGGTGGTACTTACCTGAAATTTTTAAAAATTTCCAAATGAGAATTAAATTGGCACAGAAAATATACAAAATGGTTTGATGTGTGTGTGTGTGTGTGTGTGTTGGGGTAAATGGATTATAGTGGTATAGGATATATGACAAAGATGACAAAGGTAAAATGACAGACAGGAAAAAATTATGTTCTGGTAAGTGATAGATATATCAAATAGCTGTTCAGAAAAATAGTTAAGGGTGCTATGGTTCTAAATCATGCTGTTGAGGGTATTCTATGGCCCATGCTTTGATGTATAAATATTATCTCCCTCTTAAGTAAATATTTAACAGTTATGCATGAAATTATTCCACCATGCAAAATATAAGCTCGCAGGTGCATAAATAAATGGACAATGAATGGTCTTCTACAGATGAATGCACTTTGGTGGTTTTATTCTGAAGACATTTTTCTCTCCATGAACATAACTATTGTAAGATATCATTAATTTGAAAACTGGACTATTTTGAAAAAATATCATTTGACTAAGTTATTATTATCCAAAGTCCATACATTTTGTTATCTTCTTATGAAAAGCAGTTTTCTTTTTTCTTTCTTTTCTTTTTCATAAATAGAAATCATACTATGAGTTATGGGTTCCATCAAATAGATGAAAGTATAAAATGGAGTATGGTCATTTAATTTATTTATTTGTTTATTTTTTGGTGTACTCTCATTTTAAATGTCACATGATTGTAATTATTGCTAATATGATAGATTTCAAATAGGTATTGTTTCAGTAAAACAGTAATAATAGACTTTGCTGTTATTAGTGGATGATACTACAGATGCTAACTTATTTCCTTTTAATATTTATTATTAAGAGTATAATTTGTTCTTCCTGATACATATTATAGATTCTGTCAACTTAGTATTTACATGGGAGCAGTTGGCTTCCTATCAGGGAGAAGAAAAATCTTTTATTCTTATATCTGTATATCTAGACTTACATGCGTGCACACACACACACACTTATATTTTGTAGAGTATTTTAGCGTAGGTAATTGATTATGAAATTTAGGAATAATAAATATAACAAATGCCAAATATTAGGTGACTAAGAATTTTTTTGTTTTCTATATTTTCTACCTAATAATTTACTCCATGAAAATTTTAAAAAGGCCTTAGGTAATGTGAATTCACAACTTCTTGCATAGATTTGCACTAAATTATTCTAGAATTTAGAATGTCTAGTAGTAGATTAAACCTTCTAGCACTTTCAAAACAAAGTCTACAGATATGAATAAAAAATTTTGAGTTAAATTTTAGCTATTCAACATTATCAGCACTGAATACCATGACTTAAAAGATTTAAACAATAGGGGCGCCTGGGTAGCTCAGTCGGTTGGGCATCAGAGTTTTGATCTCAGCTCAAGTCATAATCTCACAGTTCATGGATTCAAGCCCTACATCAAGTCCTGTGTCAGGCTCTGTGCTCAGGACATGGAGCCTACCTGGGATTCTGTCTCTCCCCCTCTCTGCCCCTCCTTGCTCTTTCTTTCTCTCAAAACTAAACATAAAAAATATCTTTAAAAAAGATTAAAACAATATTTTAATAGCATCAATTTTTTTTATATCACAAAAACAAGAAGAATATTTGGATTGAGTCTTAAATTTCAGAACTGGAAGTTTCTTCAGTGCTTCCAATTTCCTAAATGTGTCCAGCAGATAAGAATTTGTAGGAACAATCTCTAAAGTTAACTTGAGAGTAAAGTTGCTAATGTTACTACAGAAAAGTAAAATAGTCCTGTTATGTTTTATTCTTTGAACCAGAAAATGGAGAGGTGATTCTAAAATAGATGGGGGGAGGACTGAAATATCCCCACCATACGAATTCAAAATATAAATATGTTCAGAAGAATTAAATGAAAAAAAAAAGCATAGTAGTATATCCATGGTTATGAAATATAGCCCTTAACTTTTTACTTAACTTAAATAGGTTATAAGATTTTAGCAGTTTCCTGTGTGTACCAGATCCTCAAATTCTTTTGAGTTCTTCAGTTACCAGTGTAGTAATAATAAATCTTATTAAAGGGGTTTGATAAAAAAAGGTTATTATTTACCAAAGCATGTTCTGCATAACACTGATCCTTAAAATATTCTAGAAGAAAAGGAGTTTTGCCTTAAAGTAAGTTTATGAAAGTCTGCACATTATACTTCACTCTTGGAGATTTATTTATTTTTCTTTCTTAAGTTTATTTATTTATTTTGAGAGAGAGAAAGAGCATGAGCAGGGTAAGGGCAGAGAGAGAGAGTGAGAGAAAGAATCCCAAGCAGGCTCCATATTGTTAGTACATCATTGTCTCAGGAACCGTGAGATTATGACCTGAGCTGAAATCAAGAGTTGCATGCTTAACTGACTGAGACACCCAGGCACCCCTCACTCTTGATTCTAATGCACAATTGTCATTTCATAGTGCATCATGAATGTGTTTCTACTATATTAACTAATCTTTGAAAACACTTTTTAATGACTGCATAATCAATCAATCAATCAATATAGTTCTCTAATTTATCTGTTTCTCTACTGTTAACATAAGGATTTTCAATAGTCTAATTTATTAACGACATTGTAAATAAAGCTTCATGCCTACTTCTGATAGCTTTTATGGAATAAAATACTAGAATTAGAAATAATAATGGATTATACTTTATGAGTACTGTAAAGGTCCTAATAAATATTGTCAAGTTGCCTTCCAGAAAGTTATACCAAAATGAGTGTATTACTGCATATATTCCCAAAGTTATACACATAAGAGCTTTTACAAATAAACTTAAAAATCCCAAATGAACAATGAGCAAAATATTTAAAAGTGGGAAATTCAAATAGTCATAAATGGAAAAATAATGTGCAAACTCCTGAATAATTAAAATAATGCAAATTAAACCAATGATTAAATATGCTTAATCTATTATATTAATTAAAATAATTTGAGAATTAAAATAATACTGTAGGCATTCTTATATACTGATAATAGGATATCAAATTGGCCCAAACTATCAGGAAAGTGATTTAGCAATATTTATCTAACATAAATGCCTAAAGTAATTAATTTCATTAATACTTTTTCTTAGAAAATTAGAAATGTGGATAGAAATGTTTTGTTTAAGGGTGGTCAATGCAGCATCAAGATAAATTTGCTTAAATAGCAAGAGTAGAAGGCAGAAATATCTATGCTGATATTGCTAATATTGCCTAATAGTCCGTGCTCTCCTACTTCTTTTATTAAAGCAACCCTCTACTGTTAATTAATATGTGGCCACCTAGAAAATACTGTAACTCTAAGCCTTTCTCTTTGCTAGAGTGATGCCATGACTATATTCATGCCAATTGGATGTAAGCAAAATATATTGTACAATATCTGTGGCCTTAAAATGAAGGGTAGTCCTCTACTACTTCTGTCTCCTTGCTATAATGTGGACTTGGTAGAATGATCTGGAACAACCATCTCACCCATGAGGTGGGAGCATGGATGGCAGAGAAATAAAGTAAATGATCTTGGATCTCTGATGACTTTGGTGCTACAGGAAATTACTAGACCACCTGCCTCTGAGACTTTTATTTGAAAGATAAATAAGGGTCTATCTTGTTTGAACTATTGTTTGGGCTTCTTTTGTTATAGTAGCTTCAGAACTACTTCTTACATACATGACCCCTACATGTAGGGATGTTATGCAGCAACTAAAAGCCTCATAATAGCATGAAAGAGACCAATAAAACAATGTTGCAGAGAGAAAGCAAAATATATTATGTCATTTTTTATTATGATATTAAAGGAAATTAATTTCCAAAACACTAATGGAAGTCAAATCTTGGTGGTAAGATTGGTGATGATTTTTTTAAATGTTTATTTATTTTTGAGACAGAGAGAGACAGAGCATGAATGGGGGAGGGTCAGAGAGAGAGGGAGACACAGAATCTGAAGCAGGCTCCAGGCTCTGAGCTGTCAGCACAGAACCCGACGTGGGGCTTGAACTCACAGACCGTGAGATTATGACCTGAGCCGAAGTCGGACGCTTAACCGACTGAGCCACCCAGGCGCCCCAAGATCAGTGATGATTTTTAAGATTTGCTTCTACTTCTAATCTAATTACGAAAAAAATATCAGACAAACCCCAATTGAGGGACATTTTACAAAATACCCGACCAGTACTTTTCAATACTGTTAAGGTCATCAAAAACAAAGCAAGTTGAGAAACTGCTATAGCCAAGAAGAACCTAAAGAGTCATGATGACTAAATGTAATGTGGTGTCCTGGATACGATCTTGAAATAGAAAAAAAAAATTAGGTAAAAACTAAGGAAATCTGAAAATGGACTTTAGCTAATAATATGTTAATATTAGTCCATTGATTGTGACAAGTATACTATGGGAATATAAGATGTTAACAATAGAGGAAGCCAGGTGTGGGCTGTGCAGGAAGTGTTAAGCAGCACACAGTGCATGGTAACCAATGTCAAGGGAGGATTCCAACTACGAGGAAGACAGCAAAGATCATCACCATTCCAGACACCAGAAATGGAAGTTCAAACACTTCTGCCCACTGCATTTTGGTATGTGAGTCATCAAGGAAAGCACAAAACAACCAAGCATTGGATGGTACAGTGCTTTTGCTTACATAGAGAAGAGACAGAGAAAGATCCGTTCCAATAGTGACTGTCAGTCCCTCATAGCTAGCAGGTGTCCCTGGCAGCCAATGCAAGGCAACCGGCCTACATGCCCTCCACTAATGCCCCCACATAAGGACCCGGACCCCTCCCTTGCCAAATACTGAAAGCCATGAGCAAGACTGAAGGCCATTGGTTGATGTACATGCCTAAGCAGAAAAAAAAAAAGGAACAGTTGTTGATCTTGAAATGGGGAAAGATATTCCCACACAAGGTAGCAAATACCGGCTCTACCTCTTGGTAAGTAAAGTTAAAGCCCAAGGCCTGTTCTTATGTGGCTGAGTGAGAGTCCAAAGACCATGCACTTAAGACTACCTTTCCCAACAGGAAGACTTGTACTGTCTTTACAACTTTTCTGTAAATATAAATCCATACTAAAACTGAAAAAAAATATATATATATAATATACGTACTATATTATATATACAAATATATGTACATATATATATACACAAATACATACACACATATATACAAATATATTTGTATATATATACAAAGGATGTTTCAGGCACTATTGGAGGCCATAGACTTTGCTATTTTTTTTAATTTTTTTTTAATTTTTTTTTAATGTTTATTTATTTTTGAGACAGAGAGAGACAGAGCATGAACGGGGAGGGGCAGAGAGAGAGGGAGACACAGAATCGGAAGCAGGCTCCAGGCTCTGAGCCATCAGCCCAGAGCCCGACGCGGGGCTCGAACTCACGGACCGCGAGATCGTGACCTGAGCTGAAGTCGGACTCTTAACCGACTGAGCCACCCAGGCGCCCCGACATAGACTTTGCTATTGATCTGTTGTTCACTTTGTGTGGGCACAAGTCAGTCCTGCATTATCTCAAGCTTCTGCTATATTCTCCTTTTCAGCATCTCTGACTTCCTAAGCCATACGCATGTTTAGTTCCATGATCAAAAACAGCTTCACCTTCAAGTCACTGACATCACTGAACTTGGAGGTATGGAGGCAGTGATGAATCAATCTGGGTGTCAGGTTCTTTTCATGGATGCCAGTTTTCCTTTATTCTCCACTACCATCATGTCCCTCTTACCTTCCAGGTGCCTGTCCTTCTGACCTCAGTTCTATGTACCACCAGGATCTGTGGCAACAGATGAACATAAACTATTTAAATAGTTTCCAAGCAAGGTGAAAACCATATAATAAATCCCGTATATTATATCTGCTCTGATGGTTATGATTCTCTGATAAAACCTTGCCTGAAAAAGCTATGTAATCTATTAGGACCACTTATTAAAAATCTTATCTATTGATCACTAACTGCCTAGTTTCAAGGGCTAAGGGTCACAGAACCAATCAATCAATCAATCAATCACAAGGAGAGTGAAGATTAAAAGACAACATGTCCTTGAATTCTGATACTGTATCTTGAACCTTCTTAAATGTTGCCATTTTCCAAAATGAATCAAGATAAACAACCATTTTGTTGAGCTCTCCACTGAAGAATTAATAGTATTAATGAAATCTACTATCTAATCTCTATATATTCTAGCTCCTTTCTAATTTCAAATTCATTACATCTATAATGAAAATAAAAGATATTCTTAGTGGTCAAAAGACATAAAATGATTAATCACATATCTGCTAATGACATTTTAAAAGTACCTCAGCCCAGAAATGTGACACTACAATCATTAAAAATCAGATTCAATTTTCAAAGATACTAATCTTAAACTTTATGCTGCTGGCAGAAACATAAAATTATATCCAGTAAGCTCAGATGCTCTGGATAATGGAAAAGCTCAGTTCAATGGTGCTGCCAGAAAATAATATGCTTTTAGAAATTCTGCAAGTTGAGTAGGGAGATAACTGATCAGGATATGACAAAGTGATGTTACAAATTGTTCAGAACAGAAAAATTCCAGATCCAAAGAGATTTTTTTTTGAGACACTGATTGAGGTCCAAGAGCAGCATAATGGTACCAAATGGATAAAAACAACAATAAAGTCACTTCTCATGCATAATGCATACACATTCTCTATTGGAGTTGATATCACCATCTGGTGTCTAATTATTCCCGCCTCATACCACACGGTGGTATGCACCTAATGGAATGACAGTACATTATAATAACTCAGTACACAGACTCTTTGATGCTAATTATAAGGTGCTAGTTTTTGTTGTTGTTTTAAAGATCATGGAAATCCCAAGGAATTTGGTGTTCATGGCTTAAAATAAATATTTTGTAGGGTGTCACTAGGAAATGAGAACTCCAGTTAACTTTTATTTTTCTAAAAGATCTATTGTTCCTTTATGTTTAGTTCATTTCTTCTAACATCTGTACCACAGACATTAATTAAGGTCCCGATTCCCTATTCTCATCACATGATCCTTTTTTGAAACTGCATCTTTTTTTTCAAACTATTTATTGTGATTTATTCGTATATACCTTCAAGTTGTAGGAATCAGGCTTAACAGTTATTTGTTCTCTCTGAAAATAACAAAGAAATGATTCTTATGGAATCAGACAGTTATTCATCTTCATTCATTCATTCATTCATTCAATAAGCATCTGTTGCATATTTACTAAAAATTAGAAAGTTTAGGGTCTGAGGGAATAATTTATGACCACTTGAAAAGGACCAAGGCTAATTAATAAAAAAAATATAGAGAGAAATAACAAGAAAGCTTTGAAAATACTCTAATAGAAGTATTTACAAGTTCTTTATAGAGTAGAGAGGAGAGATTCTTCAAGATACCTTTTAACCCCTGAAGGTACTACTTCTTTTCTTGGTTGAAATTTTAGTGATTTTCTTCTGCACAATAAACTTCCTGCACATGCAGTGGTTTAAGATGTCAATTATTTACTGATGGTTTTGTAATTTAGTCAGGGCTTGGAGGCAACAGCTCATGCTTGCTCCACCTGGTACCTTGAGAGAGGCTTTACTAGAAAAACTGGAAGATCCACTTGAAGGTGGCTCCCTCACTTGGATTAGAAGTTAGTCTGGCTTTAGCTGGTAGCTTAGGTGGGATGGTCAGTTGGAGATCTCAATGGTCTGTTACACTTGGTTGTTTGGATTTCCTCACTGTCAGCTAAGTTACAAAAGAGCAGAAGTAGACGTCACCAGCCTTTTTACAGAGTCAGCCCAGACCTGGGAGAGTATCAATCTCCCGCCATATTCTAAGTAAGAAGATGCGGGTCCAGTCCAGATTCATTGGATTGAAGAATTAAGCTCACTTCTCAGAGCTCTATTTTTGGCTATCTTTAATTCACTAGTCGGTATAAACTTGATCAAGTAAATATAATCCTGGAAAGTACTTTAGGGAGTAATGTAAAGGCTTACTTCTCTTAAAATCCAGAGTACCTGTATGTAAAATTCCATTTTAATACTATGGTTCGAAAAAGGAAACGATATTCCATGGAATCTCAAAAAGAGAGGAAATGGGTGTGCTAATCAATAGAAATTTTTATCTGTAACAAAACATGTTACATGGTTCGAAAAAGGAAATGATATTCCATGGAATCTCAAAAAGAGAGGAAATGGGTGTGCTAATCAATAGAAATTTTTATCTGTAACAAAACATGTTAGGAAGTTTGATTTCGTATCGAATTCTATCTACATAGCATTGAGAAAATACTTGTTCCATATCTTAAGGTGATGAATATTTTCTGTAATTCATTCAATCACCAGAACAAAAGCTTCAGGCAAAGTTATTATTTCCCTAAGAAAAGTGAGGCTAAGGGAAATGAACGGTTTATCTGAGCTTGTACAGCTAATATGTGGAAGATCTTGGATTCAAGCCCAGGATGCCTTTCTCCAAAGTCTTAATGCGATGTCATACTGCTTAAGCACAGACAAATTGAATATGAAGTTTTACAAAATGTATTTTTATCTATTTTCTCTTCTGATATATTCAGCCTCCACTTACAATAAAATGTATGATTATTTTAATAATAATATATAAAGAGGGTTGAGAGTCTGCTAACATGGTTTCTAATAACTTGAATCTGAATGATTAACATTATTTATGAATTAATTATGAATTATTCAACCAAATTACACTCTATACAAAAATTATAACTTATAAAATTGTTTGCAGTGAAAGTATGTATAGCCAGATATGTGTGTGTCACAAATTAATATTTAGAATAAAATAGATAAAACTGGGAGATAAAATTTTATATGTTTAAATATTAGATTTAGGTTCCAGGTTCTATTATGAATCATCTAGTTGCTTAAGTTTTTACCTTTCCTAACTCCTTCTTTTCCTATTTCATAAACTCCATGATGGACAGTAATAAGCCTCTTACTTTATACACAAGGCTGACAGCCTAGCAGGTATTGAATGAGGATAATAAGTTGTAAGAGTCCTATGAAAAAATTATGAAAACAATTAATTGGGTGAAAAGTCAATCAGAAGACCCAAATCCATAATACTAGGTCAACTGTAATCATACTGGAAAATTTCCCTGGGAGTCTTTTGCTCTACATTTTTCTGTTATGTTAAGAGAAAATTACATGAAAGTAGATTACAGTTATACTTTGAGACAATTATTTCAAGACCATTTGAGAGCAAAGAAGAAGTACTGAAAAGCTTTTTGAAAAATTACAGTTATATTTTTTTAGAAGGTTTCTCCATTAACGTTAATTATGTTCTCCCTAGTGTCATGAGCTTAGGCGCCTTCTGAAAAGGAAAATTTATTCACCAACAGGTGAATGTTTTAAGTTTTTAATTCATTGCCACTTGACCTGAAACATTTAGAGTTGCTTCTTTTTCTTAAAAAAAAAAGTTAGCTTTATTGAGATATAATTTATGACCAAAAAGTTTGCCCAATTAAAGTTCTAATTCATTGTGGGTTTTTTTTTTGTCTACTAAGTTTTGTGATCATCACCATACTTAAAATATTTTTATCACTCCAAAAAGATATTAGAATGTTTTAATTACTCCAAAAAGAAACGTTTTACTGAATATCAGCTGCTTCCTATAACTCTGCCCTCTCATCCTCTGTGTTGTCCTAGGTAACATAATCTATTTTAATTTGTCTTTCAGTTCAAATAGAGAAGTGGGGAAAGGAAAGTATTGTCAGATTGTGGATAACATAATGTGTAATTCGTAGATCCAGATTGCCCACGTATCAATCCCATGTTAATAACATGTGAAAGACTAGGCAGTATAGCTTTAAGTGCATCCTATGGAGCATAGGCAGTATAGCTTTAAGTGCATCCTATGGAGCAAAAAAAAAAAAAAAAACAAAAAACGGTTTTAATGCAATAGAGGAGTATAGCAGTAGAGGCTGGCTCACTTTCATCTCAAGAATCTTGAATTAAAGTCACCTTCAGAGACCTTACTAGGAATAACTGGAGAGAAGAAACATACGGGCTTTCTGCATACTTGTTTTGTGCCCCTGTTTTTTATTCATGTCCTCCATTCCTAAAATATGTTTATGTACCTACACTCATTTCTAGTTCTTTTTTTTATGACTTTTCCCACATTTTCCCTGACAGTCACCACTTTATTTTCACTCACTCAGCATTCCTGTGAGTCTCTGCTTCCTAATCCTGCCCTGCCAAAAATACACATATTTTTAAAGTTTTTTTCTTTTTCCTTTATCCTTCTTCTTCTTCTTTTTCTTTTTGTGTTCTGTTTTGTTTTGGTTTTTTTTGCTTTCACAATCAATCTCTGTTCAGACTTCTGATTTACTTCACAATGATTCTTTCTTACTTTTTACCTTGGACAGTTTCTTTGCCTTTTTTTTCTCTCTTTCTCACCATTCCTAGAAGTAACATCGTATTCCCTTAACTGAACCCTCCAGTGGGTCCCTGCCTTTTCAGTGAGTCTATTAAATACATCTTGCATAACCTAGTGTAAATGATGCCCCTAACAAATTCATCAACATCATATTTGTGCCTCTAGTGCCAGCTTTTCTGTTGTTGAAATATGTGCATTTTTTCTGGCATTCTTAATGTAACTATGCAAAATAATATAATAAAATGATTCAAGACATGGATTTGAGATCATATGATAGACATAAATTCCCAATTTTGACTTAATCCCAAGTCATTTGAATTATCTAAACTATAATCTCCTCATCTGTAAAATAAGAATGATAATACTGCTCTCATGGAACTGTAAGGAGAAAATAATGATGCATTCAAACAGCAAAATGCTGAAAATTACATTATTTTCATTACAACTTTTAATATACATTAAGCCTTCACTAGACTTATTTTGGGTGAATCTGGGTAAAATACATCTAAAATATGATTTTTATGGCAAAGTGAATTCCGCATAACAAACGAACTTCAACCAATTTTTTCATTGGTTGTCGAAGGCTTGCTGTGTAAAACTAGCATAAATATTAAAAGATGATCTAGTTGATTCTCTGGTCTGTAGTCTGGAGTATATACAAATTCATTTGCCTCTTAAATTTCTCCCATGAATATGATATCATTTAACTCTTTTTTGACAAACCAAATGGAACCAAACACTTTTTTTAAGACATGGGTTTGCCATTAAAACTTGTTAAATATTAGGGGAAAAAAGAGAAAAAAAGAAAAAAGAAATAAGTACAAACTTGTCATATGATTATGGAAATACAAATATGAGAAAATAATGTATGCTTTTATCTCTCATTGTAAATTAAATGTTATCAAAGATTTTTTCCAGGAAAGATATGTTTTCTCTCAATTAACCTGATAATTAAGATCTAAGAAAGTAAGGCATAAGGCAAGGTCTGGAATCCATTTCTTAAGTTGATTAAACCTCATCATCACTTTGACTGACATCCCTAAACACAGTTTTACTTTGCTGTAATCCCTCTATGTAAGTGCTTTCTTAAATAAAAGACTAAATTCTTAATTTTTTGTCTATTTACCCCAATTTCTAAGTTCCCTGAAAGCATGCACTTTGTCTCTCTCTATGTATATTGCCAATCTCTATAATAAATTGCAGGTGAATGAACCAATAAAAGAATGAATTCAGAAGAATTTTTAGACTAATTTTAGCTGGAAATAATGCCCCATTACACATATGTTCCTTTGAGAAGAATAACAAGAAGTTGGTAACTAAAATCACAAAATATATTTTACTCAATATGCATTTGTGTATTATGTCATATATATTTTCCATGATCGTGTTAAATGCAGTCACTTACATATATATCAGCAAGGTTGGGTGGAACCTGACTGATGATTAATTTTTTTTTGATGCCCTGAGAAACCTAACTAGTTAAGTGGCACTCCTTATAGTGTGTTGTCTAAATAAGGTTTACTCCAGTCTTGTTATTTTCTAGGGGACATAAGCATTATTTCTGTGATCCACTCCAGAAATAAAAGCATAAAATAAATTCTGGATATTCACTGAAAACTCTAGTAAACACAAAGTGCCAGGAATTGTGGTTAATATGATTAAAAGTTTTAATTTAAAATTTTGGAAAACAATTTCCCATATAATAATGAAGGTATAAAATGACTAAGAAATCGTTCTAAAAATGGGAGAATTGAAGAACACTGGTGTTCTGCAAGCTTGACCAAGGTAAATTAGATTATAGAAGGACCTTCCCAATTGCTAAAAAGAAACAAAAAGTAATGAATAGAGTTCTCTCACTTTTAAGATTTTCTCACATTAGCTTTTCTTAAACTTTTGGCACCTGCTAGAAAGTAAAAGCAGATTGGGGTTCCTGGGTGGCTCAGTTGGTTAAGCATCCGACTTCAGTTCAGGTCATGATCTCACAGTTCGGGAGTTCGAGCCCCGCATCGGGCTATGTGCTGACAGCTCGGAACCTGCTTCACATTCTGTGTCTCTCTCTCTCTCCCTCTCTGTCCCTCTCCTGCTTGCTCTGTCTCTGTCTCAAAAATAAACATTAAAAAAAATAGAAGAAATAAGAGCAGATGAAAAAATGAGTGAACATGTAACCACTGGATACTAACAGGAGAACTTAGAAATAATACGATCATGGCAAGTACGACAGCTCTTTTCCTTCTACTCAAAAAACGAGTCAGTTTGCATCCAAAATGTCATAGTGATGTTTATTTTCTACCAGCAGAATTAGTTTTAAATTTCTAGTATGAAATTGTTATGCCAATTTTTCATGGAGGAGTGCAAAAATAAAAAAAAAAAAAATAAAAGGACAAGCTGACATTCATGATTCATGTAGTCTACTACCTGGCCCTGTCTGAGATTCACTGGGGTATAAAATGAAACCACGTGTCTACTAATTCCAGCCAATTGTCTTAAAAGTAGGGCCAACATTTCTATGTTCTTTGTGCCTCCTACCATGACCACAGAGCACTGCCCATAGTCATTTCTATTATTTCAAATGAATAAACAGTGCACCATCTGATGTGCCCTGGAAATATTGAAATAACCTCGTAGTGGAAAAGTGTGAATGTTTGTGTGCATCGGTGTGTCTGTGTGTGTCTGTGTGTGGGCAAGGGAGAGAGAGAGAGAAAGAGAGGTTAAAAAATCTGAACAGAAGCCTGATGTATCTTTATTGTCTTCCTTGCCTAAAATATGCAAAAGATATAAAAATCAGTTTTGGATCAGCTGGGTGGCTCAGTTAGTTAAGCATCTGATTTCAGCTCAGGTGATGATCTCATGGTTTGTGAGTTCAAGCCCCGTTGTCAGGCTCTGTACTGACAGCTCAGAGCCTGGAGCTTACTTCAGATTCTGTATCCCTCTCTCTATATCCCTCCCAACTTGTGCTCTGTCTGTCTCTCTCTCTCTCAAAAATAAAAATAAATTAAAAAAAAAACCAAGCCCATGCTATAAAAAATAAATAGGTAGATAGATAAATAACTAACTAAATAAAACCAGTCCTGATTATTTTGTTCAGTATGTTTTTAGCAGACAAAAATATGGTAGAAGAATATAACTTTTATTTTAAGAATGTGCCTCTATTTCTCTATCAGCAATTTAAAATGTGGAAGTTTGCAGCATTGGCAAGAAACCCAAAAGAGATTTATCTACAGGCACCAGCTGATGCCTAAGCAAGGCCTCATAGGATGCTGGCGGCCATGATGGTTCAGAGTCTGAATTATTGCATTAAAACTCAAAAAAATGTTTTGGTTGCTATACCAAATGCAATAAGTTACTCAGACCTAAGATACTTATTAAATCATAAGTGAACCTCTGGGAAAAGTCAAATATTTGTAGTTTCTGCTAACTCAGGCATCCGTTCCTTCTCACAAACTCCTTTATCTAACTGAAATACCCTCTCCCAAGTGTTCCGACAAACTGTTCAATCCTTCCAGGTTCAGCTCAAATACTGGCTCAAGCACAAATGAACTCTGGCTTTGGAGTTCTTCCTCTATGCCAAGCTGCATTCTACATACAACTTCCTTATAATAAGCATTATTAACTCATTTCATTATTTGTTTGTTGGCCTGCCTGCCTCTTCTATCATGTAATTCTCCTTGGTGCAAAAGTGCCATATATTTGTGGCCCTTCATTCTTGTGTCTCAGACATCCAACAGGATTCCTCGAGAGTCAAAAGACAAAAAGCATTTTTTAAAGAAATCCAAGGACAGAAACAATGGAAGTATCAATGTAGAAAGTGTCTTATTAAACATATTTATTTGTGGGGCACTTCAGTGGCTTAGGGTTAAGCAGTTAAGCAGTCAGCTAAGCCGCGGGCTCTGTGCTGGGTGTAGGGGCTGCTTGAGATTCTCTCTCTTCCTCTCTCCCATTCCCTATTTGCTCTCTCTCAAGATAAATGAACTTTAAAAAATATTTATTTGCACAGAAATTATATATACAAATTATTTTATAATATTTGCATTTATTAGACAGATCATTCTCTCTGTCGCTGTTTTCATGAAGAGTATGGAATCAGAGCTTAGGGAAGTGAATTTTTGATCATCTTAATAAATAAAGTGAACAATTGGGATAGTGGCATGGCCTAATAAATAATTATATACCAGCACTGTAGAACCACACCCTCCCACCAGACAGAACATTCCTGCTGCTCTGTCCTCATGCAATTAATAAGACTCAGAAGATCAGTATATTAGTTTTGTGGGTGCATAGAGGAGAGGGTCAACCTCTCTAGGTTTTAACAGCCTTACTCCCCTTTCACCTACCCTTCTACCCCCAAATCCTATTTTTAATCAGAGTAATACTATTTTTTAAGGTACAGACTGATTATATTTGCTGACCACCCTTTTATATTTTTTAAACCTAGTTTGGGATTCAATTTTATTGTAGATTTCATGTGATAATATTTGTAAAGTACCCAGAATTGTGTCTGGAACCTAAGAAACACTACATATTACTAAATAAATAAAATTAAGTCATATTAATTTTCAGGTGATTTCTTCATCTAATGTATTATCTGTGGAATCTTAATTTTTTCCTAGGGTCACTGAGTCGCCATTAGTAACCATCATGTCTTCGTTTCATTGCAAGGTTATAGTCCCAGAAAAGTAAATATGAAGTGTATAAGAGAAAGCATCATCATGTTCTGAATTAATCTTCTATATTTTAGTTCATTTAATTGCTTCTGGTTTGATTAGCTTACCAACTCAAAAAAGAACAGTATCGATGTTTAGGTATTCAATAAAAGTAGAATCAACTAGTACGAATGGGAAATGATGTCATGCCTTTAATTTACTTCTGTGAATTCATTCATTTTCATATCTATTTATAATTATTCAGTCTTTCAGAAATGACTGTGAGATATCAATTATATTTAACTTTGTGTGTGAAGAATTACCCTACTTGTAGGTGTGCAACCAAAACGTTCTGTAATCTTGGCCAGCAAATGCAACCTCTGAATCTCATTTTTTTTTCTTCTGTGAAATAAGTGAATTGAATTAATTAATCTCTGAATTTCTTTCCAGGTATGAGTCTGTTGTTCTAGTTGGTGATGGAACACTATCGGGAACACACGCGACTTCAGAGTCACCATAAAAAGTCCATAACAACATGGCAAAATTTTTTCAGGGTAATTTTCCCCTTGATGGATACTCCACACTGCAGCAATGTTCATCATTTAAATTGACACCTGCAAGCTCAAAGCTCAATTAAAAGTGATTAGTAGCACATTAGAAAACATTATAAGGCTATATGTAGACACATCTGAAAAAAATAATCCTCCAAGACTGGATTAAGTCTGCATTGCAAAGGTCTGTTTGCTTTTCTAGATCTAACACAAGAAGGAAAACATTTTGAGATGAGGAAGCACATATAATTCATTTTTATTTCTTCATTTCCTCATAAGTGGTACACATATAATACCTGTTAAATGAGTGAGTGAATAAATAAAAAGGAAGTTTACATAATTCACATATTTTTCATGTCTCATATTTCTTCTTGCTATCGCTTGGAAATACATAAGCAGCTTACCTTATATATTCCATATATAAGTACCCAAAGTATAAATGACTCTGGGAAGAGTTGTGAAGTAGGCCAAAACTGTATTTAGTATCTCTAGGACTCTTTTTGTCCCAAATTAGTTGGCTAGATTCCCAGATACCAGTGCTCTATGTTCTGTTCTATCTTCCATGAATGGGAATTCATGGTTAACTTCACTTAACAATGTGCTGAGGATGTTCACTTAACAATGCAGTGTGCTGAGGATGATGGGTAGGTATGAACATATGTAATAAAGAATGTGTTGACACATTTTATTCAATTTATTCAATTACTTACTTATATTTGAACACTCCAAGCTGCACATAATACTATGGTAGGTATTGCAAGGATTTAAAAAAATAATGATCCACTGTCCCTCAAATCCAGATCTTATGTTTAAATAGGAAAAGGCCAGGGTGCCTGGGTAGCTCAGTCTGACTCCCGCTCAAGACATCATCTCACAGTTCCTGGGTTTGAGCACTGAATCTAAGCCCTGATTAGGATTCTCTGTTCCCTTCTTTCTCTGCACCTTCCCTGCTCACTCTCTCTCTCTCTCAAAAATAAATAAGCATTAAAAAATAAATAAATAGGAAAACTCCTATAACAGTAAACATACAGACATGTGAGTGACTGATAATTCTCGCGACATCAGTGTTTGCCTACTCAGCTTTTACCGATAACTGAATCTCACTTTGTTGTCCAATTTCTACCTGCTTAGATGAATGCAGGCTGCCTCACCGCATTTCTTCCACTGGGTTCTTCACAGGAGAATCAACATGAGCCTACCAGTTATGCTGTTTTTGTCAGTTTCTTGTAGACATCAGAAAGATTTCAGATGGTAAAATAGCCGTTGCTATCAAAATGTTTGAATCATAACAGCTAGGCAAATGCTAATTTTTTTGGAAAATTATCCATTCTGTTTTCTATTGTAAATTTATTTTAAATGAGACAAAAGTGATAGGTATTTGCAAATCTTCTCAGACCAGTGAAATAATCCATATTCCATTTTGGAGGTTTTTAATGTGAGAGTGTGATAAAACTATCTTTATGTTTCAATTTCATTTGGATTTTGAAAAATAATAGAGATCCATTAGAGAAAGAATTTCAGCCATGCTTGTAATTTCAATTTAAAGAGGACTGCAGACTTTTGCATACTAGGATGAGCCACTATTATTTTAATATGGCTATTGTCCCACTAGTGATCTGCACATTTATAAAATCAAAATAGGAACCCACACTGCTCCTTACACAATCCACTTTCCCTTCCTCTCCTCTCCCCCAAAAAGTATTTCATGAAACGTGATTGTCCTGAAAATTAGACCTACTGTTATATAAAGAAACTAATTTAGGAATAACATAAAAATCCTATAGCCTGCAGCAATTGCTTTTGATGTAGAGTAGCTTGTTCTCTAACTCTTCCTTTGCCAATCCAGAAGAACCTGGAGTGTGAATTTTCTGGGTTTTTTTTTTTCCTTTTGCTTTGAGAGTACCTATAACCCTCCTAAGGCTGAGGTCAGACCAGGGGAACATCTGTAAAAATGCAGATCAGGTTTTCTGTGCTCAAAGAAATGAGTGGTTTTAAAATAAGCATTTTCTCATCAGTATTCTGTACCACCATCTTAGCATGAAGGAGGAAAATACAACAATGAACCTAAAAAGAGGAGAAGATAAAAGGCAATGACTCAGAGGAGGAAAAAAAAAAGTTTCTTCTTAATTGAGTTTAAAAGTAAGAAATGAGAGGAAAATAGTCCCACAGCCTTCTCTTGGTGAGATATCTTCGGATCATTTTGAAGTATGTGTATTTGTATGACATCCACTTTTAGTGCACCAGATGGAATAAAGTTAGAAGTAGAAAAAAGGCTTCTGGGTATTGTGGACACGGAAGCCGAGCGCCACCTGAGGGGCAGAGCTGGCAAAGCTCCTCCAAGAAACAGGCTAAGACCTCCTTGTGATAATCAAATTCATCACCTGGTACCACCTTACCGTCCAGAAATATTGAAGTTATTTGGACTCCTCTCTCCCTTATCTCCATATAGATATAATTTTAAATGTGGAAGTTCTTTTGTTTGATTTTATAAGATTTTTTTTCTTCTGAATTACCTCTTAAAGTCAAATTCTCTCTAACATGGACTCAAACCCAAAGTTGGCAATTTCAACTAATCAAATTGTACTTAACCTGAAGTTATCATTTTCTAACATTTTTTCCTTCCTGCAGTTGCAATCAATCAATGCCGCCTTCATAATGCTGTGGAGATCTTGTCTTCCCCAAATATTATTCTCTCCATGCCAATATAGGACATTTCAAAAAATTTGTATGGCATATATAATCATGAAAAGGATAAATATTACGTTATAAATATTTATAATTCCTCATTATGCTCCTTTTGAAAGTGGTCATCCTGAGGAAAATCTTTTAATTTTCTTCCAGAGCTGATCACTTTTGTAATTGATGTAGACTGGAGAAGCATAAGGACTAAAACACCTTATAAGTGATTGCCCATTAATCATGCAGAGTCCTAAAACCCCATCATCTTTTTCTCCCCTCACCTTCCACCATCTTATCATCCTTTGCTCTGGACAACCCACTTTCCAAAGTGCTCTGAACAGAGGGTGGGAAGTTACAGACCCGATGGCGGGTTTGGAGACCTGATGGCAGGTGATTGCCATGACCAGTGGGGCATTTTCTTACAAGCTTAGGCTTCCCTAGATCCATCACCACTGTCATAGATGCCTAAAACCTAATTTAGGAAGTTTTGTTATAAGATATATTATGTATTGCATTTCCTCTCACACTCAATTTGGGATCTCTCTTTCCTGTCTCCCCAAGAAAGTCCACATTATACTTGACACATTTTAGACTTAATCTTATTTGTTTTCCTCCTACCCTTCCCCAAGCCATGGTGGAAACTGGTCTCCAGGAGGGACTTGGGTGATAGCACAGCTGACCCAAGGAGATCTAGTAATATTCATGTAATACTCATGTTATTATTATGACATCTATCACCAAGGACTTTTGAATCCCAGGTGCAGTATTTAGCTGCTCCTTTGATTAAATCTCATATAGAAAATCCAATAGTGCAATTCACTATGGTGGTCAAGTTGTTAGATACAAGCAATAGAGATTCAGGCAATAGGAGAATGGCCTGATGGGAGACTTCATGATTCTTGATAAACAATTTAAAAGTCAGAGGTGGATTATGTCCTCTACTCTTCAGATCACAACTGAGGAGAGGCACTATTCTAAATGAAAGGAATGTCTATTATGAGAATCTAGGTATATACCCTATTATATATTTTCAATAGATGAGAAAGTTTAAGAAACACCATCCTGTGTTTCTATATAGATTCTTAAGGCAAGGAGATCTTTCTTCAATGGAAAAAGAGATAGGGATAATATTGTGATTCATGCAAGATACTTGCTAGGCTTCCCAGTCTGGTCCTGGTCTTCAAAGGTCTGAGCTCAAGCCATTAGGCACCAGGTTTAGCCTCCAGAAGAGAGAGAAAGATGCGTGAATGCAGAAGCAAAGCTAGAAAATATATACTTGAATGTTAGGTAGAAATCTGCTGAAATGTTATTGAAGTTAATAAGGAATGTGGAGTCAGGGTTAAAGAAAGCCTTGAAGGTAGAGAAACAAAGGGGGTTAAAAAAAAATCAATGTCTGCCCCGTTCCCAAATCAATTAAATCTAAATCAAGGTAGATGCTGCCTAGGTGTTTTCATCAGTTTTTTAAAAATTCTCTGGGTCTTTTTAATATGTAATCAGGGCTCAAAATCACTGACTGAACTTGAAAAAGCACATGACAATATTGAGTGTTACCTTTATCTGAAATGAAGCACTTAGCTACAAGTTCCTAGGGAGAAAAGAAGTCCTCTGTCCACATACACAGATACCAGAAATCTTTGTTACCACAAGACAAGAGCTTGAGAACAGACAACAAGGAGACCAGGGAAGCTTAGCACTGGCTAAGCAATTTGTACACAAGTGTTACTGAACACACTTAGGCTTTACCAGAATTCTCCCTGTTGATAAATTTGAGGAGAAAAAGACGACAAGGATTCTTCCCTTTTGTACTGAGAAAAGGCCAAAATGAGACATTGGAACAGAGGCCTCAGGGCAGCTATAAGAAGCTGGGCGCAAAGCAAGGGTGACTCACCCCTGAGGTTAAGTTTCTAGTAACTTTGAGGTTGGTGTAGGCAGATTCCAAACTCTAAGCCAGAGGGCCATCTTGAAGTCATCTGGGGCCTATGAGAGGCTACTCTCCTAGAGGGGCACAACATTCCAGTTACATCGGTGAATTAAAATCCTCGCTCTCAAAGTGAAAGCCACTATCAATATATTTTATTGTTTACCAAACTACATGCTTGTTAGAACACAAAATCACTTCAGTCAAACCTGCCTTCTTTTCTGTTTTATCAATTTCCATGCTATTTTTTTTTTACCATGTTGATAATATGATTTTTCCCTTTTCCCAACCTGTCTTGCCATGACAAACTCATTAGAAATTTTTAATCCTGGCTTGTTATCTGGCTCAACCCATTAATTGACTTCCTCATATGCCTGCTTTTCACCTTAGTGTTCATTTATTATTTATATTGTCAATTTATGCATTTCTCATGCATATTCCTGGGTAAATGAGTTCTTTATTTTCAAATGCCTTGCCTCATCATCTTTAAACTGAATTTACTGGCTTCATCACTGCCTTTCCTAGCCCCCTCAAGCTGCTGAGCATTGTGACAAAACATCAAGGAGTAATTCCAGTCAGTATTATTTGAAAGTCATGGTTTCTGTTCAGCACCCAGATCCTCCTTCACTGCCCCTAGCATTCACTATTCTGCTCCTTAATCAATTCTTCTAAATCTCTATCGCCCTTTTTAATCATTAGCTCTAACAATTTCTCATATTTTCCCTTGTTTTTGATAACTTTGACAGTTTTGAGGCATTTTTTTCATGTTTCAACAAACATGAATTTTGGGGAGGGCAACCACAGGAGTAAAATGCCATCCTCATCACATCATATAAAGGGGTGCATACTATCCAGATGACTAACCACTATCAATGTTAACTTTGATCTTCTGGTTTAGGTAGTGTTTGCCAAGTATCTCTACTGTAAATTTACTCATTCCCCTCCCACTCCACCCCCACTTCCTATACTTTAATCTAGGAACTCACTAAGCACAGTCCATACTTAAGCGATAGTCAGTTAAACTCCACCTCTTTGAGGGCAGAGTATCTAGAGAATTATTTAAAATTCTTCTTTATGAAAGAGTTTGCAATAGGTTTTAAAATGGTATTCCTATATCTACTTATCTCCATGTCCTTTGTGCATCTTCCATCCATACTACAGACACAGTGATCATTTTAAAGTAGACATCTGTCCTCTGTTTAAAACCTTCCAATAGCTACCGATTAATACAAATATAAAAGGCTAGGTCTGAAACTCAAGATTTAAAGCACTGCATACCCTCCAAACTATAACCAGTGAGTCTCAACTTTAGCTCACTTGGGAATCACCAAGTTGCTTTGGAACATGCAGATGCCTGGTCCCCATTTATTAGTGAAACATGCCTTTGAAATGTTTTAGTACTTATTACCTTTTTATTATTATAAAATATGTATTCTCACACAATTATTTTATAAAAGCCATCATCCCAATAATTATATTTACTTATTATATTCTTCATAAATTTTCTAGGTTTTTTTCTTTCAGTTGATTATTTGGAGTCAGTGATTGCCTTTTGATATTTCAAGTACTTGGGTACATGTTATAAGCATTTCAATTCCCTCTCATTTCTACATTTTTAGTAAAGTGTTTCCATGGTGCTGAAAAAGTGTAATTACTTTATAATCAAGAAATGTATTTTAATGCTATTACAGACCTCTAGAGCAATGAAAACTTCTAATCTAAGATATTCCCTAGATAAACTATGTTATGAAGTATCATCTGCACATAAGTTATTAATTTTCTCTTCATAATCTCTGACCTCATTTACCTATACTAAATTATATTTATCATTTATTTAAATAATTATTGTAGAATATTCTCAAATTAGTTTATTTAAACATAAAATATAGATTACTTACAATGTACTTATATATAAAGAAACAATGAAATTATAAGACTTTTACTTAATATTAGAAAAAAGAATATATAACCATACCACCATTTGATTTTAAAATATTTTATTTCTACATTAATACTTTAAAATTCAAATCTGAAAAACTCAAAGCATTCACAAATCAATGTTTCACAACCCCAAATCCTTTATGTTATAGTATAAGAAAGGACAGTATTTTCTTGAGCCAAACATAACTATTTCAAATTGAAAGTATATCAGGAATGAGATGCTGTTATTTTGGATATGATTTTATAATTCCTTTTCTTAAATTTCTCTCTCCAGAAATAGCTTCATTATATATCTGTTTATTGAAATAAGATGTTTGGGGTGCCTGGGTCGCACAATTGGTTGAGTGCCCGACTCTTGATTTTGGCTCAAGTCACAATCTCGTGGTTCATGAGATTAAGTCCAGCATGGAAGCTGGGCGTAGAGCCTGCTTAAGATTCTTCCTCTCCCTCTCTCTCTCTGCCCCTCTCCCGTGCCCATGTACTCTTTATCCCTCTCAAAAATAAATAAAGTTTTTTAAAAAAGAAATAAGGTGTCTATTGCCAAAATAAGAAAATTAGAAAGGGTAAGAAAAATAATTTTTCTTTAAAGCCATATAATCCACATTTTCTATCAGGTAAAACTGTCCTCGTAGAAAGTAACATTATACACACACCACACACATGTATACGTACACATATGTTTATATATACACATATGTGTATAATGTATGTATATATATACATGTATACATACATATATAGAAATACAGTGTGTGTGTATGTGTGTGTATATATATATATATATATATATAAAATATGTATATATATATATGTTAATAATGAAGGAAGATTCCAGAAGCCAAACATTAGACGAAAGCACAATAAGTGATCCCAAAGTGCAGGGAATAGTTATAGCTTCTATACGTCATGTTCAGTCAGACATAGGTGCTGACCTCATGAGTACTCCACAGAAGCATGATGATCAGATGGTTGTGCTCTAGGTATCTCCTCACCCCAGGAAGGTTCAGACAGTCAGAGATCTGAGGCGATTAGGTGAAACCAGCAGGTCTGTGACAGGGTCATAGATTGACTATATGAAATATAGGATAAATTTCTACTTTATAGTCCCAAAAAAGGCAGAACTTCAAAAACAGCTTCAAAATATACAAAGCAAATATTGGCAGACTATGAAGAAAATTTATGTATCTATCATCATAGGCTGAGAATTTAGCAATCTTCTATCAGGAAGATAGGTCAGGTAGAGAAAAATTTCAGGAAAGATATGTAAGATTTGAACAACAAACACACACACACACACACACACACACACACACTTGATCTGCTGGATATATACCTCCATAGAAAACAGACATCACATCATAAGACCTTCACCTTGTTCCTACTATATGGCCACACATTGACCTCCACTGACAGATTCTAGATTCCTACTTTTATATCAGAGGTCTTTCTGTTGTGTCTAAAATCAATTGTCCAACTATATCCTTTCCTCCATCCCCTTCCCTTCCCTTTCTCAATAATGTAAAAGAATCTTTTAAAAGACAAATGTAAACTTTTTTTTAGAGAGAGACTAGAAAAAGTACATACATTTTATGTCATATTATGTTTTTATATCTACTGCTCATATTTCTTTCAGATCTTTTCTGAAACAATACTTATCATGCTGGAACTAAATGTACCACCTCAAAGAGTGAATATACATGATTGAGCAAACTCTTCTGAGATCGCTTTCTAGTATATTGCACACTAGCAAAAAGTTATCTAAAAAGAATACCTCACATGCTTTCAAAAAGAACTACAGAAAAATAAACAGATATAGACAAGTTAGTTCTAATTCACTGCATTTTCATTTTAATACAATTATAATTAGAAAAGGTAAGTAAATATGCCATAGTTTTCTCATCTTCAGATGACTATTCTGTTTTCTCTCTCTTAAGATGGAAAATTTTCTATTATTGTAACTATTCAAATGAGGTAATAGACAAAGCAAAAGACATTTCTATTTGGCTTAAAGCCATAGATGAGTTAATTAATCCAACCTTTATTAAATACTTACTGTGTGTCAGGCATTGTGATAAGTATTGGGAATACAAATTTAAATGAGACACAGTATGGATCAGTTATGTATTGAGTTTGGAGATTTGATTCATAAAGTTTAAAAAGACACAAATATTAATTCTCTCATATGTAAGAAGTCCAGAGCAAGGCAGTGCAGTGCTGATACTGCTGCTATACAAAATTATCATGTTCCTTGATTCACCTTCTCTTCCCTGCCTCATGTGATCTTCATTCTCAAGGTTACCTCCTGGGTCGAGATGGCTGCTGGAGCTTCAGCTATTATGTACTTGGCCCAAGGGGCAGGAAGACAGAAGGAGAAAGAAAATATAAAAGTAATCTGTCCTTTTAACATAGTTTTCCAACAGTTGCACACTTTTCTCGGAACTTAGTCACATGGTATAGTAAAGCTTTAGAAGGTTCTGTACATTGTAGGCTTTCAGTGGGGCTCATTATCCCAATGAATAGCACCAGGATTTTATTAATTAGTAGAAAAGGAAAACTGTGTGTTTTGTTAGGCAATCATCTGTTTCCATCTCACAGTTTGTCCCTGCCTTCAAGGTATACAGGATCTAGCAAAACAGAGTAATAGAGACATTAAAAACAAAAGAACAATGGCAACTTAAGAGCTATGAAAAAGGTCTTTTCTTTGATACTGTGGGTCATAAAAGGCATAGTAGTCAAGTCCATCTGGAAGGTCATGAACACAGTAATTGGCATATATGTGTTTGTTAATCATATTGGTTTTAAAGTGTTTCCAATATATTTCAAACATTTTCCAAAGGAGATAGAGAAAGTGGACTAAGAGTTAGGTGTCAAGAATTTTACTTGCACTTTTTCCTTTAATCCTCATGTAACCCTGGGAAATAATTATTATTTTTATTTCCCTGATAGAGACGTGGCTTTTTGAAAAATTTACCCAGGACTATTAGCAATGAATGGAAGTAGTATTGAAATCTAGGTCTTTCTCCCACATTTAATTTTTCAATATACCATAAACTATCAAAACCATTCCAACCCAAGATGCAAAATTGGAAAACAAATCCCTTGGTCTTTTATTGAACTGTATGATTTAAATTTATTTTAAGGGATGCTCCTAACTGCATATTCTTCATCTTGCTAATATTCCAAGATTTTAGATTTCAAATATCTGTCTGCATGCAATCCCTTTCTGAACTCTCCATATTTTTCTGGCTTTCCAATAACTTTTAAACAAACTAGCCGTGTTTTGCTTGCTTTAGGAGTCCCACCTCCCCAGTGTAGAAGCCAGGAAAAGAACATTCTCACTTTCCTTTGCAGTGCAACATGGGATCATGATTTAAGATTCCAACAATTGTACTTGCCCAAGTGAAGCTTCATTTGGCAGTAGTCCACTTGGGTGTTAAGTACACCCCGTGCAGAGTTCATTTAATTAACATTGGATTTCTAGCAATGCTAGTGGTTACAGTTCTAACTTCTGCTCCCACAACTGATAATCAGCGCTGGTGGAGTTTTGGTTGCAGTCAGGTGGAGTTCTTGGCAGCTGGTACAAGCTGCCCCAGGCCAGTTCAAGGAATGTTTTGGGGCCATTGGTCCTGGAACTTGAGCATTGAGCTACCTTTCTAGCAATTCTGTGAGCTTTCCAGTGTGCTTTTGATCAACTCTTTGGCCTTGTGGAACTAAAAATTGCTTCTGTTGCTTTCAACTAATAATTATGAATAATACAGTCCTTACACTAAATATAATTAGAGGAGAGCAAAATTGCTATGATGGAAAGGTAATGTTTCGGGAGAAAGAATGCTCAATTGGGAGTAGCATCAGGTCTCTCACTAGTTGGATGACTAGAAAAAAATACATTTCATTTCTCAGAAGTTTTTTTTTCACTAATATGTGAATAAATGTAGTGTTAAGATTCCATCTATGTAAAATGTTTTTCCCCCTCTCCTCATGAAAAGATGCAGTGAGATTGAGAAAGAACATAAAACCATTTAAGATCCAGAGCTCCATAACAGCGATGGTTAATTTTAGCTTCTCCACTCTCTGGCGATGTGACTTGGTGACAGCCACCTAAACTGTCTCAGTTTCCTCATCTGATATTGCATTAATTATCGTACCTGAACGATGAGACTGTTCTGAGGAATAAATGAGTTAATATGTTGAAAGGGTTTTGACAATGGTGGACACTTTATTTGAAAGCTTTATTATATGATTATGTGTTAGGTATGATTATTGCTGTCATTACTGTGTTTTTGGCAATATTTGTAGCACTTTATTAAAATACAGATTCCAGAGCCTCGATCTAAACCAACTAATTCAGAATCCTCAAGGGTGATGCTTAACCATGTGTATTAGAATAATTACATTACAGTGAATGATTTTTGAGCACAACTAAGATTGAGAACCACTAAACCATAAATATTTGGAGTCATTATTAATGCTACCAAATGGTAAATGCTTTGTATTTTCATGCCTCAGTAAAATCACACGAAAAAATTTTACGTTGAATAGGCAAAAAATTATGGTAAAGATATAGAAACAGCATCATATAATGGAAAGTGCCCTCGAGAAAGATCAAGAGACATGTCTTAGATTCTGGTTTTCAGAACAATTCATTCATTGACTTTGGTCCACTCACACAATCTCTTTGACCTTCAGTTTCCTAAGCCAAAACCAAGGTGGGTTGATTAGATGAACCAGCATGGTTTTACACTGAAAGCTATTGACTGGACAATTTTGGAGGAAATATACATGTATGTGTGTGTATATGTATGCACACTTATGCATAAATATTGTATATAGGGTAGATAGGATTCAGGAATCAGAAAGACATTACTAAGCCATTTATTAGTATTTGACCTTACGTAAGCATCTTAATCAACCCAGTCTTTCCTTTATAAAATAGCACTATGTGAGATTTATATACAATATAAATATTTATACAATATATAAATATACATATAAATATATATGATATAGTTATAATAAAAATAATTAGGAAATAAATAAAGATTACTGTCCTTTGAATTCTACCTTTGCATAATTGTCTATATTAAACTGGACCCTATGCTATATTTAATAACGTTAGGTGGATATTTGGATTCAAATCCAAAAATCCTGCATGACAATAATAAAACCTCAGAAATCTTATGATAGGAATTATTAGAGTGCATTTTAAAATATACTTAAAATCTCTTTTTTTCCACATAAAAGTTCTTAGTTTATTAATCCACTCATGAAAAATCTGCACAATCACCAGAGACAAAGTCACTGCAGAATCTTTACTCCGTTTTTTTGCTGGCACCAACATTGGCTTGGGCAGTCCCCCTGACTTTCTTCATTCTGTTCTTGTATTCCTTTTGCTGTTTTCTTGAGGTTGTTTTATTCTCATACAGACCATGTCATCTCATACAGACCTATGTTTGGGTTCATTTTTTCTTTTCATAATTCAAGGAATCGTAAATCATAGCAAAGCCCATTGTTTTGCCACCGCCAAAATAGGTTTTGAATCCATATACAAAGATGACATTCAGTGTGGTCTTGTACATTTTGGCTATTTCTTCCTGAATTTCTGTCTTAGGTACTGTTGCCTTTCTAAGGTGAAGAGCATCAAGGACCATTTGTTTCTGCTGAAGTAGTCAACTGGCATGAACGTCCTGGTCCAGGCGGTTACTCTGTTGTTCATGATCGCAGCCGAGCTTCAAGCAGCCAGAAAGGAAAGAACTACTATTCGCAGACCAATCATATATTTAAAGTCTTGACATAATGAAAGCTTTAACCAAAAATACATTGTACTTGATGATTTGCACATTTGCCCTTTCTGTTCTACACTGACTGTTACTTCATTCAGAGCTTTCATACTGTACCCGGGATCTTAGTTTATTTTATGCCACTTTGGAAGTGATTATTTTTTATAGAATTGGATGATGTGATGGCTAACCACAAGAAAACACTAAAAGGTCAAAGGCAGTAAAGTATGTTTTTTTCCAAACAGAAGTAAAAATGACTTTACGCTTCTGCAATGTTTCACTTTCATGCTTTTTATATTGGCTCGGTCAGGAAATACATCTCATTCACATTGATCATTATAGCACATGCCATCAGGATAGACGTAGCTGACTGTTCAAAAATAAATCAGCTAGACACCAATGACCATCAAGAAGTAATACTCTTTGAGTTCCCTACAGTCTGTAACCCATACATTTATGTCAACTTGCAGGAAAATATATTGGCAATAAGTCAACATTAATCTAACAGTATTTGAGAAAAGAACAGAAGTATGGATATCATATAAGAATTTCAGATGTTGATTTTTAAACTAGATCATTCTACTACCTAATAATTATAACTGTTTAAATACTGTCCTTCCTCTCAGTATGCAATTCTCATCTTTCCTCTTTATTTATGAATATCTTTTACCTATGGTATTTACTTTTAATGTTTTACAGAATATAATACTGAGCATTGTTATCAAAAGATATTTAATTGGGTTAGCCTGAGTCCTTACATTTTTTCAACTAGCTATTCTTGACTCTTGAGATTTTCTTATCATCTAAAAAATATTCTGAGCCCTGTTGTTCATTTGTTATTTAGGAATCAGATGATACTTGTTAAAATTATCTTTTCTCTCTCTCTCTCTTGACATCTATTCTTGAGATTATCTGCCTCTTGTAATTGTTAAGACACATTTCTAATACATCAAAAAAGTCTGCAATACTCAGGGATTATTTGTTTTTTTTTTCACATGGTTTCAAATAACATGTGCAATCATTATTTGACAAAAGAACAAGTATTTGTCCATTATAGCCTCACAGAATGAATTAGAAAAAACGAGTCATCTCACGCCAGTCAGAGTGGCCAAAATGAACAAATCAGGAGACTATAGATGCTGGAGAGGATGTGGAAAAACGGGAACCCTCTTGCACTTTTGGTGGGAATGCAAACTGGTGCAGCCACTCTGGAAAACAGTGTGGAGGTTCCTCAAAAAATTAAAAATAGACCTACCCTATGACCCAGCAGTAGCACTGCTAGGAATTTACCCAAGGGATACAGGAGTACTGATGCATAGGGGCACTTGTACCCAATGTTTATAGCAGCACTCTCAACAATAGCTAAATTATGGAAAGAGCCCTAAATGTCCATCAACTGATGAATGGATAAAGAAATTGTGGTTTATATACACAATGGAATATTATGTGGCAGTGAGAAAGAATGAAATATGGCCTTTTGTAGCCACGTGGATGGAACTGGAGAGTGTTATGCTAAGTGAAATAAGTCATACAGAGAAAGACAGATACCGTAT